>NC_047111.1:103655939-104273439 GCF_902500255.1 Thalassophryne amazonica | reverse complement strand
TTTCAGTATTTTTTTTAACCACATATCCAAGTGAATTTATGCATGTGTGAATACCAACAGTGTAGTGGATGGAGTGAATAATTCATCTACTTTGTGTCTGTCAGCTACAAGATCCTTCATTGTTGATGCATTGAGATACCACAGATAAGATACTGAGTCAATTAAGACCTTGGGGATAGGTGCACAACTATTTAAAATTACAGTCATTTCTGTTTCAATGTTGTCCCATGCTTTGTTTTATTCATTTAATTCAGACACGAAGAGTTTATTGTAATTTTTGATTTGCATCTCTTTGGCATTCACACCACTCTTACTGAGTGCTGAGTGTCATTAGGGTGTAGGCAGTTGAATACATGAAAATTCAGTAAGGTGTGTCTTGTATAATATATTCCAGTTCTAAGGTAGAACTATACTAGTGTATACTAAGGTATATCTAAATATCTAAAAAATGCGGGCGGATTGCAGCATCAGCTCGCAGCCGCTGCGACACTCCGCCACAGGAAAAACACCTCTGTTGGAAGCCTTAAGGACAAGTTGGTACATGTCCAGCTGTTAAACAATTTCTCATATACTCACTCCACTGAAAGCCATCAAAAGCCGCCTGGATTTTACAAATGGTTATCAACACAGAGGTGTTTTTCCTGTGCCGCCGCACCGCGCCGGCTGTGTCCCGACGCATGGACCCGCACGTCTTTCATTAAAAAAAAATCTCCTTTAACAGTGGAATATTGCTGTTGCTTTAGACGTAGACTGTGTTTCATAATTATTGTATGGCCTTGCCTTGCAATGTGGAGCGCCTTGGGGCAACTGTTTGTTGTGATTTGGCGCTATACAAGAAAAAAGTTGAAAGTTGAAAGTTGAATATCCGGATAAAATGCTGAAACCGACTTCTTCTGAAACTTCTCTGTTCTCTCACGACGTCCTGAATCAATAGAGCCTGAAATGTGGAGGTTTTCAGCTTGAAACAGGCTGACGACGGCGCCTGGGACCGCTGCGCGACGTCTCGCACCGTGGGAAGTCCTTAAAGCGACAGTATCACCTCAAAATCTCTCATCACCCGTTAAAATTTTCACCGAAAACCAGTTTAATTTTTCGAACCGTGTCCACTTCGATGTGCCTCACAGGTTTAGAAAAAAGTTTGATCAAACAAAGCACCAGTCTCTCAGCAACTTCTCAGACAAAGGAATTCCGACGAGGGGCTGGACGACTTCTCCCACAAGGAGTGCTCACAGGCAAATGACGTCACCGACAGGCGTGGAAAAACTCACGCATGCGCACGAGGGTTCAAGCATGTCTGACGTAAAAACATATGAATGAAATCCATATAGTTTTTGAAAAAATAAAAAGGACCTATACTTTATTTATCATAACAAAATAGACATCATGTATATAAGTGATATTTAAATAATAGGGGTAATAAACAATATATACAGTACAAGAAATATGGTGTGTGTATATATATATATATATATATATATATATATATATATATATAATATTATAGGGGTTGGCTTCTAAAACCTAAATATTAATATGGGAGAAGATTGTAGTATACGTATACTTAGTTTGTAGACTAGCAGTAAAATTAAATTATAGCTAGCTTATGGTTATTATATTATAGAAACAGAAGCTATGATGTAATGTGTATTGGTATCTATCTAAAGTAAACCCTGCTAGCTTACTATAGGAAGATAAAATACATAATTTATATGCTATCAAATGGAAACCTCAGACTAGGTACTATATGTTGATATCTATTAAAGAACCCATAAAATGATGAATCATTAAAGATCTAGTAAGTCCCTTTGGCTGCTCCCTTGTTTGCACTCGGGGTTGCCACAGCAAATCCAAGGTGGATCTGCATGTTGAATTGGCATAGGTTTTACATCGGATGCCCTTCCTGATGCAACTCCACATTACATGGAGAAATGTGGCAGGGGTGGGATTTGAACCCGGAACCTTCTGCACTGAAACCAAGTGCATTAACTGCTTGGCCACCACCCCTGCATGTAAAATAAAATTGTAAATAACGAAAATAATAAATAATAATGTCGTCAGCATAGATGTTCAGTCTGAGTCTGACCATCTTGTGACGTTTCCTTTTTTTTTTGTCTAGTTCTGCGAGATGACTTCCGTCAAACACCCAGTGATGTTGTCGTGGCAGCAGGTGAGCCAGCTGTCATGGAGTGTATCCCTCCAAGAGGACATCCTGAACCCACCATCTCTTGGAAGAGAAACAACATCCGGGTCAATGACCGAGATGAGAGGATAACTGTAAGTTGGCTGACAGCTTAATCTGAACATATTTCCCATAAGGTCATTATTTGGAAAAAAGGCAGATTTTGCAGCTTTGTCTGCAGACTTTAAACTGGCATGTTACTTCACATATTGTTAAAAAATAAGGTGCTTTGTAACAAACTGTTTCATTTGCTTCCACCTTAATACAAGAAATGGTTCTGTAACATTAAAAGTTGCTACACATCTAAGTTTGACAAATCTTCAAAGAGAATATTTTGTGTTTTGTACTTACTGTATGTCCAAAAGAGCCATTTTTTTTTAACCAGACTTAATTCTCATATGTTTTGTGACTTGACATTCAGTTTAATGTTGTTTCCACATCGGGAGTTTTGATTAGTTATGAGAAATCTGTCTTGTTCGTCATTGTTGGTTATTAAAATAATTTTGCTATTGGATATTACTGATTATGCTTAAAGTATGTTCAGCACATGAAAAACAGTCTTTAAATCATTTCTGATTGCTGCAGAATTGTGAATACATTAATATTACATAAATACCATGCAATATCAAACTTGTTAATTAACATCGTTTGTGTGTTTTATTATATTTTTGGAGAGGTTTGTTATAGGTTTATTATACCTCTACCAAAGCCCACCGATCTGCCCAATCTGGATCTGTACCCAAACCTAGACTAGATTGCTTTTGTGAACTTCCCACCCGGAAACCGAACGTTCTTTGAATGTTCATTGAACGTTTGCATGAGAACATTTGAAAACGTGGCATGAAAACTGCACAAACATCATATGAACAAAGAATGACGACAGGTAATGTTTGCATGCAAACATACAATGAACATTATACAAATGTTCAGAAATGTTCACAAACACCATATGAACAGTTGCAGCAGAACATTAAATGAACATTTGTAGAATGTTCGAATGTGAACATTACCTGTCCTCATTCTTTGTTCATATGATGTTGGTGCAATGTTCTTGCTCAATTACCTACAATTTTTGTGATTGTTCCTATTGAGAACAAAAAAAAATCAAGTAAAACAAACTTCATGAATGTTTTAAAATTCAGTAGGTTTTATTCCAGTAGTGACTTGCAATGTGGAATTCACATAAAATCAATAATGGAGAAACTTTTGAAATCACTTAATTGATAACAGATTAAATGATGGAATTCATCTTTGCAGAATTAATCATTGCTCAAAAAGCACATGAAATGAAAAATTTTCAACTTTACAAAAGATTTCTTAAGCGGTAAACCACAGATGCTACTCCAAAAAAAATGTTCAGACACAATAAGAATAAATCTTCTAGAAATAATAATGAAACCTAAAAAAAAAAATCATCTATTGATCTGCATACAACTGATAATATACATTTTAGGAGCAAAAATAAATTCAACTTAAACATAAATCACCGCTTGAAACAAAAACTACACCAATCTTTTAGACATCTACATACAATTAATAAAAATCATATTTAAGAGCAAAACTGCAAACAGTTTTAACACAAACATTTCTATCAATAAATTCCCTGAGAAAATTCCTATGAAAAAATATTCAAAGTTTTTAATCACATAGATTTGAAGAGTCATATACGACAATGCAACTGAACACATCTGTTATGTGTCAACGCAGATTGAGGAGCGAACCTGCGTCAGACAGGACCCAGCACTAAAAATAACCAGGAAGCGGTTCCATCAACAAAAAAACAATTTATTTTTCACCTGTGCCTAAATAAATTATACAAAAAAAACCCAACCCAATGTCCTTCAAGAGGAGTGACTGCTGGCACGCTCTCCAGTGTTCACGGGGAGAGAAGTCCGATGCTCCTGGACTCACTACCATCAAACAGACACCCCCCAGGTGGACACGACAAACTGACTCTCTGTTGAAGCACAGAAGATGTGAGGCACGTTAGCAATTATAGCAATTTCTTTCACAAAACACATGCTATCAGCAACACATCAAGGTTTATACTTTTTATCTTTATGCACATGAGCAGCTTCTCACAATAAGTGGAGGATCACTTATCCTGCACGCCACAACAGTGAGAAGCAAGCCACACCATTCTCATCACAATTTCACGTATACTATGTAGCAAAACATCAAGTTATTATCTACAATTAGTCCAACAGTTAATTACCTTTACTGTGTGCTGACAGCATGTGTCCTCACCCTTCCTTGCTTCACAGGCTTAATGTGTCAAACCCAGGTGCGGTCCTCAGCGTCTCACAAACGAACATCACAAGGTCGAGTTCCCGGCAGTTCTGCTTGGCTCACACCTGCCTTAAAAGCAGAACGCCATCCAATTATCTGCTACAGCTGAAAGTCTTTAGGGCTGCACGTGAGCACCAGTCCCAGGTGCCTCACATGATATTGACGAGGGTGAGGATTCTTCAGCCAGCACCTTCTTTTCCACAGACAAATCAGCTTCCATGCCACCTGAGGAGCAAAGAAAAGAAAACAACACCAAAACCTCCAGCTACACCCCCCGACACACATCATTTTTAAGAGCGAAACTGAACAGTTTAACACAAATATATTACAATCAATAAATTTCCTGAGGAAATTCATATGATGAAAAAAAAAAAATACAAAAAGTAATACAAAATTATTAATTTAAATTAATGTTTGATCCCCAGAGAAAAAGTTTCTCTGCCATTAAAATTAAATTTTATCAAAAATATTCCATGTACAATGCAAATTAAATGCTGCTGCTAATCTGCCCATAAGGTTTGATATTATAGAATATAAACACCCTCATATCATATAAAATACCCTCAGCCGTATGAGCAGTCTTCTTAATAATTACTTAATTGGTATCCCAGTATATATATATATATATATATATATATATATATATATATACATACACACACACACACAGGTGGGACCAAAAGTTTACATACCCTGGCAAGAGTTTTGTTTTTTGGCCATTTTTCAGAGAATATGAACGATAACACAAAAACTTTTTTTTCACTCATGGTTCGTGTTTGGGTGAAGCCATTTATTGCCAAACAACAGTGTTTACTCTTTTCAAATCATAATGACAACACAAACTACCCAAATGAACCTGATAAAAAGTTTACATACCCCTGTTCTTAATACTGTGTACTTCCCCCTTTAACATCAGTGACAGCTTGGAGTCTTTTGTGGTAGTTGTGGACGAGGCTCTCTGAGGGTAAAGCTGCCACTGAATGTTTTGGTTTTTATTTACATCAATTATGAAGAAATACAATATGGCACTCTATGGTAAATCTGCATGGACAGTTCTGAAAACTGAGTGACTGTGCAAGAAGAAGAAGAGTGAGGAAAGCCACCAAGACACCCAGACAACCCAGAAGAGGTTATAGGCTTACGTGGCTGTGATTGGAGAAATTATGCACAGTGCAAACGTTGAATTTTGTATCACCAGTTATCCATCTTCATGATGAAGTGGTATAGAGGAGGATTTTCTTAAAAAGAAGACCTGAAACTTTAGCTACAAATTGCCAGAGGATACATCTGAGATGCAAGCCTGGATTTGATCTGTTTTGCTGAAAGAAAATCCTTCTGTGCTCTACTCCACTATGAAGCTAAGAGTAGTGATGCAAAATGCAAAACCTGCACTGTGCACAATTTCTCCAGTCACAGCCACATAAGCCTATAACTTCTCCTGAGTTGTCTGGGTATCTTGGTGGCTTTTCCTTGTAAATCACTGCAGAGGTGTTATCAGGTTGTGAAAACAGCATTTTCAGTTTTCGAAGTGTTTTTCAGTAGCTTTTGCATAATATATGATGGACATGTTAGATTTACACAGAAATTAAGCTGTTTTGGAGCGGATTCTGCCATGTTGGATTCGCAGCCAAAGAGAGACCAGACGTCACGGTGCCTCTCTACTGTGACTGGCTGTCAACCCCCCCCCCCCCCCCCCCCCCAAAAAAAAGATTTGCAACATTGTTAGTTTTTCAAACCTGTAATCTGGGTCAGGAAAAAGTTCAGGATGGACCCGTCTATACTTCTTTGATTCTGCTTGGATAGGACATCTTCGGATCATGGCACAATTGTAGAAATGATGGTAGTACTGTCCATTGATGTGATATTTATTGCAGCCACCATGACAACTCTGTAAATTTGTGGCACGTCCCTGGCAAGGCTGCCTTTGACGGTTCCTGACTTGTCCTGACTGCCAAAGATGAACAGGAGCCGTAGCGTACAAGCAGCCCCTGACAAGACAATGATTGTTACTGTATCCTTCCCTTGTTCCATTCCAGAGGTGTATGCAGTCAAGGTATTGATTATGGGATTCCTCTGGTGCCTGGTCCCCTTGTCCTCGCCATCAAGTCTGTCATTAGCACTCTTGAGCTGCAAGTTGAAAATTTCCTTTGTTAGTCACAAGCAATTATATATATTTTCCTGTTCAGATAATTTGAGCGGCATGGTCATAACTGGTATTCAACTCAACACCTTATTGGACAGGCCCTATATTTTTAACAAGCTGTTCATTTTGCGTCCAGAATTTTCTCAATTTAGTTATCAATTAGGTATACCACACAGGTGAAAGCAGATCAGACAAAAATGATTAATCCTCTGTACCCACTGCTATTTGTGTAAAGGGCTTTCCACTCCACATGCTTTGGAAGCATCAGAGGTGCCAAAAATCGGTCTAAAAAGCATTATTTTCAATGAAACGCGTTGCTTTTTAGAGGCATCTGAAGCGTCACGTCAAAAGCCGAGCTAAACCAATGCTTCTGTCGGGAGCGTGCACATTCCTGCTTGTCGACAGGGTGACATGGTCAAAGTTCAACCAAATCCAAATTTTCCCCTCTGAACTGTGACAAAGCTTCGCACTGTCCAATAGAAACAACGTGTCGGGTCCAAACATGGAAGACTAGCGGCAGAAACCACTAATCTCTATAAAACAGAAAGGTGTCACAGGACTGCTCATTTATACAGAGCAGTTTTCTGAAGAAAAATCCTTGCAAATGTTTTTTTAAACCTCAAAATTTATTTGATTGCTGTATTAAAGCTTTTTCGTGGTTCATCGACGCACATACAACATGGCGATCATTCAGCTTTCCTCTGGAGGAAAAAAAAAATCTGAACGAAAGTCTCCGTCCCCTTGCCGCATGCAACACGTCGGGGGTGTGGGAGACGTTGACGTGACGTGTTGCCTGATGCGTATAAAGCGTGCAATCTGAAAGGACTTTTAGTTACTGCATTTCCATAAATACAGCATGTTTCATAATATACTGTGTAAAAAATGAAACAGCAAAACTTTATTGAAGTGAAGAGGATCTAACAAACAGAAAATACATTAACTCACTTCTTCAAGTGACTTTACTGGTAAGCCCATTACTTCCAGGCACTGCTTGTAATTGGTTCTAGCCCACACTTCTGGTTTAGAGCTGGCCATTCTTCAGATAATCGTCTCAGCAGCGTCCACATTGTTCTCTCTCCTGGTATGTCTGGGAACCGACACTTTCAGGGACGGTCAAAGGATACAGTGCATCAACTTTGTCATTCAGCTGTTTGATACTGTGAATGATGTCATTCTGCTTCTCCTGGAACACAAAATGTATATAGATCCATATGTTACAACCTTAATACAGAAGTTCTCACTTTACATTAAATCCTAATGCTTCACAAATGATTAAACCAATGCTGTTGACCTTTCATCATGAGCACGGACAAATCTGTGAATGAACTGAGTGATGAAAGTAAGTAGGTAAGTAAGTCCCTTCGGCTGCTCCCTTGTTTGCACTCGGGGTCACCACAGCAAATCTGAGGTGGATCTGCATGTTGAATTGGCACAGGTTTTATGCCGGATGCCCTTCCTGATCCAACTCCACATTACATGGAGAAATGTGGCAGGGGTGGGATTTGAACCTGGAACCTTCTGCACTGAAACCAAGCGCATTAACCACTTGGCCACCACTCTGAGTGATGAAAGTGAGCCATGAAAAAAAAACAAAAAAAAACAAACTTGAAAGATCTTGGCAAGGCCCTGGCAGGGTCTGGTGGTTGTCCCCCAGAAAAATGTGAAATCTCAAATGCATTCTGCTTAGGGCTGTAGCTATCGATTATTTTAGTAGTAGAGTATTCTATCGATTATTCTGGCAATTAATCGATAAAAAGTACTTTTGCGTTTTAAACAACATCAATAGTCCAGGGCTGTTCATAAGCAATGGCACAATGTCACTGTGCCAAAGTGTTGGCATTTTGCTGAAATGGCAATGGGATGTGGCCTTCTATTTTGTTTTCTCCAATTTGTAAAAATTAACCATTTTTAAGGTTTTTTTTTTTTTTTTAATAAAGGCTGATGGACTTGGTTCCTGCGTGATTTTTTTTTATCCCTGTTTCTCTTCAGCAGTTGCATTTCAGCTGGAGGTTGAACATGCAGCATCGCAGTCAGTTTATTATTATTATTATTTTATTTAAGTTATCGTGTTTGTGAAGTGTTGTGTATTCCCCAAAAACGCAAAAATTAAAAAGTCACACAGTGTGAGTCTGAGGTAAACACAGAAGAAAGAGTGGACTTATGCTGTTTGCGGGGACAGAGTTGTGACCCGTCCGGTTCTGAGAGCCCCTCACACTGGGCAGAGAGACAGCAGCCGGCCACCGGGTCAATAGTCCCTCCCCACGTAGAGCAGACCGTGTGTGTTTTTAAAACTAGACAAACACACTGCTTTGCTTTAAATGCACAGTAAGTCTATTTCAGATGATCAGCGTGGACCATCTTATTATTGCTAATTTGATTAGCTGTTATGCTCGCCTTTTTCTTTTTTTTCTGTGGACGTTGCAGCGCCACACACAGGCCTGGCATATGTACTATAATGTTAAACGAAGCTTCGAGGCACAGAATTTGCCTCGAACATTTTTTGTAATCGAATTATTTGAGTTACTCGCTCATCATTTCAGCCCTAATTCTGGTGCTTTCTCATGTCTATTTACCCACCAAAAGAATCTCAAAAAAAATAAATAAATAAATAAAATAATAATAATAATAATAATTTTTTGGTTTGGACAGATCACTTTTCCCACACCAGATAAGGTGGTAAACCTCAGTAGTACAGCATAGAAGTCCTTATCTTTCAAGTGTATGGTACCATAGACAGTATCCACACACTACGCAAATGAAACATTATGCAAGGGACACAGAAATTGAGTTTTTATAAAACGAATTCTGTAACTTTATATCAGCAGTAAATAAACATGTTTATTAAGTAACAGGGCCTGTAAATTATTTCTTTAAATAAGGAAAGTTAGTATATACAACTTCATTACTGGCATTACTGTATTTTCAAATTATATCCCAAATAGAACAGAATATTTCTTGCCAGAAATTTTGACTATTTTGCTTGCTGAATGTGAATTTTTAGAATCTACTGGCACAAGATACTGTACAAGCTTATTTAACCATTATAGTACAAACCTCTGGACAAGGATCGGGCTGACGTGAATCAACTGCAGGCAGATGCTCAACTGACTGATCAGATGGAGGATTCAGTGATTTAACAACTCTTAAGGCAGCCGGCATGGTTGCTGTGTGTGTGGGGGGGGGAAACAAACAATAATCCGAAAATATTATCAAACTTATCTTTATAAAGTCTCTTTCTGGGCACTGACATTACTTAAACTTTAACTGCATCAACACCTAATAAAAAAAAAGTAAAGTCCCTTCGGCTGCTCCCTTGTTTTTGCACTCGGGGTCGCCACAGCAAATCCAAGGTGGATCTGCATGTTGAATTGGCACAAGTTTTACGCCGGATGCCCTTCCTGACACAACTCCACATTACATGGAGAAATGTGGCAGGGGTGGGATTTGAACCTGGAACCTTCTGAACTGAAACCAAGCGCATTAACCACTTGGCCACCACCCCTGCTATCAACACCTAATAAAAGAGAGTATATATTTTAGTCATGGTCATAAAAGTTATGTATATTTTAAATTTAGCATTTATTTAAGCAAATTAGTCCGTTTGAGATCGAGACCTCTTTTATAAGTGACCTGGACAATTATAAAGTTTCCAATTCACCCAACCTGCATGTCCTTGGAAGTGAGATGCCCATACACACCTTACTGACACCTTCAGGCTTCTGGCTTAATATCAGAATAGATAAAACATGCACAAAATATGAATTAGGCCTGTGCCTCTCTGTGGCTAACGTTAGCTCCGTGCTAGTCAAAAATGTGTTGGTTTGGTTCCCATTAGTCCATGTCTGGCATAATCAAGCTTCAAGCAAGTTCTGTCTTTTCGGGCTAAAATGGGTTTGTGCTCACATCAGGTTCCGTTACCTTAAAGTCTTTTGATAGTCACAGCGTCGTGATGACTGTAGGAAGGCGCCGGCATTTGAAGCTAGCTGCTAACTCGTGGTAGCTTTGTGTTGGTTTTCTGTGATCCAGTCGATGATCTTCCAGCGTTAGTCTCCTTTTCTGCTCTCAGTTGTCTCTTAATCGTAGTATAGAGACTGAACAGGCAAATTAACGTCTTGAACATAAACTTTTATTTGCCAAAAGAGAACTGAGAGCATGCGGCGCTGTTAGTTAGCTGAGTCGTCTTCTTCTTCTTCTTTTCTTCTTTGTTAAACAGCGGGTTTTAACCCAACCAGTGTTGCCAGATTGGAAATATGCAACTATTGTACCAAAACCTCAAAATTATCGTATTTTGGGAGAAATTATCGTACACAAACAAAACGCATACAACGTAGCTATTTTAACGTTTTTTTTTTTGTTTGTTTTGTTTTTTATTTCCAATGGTGACGGGGGTGGGCTAAGCTACGTATGTGCGCATGTGCAGCCAAAACAGTCTGCATTACAGGTCAGTTGTCTCTGGCCCAGGGAGGGAGGGGCAGGGCTGAGAATTGGGAACTCATTACTTTGTATGGAGAGGCTTTCAAATGACTGTCCCGGGCCGGCCAAAGCTAGCAGCAGCCCTGTGTGTGGTGTGTCTTTGATGCTGCCTGAGTGCAACGCCTGCGAAATGATTCTTGGGTGTCAGAGAGAGATGCGTGTTTGGGCAACCAACTGAAATTATCGTACATTTTGGATTTTTTCCCATTATTGATCACACATGTACATAGGGCAAAACTATCGTACAAATACGATAATTATCGTACATCTGGCAACACTGAACCCAACTCGGTGCACTACTGCCACCAACTGTTTGGTGGAGAGCACTGCAAGCTTTTTTTTTTTTTTGTCTATGAGCTGTTTTATTTAAATGTCAATGTTTCCTGCTCATGCATGTTGAAAACATTATTTTGTAAATTAATTTTTAATACCTTTAATGTATTTTCCTTATTTCCAAAAATGCTAAAGATATTATGCTTTTAGAAAATTTGGCAAAATGTATGTAACTCAGGTCTGTGGGACTTCTGGATAATAAGCTGCCATTGCAATCTGTTTCCATAAAAAAAACATATTTTTGGTAGCTGACATTAACAATCTGTAGTGACGTAAATTATTTTGCAAAAATTAATATTCCAATTAACAGAGTGCATGTTAATGCAAGTTGCCCCAAGACATGTGTCTGAGTTAGCTCTGTCAGTTTATCACAGTAATCTTGAAATTATGTATTTAGTAGGCCTGAATCATAAATCGACAAATTATTGGTTACCATGGTAGCCAGAGTGTTTAAATCATTTCTGTTATGGATAAGACGCGGATTGAGGAGCGTTCCAGTATCTGACTGAACCCAGCATGAAATAATCAGAAGCAGTTCCAAAAAGAAAACACATTTATTTTTCTCCCTTTGTGCTATACATGAAATACTAAATAATTATAATTCTGGTGAGGTGAAAAGGCGGCGCGCTCTCTCAGCGTCTCAACAGTCGGAGTCCGAACGTTCAGAACTCAGGAGTTCCGCCAACACCCCCCCCAGGTGACTTTCCCAGACTGTACTCTGCGAAGGAGGAACAGAGATGAGATTATTCAACACTTATTACTACGAAATATTGTTTAGAGGCAAACTTATCAGCTACACGTTTAGGTCTGGTTTCAAAACTTAGTTCAAAGAGGCTGCTGCTCACAGCTAGTGGAGGATCATTAATCCGCACGCCACTGCCGTGAGGAGCACGCCAAGCAATTTCCACCAATAATTACTTATAGCTGCGTATAAACGCCAATTTACATTCATGGATAAACCTTTCAGAATATTCACCTCTGTCGTGTGCTGACAACGTTTGCCTCTCACCCTCGTCCTCCTTCACAGGCGCGATGTCAGACTCTGAAACGGCCCTCAGCGTCCCCACACGGTCGTCACAAGGTCGTATTCTCCGGCAATCTTATCCAACTCACTGCTGGTTTAAATGTAGTTCTTTATCACTACATTGGTACCAGCTGGAAGTCCTCAGATCTGCACGTGAACATCACAGGTGACGTGGATTGTCCTGATAGAGAGCCGCACGAGAATGCAACAGGTGCAGCCAATCATCGTAACAGAGGAGAGAGACTCTTCTGCAGCACATTTTCCTCAGAGAACAGCCCCAAATCACCTGGGAAGGAAAATAAACACAAAACAACCCAACCTTGTCCAGCCAAACCCCCCCCCCAACACACAACAGTACCCCCCCGTCAACGGGAAGCCTCCCGGCGACCGCACAAACCAGACCCCAAAACCACCCCACACATCAAAGGCCAAAGCAGGAGGAGGGCAGAGATCACAGCAGGCAGCAAAGCCGGGAGATGCGGCAGAAAGGCTGGCCGGCATCAAAACAAAAAAAAACATCCCGAAACAACCCCAAACACAAAAACAAAACACAAAAAAAAAAAAAAAAAAGACCCCCAGCATCCCCCCAGAGAGTACCACAAACATACCCCAGGGAAGCACACCGGGGTAAACACCAAAGAAAAACACAATACCCAACCCAAACCCCCCCCCAACACACAACAATTTCCTATTGTTCATTCTACCTATGATTGCACACATAATTTAAATGTAGTCCAACATTAACGTTCTGTAGGCAGTAAATGATATTTAATGTTTTCCTGTAATATGAAATTTTGCAAAATTTTAGAATATATATACTTTTATTTAGAGGCAAGCTTTACACATACAACATGAACATTATGTGAATGTTCGCAAACACGCTGAACATTAAGCATACATGCTATAAACATTTGATTGATTTTTGCAAATGTTTGCTTACATGTTTGTCTGATGTTTGCTTCCATGCAAACATTAGACAAACATCACAAACATCATATGAATGTTTGCAAACTTGCTGAACAGTAAATGAACATTCTGTGAACGTTCAGTTGATGTTCGCAAATTTTCGCTTCCATGCAAACATTAGACAAACATCACAAACATTACATGAACGTTTGCAAACTTGCTGAATAGTAAACAAACATTCTATGAACATTTGTTTGACGTTCGCAAATGTTTGCTTCCGGGTGGGTTTCCGTGAAGCAGCACACATCCTCCAGATTTTGATAAGATACGAGGTCTGTCCAAAAAGTATCGGACCTTTTTCTTTTTTGCAAAAACCATATGGATTTGAATCACGTGTGATTGCATCAGCCAAGCTTGAACCTTCATGCGCATGCGTGAGTTTTTTCACGCCTTTCGATTGCATCATTCGCCTGTGAGCAGGCTTTGTGTGAGCAGTGGTCCACCCCTCTCGTCGGATTTTTATTGCGAATAAATGTCTGAACGATTTGGAGCTTTGCTGCATCAAATTTTTCCAGAAACTGTGAGAGACCTCCAGGTGGACACCATTCGGAAAATTCAGATGGCTTTCAGGGACCATTTTATGGGGATTACACAGATTAAGGAGTGCTCCAGCCGGTTTAAAGACTGCCCACAGCATCTGAGAGCGCGGCACACTCCGACAGGCTGACACCCCACTGAAACAACCAGATCATTTCCAACGTGAAGGCTTTGTTGATCCGGGACGTCATCTGACTTCCACAAAAAAGGCATAAGGCGTGGACATCAGCACTTTTTCAGCACATTCCACTGTTACAGGAGTTTTTTTCATGGAAAAAGAAGCGGACGGATGCGCCACTGTGCCGCTCATTGCGCGGGACAAAACCACCTCCGTGTTGGTCTCACAGGACGGTTTTCAGATGGATTTCAGACGGCTGTTGGTCGCTTTTTAGTCGTGTGACTATCCGAGAAATTGTGCATGAGCTGAACATGCCCCAACATGTCCTGTGAGGCTTCATCACTGCCGCGACGAGCGGAATTCCTCCGCTCCTCTTTCCATGACAAAAACTCCTGTAACAGTGGAATGTGCTGTTCATTTGTAAACTGGATGCTGTGTTTTATCCGGGACGTCCTCTGACTAGCACAGGAATTGCGGAAGACGTGGACATCAGCACTTTTTCGGCACATTGAGACAGACATGCGGAGGAATTCCGCACGTCGCGGCGGAGCTGCATGGCGCAAAGCAACGCCATGATGAAGTCTCACAGGACATGTTGGGGCATGTCCAGCTCATGCACAGTTTCTCGGATAGTCACATGACTAAAAAGCAACCGACAGCCATCTAAAATCCATCTCAAAGCCATCCTGTGAGACCAACACGGAGGTGGTTTTGTCCCGCGCAATGAGCGGCACGGTGGCGCATCCGTCCTCTTCTTTTTCCATGAAAAAAACTCCTGTAACAGTGGAATGTGCCGAAAAAGTGCTGATGTCCACGGCTTATGCCTTTTTGTGGAAGTCAGACGACGTCCCGGATCAACAAAGCCTTCACGTTGGAAATGATCTGGTTGTTTGAGCGGGGTGTCAGCCTGTCGGAGTGTGCCGCACTCTCAGATGCTGTGGGCGGTCTTTAAACCGGCTGGAGCACTCCTTAATCTGTGTAATCCCCATAAAATCGTCCCTGAAAGCCATCTGAATTTTCCGAATGGTTACCACCTGGAGGTCTCTCACAGTTTCTGGAAAAATTTGATGCAGCAAAGCTCCAAATCGTTCAGACATTTATTCCCAATAAAAATCCGACGAGAGGGGTGGACCACTGCTCACACAAAGCCTGCTCACAGGCGAATGACGCAACCGACAGGCGTGAAAAAACTCACGCATGCGCACGAAGGTTCAAGCTTGGCTGATGCAATCACACGTGATTCAAATCCATATGGTTTTTGCAAAAAATAAAAATGTCCGATACTTTTAAAATAAAAAGGTCCAAGACCTCGTATGCAAATTACCATTTGAGTTATTGACTGAAGCACCTGCATCAAGTTCTTTTATTTCCACCAAATTTCCAGAATTTTTGCCAGCTCACACACAGAAAGCTGGAGTCATCCACATCTGTGCACACTAAATATCACCAAATGATCAACACATTACAAATTGAGCAGTGAAAGGTGTTTCTATGACGATTGGTCTGGAGTGAAACCCGGAGTCGAGCTGTGTTAAGAAGGACGAGAGGAGCCATCTGTCATGAAACAGACAAAGATGAAGTGCCTTCTGTCTTGTCTAACATGTCTCAATATCCTGTTTCCAACCTTTTCCCATTTGTCTACTTTCTTTCGCTCTTCTCTTCTACCACCTCTCCATCTCCCCTGAACTTTTAATTAATTTCCTCTGGCCCATTCTTTCCCCTGACATCTTGCACCTCCATCCTCTCATGTCCCTCATGTTCAGATTCGAGGTGGAAAGCTGATGATTTCCAGCACCAGGAAGAGTGATGCTGGAATGTATGTCTGCGTCGGAACCAACATGGTTGGAGAGAAAGACAGCGATCCTGCAGAACTGGTCGTGTTTGGTGAGTCATTTTGTTACTGTACCTCATTCCCTGATGGTCAGCATCTAAAAGCTGGATGGAAGAGGACACATGAGGGAATCATAATAATGTGATTTCACACTCACATCTCTTTGAAAGCATGGCTATTTTTCATTGCACCAAAACATGTTTCAAATAGATTTTTAGATTAAAATGAACCATGTCTCTCCATTATAGAATGATATATATCTAGATATATTGGCTATGATACGATTCAGAAATTATACTTTTTATTATGGAATGATTTGATTTGTTGCAGTATGATATCATCTGATACAATTCTTTTTTTTTTTCTTTTTTTAATCTAAACTTTCATTTTCCATGAAAAATTAGAACAAGCCAAAAAGTGACATTGCTTACCTTCAAATATTTATTTTATCTTTTATGACTATGCTGCAGCACATTGTCACTGCTTCTGCTCACATTTTGTTCACCACCGAGGGGCAGCACCACATCCAGTAGTAGAAAGCGCAGCATAGAGGAACAGTAGAAGAAGCCAGGTGTTGTTAGCTTTGTGTAAATAACACAGCTTAACTGTCTTGTTCTGAACTGGATTGATAGTATTAAGAAATTGTGAACCAAATGTATTATTCCAATGGGTACATTTATTGGGTACCTTCTTCCACCATTGGATGCCTTGATCAGTTTTTTTTTTTTGCCCTGATCTGAGTCATTTGATATTGGTTATCTGCCGATTCCGAGTCCCAATCCACTACTTGTATTTTTAATATTTGATAATACAATTGCACAAACTCATTAAAGTCAGTCAATTGTATTTAATTGTTTTTCACTTTAACAGCTCCGCTCTGAAAAAAAAAAACAGCTTCAATCCAAGTTGTTTCTTAATGTTTGTATTCATTATTAATTAAAAATAAAATAAGTTAAGATTTTTTTTAATGTCTCATGAATTCCGTTGTGTGAAAAATTGTAATTTTAGAGTTGGGACACTCAATCATTGTGACTGAGTGATTGTTGAAAATACATTTACCATTATTATTATTATTATTACACTCATCAAAAAAAAAAAAAATAACTGTTTTAGGGTAATTTTGGGTTGCTGAATCCAAATCTGAGCTCAAATTTCTTCTATCACATCACGTTGTTTTGCGATCTGCATGTTCAGTGTTGATAGATTACGCAAAAGTTTGACGCCACTAATCATGCGCAAAAACAGCTTCAGTAGCATAGTTTTTAAAACAAGTTTGCGAAATGTGAAAAAGAGGCGTAATATTGTTTATGGTGCTGAAGAGGTTTGCGAGAGTGCAGCTTTTGCTTCAATGCTTGATATGAGAAATATGTTTTCATATCTCAAAAATGTGATGTGATTGGCAAAAACTAACACCAGATTCAAATTTAACACTCCCAAATTTCCCAAAATCGGTTGCAAAAGTCCATGCAAGAAAAATCGTGTTGACCAGTGGTATTGTCATTGTATGTAGAAATGTCGTCAAAACTGGACCTTTAATCTCGCCAGAGGGGCAGCATGCTTTCGGCTCACCTCTCTGACTACACCCCTGTAAACTGCATCTGTAAACAAGAGAAATGCATGATGACAAGGAATGTGAAGTACCGGTAATTATTTTTTGGAGTGGAAATAATTACCTGACAGCCTGGGAGGAACGTCAAATCAAACACGCTGTTCAGCACAAACGGATTCAGTGTGTATCTTACCGCACCGCACTTTTGAAGCAGACTGAGACTGACGCGCACTGTTCATAACTTTTTGAGCGTTTTTTAAACGTGGCTTTGTGGGGTCTCTGTCATGAAGCAGCAGCTGCTGTGACTGTTCACTCCACGAGCTCCACACTTCTAAAGCGAAGCAGAGATAACAAGTGCACACTTATTTGATAACTCGGGTTTAATTAATCGATACCGATCAATCAAAACATGCTTTTATCATGCCAATATTGATCAGGTCCAGATCAGGGCATCCTTAGTTGTTACCTTGCATGGGAACGTTCCTGTGTCTGGTTTTGCAATAGCCTCATGCCAGCCTTTGAACGTTTACTAGAGTTTGACGACATGGGGTAGCAAAACCAGTGTAACTAATTAATAACAATGAAGTCAATCCACTGGCCCGGTCAAAGTACATATAGATCAATGCAGGGGTCTGACATGGTCGTATATATTACTTTTTATGTTAGTTAATTGTTACACTCCTCATGGCATGAGATAATAATAGTGTTTGTTACTATATTATGATAAAATATTAATAAATAAAATGCTTAAGTTGCAGTGTAAGTAACCCTAAATATTGCTTATTGTAAATCAGGTAAATCTAAATGAGGAATGATCATTTAACTGTTATCTGGAGTAATTTATAGAGTGACTCCAATTAGTAACAGCACAGTGATTTATAAACTAAACTTTGTAACTTTACTTTTTTGTCCTCCTGTGGATTTATTTTTCTGGGCTTCATTTTGTTTTCTTGTAACACTGAAGCAGAAGATGCAAGTTTCCTTCCTCACTGCCCTTTGCTCTCTTGACCCCTCTCTTTCTTTCCTCCTCTCTGATCCTCTGCTTTGCAGTCATTGCAGCAGCTGCATGAGCACCCTGAAAGCTTGTATTGATCCATGGAAACAGATAGAAAATTGATATTTTCTTTTCAGTTCTCTCACCACCTCCTCACATTCACACAGAAGCTATTTTTCCTGCAGGTTGTGGTGCAGCAATAAACTGAGGCAGGAGACAAATTGAACTCCAGCCAGATTGCAACAATTAATTCATGGTTTCTGAAAGATTCATGGCTTGAATATTTTCCTTGTAATTAATTCCAACACCATCTGTGAGATTTGCACTGTAATAGCTTTTTTTGTCTCTGCAGTATTTTCTTCTCTGTTTGTAAAAGATTATGATCATAATAAGAGCTTTCAAAAAATATTAATGTAGTTGTCTGTTTTCCACAAAGATCTGTAGTGTTTTAATTCTCTCACCCATGTAAGTCTCACACGTCAACCTCCAGCTGTCAAAAATAAAGCCACCGGGAAGAGAAAGAAGTCGCAGTTCCTTGTATGGATGCATGAAGCTGGCTTTAAAAGCGAGCAGGTTCCCATAGATGCCCATGTTAAAATGTGTAATATTGGAGGAGAAATAAACATTTTCACAGCCTGTTCCAAAAATAGTTTTGGTCTTAATAACTAGTTTCCCTCTCAATGAGAACTGAACATTTTGAGCCATAAAGTTATGCACAATTAGGGACAGAGTTGCTTTGAGCTGCATGCACAACCTGTCGCACTGCTCCGGTTGCAGAGGACACTAGCTGTGGCTGCTAGCTGTTGAGCATTATATCTTTAATAACATGGCTTCCGGTCCAGTTAATTGACCTAGAAGATCATCAAAGAATTTTCACGTTATTTAATTTTGTGTTATTTAATTAGCAACATTTGCCCTTTTAGCACATATTGGTAACATGATGATGTTAGGTCCGGTTAGTTCATGATAACTGAGGAAATAAACCAGTCATAATTTTTAACACCAATGCCCAAGTCACCTTTTCTAAAAGCCATTGCCCAGCCTACCTAAATAAGACTTTAAATAATAATAAAGCTATAATATATAATAATAAGCTTTAATAAAAAAAAAAACCTTAAACCAAGGTTAACCTGTTAGCTTTCGCTGGTTATTGGTTGGTTGGGACGTAGGCGAAGTCAGTACTGCCAACATTGTTAGACCCAGATCAACACTTTCTGAACTTCAGAACAGTTCTTGTGGGTCTTTTAAGAAAACCTATGGGTGACATCACAGAGGGAATGTCTAGTGTGTATATACAGTATATGCAGTTAATGGTAATTCAGTGCGAACCGCCACCACCACCAAAAAAAAACAATAACAATGGGACAAGGCCTTGTTTACCTTTTTCAGGCCTGTAACATGTAAGAGAGTTAATATATTTTATGCAAATGTTGTAATTTCATACAATTTTCTCAATAACTCAAAACCTAATACATATACCATGATTTTAAACAAAAATTGGACAGCATGGGACTCTGTCTATATTGAGTTCAAAATCTCATGGATTAATACCTATTCTAGATTTCTCCTTTATTTCCATCCAAGCGCTTGTGATTTCTGCTTTAATGTGTTTTTGCCAAATGGATTAATTCAAGCATTACAGATGCATTAATTTTTTTTTTCATTGCAAAGAAACCACAACATTTTGGTGATGATAATGTGAATCACAGAATTTAATTAAATAATTTTACCATGGACTACTGAGATTGACTCCAGCTCCTGTGACCCTTAATTGGTACAAGTGGGTATAGAGAATGAATGAATGAATGAATGAATGGTACAGTGGTATGTAAAAGTTTTGACACGCCTGATGATTTCCATGATTTTCCTTTATAAATCATTGGTTGTTTGGATCAGCAGTTTCAGTTACATATATCATACAGCAGACAAACACAGTGATATTTGAGAAGTGAAATGAAGTTTATATGATTTACAGAATTAGGCAGGTTGGGCACCCCAACAGAAAAAAAATACATCAATATTTAGTAGATCCTCTTTTTGCGTAAATAACAGCTTCTAAACGCTTCCTGTAGCTTTCAGTGAGAGTCTGGATTCTGGTTGAAGGTATTTTGGACCATTCTTCTTTAGAAAACATCTCAGGTTTGTTGGTTTCCAAGCATGGACAGCCCGCTTAAAATCACACCACAGATTTTCAATAATATTCAGGTCTGGGGACTGAGATGGCCATTCCAGAACGTTGTACTTGTTCATCTGCATGAATGCCTTAGTAGATTTGGAGCAGTGTTTAGAGTTGTTTTGTTGAAAGATCCAGCCCCGGCGCTACTTCAACTTTGTCACTGATTCATGAACATTGACCCTCAACTTTAACAAGATTCCCAGTACCTGCACTGGCCACACAGCCTCACAGCATGATGGAACCACCTCCAAATTTCACTGTAGGTAGCAAGTGTTTTTCTTGGAATGCTGTGTTCTCTTTCAGCCATGCAAAGCGCCTCTTGTTATGTCCAGATAACTCAAATTTAGTTTCATCAGTCCACAGCACCTTATTCCAAAATTAAGCTGGCTTGTCCAAATGTGCTTTAGCATACCTCAAGCAACTCTGTGAGGTGTACGCAGGAAAGGCTTCCTCTGCATTACAGCATCTCCTTGTGCAAAGTGTGCTGTATAGTTGAACGATGCTCAGAGACACTATCTGCAGCAAGATCATGTTGTAGGTCTTTGGAGCAGGTCTGTGGGTTGACTGTGACTGTTCTCACCATCCTTTGCTTCAGCTTATCTGAGATTTTTCTTGGCCTGGCATTTCAGGCCTTAACTAGTACTGTGCCTGTGGTCTTCCATTTTCTCGCTATGTTCTTCATAGTTTTTTTAATTGAATTGAATTGAAACTGACAGGTGAAATTTCTGAGATAGCTTTTTGTAGTAGTAGTAGGCCTCTGTCGGTCTGGGCTGACCATGGAAATACACCCTAGTTGTCGTTGTGTCTGCGGTGACGTTTGTGGCAGTGTAGTCCGATGCGGGAGTGACAGTCTCTGCTGCAACGGTCGCATCTGTAGATGGTCTCTGGCCTGGCGGCACTACTTCTTTCCTTTCTGCATGCCCTCTTGCTTGCAGCTGATGCCATGAGCTTCTCTTCCCTTGTTTTGAGTTGTTGCTTCAGGGTGCTTCTCCACCTTATCACCTGCCAGATGTTCCCAAGCTTCCGTGTTCATGTCCAGAGCCCACGTCTCTCTTTTTAGACATCTTTGAAGCGAAGCTGTGGGCATCCACTGCTTCTCTTCCCAGTCTTCAGCTCACCATGTAGGATTTCTTTGGGAATACGTCCATCCTCCATGCGGTGGACATGACCCAACCACCATAGTCTGCACTGTCTGAGTGAGGTGAACATACTTTGGAGGCATGCACAGGTGAGAACTTCAGCATTGATCACTCAGTCCTTCCAGGGTATCCTGAGGATACGGCGGATGCTGTGCAGATGAAAGGTGTTCAGCCATTTCTCATGGCGAGCATATTTTGTCCATGTTTCACTACTGTACATCAACGTGCTGACTACGCATGCATTGTAGACTGCCATTTTTGTGGCCACAGACAGTTTCGCGTTTGACCACACTCGGGTTGTGAACCTGCCATTGTTGTTGCTTCCTTACGATCCTCTTGTTGATCTCTGAGTCAAGAGAGAGGTTGTCAGTGATGGTGGAGCCAAGGTAAGTGAATTCCTTGACTGAGTCAAGTTCATAGTTGTCGATGGTGTTGGCTGGTGGTGTTGCCGTATCCTGACCCAGGACGTTGTTTTTTTTTTTTTTCGGGTTGATAGTCAGCCCAAAGTCCTTGCATGCCTGGGAAATCCGGTCCATCAGTGACTGTAGATCTTGCTGTGTGTGGCTAGCAACAGCTACATCGTCTGCAAAGAGCATGTCTCTAATGAGAGCTTCACGGACCTTTGTCTTGGCTCAGATGTGGGCAAGATTGAAAAGCCTGCCATCTGATCTGGTCCGCAGGTAGATCCCTTCTGTAGCAATGCCAAAAGCATGTCTAAGGAGTACAGTGAAGAATATGCCAGCAAGGACACACAACTGTTTCACTCCGCTGCGTATGTCGAAGGGCTCTGAGACGTTGCCGTCAAACTGCACTGTCTCCTTCATGTTGGTCTGGAAGGATTCTATCATGCCCTGCAATTTTGGAGGGCAGCCAATCAATTGGAGAACCTTGAATAGGCCATCTCTGCTCACTAAGTTGAATGCTTTGGTGAGGTCGATGAATACGACATATAAGGGCATCTGTTGCTCTCTGCACTTCTCCTGGAGCTGGCGAAGGGAGAAGACCATGTGGTCTGACCTCTCAGCACAGATAGCTTTTTGTATCCTTCCACTAAAACATGATGTTGAACAGTCTTTGTTTTCAGGTCATTTGAGAGTTGTTTAGAGGCTCCCATGTTGGCACTCATTAGAAGAGATGCAAAGAGGAGCAACATTTATAAATGGCCACCTTAAATACAATTTCTCATGATTGAATTCACCTGTGTAAGGAGGTCAAGGGTCAGTGAGCTTATCAAACCAATTTTGTGTTCCAATAATTAGTGCTAAATGTATTCAAATCAATAAAATGACAAGGGTGCCCAAATTTATGCACCTGCCTAATTTTGTTTAAATAATTATTGCACACTTTTTGTTGTTCATTCGGCTGCGCCCGGTAGTGTTCGGGGTCCCCACAGCGGATACAGCCAGATCCGCATTGGTAATTGGCACAAGTTTTACGCCGGATGCCCTTCCTGACACAACTCCAGTTTCACCTGGAGAAACACACACAGCCGCTGGTGTTCCAAAGAGGTCTCCCATCCAAGTACTAACTAGATCCTGCTTTGCTTAGCTTCTGAGATTTGACAGGATCAGGCTGACACAGAGAAGACCAGCTGCTATTGCACAGTTTTTGTAAATACTAGAAACTTCATTTCACTTCTCAAATATCAGTGTGCATATCATATCTGCTATATGATATATTTAACTGAAATTTCTGATCCAAACAACCTATGATTTATAAAGAAAAAATCATGAAAATTATCAGGGGTGCCCAAACTATTGCATACAAATGTGTATATACACACTGGACAAACCTAAAGAATGCAGAGCCTGTTTGAGGCTCAAATGAGGCAGTTCCAAATATTGCCATTGTAGCTGTTCTTTGCCTAACTGGAACATAGGCAAGACTGGCATGACTGGGGCGGGACTAATGACACCTCAGCAAGCCCCAACTTAGAGTTACCAAACAAGGAAGCTAATCTTTGTTTGGTGGTAATGTTAGTGCATATTTTTTGCTGTAGGTGTTAAAATTCATGACTGCCATATTACCTCAGTAACTGTGGAGTAACCATGGGAATAGCATCATCAAGCTCCAGATACCTGCTATTTAGTGATAACAGTGCTAATGCACAGGCTGTATGTTTCTGTCTATTGCAAAGTTGGAGATTTTAACATGGGCTTCTTTGGGGAGAGAGTCTTTTTGAGCCATCTTCAAGTGGCTGTTCATGGAAATGCAGGTTCTGGGACTCCTGTGTTGGCTTTACTTTTTGAGTTATGAAAGTTGGGACTTTGGCTGTTGATGTTTTATTCTTACCTGTATCGTAGGACTTGCTGCGACAATGAAATTACTGTACAGAGATTTAAGGGTTTTTGTTGTTGTTTTGTAAGTACAGCTAATAAAGTGGATTTGGCCTTTGATCCAGGATCTTGATACGAAACCTCCAGGATCAAATATTCTCATATCCAGATCTGACTGTGAATATTTGAAGTTTTCGCCTATTTTCCACATCATTATCAACTCTGTCAGTCCCTTTTCACCTTCCTTTTTTCAACCTCCATCCCATCACTTATTACTTCTATATCTTTTAACCTAACAGATGTCATAAAAGAAAATATTGTTGCAGACTCAAAATGTTTAGGTTCTGATTAAGAGATTTTGGACTTCTGTTACACAAAATAACTTTTATATACTGATGACAAATGTGGAAAATTAAACTGCACTTAAGAAGTACATTGCATCACTGTGTATTTTCAGAGAGGCCAGTGTTTACCAAACAGCCGGTCAACCAGGTGGTGCTGGCAGACGATACGGTGGACTTCTTCTGTGAGGTGCATGGAGACCCGACTCCAACTGTCCGCTGGCGGAGAGAAGAGGGAGAATTGCCCCGGGGGAGGTATAATTGAAAACCGACTTGTGCTGTGTCTGTTCGAACTGCACAGTGTCAAAGCGTCAGTAGCAGCAATGTTTGGTGTGAAAGCTTTAAGCCCCATTTACACATAGACGGTAAGAGCTCCCGGAAGCGTCCCGGAAGAGTTTTTGGCTCCTCCGGGCCGTCTTAGGGATCAAATGCCATTGTTAACACCAGCGCTAGGGGGCGTGGCTTAGTTCCGGCTTCACCGGGAATCGTCGAAAAAATTAGTCAACATGTTGAATAATTCCGGGAGCGCTCCCGGAGAATTCGCGTGATGACAGAGACAACGTGAACAACAGCGTTTTATACTTTTTAATCGCCGTTTCATCCTGTCCCTTCCTGTAGTGCCGCAGTTTGCACCACCATTATTCGGCGGCCGGTGTTGTATCCCTAATCAATGGCGTATAAAATGGAGATAGAGCCCACATCAGTGTACACAACAGCGTTTTAACCGGCGACAGAGGCAGACAAAATGGCAGCGCTAGCGGACAGTACGCCGTTCTAAACACCACCTCCCGGTTAAAATGGCGTTCCAAACGGCCGATAGGCGGCAGTCAGTATAAAAACGCTAGCGCGCTGCATGCAGGTCTCTCACTCACGGCCAGCTCCAGATATTTTTGCAGAGAAGCTCCAGTATGCCTCCTAAAAGAAAGTTGGCAGTGGCAAGGACTTAAAGAAGAAGGAAACCAAGAGGTCTGGTTCAGAAGCAGAGGGGAGGCCTGTGGTGGAGACGGAGCAACACGTTGAGGAAGAGGAAAGGAAGGAGAAGAAAAGGCTGAGGATGATCTCCCTCCCCCTGCAGTGACAGAGGCATGTATTCCTGCTGCTTCACCCTATTATACTCTGGGGGCGGTGCCTATATGCAAATGATCCTGGAGTAACGCAGGATTTGCCTGGATAAAAACCTGGGTATTAACCAGCGGTACACAGGGCATTATCGGCGGCAGCAGAACACCACTGTTCTCATGCGTGTCTTAACCTGCGATTGTAAAGGATAGAACTGGGTATTAACCCCCGTTGCCTGACGTGTGCCGGATGCTACGGCGTCAAAACACCACTTTATTCGGCGGATTTAGCGGCGTTTTATCCACCTATTTGCGGATAGTACGGCGGTCAAAACGCCGGCGAAATGCTCCACCCCTTTCCACCGTGAAAACAGCTGGAACTACCGCGAACTTCAGTCTACGTACTACCCGCCGACAAAACCATCTATGTGTAAACGGGGGAGTTTAGCTAAGGAAAATTAGGTATGTGACTGTTGTTGACATTTCCATACAGTAATGTGTCCTCTAATGCTGAATATGAGACATGTAATTGCAGATTTTTACAAAATGCAAATCCAATACAAATCTATGATGAGAATCGAGATGCAAGCCTCATGTAGGTCTTCTACAGTTAATTTGTTTTGCCAAGTTTTCTAATTGCCAATACAAATTGTATCCATGCGAGATGAGCACATGAGGTAGTGACTTCTTGTGGTACCGTCTCTGGCTGTTGATTAATAGGTTGAATAAAAGGTTAATAAACATACACAAATATCTAACATCACATCTGCAACATTTAATTATTTTGTACAGGTACTATCACTTGATTAAAAAAAATTATATAACTTGAAAACAAGCTCATTTTAAACTGGGTCCACACTAACCTGCTATGCTTGCTGCCTTGATGAGCTGTTAAAGCAACAGGGCTAATGAGAGTAACACTGAAATGATTTGTAGGAAGCTTATTTGCGCAATCCCGTCTTGTGCTAGAGTACTCCATTAAAGGAGGATTTTTGTTAAATTCTGTTACGGTATAGCTAGCTGCCAGCTTTTTCGACAAACTGCAAAACACAAATTCTGCCTGAAGAGGGGTTGGGCCGAGACACAAACATGGCCACTATTACGTTCATGAGACCGGCCAGTTTAATAAAATATCTGTTTCCTTACAAATAAAGACAAATTGCAAATAACTTGCCCGTTTGTGTCCATTTTTGTCCATTTTTGTCCTGTACAAATTGTTTTCTCATAGATTAACTGTGTTCTGTTAGGGTGTGACTAAATTAATTAAACCCAAAAATGCAGACACTGACCAGACAGATGCAGGGAAAAAGGTTAATGCTTTATTTACCGTATGCTGATGAGTCCAGAGGTAAAGAGCAGTCCAAACAGATAGGAGCACAGGACAAGAGTCAGCAGCAACACCAGGGTAAGCAGATATGAACAAAAAAGGAAAATGAAATTGATAGGAACACGATGAACCAGAAAAACCCAGCACCTGAGAACCACACTGTGAAAAACTTAAGTAGTGAAACAAAGACGAGTAGAAGAATGACAGGTTGTGTGATGGGGAATGTGAAACAGCTGTGAGGGAGAACCGGTGACAGAGACACGCTTACAGGCACACATGCAGGGGCCAACAGAGACAGAATGACATAAACCACAAAGAGCACACCATAAAAAAATAATCAAGCTAAAAAGGGAACCACAAATTAACTCATTACAAAACCAAGGAAAAAAGGCAGAAAATTAAAGTGGAACTCAAGACTAGCTAAAGTGCGTAAAACAGGAAAACAACAGACTAACAGATACAGTGGCTTGCAAAAGTGTTCAGCCCCTTAGTATTTCACACATTTTAATTTGTTTATGGCATTTCAAATACAAAAAGTAAATCAGGCTTCTCAATATAAAAAATTCTAAGTTATCTTCCTTAGACTCAAACTGAAAGTAAATCTCTGCAACTTGATGTAAATTAATTAAAAATATAAAAGCCAAGATGATTGGTTGCATAACTAATCAGCCCCTTTGGTATAATACCTGTAAATAATCAGTTTAATTGCCAGTTTTCTTCAGACAAGTCAGGGGATGGATACATGAACATTTCCAAGTCACTGAAAAGGTGTTGGACTTTATTTACATCAGTTATGAAGAAATACAAATAATACTCTATGGTAAATCTGTGTGGAGTAGACGGTTCTCAATAACTGAGTGACTGTTGAAGAAGGAGAAGAGTGAGGAAAGCCACCAAGACACCCAGACAACCCAGAAGATGATACAGGCTTCTGTGGCTGTGATTGGAGAAATTGTGCACAGAGCAAGTTTTGCATTTGTATCCCCAGTTATACAGCTTCATGATGAAGTGGTATAGAGGATTTTCTAAAAATGAAGACCTGAAAGTTCAGCTACAATTTGCCAGAAGGTACATCTGAGATGCAAGCCTAGATTTAATGTTTTGATTAAAGAAAACCAGTTACAGCAGAATTCTGTCTGAGGCAGGCAACCAGCAGAGAGTTCCTTCAATTCACTGGCTGGAGCGCTCTTTGCGCTGAGCGTATCTGATTGGCTCACACTGATGCAAGACAGGCTGGTTCCCACCTCTTGCTTTGCTACTGTGCTCACTTTTATGCATATTTATTTTTCGCTGTGTAAAATTCTATTCATAGAGTTTTTAGCCCAAGTGTTGTGTTTTTTCACTAACACGCAAAATTAAAGCAGAACAGCAAAAATAAATAAATAAATAAATACAAACCAGAGTGTCAAAATTCACCAGTGTTGAGTTCAAAGCAAATGAAACATGTAGACTACCTACACTAATATGTTGTATCCTTAAGTCAACCTCAGGGAATTGACAAGTTGCAGCAAATTAATTGAAACGTATTGAACTTCACCCGAAACATTTAATGCCAAAACACCATATAAAGGCATCAAACACGGAAGAACACATTCAGACATGGGTTCACCTGTCTGTGATTGCTGTGCAATCTGTTCCACTATCACAACACTTGATACAGTCATTGAAGTCACTGAAGAGTAACACTGTGCTTAGTTGGAACATCCCCTCGGCCTCTCTCTCTTTCCACCTCTCTCACATTTTGTGGACTTGATTGGATGAAACTTTAATAATCCCTCTGGGGAAATTGAGCAGAATGTTCCCTTGTTGTCAGCACAGCTCAGATCTGCGCAGGGAGACTCTGAAGGTTTTTTTTTTTTTGTCCATCGCCTAAAGCTGTACAGGACAACTCATTCTATCTCCATGGGCATGTGTAGTCAGCACATTTATTAACCATGTTCAAACAACTTCACTGCGTCTGACTACTCTTTACTTTCACTGACAGACAGTAATTGGTGAAAGTTGCTACATGAAAAACCTACAATTATCCATCAGCTTGAGGAAATAATTGTCGAGTTTTATCTCCAATTACATGTAGAATTATATACCAGTAGTCTAATCAAATTCCGGTGTTACGTCCTAAGGAATTCTAAATTGGAGAGCCCTGGCAGCCATTTTCCAAAATGGCCACCATTCAGTCTTAAGGGATCCGACATTGCCAACATCAAGGGTCACCAACACTGCTCCGAAGATCACCTGCCCTGCATGATTTCCATCAGGGCAATCACATCAGTTGCAACCGCAGTGGAATAGTCAAATCTAGTGTTTGATGGTGCATGATTGGCCGAACACAGACTTTGTTGAGTAGCAATGGGTGGAGCATTCTGGTGTCTGTTAGTTCTTGATAGGCTGTATAACCTATCTCCATTAGATAATTAGTTTCTGGCAGAGCAGGGAGAGATGGAAAATGTGTATGTTAGGTGGTACTTGAGGACCAGGTTTGAGAAACACTGATCTAACTAATGATCCATCCTCTGTAATTGCAAAACTGAATGGTGGCCATTTTGAAAGATGGCTGTCATGGCTGTCTTATGCAAAATTCCTGAGGGCTCAATATCAAGATTTGTGACGGCAAACAGTGAAGAGAAAACATGTGACAGGTGTGTGATTCACACTGAGAGAGGCAGGTGTGAATGCAAGAAACAACAGAGAGTGCTTGCCCACAAGCTAAAAGAGAAACCACAACACTGACACACAGGCAGACTGGGTGGCTCTGTGACATGAGAGGAAAACTAAAGTGGCACTCCAACATAAACCAAAACACACCCACAAACACAGACAAAGGCTGAAAAGTGACATCTTGTGTGTTTGTGTCTTTCCAGATTTGAGATCCGTAGTGACAGCAGTCTGCGTCTGACCCAAGTGCATGCTGAGGATGAAGGAACTTACACTTGTGTGTCAGAGAACAGCGTGGGAAAAGCTGAGGCCTCCGGGACCCTGCAAGTGCACGGTAAAGCACTAGCTACCCCAGTTTCCTCAGTAAACGCACTAAACACTCAAACACATACACATACAATTGAACCATTTTTCACCTTTCAGCTTGAAATAATTTTGAAACTCCAGATCAGATGGTTGCACAGTCATAGCGAAGGTATTCAGAAGTTCTTCTTTCACTTACTATATATAACCCTTCAGCAGGAACTATTTTGAGACCTCAAAACCTTAAGGCCCAGTCCCACTGGCGTTTAGGAAAATTTGCACATGAATTGCGCCCAAACCTGGTTTATATTCGCTAAACATTCGCAATATCCATGAAACATGCTTGTATGAGTCGGCCGACATCCGCACACGTCCACAGTTATCCGCAGAGGCACGTTTTTCCATTGCCAGGATTTTTGAGCTGCACAAAATTTTGGTTGCGGATAACAGCCCCCTTACATACGCAATATATACTCAATCTATGTGGGCAGTCCTTCAAGGCTCTTGGTGAAATCCAATCTTTCTCAAGTTTGGACCCAGATGCACTTACTTAGGATGTTCAGTGCAGTTTTGCTGAAAATCAGCTACATTTTGTTGCCGTTATAATGTGCATAAAAAAGTGTGTCCAGCAGATGTGCAATTCTTGAACCACACTTCTGGCCTTACAGTCGAGCGGAGATAAAAACAAAAGAAAAATCACTTAGCTTAGCATAAAACTGGGCTGGTGATGATTTTCGAAATGTGTGGATGACTTCTTTTGCATGTTCTGTGACCTCAGAATGTCACTCATCAGTGAAGTATTGTTGAGCCAGAAATCAGAAATCAGTGTAGATGAAATGGACCAAACAGCACAGCTTGAACTCAAAGTGTACTTCTTCGTTGTGGTTCTTGAAGCGTGGTGTGAACTTTACCAACTCCCATCACACAGTATTCACTGTAGTTCTGAAGTGTCTGTGGTGTTTGTTTATAAGTAATAAAGTTCATGAGCAATACCAGTGATGAGAGCACAACCATTTGCAAGGATGGAAACTGAGCAGACAGAAAGAAGCCTCACTCAGATGATATGATGCCAAATAATAATAATTTTAAAAACATACAGGAAGCTGCAGCCTTTTTCTAAATGCTTGTTTTGCACATTTCTGCAATATGTTATTAACAGTAAATCTTTGCCTCATTTAAAGATATTCTTAAATGAAATTGAATGGGAAGCAGTTCTCCTGTGGTTCAGTCCTTTACTTGTGATGAAAGATGATTTTAGCACTGAATACTTGAGTAAATGATGTGTACAGATGGTCAGTTTTGCTCTGCACTGAGTTGCATCATTAAATGCTCACTTACCAGCACGCTGTCACAGTTCACAGAGCATTTTATTTGCTGTTTGGAGACAATTTCATTATTTGTTTGAGGCAGTTTTCCAATGCGGTTGCTTTGGTTCATTCTGCAGCAGTGCATGCACTTTTATGTTATCATAAAATGTTCCGATAGTAGTCTACGACCTAGCTGAGATATGTATGCATAAATCATTTAGGAGAGGATAACGCACCTGTTCTAGACTGATATGACCCTAATGAACAACTTGGGATATGTGCCAAAATCTCTATCCAGGATGAACAGCTGGAAAATGACCACGCCCCTTTTCTTCCAGAGTGTTACTTCAAATACAACTGTATTTTCTAAACTGCAGCAGCTATAGATTTTCCAAGGTATTCAAAAAGTTCAGAATGATCATTACATGTTTAGAAGGGTCATAGAAGAGTAAAATTTCAAATATTAATATTTTAAGAGAAAACCGTGAGAAAAGATTAGGTCAAACGATCTGGACTTTGTTGTGTTTACATGTTTGTAAGAGAAACAGTAATGTGGTTTTAGAAATTGTATTATTATATGGCTGTGATGCTATACACACTCTGAGTCAATGATTTCCGGTCCGATATTTCCCCACATTCGACCGGTCACCATGACAATTGTTCCGAAACGTGTATGCCATTCGTTACAAACCAGAAAGCTAAAAACACGATTAGAAAAACCAAGTTGGACGTGAACATACTCCATAAATATCTAAACAGTATCAGAAAAAAACACAGATTGAAAGCTTACCACCTAATGACTGGAACATCTGTTAGCAAGTTCTTCACGGAAGTGAAGCGAACAGGTAACCTTACTCCTTCTCCCGACTCTAACCATAACCCCCCACGTCACGTTTAATTTCGTGCAGCCATAACGGAATGAATTAGAATGAATTCGTGCTGCCGTGATGAAAATGAGGCGCTTATATATATATATATATATATATATATATATATATATATATTCCTCTGTGTTTTTTGCACAGACCTCGCTAATGCTCGGTCCGTACTGTCAGCACCTTGGTCTTACACTCGGTTAATAATCCTTTATTAGAGGCTGTTTGAAAATTTCCCTCTGTATATACTTCTGTCTGCTAAAGAAACAAGTTTTATTTTGTATTTTTCACTTTAAAATCAATATTCCCTTGATAACAATGTGACTGAAAATAAAATTTCATTATATTTGGCAAATGTTCATTTCCTTTCAATATACAGTAGTAAGTTGACCCACTTATTTGAGCCATTTTCTCTTAAAATATCAAAATAGAAATTTTACACTTTTCTATGACCCTCCCAAACATGTACTTGTCATTCTGAGCATTTTAAAAACCTTGGAAAATCTGTAGCTGCTGTAGTTTGAAAAACAGAGCTGTATTTGAAGTAACACTGGCTATAGAAATAGGGAGGGGTGTTATTAAAAAACAATTTGGAAATCTATAAATGTTTGCATGGAATATGGAAATATACACGGATAAATTTTGGGTCATTTGGTTGAAAAGAAAGAAAAGATGGGATGTAAATAATAATATTTACAGAGCAGTTTTAGATGAAAAAAAAAACTTCAAAATGCTCTCCATGATTAGGGAGTGGTGTTATTTCAAAAAATTTGGAAATTTATAAATGTTTGCATGGAATATGGAAATATACACGGAATAAACCATAGCAGGATAAATTTTGAGTCATTTGGTTCCAAAAAGCCATATGGATGGAGCCAGTGAAGATATCGGGTTCAAAAATCACCAAAAATATCATCATATCATGAGAACCGCTGCACCTAGAGACTTGAAATTTGGCTCCAAATGTTGCTTGACCACAAGTTTATATTCAACGTCTATAGTAACAATAAACCTATCTGGTGTTTTTTAAGAGTAATTGACAAAAAAAAACTAATTTCAGTACATATGTTACGATCAATTGGAACAAACAAAATCTATGTAGTTTTTATTTCAGGAACATCAGCTGAGTATAATCATGACATGTAAAGAATGACATGGCCACAATGAACTAATTATAAGCAACAGAGTGGTTTTCTATGTCAACAACACATATACGACACACACGTTACTTGATATTTCCAAACGCTCCGTCCATATGGGTTTTTGGAACCAAATGACACAAAAATTATACTGTTAGGGTTTATTCCATGTATATTTCCATATTCCATGCAAAAATTTATAGATTTCAAAAGTTTTTGAAATAACACCCCTCCCTAATAAAAAGGGCGTGGCCATTTTCAGGCTGTTTGTCCCGGATAGAGACTTTGGCACATATCGCAAGTTGGTCATTGGGGTCATATTAATCTAGCACAGTTGAGTTATCCTTTCCTAAATGATGTGCATACATACTCAGCTCGGTCTTCTACTATAAATCATACCGGGCATTACTGCGAGTTAAAACTCTCCCACTGTGCTGTGCAGTTAACTGAGACTATCAGGGAGGAAAAAGCGGATTTTAGCTTCCTCTTGAGCATGTGCTCATCATCCCTCTGGAGAAAGCGGCAAAGATCAAAAAGCGTTGAAATTGCATTAGAATAAAGTGAGTCCCTTGAAGAGAGGCACTCAGATGAGGATTGTGTCGTTTGTGTTGATAAAAGGGAACATTTCCACTTTTGCTCTGTAACAGTTGATTTTTGCCAGCAGGCCTTCTGGTCTACACTGACATTTCTGACATCTGTCAAAGCATGCATGTGCACAAACTCGCTCAATTGCGCTGCCAAAAAGACGCATGGTATCGGTAGCTGTAAGAGGTGCACATGCCTGCAAACACACATTTGTTTGCACACGTAAACACACTTAAGTAATGCAATTTCATAGTAGAGTGCAGAAGTTATTCCCAGCTGCAGCTGTTAAGTAAATGAAGATTGATTGTGGCTGCACTGGGGATAATACAAATAACGTGCACACACACACTGAATGTAAGATTGTTACTTTTCACTGCTGGAGCTGTGACTTCACAAAACCACAAATCAATTGGCTTCCCCATAATTCCCTTTTTAATCCACATGCAATTCATTATTCCTTCACAAACGGGTTTACGCTTCCTTTTTTTGGGGGGGGGTTAATGAAGAAGCGCAGTAATTTCACTTAAGCCATTTATGTTCCAAGATATTTAATTTTCTCTAGGCACGTGACTGCTGGTGTTATTGTCTTGTTTTGATATAAACCAACACTATTAATCCAGTCATTGTCTTTGCATAGAGCTTCATCATCATCATCACCACCTCATTCATTTTTCTTTTCCTCTTTTCTTTTCCATCCCTTTCCACATCACTTCATCACAGTTGGTCCATCCAGTAAGTAATCCATCTCATCCCATATTTGCATGGTGTGTGTTCAACAGTGTAAGTACGCATGCGAATGTTGAAGGTACAATAACTATGATGACTGCTGTTAATTTTCTTATCAAGAAAACCTCTAGTATACTTCACAACTTTCTTATCTTCATCCTGGTTTCAGTTTTCTTTGTGCAGACCCCTCCTAAAGCAGTTTCCACTTTCACAAATGGTGTTCAAACTGTGCCCCGCCCACTCTTTAACCGTGACACCGTTACCACATCACAGCAGTGTTGCACCACAGCAACACGACCTCATCTAGGCCAAATAAAACATCGAGAATCACCACGATTTGTCGCGGGGTCAATATGAAACGTCACAGAAATGTTACAGTGCCAGTTGGAGCAATGATGTGTAAATATGTCAACATGACATCATCATCATGCAGCTATGGCTTACACGCTGTTGGGGAAAGCGCACCCATAGTATGAATCAGGGATGCTGCTGAAGACTGAACAAAAAGAATGTATGCTGTCATGTGATGTTGACCACATCCTAGTGGTGTCTGGGTTTTGCCTGTTGGGATTTGGGTTCCATTCATAACAGCGCTTTCTGATTTATAGCTATTTAATTTCCTCCTCTGTAACTAAAAATAGTCAAGACTCTGCAAGATGCTTTCATAAACCTAGCAACACATTGACAACATAGACTCTCTATATACTGGACAAACCCTCCATGTAACGTGACCTGTGGGTTTCCTGAAGAACTATTTGGAAGCTCATATAGCGTGGTCGGAGGTGTCGCCATGTTAACAGTGCTTACTGTGCCAAAGGCCTGGCCAAATTATAAGTAGGTAGTGAGATGGACAGTGGGCAAGACCTAGGCAGCACAAATGAAGCCCAAGCATGTTGCCTTCTAAGATGTACCGAACAAGCTAAAGCTAATATGCTATCCTTGGTTCGGGTGTTTGATTAAAGCATATTTTTTTGGACCAAGTAGTGGTTCTCATGACAGGTGACTTAGGTGTGGGAATGAAGCATTACAACTGGCTTATTGCCACAGTAACTATGAACTAACAGTGCCACTAAAATCAACAAGTTACTGATACATGCTAAGAATGCTAACGGTGATAACATACAAATTAAAAAACACAAATTTCCCATGATGAAAATACTGGAGCACAAACATCTTAGATGGTCCGTTAGGAACATGTACTGCACAACAAACCATATTATTACAAATACTTGTAATAAAGTGCTCAGAAAGGACAGACACGGTCAGTTTGCAACAGCTAGCAACCACTACTAGCAGTCTGGACTCAGCTCACGGCACACATGACCTGTCACTCAAAATAACTCCACCTCTAATTATTCCTAACTTTCTGTGATTAAAACATGTTAGATTGATGAGTTTGTTATAGCAGGGAAAACCAGCTATACAGTATTTGCAGTGTATAAGCGAGTAAATGTTCAGTGTGCAGAGTGGATCAAAACTGTTCATGGAACGCCACAAACCATCATAAAATGCAGAACCAACAGTAATATTTATCAGATAAACAGTTACTGCTGGTGCACAAATGCATCTTCACACTAAATGTTCCTTGAATGACATTTCGTAGAACATGTTGTTACCCGGGCCATCTTGCACATCTTGACATTTCATTTTGGTTGACTCTTTTCAGCACTCATGGTACAACTCAAATGTCAAGCACACTCGAGGACAACTGGGACATTGTGAATATGCAAATTGTCTGTAATAACAAATAAAACTGCATTGCACAGCCTGCAGACACTGAAAACTGATCATTTTACACTCCTAGTTGGCTTTGTGTCCACTTTAGAATTTGCCATTATAAGCAATACCTATCTCACATATTCTAAACTTAAAATACAACTTCATGCAAAAATATTAGGTGCACAGGAATAAATATTAGAAGGTGCCATGATCTTGAGTACACTTGCTTGTTCCTAACCAAGATGCCAACATAAATCAACTCAAACAACGAAGGGTTGAATAGATTTTTAGGTGGACGTAGATCCGGATGCAGATCTGGGATTCCAGAAGGATTTGTTTAACATTCTGAAAGAGGATCCTGGATTTGGATCTAAAAATTGTAATCAGCCCTTCCTTAGACCAAAGCCCACCCCTCTACAACATTTATTTGAAATCTTGAAAGCATTTCATAATTTTACATGATAGTTTGCTGAGAGACAGAAAAGAAGTGACAAGTGTAGTCAGGGTGGTGTTGTGTGTTTGGTAGGGGTATGTGCTCACTCTCTAGTTACTGCCAAGGAGGGAGCGATTTGAGCCCCACCTGTCTGTAAGCAAAACAACTCAAATTAGGCAGGTGTGGACATACGGGAATTTGACTACATCTGGGTCTTTTGTAACCTAGCAACCTCAAGGGCTGGTGAAAACACACAGGCTTTCTCTGATGTTTATGTACATACTAAAACAAATTGCTAAAACTTCAGTAACAAGCTGATGAAGATTTACTACTCTAACACGGTAATCAACATGGATGCCGGTGGACGCAATGCTTGTTTTCTTCGGCACCCTGTTTGTGGTCACGTGACCACTATACTATGACGTAGCGCCGCATGCGGCAGTACATGAATGTACCTTACTTAAATGGTAAATGGACTGCATTTATGTAGCGCTTTTCCATCTACATCAGACACTTAACGCGCTTTACAAATAATGCCTCACATTCACCCCGATGTCAGGGTGCTGCCATACAAGGTACTCACTACACACCGGGAGCAACTAGGGGATTAAGGACCTTGCCCAAGGGCCCTTAGTGATTTTCTGGTCAGGCTGGGATTTGAACCAAGGATCCTCTGGTCTCAAGCCCAACTCTTTAATCAGTAGACCATCACCTCCCCTTACTTAGATAATTTTCTAATCTTCCTCATTGATTTTCTCACTATATTAACTTTGTCAAAGCAGCACACCCAGTTGCAGTTAATTTCAGACATTGGTGGGCACAATTTACCTAAACTTTAGCTTTGATAGCCACTAATCCACTAACCGAAGCATTAACCATGATAATGCTAAACTGATAAAACATTTAGCTGAAATTACCGCTAATCACTAGCCTCCTTTTTTTAACTATATGAAATTAGCTTGTGATTTCAAAATCCTGAAAAACACAACTAAAGAGCTGGAAATTTAATATGTTATAGTGTAACTATGGACATTCGCGTAAAGGCTTAGCATGTCATGATCAGATGATCAAGATGTACCTGTACATCTTGATCATCAAACCTTTTACTTATGAATGAATAACTAAATGAACAAATGAAATTAAGATGTCTTCACCTCTTGCTCTTCCATGAGTGATGCTTGTTGCCGTCAAGTGTCAGTTCCAACAGGCGCAATCGTGTCCTTTTAGGTTGTACAAATGTTTTGACCATTAAACTTTATTAAAGAAAATCTTACTTGACTGAACGTTATCTGAATTAAATTTAGTGGAAAATAATTGGCAAACTAATGGTTTTCAAAGTCACCTGAAAGCTACTCCGCTAATAAGGAAGTTAGCTTTGCTGCTTAGCTGCTATAACGCTGATTACCGCCCGACGCTGGCAGATGAATGCCCACTTTGTTGCTTTGCAAATACATTTTTTTCTAAATTGTATAAATTGCACGGTTTTGTCAAAACAAGTCTTTTAGCATCCAGCGTAATGATGCTTTTTCATCACAGAAGTCAAATAATTGCACAGCTGTTTATTATTCCTTGGTGGTACAAGCGTTCTACTTCATATTGAAGTTGGATGAATAGGCTGGAGTTCTGTCCACAAACATCGAAATGAAATAAAGGCATGAATGAATTATGAACCAGTTATAATGAATTATCCCTCATAAATAACCGGCTCTTCCATCATCATTTCATTATTAAAACTGCAGGCAGGAGAAAAAAATGTGGGAGGGTGTTAAATGTAGAGACGACTGTTGAAGGCTCACAGAGCGAGAGTGTGTTTACTGATGCGTACATATGTGAAGCGCGCCGTCTGCATCTGCGTGGGACTGTGACAGCTGCCTGTCACATGGAGGGCCCCCTGAGGAACCCTGCTGTGAGTACTGTGTATATTTGTGTTCCCCGGTGTGTGATATCTCCAGTATGTTGGTGCAAATCACACGTCAAAGTATGTGGGTGAGGGAGCAGGGGGTACGATGCTGCTGCTGCGAGAAGAACTTTGTCTGGCTTTGCTGTGATTTAGCAACACGCTGCGTTCAGACAACAGTGGAACAAATTGCACACTCTGATCTGGCTTAGTGGATGCACAGCATGTGGTGAGCCCTTCAAAATGTTGGCCTGTTTTAAGGCATCGCCATGTTTTAAAAAGAAATACAACTCTCTGGGCCAAATGATATCTTTCAGTGGTCCAGCCACAGTGATTAAAGTTTTACTTCTTTCTTCAAGGTTACAAAACACGGCTCGCCTGGGAGCATATGCTGTTGCCACACGTAGCCACATCCACCACACTCGGGAACTTCCTGGGGTCATAAATGGTAACTGCCCAGGCACACCACCGTCTTGAAATTAGCCATCTATATGCTGCCGCCAAGTGAAATATAGACATCTCCTCTGCCTTTTCCAGCTGCTGGCATCCTCAACACTGAGGCACCTGCATGCTGGATCACAGAGAAACAAGCCACGTGGCCAAAATGTCCTCGCTGATGTTTCCTCACAATACAAATCATACTAGTCATCTTAGTCTTCCTACGTAACCATTCATTTGACACAGAGTCATCCCAGTGGTACCCAAGGATCCTCAAAAGCGACGTACTACCAAAAAAGTATAGTTGTTGCCTTAGGGTCCTTGTCCATACAGGATTTTTTTCTTCTGGCAGAAAAGCACTGAGTGAACACCCACAAATGTTTTCTTCCCAATGGCTTCAGAATTTTCAGTGGTGGGGAGGCAAGCGCTCTCTTGATTTCTTTCTATGACAGAAGCTGTTAATCAGGGCTATCTTATAATGTAGGGCAGTAAAACGTACTCGCCTGTGGCCAGAGCCAAGCCTCTGTCCAATCTGTTATCACAGATGAGGTTTTATTCATTTCTATTGTGATAAATTTTGAGTGACAAATCAGCAAAAAGAATCCTCTCTTCTTGTTTGCCTGAATAAGTGCTGTGGTGACGTCCTGCTGCCTGTGAACAGTTAATGGATGTTCAATTTAAAAGCGCTCTGAGCAGGCGTTCAGAAAGGTGTTCTGCTCTCAAAAAATGTTCTGGGTGCTGTGATTTTTTTTTTTTCTCTCTCTCTTCTGGAGGTTGCTGCATGCGACAGTGCTGTAAAATATTGACTGAAGTAGGAACCAGAATAAATCTCTAATGAACACCAAAGTTCACTGTACCTATAGGTCCATAGCCTGCTATGATGTCCAGCAGCTTAGTGGGAATTTTGTGGATACTCAGGACTTCCTACAGAGCTGTCTGATCAACCAAGATACAGTAGTGTTCAGAATAATAGTAGTGCTATGTGACTAAAAAGATTAATCCAGGTTTTGAGTATATTTCTTATTGTTACATGGGAAACAAGGTACCAGTAGATTCAGTAGATTCTCACAAATCCATCAAGACCAAGCATTCATGATATGCACACTCTTAAGGCTATGAAATTGGGCTATTAGTAAAAAAAAAAAGTAGAAAAGGGGGTGTTCACAATAATAGTAGCATCTGCTGTTGATGCTACAAACTCAAAACTATTATGTTCAGACTGCTTTTTTAGCAATCCTGTGAATCACTAAACTAGTAGTTTAGTCAGATTTCTTCATATCTGCGAGGCATTAATTTTGTTGGTTTGGAACCAAGATTTCAAGGGCATGTCCTCTTCAGCATAAGGCAACATGACCTCTTCAAGTATTTTGACATATCCAAACTGAGCCATGATACCTGGTATGCGATATATAGGCCCAACACCATAGTAGGAGAAACATACCCATATCATGATGCTTGCACCACCATGCTTCACTGTCTTCACTGTGAACTGTGGCTTCAATTCAGAGTTTGGGGGTCGTCTCACAAACTGTCTGCGGCCCTTGGACCCAAAAAGAATAATTTTACTCTCATTAGTCCACAGAATATTCCTCCATTTCTCTTTAGGCCAGTTGATGTGTTCTTTGGCAAATTGTAACCTCTTCTGCACGTCTTTTATTTAGCAGAGGGACCTTGCCGGGGATTCTTGCAAATAAATTAGCTTCACACAGACATTTTGTAACTGTCACAGCACTTACAGCTAACTCCAGACTGTCTTTGATCATCCTGGAGCTGATCAGTGGGTGAGCCTTTGCCATTCTGGTTATTCTTCTATCCATTTTGATGGTTGTTTTCCGTTTTCTTGTATCCTTAAATAGGGGACACCTGATTCACACCTGTTTGTTCCACAAAATTGACGAACTCACTGACTGAATGTCACACTACTATTATTGTGAACACCCCTTTTTCTACTTTTTTTTACTAATAGCCCAATTTCATAGCCTTAAGAGTGTGCATATCATGAATGCTTGGTCTTGTTGGATTTGTGAGAATCTACTGAATCTACTGGTACCTTGTTTCCCATGTAACAATAAGAAATATACTCAAAACCTGGATTAATCTTTTTAGTCACATAGCACTACTATTATTCTGAACACTACTGTAAATACTTTGAAAAAAATCAACATATTGTACACTGCAATGAAGTACTGCATGCGTTTACAGAGTACTCGCTGAACTAGGATATGATTGATGGTTTACTTCTTGGGCATGAGGCCAGACTTCTCTGGTCACTGATTGGCAAGTACCTGGGATTAAATCCTACTAAAAATGATCCTTGCAAGTCTTCTTTAGCACAGAGAACAGTTTAATGCCACTGTAGTTGTTGCAATCCAGGCAATAAACCTTTCTTTTCGAGAAAGGTACAATTCCCTTCATTCAGTCTGATGGGATGGTCCCTATTTTCTAAATGTAAGCCAAGATCATTTGCAGTGCCAAGAGAACAGCATCTCCACCTGTCTGGAAGCTCTTGCTTGCCACAATTTGTGTTTTCTTGTACTTTGTTTGTACTAAACCTAATTTTATCCAAAATCCAAGTATTATGTCATCACAAAGAAGCATATAAAAACATCCAGACACACAACACTTCACACTCAGACCAGACTTTGCTCCTTTGACACATCTTATCATGAAAGCTGTGGAAATATAACAGTCACTTGCTATTTTTGTATCTCTTGGCCTGTCAGCCTTGTTATGTGTTCTCCAACTTCGGCGAAATCCAGTGTATGAAAGAACTCTCCAGGCTCCTTTGAATTACTATCTCAAGTGCTTCACTCTTTATTTAGATCTTCCCGTTTGCATGTCTGGCATAGCTTCCTGTAGTTGTCATTTTATATGCTCAGCTTCTTTAGACCCAGTTACTCCAGAAAAAGCTATGATTCTGTCAAGTAGCCGTACCCAAAATCTGGCAGCCCAGCCAACTAAATTACTGCAGAAACAATGTACAAATTGCTTCCTTGAAATATTTCAGCCACTCAATCCATCTCCCTGTTTTATCCCATGAGAGAATGCAAATGTTTCTCCCTGCCCTAAATCTAAATCTTACTGTCGCACTGAATGCACCCATTATTGCTAATTATTTATTACAGCCTCAGGCAAAGTGCTGACGTGCCTTCTCAAATCAAACATTGTTATTCTCCAGACGGAGCTGTGTCAAGCACCAAAAATGGCACTTTAATAGACTGAATATTCTGAGCCCTCACTGTATTTGGGTCAAAGTTATGGCTTTGTGTCAGTTGCAAGGATGAGGAGGCACGAGGTGTTGACATGTTTTTATTAAGTGGGCTTGTTAGGAGGGTTTTCTGATGCACTTGAGCTTCTTTTCTCATGTGAGTTCCTCTGCTTGATAATCTTATTACATAAGACACAATTGTTACACTGCATTTCTTAAATGTTTCATACTTTGCATCAGCTATGATACTTGTTGTTGAGCTAACCGGGGACTGAACACAAGGGAGAGTTTCTACTGGACTGTAACACTGGGTAGATATTTGGGGTCTGACCTTTAGGGTAAATGGGCATCTGCAGGCCCACTGAGCTATGATTCATCACGTTTCCTGTTTTTCTGTGCATTTACTGGGGAAGGGTATAAAATGTGTTTGTATGGCATGAAATCAAACTGGCACACTCTTCAGCGACCACTTATTACAGACGAAAGGCAGGAAAAAACCATGAGATTTGCCCGTAGTTTTTCAGTTGATAGCAAGACTCAGGGGTAATCGGCTGATTCCAGAAAGGATCGAGAGGATGCAGGTTTTCTTTGCAGTCACCTACTCCACCAGGTGATTTCACTGACTACGTTTACATGCAGCCAGTAACCCTTTCATAACCGGAATAATAGCAATAACCCGGTTGCGCACAGCCATGTAAACACCCGCAAAAACCCAGATATGCTCATATTCTGGTTTTTAAAAACCAGAATATGACCCCTGGGTTACTCCTTTTCTAACCTGAAAATCAGGTCATATACAGTAAACGGGCATCGGAATATCCCCATAGAAAGGAACATTATTTTGTGTTCTGCGCTTGTGTGTGGTGTGCGCAACTCACCGGACATCACAGAAGCAGAGGTAAACAAGCATGAGGAAATCCACACGCGGCAGCACGACATCACACTTTTGGAGCGAGGAGGAAACCGAGTACTTCATTAGTATCGTGAAAGACATGAATATAATGTCTTTTATTGATGGTAGAAAGTACAGAGATAGCGACATTTACAAGAAGGTGGCTGAAAAGTTATGCGAAGCAGGATTTGCACGAACGCCAGACCAAATCAAGCACCGGTGGAAGACGTGCGTCGCTGTTTAGATGGTGATATTCCAAATGATACCAATGACCATATATACAGGAGTAACTCTGTCTGCTTAAGCATGTAAATGGGTTATTCCTAATGATACAGAAACCGGAATATTGACCTTATCTCGAATATTAACGGCATGTAAACGTAGCCACTGATTAACATCATTTTGAACAGATGGAATCAGTTAATCGGTTGATCTAGATTCATTTGTTCTGTTTTACTGGATCTGTGTTAGTGCAACACTGATTTTCTGATTTGATGCACCTGTTTTTGTTATTGTCAAATTCTCTCTGATTAAAGATATTTGCTTTCTGATAGGCGGTGTTGGGCACATCTTATTTCAGGGTTAGCTTTGATAACCGCTCATCCACGAACTGAAAAGTTAACTGTCGGCAGGTTCCCATTACCATCCAAATTGTATACGAGGTCTGTGAGAAAAGTAACGGACCTTATTATTTTTTTCAAAAACTATATGGATTTGAATCTCGTGGGCAGGCGAGAGTTTTTTCACGCCTGTCGGTTACGTCATTCGCCTGTGGGCAGTCTTTGAGTGAGGAGTGGCCCACCCTCTTGTCGATTTTTTCATTGTTTAGGAATGGCTCAGAGACTACTGCTTTGTTTGATAAAAATTTTTTCAAAACCTGTAAGGCACAACTGAGTGGACACCATTCGATAAATTCAGCTGGTTTTCGGTGAAAATTTTAACGGCTGATGAGAGATTTTGGAGTTTTACTGTTGCCATAAGGATGGCCCACGGCGCCTGACGGCGATCTGCACTCCGAGGCGGCGTTGTCTCGCTGTTTCAAGCTGAAAACTTCCTAATTTCAGGCTCTGTGGACCCAAGACGTCGTGGGATAACAGAGAACTTTCAGAAGAATTCAGGATCAGGAGTTTATCCAGACATTCCACTGTTAAAGGAGATTTTGTAATGAAAGAACGTGCGGGCAGATTCGCATGTCGGGCCGGACCCGACCGCGGGGGGTCGCCACAGGAAAAACACCTCCGTTGGAAACCTTAACGGACAAGTTGGAACATGCCCAAGGTGTTAAACAATTTCTCAGATACTCACTTGTTGAAAGCCATCAAAAGCCGCCTGAATTTTACAAATGGTTTTCAACACGGAGGTGTTTTTCATATCGCGGAGCAGATGGATTTGCTACGTCGTCACGGATCCGACTCGGCAAATTCGTCCGCACGTTCTTTCATTACAAAATCTCCTTTAACAGTGGAATGTCCGGGTAAACTCCTGATGCCGGCTTCTTCTGAAACTTCTCTGTTCTCTGACGACGTCCTGGGTGAACAGAGCTTTAAATTAGGATGTTTTCAGCTCGAAACAGCCAGACGGACGCCACCTCCGACCGCGCCGCGCCGATCCGCTTTGTGGGCTGTCCTTAAAGCGAAAGAAACTCCACAATCTCTCATCAGCCGTTAAACTTTACACCGAAAACCAGCTGAATTTCTCGAATAGTGTCCACATGGATATCCCTCACCGGTCCTGAAAAAATTTGATAAAGCAACGCGCGCCGTCTCCCTGCAGCGTCTCAGACAAAGAGATTCTGACGGGAGGGGGAGTCCACACCTCACTCAAAGCCTGCCCACAGGCGAATGACGTCACCGACAGGCATGACAAAACTCACGCATGCGCACAAGGGTTCAAGCTTGTGTGACGTAAAAACATATGAATCAAATCCATTTATTTTTTGAAAAAAAATAAAAAGGACCGCTTTTTTTTTATCACAGACCTCGTATTTTGAAGTAGCATTGACAGGGCGCTTAATGGGAACATGTGTTTTTGAAACAACCCAAATGTCGCCAAAAACAAGTGTTTACACTTGTATGACGTGATTTTACAGCTGACTCAAGAAAGCCATATTTCAACAAACTGGAATGGAAGCACTTTCCACTATTATAGGTCACGCGATGCTGTAATTACCCTGCTAACCACAGCAGCTGTAGTATAACAAATGAAGATAGAAATAAATAAAAATACACATGGAAAATAATTTTAATCGTCTAATTAATTAATTTACTCTGGATTGACCTGATTCTCTGTCTCCTTGAGATGATGTTTGTTGTCTTTGCACATCAGCTGTGTTGATTTTGCTTATTAAATTAGTCTATAAGCTTCAGCAGAAACAAACATATGCTTTTAGGGTTTAAAAACATTTTGACCATTAAATTTTATTCAACAAAAAGTTAGCTGAACTAAGTTTAGTGGGAGTTAACTGGCCCACTAATAGTTTTGAGAAAAGCTAATCCACCAACAAAAAAAGATAGGTTTCCTAATTTGCTGCAAGCTGACTTGCTGGACTTGTGCCGACCACTGCCAGTGAGGTCATTCATGTTAGTACCCATCTGAAATTTAAAGTGAAGTTAAATTTCATGTCTGAGAAAGAGCATAACATGTCCAGTGTGGTGTCACACATCGCTGCATCCACCGCACATACTACAGAACTGCCTCACTTTCTAACCGGTTGCCATCCAGACAGACAACTGGTCCTCATCTCCACCTCCTCACTTCCAAAAAGTGTTATTTGAGAATCAGGGCACGTATCCGGGAAGCAACTCAAAGCCCTCTCAAAGAGCACCTAAATTAGCCTAAAATATCCTGGCAACAAATCCTAGCCTAAGAGAAGTCTAATTATCCAGTTATTATTATTCAAAAAGAGTAAACAGTTATTTGACAATAAATGGTTTCACCCAACCATGAACCATGAGTGTGTGTGTGTGTGGGGGGGGGGGGGGGGGGGGGGGGGGGGGGTTGTGTTATCATTCATATTCTCTGAAATATAATTAATCTATATATGAATACAAATTTGTATTTACATGCAAATTAGATTTTTCCCATAGTCAGGTGTCACATTATTGTGATGACCTTAATCTCAGGCGTTATTACGTTACTACGCTGGGTGGGAAAAGTAAGCACATCTATGATGAGGTCAACCACAAACATTATCGCTGCACCATCAAGCCGGTAGTGTGTTACTGAATCACTGCCATTCAACATACGTACCTCTCTGTCTTTTCTAACATCTTCTCTGTTTAAAAGTCCTCCTCCGTCCTCTTAACGGTTTGGCACCTTAGGCGCTCTCTTAAGGCCTAAGGTGCTTTGTAAACACCATTTATCTTACCAAGGGAAAATTCTAAGAAATGTCTAAGAATTCAAGGAATTCTAAGATTTTTCTTAGAATAATGTCTCTAGGAGCTACTTTTAGCCTGAGGCTGCTTCGTGGATATGGGACCTGGTTTACTGGCAGGTACTTGTTCGCTTTGTCTATTTGGTGCAAAAATAAGGGCAACAAAAAATACAAAAAAAGGTAATGATATTAGACTAATGAACTATATAATGTACATTATATGTGTATAGGGCACCAAATCTTGGTACATTGAAGGTATAAGTTTATCTCACAAACCTCTGGTGTGAGTTCAGAGGCTGCAAACTTTGATCTTCTTTGTCTTGAACACATCAGAGAGAATTCAAATGTCATCTGTTCCCAGAATACACGTCCCTCCACTTTACAATAACAATGTGTGCTGAGCTGATTTTTTTTTTTTTTTTTTTTTGGTCTCTAGAAATCAAATCAAATCAATTTTATTTATATAGCGCCAAATCACAACAAACAGTTGCCCCAAGGCGCCTTATATTGTAAGGCAAGGCCATACAATAATTACGTAAAAACCCCAACGGTCAAAACGACCCCCTGTGAGCAAGCACTTGGCAACAGTGGGAAGGAAAAACTCCCTTTTAACAGGAAGAAACCTCCAGCAGAACCAGGCTCAGGGAGGGGCAGTCTTCTGCTGGGACTGGTTGGGGCTGAGGGAGAGAACCAGGAAAAAGACATGCTGTGGAGGGGAGCAGAGATCAATCACTAATGATTAAATGCAGAGTGGTGCATACAGAGCAAAAAGAGAAAGAAACAGTGCATCATGGGAACCCCCCAGCAGTCTAAGTCTATAGCAGCATAACTAAGGGATAGGTCAGGGTCACCTGATCCAGCCCTAACTATAAGCTTTATCAAAAAGGAAAGTTTTAAGCCTAATCTTAAAAGTAGAGAGGGTGTCTGTCTCCCTGATCTGAATTGGGAGCTGGTTCCACAGGAGAGGAGCCTGAAAGCTGAAGGCTCTGCCTCCCATTCTACTCTTACAAACCCTAGGAACTACAAGTAAGCCTACAGTCTGAGAGCGAAGCGCTCTATTGGGGTGATATGGTACTATGAGGTCCCTAAGATAAGATGGGACCTGATTATTCAAAACCTTATAAGTAAGAAGAAGAATTTTAAATTCTATTCTAGAATTAACAGGAAGCCAATGAAGAGAGGCCAATATGGGTGAGATATGCTCTCTCCTTCTAATGAAATGTTTCAAATGTCTTTTCTTTTCTTTCTCTTGATGCTAATTGAGACAGAGAATGAAAGAGAAGTGACAGAGCAGGTACGAAGATGAGAAATCAATTAGGACTGTGTGGAAGCTTCATTATGCATTCTCACCCCCCTCTGGGGCACAGAGCCTGTCACTGGCTACAAAATCAATAGAAATCAAAGTGTGTGATTGTTGTACAGACACTCGTAGATATGAAGTAGGAACATCAGAGGGGAAAGTCGGGCTCCTGTTTATCAGCAGCCTTACTGGTCAAACACATTAATTTGTGCTGGTACGGATCAGTGAGGTGACCCACAAACCTGAATTCAGTCCCTTGTGGGCCCTGAGCTGATCTTTCTCAACAACTTACACTGCATCCGGTGAGGTGGATTAATGTAGCCAACATTAACCAATACCCACATAGCAATCAAACAAAATTGTAACTTTTCTCACTCTTCCAAGAACAAATCATAATACTCATAACAAAGAGCATTAACAGGTGGCAACCTGATGATGCATTCACTGGCAGGTGACGCATTAACTGGATTTGGTGTGCATTATCCTGTGTCACCAGTGCCACACAGACTGATGAAAGAAAAGCAAAATAACTTTGTTCTATTGTTCTTTGGCAGTTGTCGGTGCACAACCACTTTCAGCTCTCTCCAGAGATGTTCAGTTGGATTCAGGTCTGGGTTCTGGCTGGACAACTCAGGGACATTCACAGAGATGTCCTGAAGCCACTCCTTTGATATCTTGGCTGTGTGCTGAGGGTCATTGTCCTGTTGAAAGATGAACTGTTACCCCAGTCTGAGGTCAAGAGCTCTCTGGAGCAGGTTTTCATCCAGGATGTCTCTGTACATTGCTGCATTCATCTTTCCCTCAATCCTGACTAGTCTCCTAGTTCCTGCCACTGAAAAAACATCCTCACAGCATGATGCTGCCACCACCGTGCTTCATTGTAGGGATAGGGCCTGGTTTCCTCCAAACATGACACCTGGTATTCACACCAAAGAGTTCAATCTTTGTCTCATCAGACCACAGAATTTTGTTTCTCATGCCTTTTGACACCTGAAGGGCTCTTTTTTGCCAACCTCTTTCTCCTTATGCTTTGCTGGACATCTTAATTACACCACCAAGTCTCCTTGTCTTCCTTCCACTGTCACAATGTCACACCATTTACCTTCCTGGCTGTCTCCCTCACCACATCTACAGTACATTTCCAGTTGTCCAAAATTGCTTCTCCTTCATCCAGTGCCTCTCTCATTTGCTCACTGAATTCCACACAACAGTCTTCCTCAACAGTCTTCTTCCTTCACCTTCCACCATCTAATCCTTTGTTGAGCTCTCACTCTCCTCTTCTTTTTTTTTACCTGTAAAGTCATCCTACAAGCCACCATCCTGTGCTGTCTAGCTACACTTTCTCCTGCCACCACCTTACACTCTCCAATTTCTTTTAGCTTGCATCTCCTATAGAATGTAGTCATTCCATCTGAAATCAAGCAGTTTTGAAAAAAAATTCCCAGGTCACCTGTCAGCTTTGTTCTGTCAATTTTATATGTTAATCATATTCCAAAGTAAGGGGAAAATGCCAAATATTAGGTCTGTATCTTGAAAACCTTTGAAGTTACAGCCTTTGGAAATTTTTGTGAATTTTTCACATACAGTAGTGTTCAGAATAATAGTAGTGCTATGTGACTAAAAAGATTAATCCAGGTTTTGAGTATATTTCTTATTGTTACATGGGAAACAAGGTACCAGTAGATTCTCACAAATCCAACAAGACCAAGCATTCATGATATGCACACTCTTAAGGCTATGAAATTGGGCTATTAGTAAAAAAAAGTAGAAAAGGGGGTGTTCACAATAAAAGTAGTGTGGCATTCAGTCAGTGAGTTCGTCAATTTTGTGTAACAAACAGGTGTGAAACAGGTGTCCCCTATTTAAGGATGAAGCCAGCACCTGTTGAACATGCTTTTCTCTTTGAAAGCCTGAGGAAAATGGAACATTCAAGACATTGTTCAGAAGAACAGCGTAGTTTGATTAAAAAGTTGATTGGAGAGGGGAAAACTTATACGCAGGTGCAAAAAATTATAGGCTGTTCATCTACAATGATCTCCAATGCTTTAAAATGGACAAAAAAAAACAAAAGAAAAACAGAGACACGTGGAAGAAATGGAAAACAACCATCAAAATGGATAACCAGAATGGCAAAGGTTCACCCACTGATCAGCTCCAGGATGATCAAAGACAGTCTGGAGTTACCTGTGCTGTGACAGTTAGAAAACGCCTGTGTGAAGCTAATTTATTTGCAAGAATCCCCCGCAAAGTCCCTCTGTTAAATAAAAGACATGTGCAGAAGAGGTTACAATTTGCCAAAGAACACATCAGCTGGCCTAAAGAGAAATGGAGGAATATTTTGTGGACTGATGAGAGTAAAATTGTTCTTTTTGGGCCAAGGGCCGCAGACAGTTTGTGAGATGACCCCCAAAGCCTGAATTCAAGCCACAGTTCACAGTGAAGACAGTGAAGCATGGTGGTGCAAGCATCATGATATGGGCATGTTACTCCTACTATGGTGTTGGGCCTATATATCGCATACCAGGTATCATGGATCAGTTTGGATATGTCAAAATACTTGAAGAGGTCATGTTGCCTTATGCTGAAGAGGACATGCCCTTGAAATGGGTGTTTCAACAAGACAATGACCCCAAGCAAAATCTTGGTTCCAAACCAATAAAATTCATGCCTTGCAGATGTGAAGAAATCATGAAAAACTGTAGTTATACAACTAAATACTAGTTTAGCAATTCACAGGATTGCTAAAAAAGCAGTTCGAACATAATAGTTTTGAGCAGATGCTACTATTATTATGAACACCCCCTTTTCTACTTTTTTTTTTACTAATATCCCAATTTCATAGGCTTAAGAGTGTGCATATCATGAATGCTTGGTCTTGATGGATTTGTGAGAATCTACTGAATCTATTGGTACCTTGTTTCCCATTTAACAATAAGAAATATACTCAAAACCTGGATTAATCTTTTTAGTCACATAGCACTACTATTATTCTGAACACTAGTGTATCATGAAAACAGTGTTGTCTACCAGCTTTGCACGTTAATAATGAGCTCCCTATATGCCTCACAGCTTTGAAACTGCTCATGCTGGGCTAACCTTTGGTGTAGAGTTGGGAAATTGTAGCAGTTTTGGTGTATCTAGTGTGATCTGCCTTGCACAAAGGCCTCAAAATGGTAGAAAACCAAAACCTTCTATGTCGTTCGTATCTTTGATTAGTTCAAAATCAAAGAAAGAAATTTTATTGATTTGAATACTTTTAGCACTAAGTATTGTTGTTGTTGTCCATTCAGCTGCTCCCGTTTTGCCCGGGGTCGCCACAGTGGATGCAGCCAGATCTGCATTGGCATTAGGCACAAGTTTTACGCTGGATGCCCTTCCTGGCATGACTCCAGTGTAACCTGGAGAAACACACACAGCCGCTGGTGTTCCAAAGAGGTCTCCCATCCAAGTACTAACCAGGCCCCACACTGCTTAGCTTCTGTGATCTGACAGGATCAGGCTGACACAGAGCAGATCAGATGCACATTTAGCACTAATTATTGGAGCACAAAATTGGTTTGCTAAGCTCACTGACCCTTGACGTCCTTACACAGGTGAATCCAATCATGAGGAAGGGTATTTAAGGTGGCCATTTGCAAATGTTTACCCTCTTTGCATCTCTTCTAATGAGTGGCAGTTTCCACTGTGAGGAACATAGTGAGGAAATGTAAGACTGCAGGCACAGTACTAGTTAAGGGTCGAAGTGGCAGGCCAAGAAAAATAGATAAGTTGAAGCGAAGGATGGTGAGAACAGTCATAGTCAACCCACAAACCTGCTCCAAAGACCTACAAAATGATCTTGCTGCAGATAGCATCTCTGTGCATAGTTCAGCTATACAGCGCACTGTGCACAAGGAGATGCTGTAATGCAGAGGAAGCTTTTTCTGCGTACATGCCACAAACTGTGGACTGATAAAACTAAAACTGAGTTATTTGGACATAAGGCGATATGCATGGCTGAAAAAGAACAGAGCATTCCATGAAAATTCTTGCTACCTACAGTAAAATTTGGAGGCGGTTCCATGTGGCTGTGCTTTACTTTTTCCTTTCTTATTTCTTATTGTAAACCTTTATTACACTTATAAAACATAACTATAGCATATATATTTTGATAGTACAGGTTGTCCTGAAAAAAAGAGACATAAAACTTGATTGTGGGATGCAGGGAGAGCTGTTAACAGCAATAATAAAACATTCATGCCAGGCGAGTGAACTGTCCAAAAAATGCCCTCAAACCCCAGAGGGTTAACCACTGAATCTGAAACCTGACGGTAGATGCGTGAAACGGTATTCCATGTGACGTCAGTGACCCTATGGCCTTGGCAGAGATTTGCGCTCTCTGAGTGCTTCTAGTTTTGTTTAAAGAATTATTGCACACTGTCTGTAAATCCTATAAACTTAATTTCAATTCTTAAATATCACTGTGTTTGTCTGCAATATGATATATTTAACTGAAATTGCTGATCCAAACAACCAATGATTTATACAGGAAAATCATGGAAATCATCAGGGGTGCCCAGACTTTTACATACCACTGTATTCTTACATATCTCAAGATGATCTGCTGCAAATATGATGTTGTTATTGAGCTTCCTTCTTTTGATTTTGTCTTCAAATCAGAATGTAGTCACAACATTTTTTGGCAGAATCATAACAAATATGCAATTAAAAAAAAACGTTACAGACTATCTTACTCACACAATTTCATTGTTTTACATATTGCCAAAAATGATATAATCTCAACTGATTTGTACTGTTCAGATTTTAAAATCACACTTGTCATGAAAAACTTTAAAACATATATCCTCACATTTACAATGATTAAAAAGATACATCGTACCTTTCTTGTGGAAAGATTTGGTTAAACATCTCTTATTTACCTTGGAAATTGATTTTGAGTGATCTGTTTATTGTTTTACAGTGGTTTACAGAAATAAAGGTAAGTTTGGTATTCCTTGCATTGCTGTTTGCTGACTGCAGTATGTGTCTGTGCTTGTTTCTTCACAGTACATGACATCATGTGGGGAAATGTGTGGTTACAAGAAGTATGAAGTATTGCCCAATGCTCAGTGACCTAATCCCAGCATGACCTGTTCTCTGAAAAATAGTTATTTTGCCAATTTTGTCTGTTTTTAAACATAATGGGAATGTGGTTATTATAGTTTTCCCATTTCTAGTGACGCAACCAAGGTGTTGTTCAGTATTCATGAAGTGACATAATCCCAAGATGTCCAGATTCACCCACAATAGCCAGTGTGTCATGCTAATGTGTCTATTTATAATCACAAGAAGGAAGCCCAATAACAACACAATATTTGCAGCATATCATCTTGTGATATGTAAGAATATATGGTAAAAATATAAATATGATAGTCAACTGTCCACATTGGCATCTGAGGTGATGAAAATTGGGATATTTTGACACTTTTTCAAATTATAATTTTTTTTCAACAACTATAAATGTTGCTAAAACAAGCTGGTGTATCATTTAAATGTGTAAATATGTTCCATTATATCACCAACCATCATACAAAAAGTTCTATAGCCATAGCTAGTATATTTCTTTGATTTTGAACTAATCAAAGATACGAATGTAAAATTTTGGGTTTTCTACCAATTTGGGGCCTTTGTGAAAGGCAGATCACACTAGATACACCAAAACTGTTACAATTTCCCAACTCTAAACCAAACGTTAGCCTGGCTTGAGCAGTTTCAAAGCTTTGAGGCATATAGGGAGCTCATTATTAATGTGCAAAGTTGGTATAAAACAGTTTTCATGATATGTGAAAATTTCACAAAAATTTACAAAGGCTGTAACTTCAGATGTTTGCAAGATATAGACCTAATATTTGACATTTCACCATACCTTTGTAATAGGAATAACATACCAAACTGACAGAACAGAACTGAGGGGTGAACTGGGAGCCTCTGAGTGACTTTAGATGGAATGACCCACCTGTGTGCACCTTCCTCCATTGTTATGTCGCCCTGTGTTCCTCCCTTTTCTGAGTAGTAGGTACAGTAGTGTTCAGAATAATAGTAGTGCTATGTAACTAAAAAGTTTAATCCAGGTTTTGAATATATTTCTTATTGTTTCATGGGAAACAAGGTACCAGTAGATTCAGTTGATTCTCACAAATCCAACAAGACCAAGCATTCATGATATGCACACTCTTAAGGCTATGAAATTGGGCTATTAGTAAAAAAAAAAAAAAGTAGAAAAGGGGTGTACCACCACTAAAGTGCTTTCCCAACAATAAATCGTGGATAACCCCTGAGGTGAAGCAAGTCCTAAATAAGAAGAAGTGTTCAGGAGCAGAGACTGTGAGAAGTTGAGGGAGGTGCAAGATGAGGTTAAAATCTGCCTGAAGGAGGCCAGAGAAGCATATAGTAAAAAGCTGGAGAAGAAGCTACATGGGTGAAAACAACATGCGGGAAGTCTGGAATGGTATGAAAGCCATTACAGGCTGCTGCAGCAGGGGTAATATGGGCTGCATGGACCTCCAGCGAGCAGAGGAACTGAACACTTTTTTTAAGCCGTTTCAGTTCCCCCCAATGACCTGCTCACCCCCACAGCCCTCTCCAGGCTCCTCTGACCAACACTCTCCTGCAGTACCTTTGTGTGCCCCTTTGTCTCTGACACAATTGCTCTCTGTTTCCACCTCAACTCCTCACTCAATCACGACAGAACAGGTGCATCAGAGGAAGACTGCGGGTCCGGACCAGGTCTGTCCAAGGCTCCTAAAGGCGTGTGCAGCAGAGCTGGGTGACCCTCTACAACAGGTCTTCAACCTGAGTCTGCAGCTGGGGAGTGTCCTCTCACTGTGGAAAACATCCTGCATCATTCCAGTTCCAACGAAGTCTCGCCCTCGGGAGCTGAGTGATTACGGGCTGGTCACACTCACATCGCACATAATGAAAACACTGGACCCCAAGTGCAGGCAGTGAGGGAGCCTCTCCAGTTTGCCTACCAGTAGAGGGTGGGTGTTGAAGACACTGTCTTCTACCTCTTGCACCACGTCCTCACATACCTGGATGTGGGGGGGATGCATTGTAAGGATGCTTTTCTTTGACTTCTCCAGTGCTTTTAATACAATACATCCCAGCCTTGTCCAGGAGAAACTTAACATCATGGCTGTGGACCCCCACCTCGTGCTCTGGATTTTGGATTATTTGACCAACCAGCCACAGTTTGTACAAGTGGGGGGGTGTAGGTCCTCTACATTGACCTGCAGCACTGGAGCACCTCAGGGCACTGTGCTTTCACCCTTCCTCTTCACCCTCTATACTACGGACTTTCACTACAACTCCGATACATGTCACATGCAGAAGTTCTCAGATGACACTGCAATTGTGGCATGTATTGGGGGGTGAAGAGGGGGAGTATAGGAGCATGGTGAAGGACTTTGTGGGATGGTGCCAGCAAAACAAGCTCCTGCTCAACACCACCAAAACAAAGGAAGTGGTGTCTGACTTCAGGCAGGCGCCAGCCTCTCTGCAGCCCATCGTAATCGACGGATCCGAGGTGGAGGTGGTTTCCACCTATAAGTACCTTGGGCTGCAGCTGGACAACAGGCTGAGCTGGGAAGCTAATATGGATGCTGTATACAAGAAGGGACAGAGTAGAATGTACTTTCTTAGGAGGCTGCCTTCATTCAGGGTCTGCTCCAAGTTATTGTACATGTTCTATCAGTCCATCGTGTCCAGTGTTCTTTTCTACACCGTTGTGTGTTGGGGGCGGTGCGAGAAAGAAGGACATTCTGAGGCTAAACCGGCTCATTAAAAAAGCAGGCTCTGTGGTGGGACTGTGGACCAGTGATGCCGGTAACGCGTTACTAACGCGTTACTCTAATCTAACCACTTTTTTTAGTAACGAGTAATCTAACGCGTTAATCTTTCCAAATCAGTAATCAGATTAAAGTTACTTCTCCAAGTCACTGTGCGTTACTATTATTTTTGCATTCTGTGTTGATAGCAGCATTAAACTTGGTCCGTGGGCAGGGGGTCGGGGTTCGACTGAACTGCCCGCTGTAAGCGAGCTGTGAGCTTTTCATCCGCGGTTTTCTGCAGCAGCTATGACTCATCCTCACCTCTTAAAGCGCGGTGACAACAGCACACCTGCACTGAGCTTTACAAAGACATTTTTATGCTTTTTTCTCCTTTATTTACAATTCTGAGCCGAGCCGCTCCGTATCTGCCACTAAAAACAGCTGATCCTCTGCGATGCGTCAACAACTAACACTATTTTCCACTCAAATGCACCTAAACTCTCTTTCTGAGGACCACATGATGTGAAAACGCAATAAAACTTTCTTACCTGTAAATCTGGTCATGTTTTCTGCATAAATAAATGTTATCCATTCTTTGTGTTCTAATGCCAAAGCAGGGGCGAATCCAGATGGAATGGGGGTGTGGGGCAAGATGCCCCCCCCCCCACAACACCCCTAGATTAAAGGTTAAATTTTGAAACCTTTTTTTTTTACTACAATTACTAATACTACTTATAATAATAATAATTTTGACAAGTAAAATGTTTAGAGAGAATTTAAATGTTAGAAAAATGTTAGAAAAGAATTTAATAGTTACATTTATAAACAATGTAGGTTAGAAAATGCAAGTTTTACTGTTACATTGCTGTCAACAGTTAAATATGAGGTCAAGAAAGAGGTCTTTATTTTACTTTTTATAAAACAAGCATTTATTTTCATTGAAGTCAAGAAAGGGTGACTATAAAGTGAGTTTTGGCAAAACAAGTATCACTGTCATGTTGAGGTGGCAGAGGGTTGTTGTCGGCAGCTGGGGAAAGTAACTAAAAAAGTAACTAGTAATCTAAACTTAGTTACTTTTACAATTGATTAATCAGTAAAGTAACAGTTACTTTTTCAAGGAATAATCAGTAATCAGTAATTGGATTACTTTTTCAAAGTAACTGTGACAACACTGGTCTGGACCCTGTGGACAAGGTGCTGGAGCAGAGAACACTCTTCAAGATCAGGGCAGTCCTGTCCAATCAGAGCCACCCCCTGAACTCTGTGATATCCAAGCAGGGGAGCGCCTTTAGTTCCAGACTCCTCTCCCTCAAATGCTCCACTGACAGACTGAAGAACTCTTTTGTCCCTCGGGCCATCAGGGTGTATAATGCAGCCACATCAGCCAGGGGCAGCAGAATGCAAAATGCCTAAACATAGTCTCAGGTGCCTTGACTCCTGTAACTTGTTGCACTTTGTATACTGTTTTTGCACTACTTATTTATTAACTTGTCTCAGTGCTGTTTTATTCATAAAATGTCAAAATCCGTGCAGTAGTTTTGACGTAATGTTGCTAACAGACAGATAGACAGACAAATAAATAAATAAACACAGATGATTTTATTATCTCCTTGGTGGACATAATTAGGTTACTAGCCAAATGCTTATGGAATTAACTGCATGTGTTACCATGATTGAGTATATTCCATTACCTTTTCCATAGAATAGATGCTTTATTGTCATTGCACATATATACATACAATGAAACTTGTCCTCTGCATTTAACCCATCCTAATTACAGTTAGACACAATCTAACCACTAGGAGCAGTGGGCAGCCACAGTCCAGTGCCTGGGGACCAGCTCCAGATGTTGACACTACCTTGGTCAGGGGCAGAGAAAGAGCAGACCCTCAATAAGCATGTTTGTGATTGTGGGAGGAAACCAGAGTGCCCCGAGGAAACCCACGCAGACACGGGGAGAACACAAATACTCCACACAGAAAGGGCGGGAATTGATCCCATGACCTTCTTGCTGTGAGGCACCAGTGCTAACCACTAATCCACCATGCCGCCCGTAATCAGTTCCTGGAGCATACAGGTTCAACAGTAGTTTGTTGGCTAGATGTGTAGCAGCACTAGATGTAATGGTCGACTCTAAGATAGAGAACAAACAGTAAGGTGAGTCCAAAGTTCTTTTAATTAGTGTTAACAGGACTGGCCAATGTCAAAACACAGTCCACGTGGTAATGGTGTCCGTGAGGGCTAAGCAATGGCAGTGTCTAGAGTCTGACAAACACATAAGCTCTGTTCAGGCAGTCATTCCAAACAGACTAAACCCACAGGAGGCAGGCAAAAAAGACGAGCTCACACAGGAACAAACACTGGTTGGCAATGAGGAATCACTAGGAGACTATAACAGGGGTGGTGTTCACGGCAGAACGTACAATAGTGTTCAGAATAATAGTAGTCCTATGTGACTAAAAAGATTTATCCAGGTTTTGAGTATATTTCTTATTGTTACATGGGAAACAAGGTACCAGTAGATTCAGTAGATTCTCACAAATCCAACAAGACCAAGCATTCATGATATGCACAGTCTTAAGGCTATGAAATTGGGCTATTAGTAAAAAAAAAAAGTAGAAAAGGGGGTGTTCACAATAATAGTAGCATCTGCTGTTGACGCTACAAACTCAAAACTATTATGGTCAAACTGCTTTTTTAGCAATCCTGTGAATCACTAAACTAGTATTTAGTTGTATAACCACAGTTCTTCATGATTTCTTCACATCTGCGAGACATTACTTTTGTTGGTTTGGAACCAAGGTTTTGCTCATTTACTAGTGTGCTTGGGGTCATTGTCTTGTTGAAACACCCAATTCAAGGGCATGTCCATTTCAGCATAAGGCAACATGACCTCTTCAAGCATTTTGACATATCCAAACTGATCCATGATACCTGGTATGCGATATATAGGCCCAACACCATAGTAGGAGAAACATGCCCATATCATGATGCTTGCACCACCATGCTTCACTGTCTTCACTGTGAACTGGGGCTTGAATTCAGAGTTTGGGGGTCATCTCACAAACTGTCTGCGGCCCTTGGACCTAAAAGGAAAATTTTACTCTCATCAGTCCACAAAATATTCCTCCATTTCTCTTTAGGCCAGTTGATGCGTTCTTTGGCAAATTGTAACCTCTTCTGCACATGTCTTTTATTTAACAGAGGGACTTTGCGGGGGATTCTTGCAAATAAATTAGCTTCACACAGGCGTCTTCTAACTGTCACAGCACTTACAGGTAACTCCAGACTGTCTTTGATCATCCTGGAGCTGATCAATGGGTGAGCCTTTGCCATTCTTGACAGAAGGTTTGGTTTGGACACAAATGCAAGACTCACAAACACAGCTCTGGTTGACAAACTTTAGTGGTATGACAAGCAGTGGTCGGTACACGGGTAGACAGTCCAGAAAACACAGCAGCAGAATTATTAATATCAGGCTTTATCGTGGTCGGAACAAACGGGCAGGTGGTCGAAAACACTTTGAGGCAGGCAGGACTATGGAACATGAATGAGAGCTGGAAAGAAGGCACAGGGCGCATCAATCTGGCAAAGAAACAAAGCAGAATGAGCAGTATATATGCACCCTAGCGACGAGCTGCAAATTGAACACAGGTGAGCATGGAAAGCACTGGAAAGGGGGGCGTGACCAGGGAGAGAGAGAGACAGACACGCCCACCTGTAAAAGAGACAGAGAGACCCAAACAGAAAAGCATCCAACAAAGAGATAAACAAAAAAGAAGACAGCCTACACACAAAAACAGACTACAACCAAGAAATAAAAGCGGATCAAACACACCCCCTGACAGGACCCCCCCCCCCGCCACGGCCGGCTCCGGACGGCCCAGGTGAACCAGGGTGAGCGGCATGAAAGTCGCGAACAAGCACAGGATCCAAAATAAAGCGAGAGGGAACCCACGAGCGCTCCTCGGGACGATAGCCCACCCAATCGACCAGATACTGAAACCCACGACCGCACCGGCGAGAGGCCAGCAGCCGACGCACGGAGAAGACCGGGCCACCATCCACACACCGGGCGGTCACCAGGGGAACGGCAGGAGGGCATAAAGCACTCGACCGAACAGGCTTGACGTTACTGACGTGGAAAGTAGGGTGGACGCGCATGGACCGAGGAAGACGAAGAAGGACTGAAACGGGGTTAATGACCCTGCAGACCGGAAAGGGACCGACAAACCGGGGAGCAAGCTTCTTAGGCACGCCCCGAAGCGACAAGTGCCGCATAGAAAGCCACACCCGCTGCCCAGGGACGTAGGACAGGGCAGCGGACCTCCGGCGGTCAGCGGCCGTCTTATAAGCTTCTACAGAATGGGATAAAATCGTCCGAGCATGCTCCCAGGTTCACCGGCAACGAAGAATCAAACTGAGCGCCGAGGGAACTGATGAGTTAAGGTCGACCGAGGGAAAAAACGCCGGCTGGTGTCCAAAAACCATATGGAAGGGGGAATAACCGGTGGAAGAAGAGGGCAAACTATTATGGGCAAGTTCGACCCACGGAAGTTGGTCAGACCAAGAGGCAGGATGCCGCAATGCAAGCACACGCAGACCTTTCTCCAGGTCCTGATTTATTCGTTCTGCCTGCCCATTGGCCTGTGGATGGTAACCCGAAGTCAAACTGGAAGTTACCCCGAGGAGACGGCAAAACTCACTCCAGAATCGGGATATACACTGCGGGCCCCGGTCGGAGACTATATCCTGTGGTAAGCCGTGTAGTTTAAAGACCTGGTTTAGCATAACCACAGCTGTTTCCCTGGCCGACGGTAGTTTCCGTAGAGGAATAAAATGAAGCATCTTGGAGAGTCGGTCGACTACAGTTAATACCACAGTGTGGCCCTTGGAGGGTGGGAAGCCAGTTACAAAGTCTACGGCAATATGAGACCACGGATGAGACAGAATTGGCAATGGTAACAGTGACCCTGCAGGTGGTTGATTTGAGGATTTATGCATTGCGCATACCTGGCAGGCAGATACGTATTCAGAGACGTCCTTTACTAGGCCTGGCCACCAAAATCTTTGCTGCACCACGAACAAGGTCTTTTTAATGCCAGGATGACAGAACATCCGACTATCGTGACACCAGCGGATCGTCTCACTCCTGAGGTCTGGAGGAACAAAAAGTTTTCCCCGCGGACACCCGACAGGAACTGGCGCATCCCCGATTGTCGATTTAATTCTACTCTCGATGTCCCAGGTTAAGGCAGACACAAAACATGAAGCGGGTAATATCATTCCTGGATCTACAGGCGTGTCTACTGGCTCTCCCAGGCGAGATAGGGCGTCTGGTTTCCCGTTCTTGGTGCCTGGGCGGTAGGACAGAGTAAAGTTGAAACGACTAAAAAATATTGCCCATCGGGCCTGGCGGGCATTGAGCCATTTGGCTGAACGGAGGTATTCCAGGTTTTTGTGATCAGTGTAAACGACAAAAGGGAATTGTGCCCCCTCCAGCCAGTGCCGCCACTCCTCCAAAGCCACTTTAACCGCTAACAGCTCGCGGTCGCCAATGCCATATTGGGTTCTGTGGGGGTCAGTTTCTTTGACAAAAAGGCACAAGGGTGTAGCCTGTTGTCCGTGGGGTTCCTCTGGGACAGAACAGCCCCCACACTTACATTGGAGGCATCGACTTCTACCACGAACTGTCGTGCGGGGTTAGGGAGGAGTAGCATGGGGGCCGCGGTAAAGCGATCTTTTAGGACTCAGAACACCTCGTCACATTCCTTCGACCAGACAAACGGGCGGAGGGACGAGGTGATAGCATGCAGGGGAGCAGCCACTGAACTGAATCCTCGAGTAAATTTCCGATAAAAATTAGCAAACCCTAAGAAACGTTGCACCTCCTTACGGGAGGTGGGTATTGCCCACTCCTGTACTGTCACCACCTTTGCAGGATCCATCTTAACCTTCCCTGCGGAAATGACAAAACCTAAAAAGGAGACCATGGACGTATGAAATTCGCACTTTTCTGCCTTCACAAACAGCCCGTTTTGCAGTAAAGTTTGTACCACCTGGCGAACGTGGCGAGTATGAGCAGTCAGATCAGGGGAGAAAATGAGGATATCATCCAGGTAGACAAAAACAAATCTATTCAGGAAGTCACGTAGCACATCATTTACTAAGTTTTGGAACACTGCGGGCGCGTTCGTGAGACCAAATGGCATTACAAGGTATTCGTAGTGACCAGAGGGAGTGTTGAAGGCTGTCTTCCATTCATCACCTTGCTTTATTCTTACCAAATGGTATGCGTTACGCAAGTCGAGTTTAGTAAAGACCCTGGCACCTCCAACAATTCAAACACGGAAGAGATTAATGGCAACGGTTAGCGATTCTTCACTGTGACCTCATTCAAACCGCGGTAATCGATGCAGGGACAGAGTGTTCCGTCCTTCTTTCCTACAAAGAAGAATCCCGCCCCTGCTGGAGAAGAGGATGAGCGTATTAACCCGGCTGCTAAGGACTCCTGTATGTACTCGTTCATAGCATGGCGTTCAGGTGCAGATAAGGAGTATAGTTTTCCCCGAGGAGGAGTTGCCGCAGGGAGAAGTTCAATGGCACAGTCATAACTGCGATGCGGTGGTAATGATTTAGCTTTTGCTTTGCTAAAAACAGCTGCGAGATCATGGTAACACACGGGGACCCCAGTCAGATCCGGGTTGATTTCCTGCGAACTACAGACAGACTTAGGCAAACATACATTGCTACAAGACGGACTCCAGGATATAATTTTGCCCTTCATCCAATCAAAATTTGGTCCATGGCGTTGTAGCCAGGGGTGCCCCAGAATGATCGGGTGAGTCATATTATCCATCACATGAAAGCTAATTGATTCAGAGTGAGAGTGGGAGATTAGCAGTTTGACAGACTGAGTGCGGTGAGTGATTTCACCAAGCACGTGACCATCCACGGCACGTACCACCAGGGGGCGCGGGAGCTTATACGTCTTAAGGTGAAGGTGCCTGACAAGAGAGGACAGGATCAAATTGGCATCAGAACCTGAATCTACAAAAGCAGATATGTCTATGGTGGTATGGTCAGATGTTATTTGGCTGGGATTATATTTTGAGTAGAAACAGAGGAAATGGAATTTAGACTCACCCGTACCTCGGATCTTGGCCGCACGGTGGCACCCCTGGCCTGATAATTAGAAATCAAATGTCCTGAATGTCCACAGTAGTAGCAAAGGCCGTCCTCACGGCGGCGCTGTCGCTCTGTTTGTGACAGACGCGTCTCCCCAGCTGCATTGGCTCCTCAGATCTGTGTGGTGGGGGCTCAGGCCGAGAGTGAATGGAGGAGGAGTAACGGGCTGGAGGCGTGTCCATCCGGTGGTCGGGATTACGGTTTGCTCGCCGAGGACGGTCCTGCAGACGGCGGTCAGTGTGGATGGCCAGTGCTATCAATTCATCAAGATCATCCGGCAGGTCGGTGGCTATTAACTGATCCTGGATCTCTGCAGACAGACCCTGGAAAAACACATCGAGGAGGGCCGCCGGGTTCCATTCACTCTTTGCTGCGAGAACGTGAAAGTCGATTGCGTAGTCTGTTACCCGGTGGCTGCCCTGCCTCAGCCTCATGAGGGAGTGCATAGCCTCGCGCCCCGGAGCAGTGTGCTGAAAAACCTGTTTGAGAGCCTTGGTGAACGCCGGGAGAGAAGCACAGGCGGGAGATTGTTGGCTCCATTCTGCTGTTACCCAGGCAGCCGCTCGGCCGGAAAGGTGAGTGATCATATCAATCAATCAATCAATTTTTTTATATAGCGCCAAATCACAACAAACAGTTGCCCCAAGGCGCTTTATATTGTAAGGCAAGGCCATACAATAATTATGTAAAACCCCAACGGTCAAAACGACCCCCTGTGAGCAAACACTTGGCTACAGTGGGAAGGAAAAACTCCCTTATAACAGGAAGAAACCTCCAGCAGAACCAGGCTCAGGGAGGGGCAGTCCTCTGCTGGGACTGGTTGGGGCTGAGGGAGAGAACCAGGAAAAAGACATGCTGTGGAGGGGAGCAGAGATCGATCACTAATGATTAAATGCAGAGTGGTGCATACAGAGCAAAAAGAGAAAGAAACAATGCATCATGGGAACCCCCCAGCAGTCTACGTCTATAGCAGCATAACTAAGGGATGGTTCAGGGTCACCTGATCCAGCCCTAACTATAAGCTTTAGCAAAAAGGAAAGTTTTAAGCCTAATCTTAAAAGTAGAGAGGGTGTCTGTCTCCCTGATCTGAATTGGGAGCTGGTTCCACAGGAGAGGAGCCTGAAAGCTGAAGGCTCTGCCTCCCATTCTACTCTTACAAACCCTAGGAACTACAAGTAAGCCTGCAGTCTGAGAGCGAAGCGCTCTATTGGGGTGATATGGTACTACGAGGTCCCTAAGATAAGATGGGACCTGATTATTCAAAACCTTATAAGTAAGAAGAAGAATTTTAAATTATATTCTAGAATTAACAGGAAGCCAATGAAGAGAGGCAGTCCTACATATTTGTTTAATATGCGCTTTGAATGACATATCCTGATCAAAAATGACTCCAAGATTTCTCACAGTATTACTAGAGGTCAGGGTAATGCCATCCAGAGTAAGGATCTGGTTAGACACCATGTTTCTAAGATTTGTGGGGCCAAGTACAATAACTTCAGTTTTATCTGAGTTTAAAAGCAGGAAATTAGAGGTCATCCATGTCTTTATGTCTGTAAGACAATCCTGCAGTTTAGCTAATTGGTGTGTGTCCTCTGGCTTCATGGATAGATAAAGCTGGGATATATGCTATCTTCGTTCTGTCTGTCGGGAACATGGGTGACATCAGCTCGAAGTGGAGCTCACACTGTGTAATAAATGGTCTGACGTCGCCGGATTCTCCAGAGAAACGTTCCGGTTGCGACAGTTGGTTGCAAACCACTGGAGCAGATGTGGGAATCGGAGCGGCTGCTGACGGCCCCAGTGAAGGTGGGCTGGAGGCCCCGGTGGCCACATCCGACGAAGCCTGAGGACTGAGTTGTGCCTGGAGCTGATTTATCTGCGCGCTGACAGTGGACATGAATGTGTCCTGGCGTTTAGCAAGTTCGCTAATACCAGAACTCAGCGACCTGGTTCCTGCTGCGTGAGTTGCTGGCTGTGGTGTCGTACCGCCAGTTGAAAGGGGTCTGAGCCTGCTGTGTCCATCGTCGGCCAGATTGATCTGACAGAAGGTTTGGTTTGGACACAAATGCAAGACACAAACACAGCTCTGGTTGACAAACTTTAGTGGTGTGACAAGCAGTGGTCGGTACATGGGTAGACAGTCCAGAAAACACAGCAGCAGAATTATTAACACCAGGCTTTATCGTGGTCGGAACAAACGGGCAGGCAGGACTATGGAACATGAACGAGAGCTGGAAAGAAGGCACAGGGCGCATCAATCTGGCAAAGAAACAAAGCAGAATGAGCAGTATATATGCACCCCAGCGACGAGCTGCAAATTGAACACAGGTGAGCATGGAAAGCACTGGAAAGGGGGGCGTGACCAGGGAGAGAGAGAGACAGACACGGCCACCTGTAAAAGAGACAGAGAGACCCAAACAGAAAAGCATCCAACAAGGAGATAAACAAAAAGAAGACAGCCTACACACAAAAACAGACTACAACCAAGAAATAAAAGCAGATCAGACACACCCCCTGACAATTCTGGTTATTCTTCTATCCATTTTGATGGTTGTTTTCCATTTTCTTTCACGCGTCTCTGTTTTTTTTTTTTTTTTGTCCATTTTAAAGCATTGGAGATCATTGTAGATGAACAGCCTATAATTTTTTGCACCTGCGTACAAACTCACTGACTGAATGCCACACTACTATTATTGTGAACACCCCCTTTTCTACTTTTTTTTACTAATAGCCCAATTTCATAGCCTTAAGAGTGTGCATATCATGAATGCTTGGTCTTGTTGGATTTGTGAGAATCGACTGAATGTACCGGTACCTTGTTTCCCATGTAACAATAAGAAATGTATTCAAAACCTGGATTAATCTTTTTAGTCACATAGCACTACTATTATTCTGAACACTACTGTATGACGTATTGGCACTGGGGAACACAAGAGAAGAATTTATATACTTTACACAAAGAGGTACAATTACTTCAGTAACAAACAGGTTGTAGTCCAGGAGCCAGTCATCAATTTTGACCTGATTGGTACCACTGAAGGTTACCAAACGACGCTTAGAATCCTGCCTCAGTGTACCGTGGCCTACACAAAAATGTATGATAACCATCACAGGGTGGTAGCTTTAGCCTGCTCGGGGTCAATGAAGAATTACACAGAGGTCAAAATGTAAAAATGCTCCATTCATGTTGAAATTATATCACATTATTTGTCTGATCATATCGATTCCAAAAAGGTATAGTTTGGACTATCTCTGACTGGATGTTCTGGCGTTATGGGGTAAAAACAGCAAAAATGGTGACACAGGTCAGTTTCAGTTTGTGCAGAGGTCAAAAGTTAAAGTTCCTCCAATTTCAGTAAAAAGTATGCAAATTATTGGTTGAAATAAAAGGATTAACAAATGGAATAGTTTTGACTTGTGTTGAATGTTTTGTCCCTAAAGTAAAAGTCAAACAAGGTCGACATCCATTGAATTCAATGACAGGTGGTATATGTTACCCTGTAACATGATAACTAAGCATGACAGATGGTGCAAACTATACTTTATTAGAGCCCTATTAACCCAAACAATAATTTGCATCATTTTTTACTGAAATTGGAGCAACTTTAACTTTTGACCCCTGTACAAACTGAAACTGACCTTTGTCACCATTTTTGCTGTTTTTACCCCATAACTTCAGAACATTGTGTCACAGATAGTCCAAACTATACCTTTTTTGAATAGTTATGATCAGACAAATAATGATATAGTTTTCAATATGATTGTAGCATTTTTACATTTTGACCTCTGTGTAATTCTTCACTGACCCCTAGCATTCTCCAGCTACCACCCTGTGATGGTTATCATACATTTTTGTGTAGGCCGTGGTATACTGAGGCTGGATTCTAAGTGTCGTTTGGTCACCTTTGGTGGTACTGAAAACCTGCTTGGCCCATGGACCATGTGTTCTAAAACCACCTTCTCAGTGGTGTCAAACTGGTTCCTGAAAGTACAGACTGGGTGCAGGATTTATTGAAGCATAGTTTCCTCCCGACGATTTCACAGATTAACAGCATTTTGAGTGGAAGAGCTCATCACTGAAACCACCTGCTGATGTGGGTTGGAGGAATGAAAAGCTGAAGCCTCTCAGCACTTTCTGGGATCAGTAGAAGAACATTTTGCTGAAGTGCCTGAGGAGCGTGGTTGATGTTTTAACATCAAGACATAATACATAAATAAAATGCTGGCTTGATGGCAAAAGAGAAGCATAAACCTTCTTTATCGCCTTGTTGTCACGGAGTCTCTGTTTAATGTCACTTGTTTATGTCATCTCTTGTTCACGGGGTAGTGACTTGTTTTTGAATTGAATCATCGTTCACACCCACGGATGCTGTAAACGATGATTAATTCAGAGCACTGACGTTTGAAGCACAACACATTCTGCCTCACATTTATGTGCCTGTTCCACCTGTGTGTTACATAAATTGTTCTTTTTTTTCCCCTTTGAATAATTTAAGCACAGAGTCACAAAGGTGGAGATGAATTTGAATAAATGAGGTTTGTATTATGGCTATTCCTTTAAGTCATTAACTTACATCCTTGAAATACTTAGTGTGTGATTAATTAATTTGTTAGTAATTGGTGTGTGTGTATGTGTGTCATTTATCACCCTCAATTTCTCCATCTGTCTTTGAAAATATTGTCTTTAATATGGTTTTATTTTCATTTCGGAATGAAAGCTCAGATAACATTGTGTAACCTTTGTGAGTGCATTTTATTTTTTCCAGGGAACAGATTCAAATTTTGAGAAAGTGATGTCACTGTTTCAGTTCTTGACAGTCATTTGGAATTTGACAGTGAAATTTTTTTTATCGCTTTATATCTAATTGTACTTACTTAATCTATTTGCTGCTCTCAACAAGACAAAATGTGCATCATTGAATTTTGTAGCTGGAAGAGATGCAGCTTATGAGCAACCAAAAAGCTTTAAACGCCAAATAAGAGCCAAACGCACAAAAAATTGGATGTAAATCCAAAGCTTTTACTTAACAAACACAGAAAAAATAAAGTATAGTAAACGTCAGCCTGGCCATAGTTCTCTTTTATCAATCTCTAAATTATTTCCCATTTTTGCGCACATGCACCAGCCACAGTGTCTGATTCTGTCAGTTTAGTGTTTTGAGCTGAGAAGCACCCGCTGCTTTCAGAAAGCAGCGGGTTATGAACAAATGTTGCTGTAAAACACACAATTTTCTGCCCAGAGGATTTTTAATTACTTGAATTACTGAAGTTGTTCAAGTATAACTTTCAACCCTGATGTATTCATGCATTTATTTATTTATTACTGCCAGTTCTAAACATTTACATTAGATTGAAGCCTGGTTTAGGTGGTTTGTAATTTGTCCCACACAACGTAATATACCATCATAGTTCTAACCATTGAAATATTAAATCTGACTGCACCTTTGCAACAAAACTACAAAGTGAGATCATGTTTAAAAAACAAAAAGTTATTTATTGGTTTAGGACAATGATTTTTGTTTTTTGTTTTTTTGTCTATCAGCATACTTATTGAACACAGCTAATTAACAGCTTATTGGGATAAATGTAAGTCATCTGCGTTTTGGCTGGTGATAATAAAATAACTCCTCATGAATCACCCAGCAGTTCTTCCATCATCAGCTGCTATTTGATTTGAACCTTCAGTTAACAATGCTCAAATATTCAATGCGGACAAATAACCCAGTTTATTATTAATAATTATTGTTGATCAAATATTGTATTTGGTGCCACAATTTAGTGTTAGTTCAAAGCAGTAAGTTGAAAAAACCCACACAAAAAATTGTGTATTTATATTTGCAAACTGTTTTCTTTTTTACTTTCATGTTTGACACTCTGTGTGCTTCTTACCCTGTGTGTTGCTATACACTGCTGCTGGAACCTCAATTTCCCTGAGGGAGTCTTCCCAAGGGATCAATAAAATTCTATCTAATCTAATCTAAAAGGGAAACGTTAAAGGAAATTTGAGATGATACACTCAAACCATGCTGTCACAGTCAGGTTCATAAGTATTTGGACAAAGGCACAGGTTTTTGTAATTTTGCCTCTGTACAACAACACAATGGATCACAGATTTCCATACAAGGAAACAAATCCAGTAAAGGCTCAAATCATCCATGTGCCTTCTGACAAAATTTTGCTAACATTTCACATCATCTTTTTCACATCATCCTACTATGATGATATTTAGTTTGTCCAGTGATGTGTGGCCTCTGAAAATGGAGAGACTGTGTATCAAAATTACCCTAATTCTTAAATGAATGATATAATATTGAAAGATTACACTATGAGCACATCTAGTTTCTTTTCAGCTCCATTGTGATGTTATACAGAGGGCTAAATTACAAAGACTTTACACATACTTTTGGACCTGCCTCTACATATTTTGTGGCCCAATCACTCATTCAATGTCACTGCCATTATACTGCGTTTACACACAATGACGGCACGTCACGAATGCCATGAAGTACACGTTCTTGGCTGCTGATCACGAATGTAATGATTTGGGGCGGAGGCGTCAGGTGCCCTCATGAATTGCTACAACCTGTTACCACGCATTACGATTAATGGGAGGTGTTGCTGGAGATTTATCAGGAACCATTACGCACGGTCAAGAATAATGTTCCACGTTGTTGCGTGCTATCGTGCATTACAGCGCATCATTAACTTCTGAAATGTTGTGAATGAGGCAAATTGTCTCTCCACACACACACACACACACACACACACACACACACACACACACACACACACACACACACACACACACACACACACACACACACACACACACACCCATATTCATCCAACCGACAGTTGCTGAACAATTCAGATCACTCCAGTTTGCTCCTCAAAATCCACAGCAGAAGAAGTTTATGACTGCATGCTTAGTTGGGTTCTGTGCCATGGGATGGCGCACAGAGGAGGAGGAGGAGACGCAGAGAGCCAGATGTGTGGCTCCACGTGGCTCTTGTCTCGCTCATTTCCCAAACATCAGGCACATGCAGCAGGTGGAACACCTGCAGAAGTGCGCTGAGGAGCACAGGAATGAGACTTTTAGCTGACTTGGCGTCACTGTCCTTCTTGAGCATACTGCAGCAATGAAACTGAATGTGGTGCAGCGGGATTTAATTGTGCGCACGTCAGAGAAGAACGCTGTCACGCTCTCTTAAGGATCACCACTCATCAAGATGGATCAACACGCTCAGTTGTGACCTCCATGGCATGAGGCGAAATGAGAGTGGTGTGTGACATTCGTGGAAGATTTTTTGACAGCCAAAAACATGCTCCATGAAAATCACAAATATCATGCACCAACACGCAGTATTAACAAACCTATTCAGATGCATTAAGTCACGTTAAGAATGTCAGGAATGTGCCAAGAATGACACAAATATGACTTTTGTAATGCGTCCTGCTTATGTGTAAACGCACCTTTGCATCCTTGCAAGATTTTAATCATGCTGTAGCTTCTCATTCTCTATTCTCTGTGTTATAGTGCCCCCTCAGATCATGGTCCGTCCTCGGGACCAGATCACAGCTCCGGGTCGCACTGTGACCTTTCTCTGTGGCACCAAAGGAAACCCACCACCAGCTGTTTTCTGGCAAAAAGAAGGCAGCCAAGTAAGAAAAAACTTCATGTTTTATGTATTAAAGTCTGCACAGCTCTGATATTTCACACAGCATGACACAGTTTCTGGCCAAGCAGGGGGACATCAGGTTTTCATCGTTACGTTTTTCCATGTCAAATTTCACTGTGAATGATGAAATTGTTCAAGTTCCTGAGCATCTTTGATAAGTTGGGTTCTCATTAAAACAATTGGATTTGATCTAGTACAAAATATAGTTTACATGGAGGAGGTGATGGCCTTGTGGTTAAGTGTTGGGCTTCAGACCAGACGATCCTCAGTTCCAGACCCAGCCAGACCGGAAAATCACTAAGGGTTCTTGGTCAAGCTCCTTAATCCCTTAATTGCTCCCGGTGTCAGGGATGAAAAATGTCCACTTTTTGGAGGATTTCTGCTTTTTTCCCATCAGGCATCTTGTTGGGCAGCAAAGGGCCCTTGAAGTAAAGCTGTTGGTTTTTATTTCACATTCTGTTCATTTTTCCCTGTTAAAACCCTAAAGAGCATGTCTATGGCATTTTCACTGTTAAAGTTAGCATTAAGCTGGTGCCTGTCAGCACGTTTGTGTGCATTTGTTTTCTGTATAATAATTAATGGCTCAGCGTTGGTTGACATAAAAGAGTCAAATACATTGTAATTTGTAATATTTTTTTCATTTATTTTTATTTATATATTGTAGTTTCAGAGTGATCCTCACAGTAAACATCTCAAACTTACCTGGTGACATCTGGATGTTTACTGTTAAACTATTTATTTGAAGGTTTATTTTGAACATAACACAATAAATAAGTGCAGAGTGATTTGTGATCCAGAACATGTTTTGGTCACTGAAATGCTTCTTGATCATTTGGTTTGCTATTTGATGTGTGGTTTCCAACTGATTTTCTCATCTATTATTATTGCCCCAATAAATTTATTTTCACTAACCCTTTCAATTTGCGCCCCATCTATCTCTTCTTCAGTTCCCAAATAAGATTAGGTTTGTTTTATTTAAGTTTAATGACAATTTGTTTCGGCCAATCCATATGAATCCATATGAATCCAATTTGTTCATTTCTTCAGTGATTTCCTCCAGCATTTCCTCCAGGACTGTCTGCCAAGATAGAAAACTGCTGCATTCTAGTAAGGGCAAAATACTACTAGAGGAGTGATTTGGAATAAGAAAAATAGTTTTGTTTTTTGTTTTTTTCTCACCAAAATGGATACTGCACTGACTACAGTTTATTGTCTGAAATAGCCCCAGATTGTGTTTCAGAGTTTCTTCCAGAATTCTTTTTTTTTTTTTTTTTTTTGGGGGGGGGGGGGGGGGGGGGGGGGGGGGGGGGGTGTAATTTTGGGTTTCAGCTTTTTGTGTGTGTTTCACCACTTTCATCCCTGTGGTGTCATTCTACAAGTTGTAACTTGATATTACACCATATTATGATTTTTGTTTGCGTTAGTGTAGCATGAGAACTTCAGAAAAAAGAATAATAGACTTAAGACTGTACATCATCATTGAAATTTGCAAAACAATGCACATCACTTTTTTCAGGACAACTGTACTGTATGTTTGATAATTAAATAATGATTTGAAGTAAAGTGCTGCCTGCTAATGTAGCTTTTCATTATAATGCAATGCTAAAATACCCCCGGCCATATGAGCATTGTCTTCTTTAATAATAAGATAAGATCATTTGCAGTTGTTTAATTGGTATCCCAGTGCAAAGTATACATGTATTTATATGTGTGTGTGTGTGTGTGTGTGTGTGTGTGTGTATATATATATATATATATATATATATATATATATATATATATATATATATACAGTAGTGTTCAGAATAATAGTAGTGCTATGTGACTAAAAAGATTAATCCAGGTTTTGAGTATATTTCTTATTGTTACATGGGAAACAAGGTACCAGTAGATTCAGTAGATTCAGTAGATTCTCACAAATCCAACAAGACCAATCATTCATGATATGCACACTCTTAAGGCTATGAAATTGGACTATTAGTAAAAAAAAAGTAGAAAAGGGGGTGTTAACCAATAATAGTACTGTGGCATTCGGTCAGTGAGTTTGTCAATTTTGTGAAACAAACAGGTGTGAATCAGGTGTCCCCTATTTAAGGATGAAGCCAGCACCTGTTGAACACGCTTTTCTCTTTGAAAGCCTGAGGAAAATGGGACGTTCAAGACATTGTTCAGAAGAACAGCGTAGTTTGATTAAAAAGTTGAATGGAGAGGGGAAAACTTATACGCAGTGGCAAAAAATTATAGGCTTTTCATCTAGAATGATCTCCAATGCTTTAAAATGGACAAAAAACAAGAGACGCATGGAAGAAAATGGAAATCAACCATCAAAATGGATAGAAGAATAACCATAATGGCAAAGGCTCACCCACTGATCAGCTCCAGGATGATCAAAGACAGTCTGGAGTTACCTGTAAGTGCTGTGACAGTTAGAAGATGCCTGTGTGAAGCTAATTTATTTGCAAGAATCCCCCGCAAGGTCCCTCTGTTTAATAAAAGACATGTGCAGAAGAGGTTACAATTTGCCAAAGAACACATCAACTGGCCTAAAGAGAAATGGAGGAATATTTTGTGGACTGATGAGAGTAAAATTGTTCTTTTTGGGTCCAAGGACCGCAGACAGTTTGTGAGACGACCCCCAAACTCTGAATTCAAGCCACAATTCACAGTGAAGACAGTGAAGCATGGTGGTGCAAGCATCATGATATGGGCATGTTTCTCCTACTATGGTGTTGGGCCTATATATCGCATACCAGAGCTTAACAGTCCCATAAAGGCACAGTCACAGGCTACAGTTCACATGTGGTGGACGATTCGAATAGCTCACCTTGACACAGTTGCTGCTGTGTAATATACTGTGTAATTTCACATGCACTTCTTTAGAAAGCACAATTCATACAGTGTCAGACAAGCACATTTGATTACATACTTGCATAGCTTGTCGTGAGAATAAAGCAAGACTGGCTCAGTGGCCATGGTCAGCTGTGCTATTGTCATGGGCCGGGGGGGCGTCTGTTTCTGACTCAAGACTTCTTGTTATCGGAGCTGCCACATGGAGGTGATTCTTACAGTGAAACATTAAGCAAAAGTTAGAAAACACCCACGGACTACAGTAAGTAACCAAAAGTTTCTTTTTAACTGTGTATTGCAGCGTTTCCTTCATCCACACAAGCGGTTATTCACTATAATGTGAGGCTGCACAAGGCTGCTTACCTTCAAAAGTGTGTGTGTGTGTGTGTCTGTGTGCGTGCATTTGCGAGAGAGGATGCCGAGCCCGTGATAAGCACTGCAGCCTGTTGGAATGCGCTGAAAGGTCTGAAGAGAGTGCGTGGGAGCCTGCAGCACGGCCCCCAGGTACCGATTAGAGGGAAAAGAGTGAGATTGGAAGAGGCCTAGAGAATGTGTGTGGTGGAGTGAGTGGAGGAGGGACGTTAGTAGGAGAAACATTGAGGAAGAGGAGGACAGGGAACAGTGTGGGTAGTATTATTAGAATGGAGAGTGATTTTTACACAGACGGAAATTTCAGTTATTTCATATACGATAAATGACTAAAGACGGGGCGACAGCAGAGACGGAAAAAAAAACCCAAACAGATCAGTATTGGTGACATTGCATGTCATTATAAGTTGGAAGCCAGCATGAGTTTCTTTTGTATAACACTTGTTGTAAAGTAGCCGCAATCTTCAGGTTAATGAACACTGCGCAGTCATGGGTGTAATAATGGGTGCGGAGTGGCTATACGCCCAACCGTTGGGTCAATAAATTAAATTCACGAGCATATACGCCCAACCACAACCAAAAAATGAGCTTGTAACATCACTTCCGGTTTCAACACGGGAGGGAAAAAAGGCGGATATATTCTCGCCAGCTGTGGGAGAGTTCACAGCCCGCGGAGGAGCTGTGATCTAAAGTGGTTCTGTTTGGCTCATCACACCCAGGGAACAGTGTCAAACTAACACCATCTTACAGCCAAAAAGCAGCATTTTGTTCAAAAACTGTTTCGTTGTCGTTAACAGGCTTCCGTTCAAAATACTTATGAAGTTTGTCTGTTTTCATTCATTGTGGTGTTTTAGCAGTAATTAAAGACGGCACCGTTAAATGTGTCAAACATATGCCGCAATAGAGCCTTAAATAGTGGTGTAAAAAACGTAGTTTAGATCCACAAAACGTGTCACATACATGATCACGATGATGTTCACGATCATGATCACCATTTGGCATGGTGGTGACCGGGTTCCTGCTGTGTGGAGCGGGCATAGCGCTGGTTTACTGGAAAATTAAGAAAGTGGAAGCGGCAATAATTGGCCCGTCCAGGCTGCCCCACATGATTGATTCGATTGGAAGGGCAGTGTCAGCTCAGTTGGCGAGTGTTAACCGCGCGTTGGATACCATCTCTGGAAGAATGGCTGCACTGGAAAACCGCATTGATCGTCAGTAATGACCGCATCTCCTCTCCTAATTCAGATGTATTGAAAGCCACTCTGTCTCAGACTGTGGAATCTTTCAGGTGTCTGGATTTTCATTCGGCTTCCCAAAACACAGCTGCACTTCAAGGCCGCTGTGATTAAAAACCTCCTGGAGAAGAACAATGCTCATGCCTCACTCCCCTGGTCTCCCCTGCCTTCAGCTTCTCCAGGTCTGATGTTGACTGTGGACAGTGGACTGTTCAGGGCTGGGCCCCTCCTCCCTCCAGAATGGACGAAAAAGGCCGTTGATGGCACCTAAAGGCGGCCTCCGGGTGTTCTGTCTGATAACTGGACTCTTACAAATCTCGGTCGTCATCTCTTGTCCTGTTGTTGTGTGTGATCATTGTTCATTGTGCTGATGGGTTTTTTCCTGCATTGCTGCTGTATGATTCAATGCAGCAGCAATGAAGGTTTTTCTTTCCCAAGTTTTACCTTGTGTGTGCTTTTTATATGTGTTCATGTACCGGGCCGGCTTATGTGTGTTGTGTGTTCGTCTGTCGTCATGAGGCCGGTCATGGTTTGCTCAGCCCTGCTGTTGACCTAAGGCAGGATATACATCTGGAGCTGGTCCCCGGGCGCATAAAGGTGACTTCTGCTCCTAACTGGCAATTAGGATGGGTTAAATGCAGTAAACACATTTCATTGTGCAGGGAACATGTTCCTTTGTGCATATGACAATAAAATTCTTTTGAATCCTTTGAATCCTTGAATAACGGTTGGGCAAATAAGGTAAGACATTATATTTATCTGCCCAACGATTGGGCGTATAGCCTTTGCCTAACGGGTAATGAGTGGATAAAGCTTCTTTCCATTCCAGAGGGAGTTTATTCATATTATGTTGAATGTTAAATTTCTTTTAGTGTTTTGTTTCATTAAATTTTGTTTTATTGAATTTTGACTATTTTTAGGATTCAAATAAAGGGTTTACAATTTTTTTATCTGCAACATATACCTGGTCTGTAAACAATTCAGGATTTTGACCCATGTGGATTATGATGCCTCTACACACTTTCTGGAGATGATGTGACGGCTTTTCTGACCTTGAACATCAGACTTTATCAGCATGTTCTTGTGCTTCTTCTCCCCTCATGTTCAGCTACATGCACATTACACTGTTTGGTTCCATAATACAGTATGTACATAGTAAAGAGTGGTGGTAATAAAAGTAATTATGGTTGCAAGAATCAGTTCACCAAAACAACATTGGTCACGCATTCACACATAACATACCCCACACTCTTTAAATTTAGCTGCTATCCATCTCACTTTAAAAATTTGCTGCTTGCAGTGTTCTCTTCCAGTGCTGCTGCTTCACAGCTCACTGATTATCTCCACCAAGGACTATGTTTTTCACATCAGCATGACTGTCAGCAACACAGCATAGAAACCCTTAATTCTCATGTTGTATCTGGTTAAAAAAGACCAATCTTTGAAATTTTTAAGAATTTCCTTAAGTGCTGTCAAAGTTAACAGGATAAGAACATGTTACCGTAAACTCCATTTAACACTATTCATCATTCCCTCACTTTCCCTACAGCGTGTTAGACCTTTGAAATGATTCATGTTTAAATACCTGAAGATGAAGCTCAGGTCTTTTCTGCAGTATTATTAAAATAAAAAATATAACGCAATGCTAAAATACCCTCGGCTGTATGAGCCTTGTGTTATTTATAATTTGCAGTTGGTTAATTCATTATTAAGATCCTGTTGTTTTGCGTACAATTTGTACATGTTCATGTTCGTGCGTTACCTGTGCTGCTCCACAGCCTGTCTAGTGTCGGATTCCCTGTTTGGGAATCCGCTAGCTTAGCGTAGCTACTAGCTCTTAGCCGTTTTAGCATGGCGGCTTCTCCTGTCTCTCCCGTACTTTTCTGCTCTGGGTGTGAAATGTTTAGTTATTCCTCGGCCTCTTTTAGCAGTAACGGTACTTGTAATAAGTGCAGCTTATTCGTAGCTTTGGAGGCCAGGCTGGGCGAATTGGAGGCTCGGCTCCGCACCGTGGAAAATTCTACAGCTAGCCAGGCCCCTGTAGTCGGTGCGGACCAAGGTAGCTTAGCCGCCGTTAGTTCCCCCCTGGCAGACCCCGTGCAGTCGGGAAGGCAGGCTGACTGGGTGACTGTGAGGAGGAAGCGTAGCCCTAAACAGAAGCCCCGTGTACACCGTCAACCCGTTCACATCTCTAACCGTTTTTCCCCACTCGACGATACACTCGCCGAGGATCAAACTCTAGTTATTGGCGACTCTGTTTGAGAAATGTGAAGTTAGCGACACCAGCAACCATTGTCAATTGTCTTCCGGGGGCCAGAGCAGGCGACATCGAAGGACATTTGAAATTGCTGGCTAAGGCTAAGCGTAAATTTGGTAAGATTGTAATTCACGTCGGCAGTAATGACACTCGGTTACGCCAATCGGAGGTCACTAAAATTAACATTGAATCGGTGTGTAACTTTGCAAAAACAATGTCGGACTCTGTTGTTTTCTCTGGGCCCCTCCCCAATCAGACCGGGAGTGACATGTTTAGCCGCATGTTCTCCTTGAATTGCTGGCTGTCTGAGTGGTGTCCAAAAAATGAGGTGGGCTTCATTGATAATTGGCAAAGCTTCTGGGGAAAACCTGGTTTTGTTAGGAGAGACGGCATCCATCCCACTTTAGAGGGAGCAGCTCTCATTTCTAGAAATCTGGCCAATTTTTTGGGATCCTCCAAACTGTGACTGTCTAGCGTTGGGACCAGGAGGCAGAGCTGTGGTCTTACACACCTCTCTGCAGCTTCTCTCCCCCTGCCATCCCCTTATTACCCCATCCCCGTAGAGACGGTGCCTGCTCCCAGACCACCAATAACTAGCAAAAATCTATTTAAGCATAAAAATTCAAAAAGAAAAAATAATATAGCACCTTCAATTGCACCACAGACTAAAACAGTTAAATGTGGTCTATTAAACATTAGGTCTCTTTCTTCTAAGTCCCTGTTGGTAAATGATATAATAATTGATCAACGTATTGATTTATTCTGCCTAACAGAAACTTGGTTACAGCAGGATGAATATGTTAGTTTAAATGAGTCAACACCCCCGAGTCACACTAACTGTCAGAATGCTCGTAGCACGGGCCGGGGAGGAGGATTAGCAGCAATCTTCCATTCCAGCTTATTAATTAATCAAAAACCTAGACAGAGCTTTAATTCATTTGAAAGCTTGTCTCTTAGTCTTGTCCATCCAAATTGGAAGTCCCAAAAACCAGTTTTATTTGTTATTATCTATCGTCCACCTGGTCGTTACTGTGAGTTTCTCTGTGAATTTTCAGACCTTTTGTCTGACTTGGTGCTTAGCTCAGATAAGATAATTATAGTGGGCGATTTTAACATCCACACAGATGCTGAGAATGACAGCCTCAACACTGCATTTAATCTATTATTAGACTCTATCGGCTTTGCTCAAAAAGTAAATGAGTCCACCCACCACTTTAATCATATTTAGATCTTGTTCTGACTTATGGTATGGAAATAGAAGACTTAACAGTATTCCCTGAAAACTCCCTTTTGTCTGATCATTTTTTAATAACATTTACATTTACCCTGATGGACTACCCTGCAGTGGGGAATAAGTTTCATTACACTAGAAGTCTTTCAGAAAGCGCTGTAACTAGGTTTAAGGATATGATTCCTTCTTTATGTTCTCTAATGTCATATACCAACACAGAGCAGAGTAGCTACCTAAACTCTGTAAGGGAGTTAGAGTATCTTGTCAATAGTTTTACATCCTCATTGAAGACAACTTTGGATGCTGTAGCTCCTCTTAAAAAGAGAGCTTTAAATCAGAAGTGTCTGACTCCGTGGTATAACTCACAAACTCGTAGCTTAAAGCAGATAACCCGTAAGTTGGAGAGGAAATGGCGTCTCACTAATTTAGAAGATCTTCACTTAGCCTGGAAAAAGAGTTTGTTGCTCTATAAGAAAGCCCTTCGTGAAGCTAGGACATCTTTCTACTCATCAGTAATTGAAGAAAATAAGAACAACCCCAGGTTTCTTTTCAGCACTGTAGCCAGGCTGACAAAGAGTCAGAGCTCTATTGAGCTGAGTATTCCATTAACTTTAACTAGTAATGACTTCATGACTTTCTTTGCTAACAAAATTTTGACTATTAGAGAAAAAATTACTCATAACCATCCCAAAGATGTATCGTTATCTTTGGCTGCTTTCAGTGATGCCGGTATTTGGTTAGACTCTTTCTCTCCGATTGTTCTGTCTGAGTTATTTTCATTAGTTACTTCATCCAAACCATCAACATGCTTATTAGACCCCATTCCTGCCAGGCTGCTCAAGGAAGTCCTACCATTATTTAATGCTTCAATCTTAAATATGATCAATCTATCTTTGTTAGTTGGTTATGTACCACAGGCCTTTAAGGTGGCAGTAATTAAACCATTACTTAAAAAGCCATCACTTGACCCAGCTATCTTAGCTAATTATAGGCCAATCTCCAACCTTCCTTTTCTCTCAAAGATTCTTGAGAGGGTAGTTGTAAAACAGCTAACTGATCACCTGCAGAGGAATGGTCTATTTGAAGAGTTTCAGTCAGGTTTTAGAATTCATCATAGTACAGAAACAGCATTAGTGAAGGTTACAAATGATCTTCTTATGACTTCGGACAGTGGACTTATCTCTGTGCTTGTTCTGTTGGACCTCAGTGCTGCTTTTGATACTGTTGACCATAAAATTTTATTACAGAGATTAGAGCATGTCATAGGTATTAAAGGCATTGCGCTGCGGTGGTTTGAATCATATTTGTCTAATAGATTACAGTTTGTTCATGTAAATGGGGAATCTTCTTCACAGACTAAAGTTAATTATGGAGTTCCACAAGGTTCTGTGCTAGGACCAATTTTATTCACTTTATACATGCTTCCCTTGGGCAGTATTATTAGACGGTATTGCTTAAATTTTCATTGTTACGCAGATGATACCCAGCTTTATCTATCCATGAAGCCAGAGGATACACACCAATTAGCTAAACTGCAGGATTGTCTTACAGACATAAAGACATGGATGACCTCTAATTTCCTGCTTTTAAACTCAGATAAAACTGAAGTTATTGTACTTGGCCCCACAAATCTTAGAAGCATGGTGTCTAACCAGATCGTTACTCTGGATGGCATTTCCCTGATCTCTAGTAATACTGTGAGAAATCTTGGAGTTATTTTTGATCAGGATATGTCATTCAAAGCGCATATTAAACAAATATGTAGGACTGCCTTTTTGCATTTACGCAATATCTCTAAAATCAGAAAGGTCTTGTCTCAGAGTGATGCTGAAAAACTAATTCATGCATTTATTTCCTCTAGGCTGGACTATTGTAATTCATTATTATCAGGTTGTCCTAAAAGTTCCCTAAAAAGCCTTCAGTTGGTTCAGAATGCTGCAGCTAGAGTACTGACGGGGACTAGCAGGAGAGAGCATATCTCACCCGTGTTGGCCTCCCTTCATTGGCTTCCTGTTAATGCTAGAATAGAATTTAAAATTCTTCTTCTTACTTATAAGGTTTTGAATAATCAGGTCCCATCTTATCTTAGGGACCTCGTAGTACCATATTACCCCATTAGAGCGCTTCGCTCTCAGACTGCGGGCTTACTTGTAGTTCCTAGGGTTTGTAAGAGTAGAATGGGAGGCAGAGCCTTCAGCTTTCAGGCTCCTCTCCTGTGGAACCAGCTCCCAATTCAGATCAGGGAGACAGATACCCTCTCTACTTTTAAGATTAGGCTTAAAACTTTCCTTTTCGCTAAGGCTTATAGTTAGGGCTGGATCGGGTGACCCTGGACCATCCCTTGGTTATGTTGCTTTAGACGTAGACTGTGGGGGGGTTCCCATGATGCACTGTTTCTTTCTCTTTTTGCTCCGTATGCATCACTCTGCATTTAATCATTAGTGATCGATCTCTTTTTCCTGGTTCTTTCCCTCAGCCCCAACCAGTCTCAGCAGAAGTCTGCCCCTCCCTGAGCCTGGTTCTGCTGGAGGTTTCTTCCTGTTAAAAGGGAGTTTTTCCTTCCCACTGTGGCCAAGTGCTTGCTCATAGGGGGTCGTTTTGACCGTTGGGGTTTTTCATAATTATTGTATGGCCTTGCCTTGCAATGTGGAGCGCCTTGGGGCAACTGTTTGTTGTGATTTGGCGCTATATAAGAAAAAAGTTGATTGATTGATTAAAGCCCCTCTATCAATCAATATTTTATTTACATTTTAACGGTGTCTGCAGGAGGGCGTGCCTGTGCACATACATGAGTTCTATTTTAAAAATGGCTGATATTTTCAGTCACTCACAGGTGCTGTGTCATTATTCCGATTTGTAATGTATGTACCTGTTTCTAAGAATAAAAACCTTAATAAAAAATGTACACTTCCTCATCACTGTTTTCTGATGTCAAGGATACACTGTAAGAAATAAAACTGAATTTAATTGATAAAGTTAAGGTACTTTTTCCACATAACATTGTCAATTAAGTGCAAAACAATATTGTAGTTGAAATTAATTACATCAAATCCCTAAAATTAACAATTGCAAGTTTATTGAAAATACTAGCATTACTTACATTTAAAACCCCTGTATTTCATTTCTTAAAGTGTAGTAAAACAAACTTTTTTTATTACCAAAGAGCTGGCAAAAAAAAAAACAGTTTATCATCTCCACCCACATGCCGAAATCGCCTGCATTATTTATTTATTTTTTATAATCACCATTCTGTGTTCTGAACTCTGCCCATATTGTCACTGTTGTCAGAGTGAAGGTTTTCCTCCAAGGTTTCGTCTCCCTCATTGTCGTCCAAATAAGTCTCAAAACCAGAAGGCTGTGTCCCCCCACAGCTTCTTCAGAATCACCTTCAGACTGGACTTAAATAAAAAGCTCCGCCGTAGAAAAAAACCCCCGTCCTAAAACAGCTCGACCTCCGCTGTGATTTGGGCTTGAATCAGCAGGTCCCGTTCTCCTGATGATGTAGCAACAACATGGCCGCGGCTGAGGGCTGAAATAGAGCACAGGCTTCAGACAGCTGTTGTTTATCCTTCACCCCACAGCGTATAGCGTTTTGGTGTCACCTGCTCTTTAAGCACAACATTAAACTGTGTTTGGGACTGAATGTAACCCGCTGCCCTGCAGGTGATTCCTTTTCAGGGGATGGGTGGCAAGATAAGCACTTTCAAACAGTAGAAGACTGCAAGTTACTACATAGCACACCCGGTCATGGTATTGTTCTACAGGTGGTGCAGCTATAGAGATCAGTCATTTTCTTGTGGGAAGATGCTGATGGCTTCTGCAGAACTGTAGGCTCTGTAGAGATACCCAGTTTGTCAAGTCTGATTACAGACTTGTAGTGTCCCTACGGATCAGGGTGAAGTAACATGGAAAGGTGAGAAACATCTGTAAGCAGGTGACACACCATTTGTAATCTCATGGCCCTCACCTTGCTTATAGAGGCATTAAAGCACTGAGATCATCAGTACCTACACATCGTACCATCAGTCATGACAAGTGATGGCACAGTCCTTACAGATGACTCTAGTGTGATGTGCATTTCTGTAAAACTGATCGCCCTGCTGAGTTGTTGGACATATCTGGTGCCAAGATTCTGGTGGCCCATTCACCAATCAACTGTAAACTACTCATGATTGGGTATAAAAGGAGCATCCCAAAAAATCTCAGCCGTTCACAAGCAAAAATGGGGCGAGGATCACCACTTTGTGAACAACTGCATAAAAAATAGTCCAGCAGTTTAAGAACAATGTTTCTCAACGTTCAATTGCAAGCAATTTAGGGATTCCATCATCTAAGCACCTTGGGGCAACTGTTTAAGCACTTTGGGGCAACTGTTTGTTGTGATTTGGTACTATATAAATAAAATTGATTTGATTTTGATTTACAGTCCATAATATAATCAGAAGATTCAGAGAATCTGGAGAACTTTTTACATGTAAGTGGCAAGGCCGAAAACCAACATTGAATGTCCGTGACCTTCGATCCTTCAGGCGGCACTGCATTATAAACAGACAGCATTGTGTAAAGGATCTTACCACGTAAGCTCAGAAACACTTCAGAAAACCATTGTCAGTTAATACAGTTCGTCACTACATCTACAAGTGCAAGCTAAAACTCTACCATGCAAAGTGAAAGTCATACATCAACAACATCCAGAAATGCCGCCGCCTTCTCTGGACCTGAGCTCACTTGAAATGGACAGAAGCAAAATAGAAAAATGTGCTGTGGTCTGATGAGTCCACATTTCAAATTGTTTTTGGAAATCATGGACGTCGTGTCCTCTGGACAAAAGAGGAAAAAGACCATCCAGATTGTGACCAGCACAAAGTTTAAAGACCAGCATCTGATGGTATGGGGGTGTGTTCATGCCTATGGCATGGGCAACTTACACATCTGTGATGGCACCATCAATGCTGAAAGGTACCTCCGGGATTTGGAGCAACACATGCTGCCATCCAAGCAATGTCTTTTTCAGGGACGTCCCTGCTTATTTCAGCAAGACAATGCCAAGCCACATTCTGCACGTGTTACAACAGTGTGGCTTTGTAGTAAAAGAGTGTGGGTACTAGACTGGTCTGCCTGCAGTCCAGACCTGTCACCCATTGAAAGTGTGTGGGGCATTATGAAGGGCAAAATACTACAACGGAGACCCCGGACTGTTGAACAACTGAAGTCATACATCAAGCAGGAAATGGGAAAGACTTCCACCTTCAAAGCTTCAACAATTAGTTTTCTCAGTTCCCAACCGCTTATTGAGTGTTGTTAGAAGAAAAGGTGATGTAAGACAGTGGTAAACATACCACTGTTCCAGCTTTTTTGAAATGTGTTGCAGGCATCCATTTCAAAATGAGCAAATATTTGCACAAAAACAATAAGGTTTATCAGTTTGAACATTAAATATCTTGTTTGTGTGGTGTGTTCAGTTGAATATTGATTGAAGAGGATTTGCACATCATTGTATTCTATTTTTATTTACATTTTACACAACATCCCAACTTCATTGAAATTGGGGTTGTACCAAATTTCAGTGAGGACGCAAAGCTGGTGAAGCGACTGAGGCCAGGTTCATCTCTGAGAGTCTGTGGTATTGGGATTGAACTCTTCCAGTGGCAATACTGTTTTCTTGGCAATGCAAACAGTCTCACAGAGCTGGGATACAGGTTTCTTCTTTATAGCTTATATTGATTTTTACAAAGCCTTTGATTTGGTTGGTTTGGTTACTCAGTGGGAATTTGTGGTGTCCCCAATAATTTGCTGGACATCAAAGCTGGCCTACACAATAGTATTGAGTACTATGTGGCGTAGGGAGCAGTACAGTTGTGGACGGTAGTTTACGTACACTCAACATGGGCATGAATGTCATGGCAATTTGAGCTGTTCTTTTGCAAGGGAGGAATGATTGTACCTCATACATCATTAATGACTTAAAAAGCAAGAATTGGGTGCACAACTTTGAATTTATTTCTCTCATCCACACAGAGTCAAAATTATACATACAGGCTAAACTTATACATGCATTCACTTAAATCTTTACGAAGCGGTGCCAAAGGTCCTACAGTGTATTTTAATGTGACAAGGTCAAGGCCTGTTAACTTCTTGTTAGTGTTCATAATTGAGTACAACTGGTAGTTTTTCATTGCCAGCATGAAAAGTTTGTGTTTGATAACACTCACGGGACTGACTAATACTGAGAAAAATGGGGACGTCCAAAGAACTCAGGGAGATCTAAGAAGGAGAACTGCCGATTTAAACAAGCTGGGAAGGTCTCTTGGAGCCATTTCTAAACTGCATATTCCAAGATCATCAGTTCAAACAATTATAAGTAAGTACAAGTTAGTGGGATATGTCACCACTTTGCCAAGGTCTGGAAGAAGACTCAAACTGTCACCTTCAGATAAGAGGAAATTGCTTACGATGCTCTGGTACAACCCAGTAACCACCAAGGCTCAGTCTTGTCATGAAATGGAAACTACTGGAATACCAGCTTTACTGTCCACAGTAAAACAAGTTTTACATTGCCATAGACTAATAGGGTGTCCATCAAGAAAGAAACCCTTGCTCCAAAACTGACACCTTTAAACGAGACTGAAATTTGCAGCTGTCCACATTGACAAGGTTCGAAAGCCTCACCTTTACTTATCCAAACATGCCTCTTGTCATTGTGGCCAAATAGCTTAGTCTTTGTCAATCTCAATCTCTGCCCACATGGATAAGGATTTATGGTCAGATGAGACAAAGTTTGAGCTATTTGGCCACAATGGCAAGAGATGTACTGTATTTGGAGAAGTACAGGTGAGGCTTTCAAACCAGCTTTCAAAATTACCATGGCATTCATGCCTATGATGAGTGTACATAAACACACTAACACGTAAAGTTTTGTTTTTTTTTTTCATCAGGTTTCTTCAAAATGCAGTGAAATAATTTTCACAAGACCTGGTGGAAGTGTTGGGCCTCGCCTGGAGTAGAAACATTAAAAAGTATCATCTAAAAAAATTAATTGGTAGAGCACAGCGTTTGGGGCCTTGGCAGTTATAATGTACATTCTCTAATGAATGATGTCTTAATTTCTTAGTTGGAATTTCTGCTTCTGTTAGAATATTATTCATTCTTTAATTTATCTGTCTGTCAAGATGCTCTCAAAAGTGCTTATCCTTCAACATTTAAGAGAGCCACATTTTTCTAATTTGGTATTCTGTACAGTGACAAAATTGAAATTCTTATAAAATACTTTATGTTGGCGCTTCAGCTTTTCAAGACCTTATCTGCCATCCTTTTCTCTCAATATCTGCCCCGCAGAGACTGAGTAAATAGGGTCTGCTTCCTTCCCTCCCTGTGACTGTAGTGAACATGAATAAATTAATGAAAAAGTGGAAGTACATGTTATATGTGAAGCTAATGCCAAAAAATAAAAAAAGAAATGTCATGCTGATATTTAAGGGCAGTAATAAATATTTATTATTTATTAATGATTTAAAAACTCAATCAAATTATTAATGTGCACTGTGGGTCCCCCCCCCCCTCCCCCCCCCAATCCCCAGATCCTACTTTTCCCCATTCAGGAGCCATTGCAGTCGGGTCGTTTTTCTGTGTCCCTGAGTGGTGAACTGACCATCATGGATGTCCAAGTTGAAGACTCCGGTTATTACATCTGCCAGGCCATCAGTGTGGCCGGCAGCATCCTGACAAAAGCTTTGCTGGAGGTGGAAAACAGTAAGTGTGCCTGCATTTGCCTTTTATGACTACTTCTCCGTTCCTTAAACACTAAACTATCAGCTTGTTGTACCTTCAAACTATTAATAACTGCTTTATAAATATTGATCTTGATTTTGCACTACATCCTTAAAACTGATCTTCCTCAGTGTGTGATTTGCTTGGTTGCTCTCTGGGTTCTTCTGTATATTTGCAGGATCCCCAACAAGTTGCTAGTCTTTACAGAGGTACTGTATGGAGAGAGGGTGGAGTCTCTGGCTTATTACCAGTGTATGCTGGGGCTCCTCAGGGATTTGTTCTGGTATCTAAAGTGTCCAGTGCTTGCATGGACTGAGTGTTGGCTTGGTTTGCAGACACCAGTGCTTTACTTGCTGTTATTGCCGTTTATTTCACAGGCAATGCTCTAATTCTTGTGGAAACGATGCATGCCTTTATTGCAACACTCAAGAAGCTGAGAGAGTTATCTGAGTGTCTTGGTTTGTGATTGTCCAATGACTTCCTTTACTCGACCATCAGAAGCGTATCTGTGTGTGATGAAAGTATCAAACTCGCTGAGAGATTCACCAGTGATGTTCATGTCTCTAAGTCCTCGGCATTTAGGACTGAATGATGCCTGGGAAGGACTTATGGATTTGTGAGGTCATTAGCGATGAGAACAAAGGTCTAATTCTTGAGGGTCCTTGTGCTTCCTGTCTTGTGGTTTGGCTGTGAAACTTTGACACTAGCCAGTGACCTAAGGTAATGACTGGATTTTTTGTGGTACTTGGAGAATCCTTGGGTACTGCTGGAGTGTCTTTGTGTCAAATCACTTGCACTGTGGCTAAACGTCAACTATGACATTTTGGTTGTGTGGAACATTTCCCTGACAGTGATCCAGCACACACATATCTCTGTGCTGAAGACCCCAGCAGCTAGAGAAGGCCAAGGAGATGCCTACATTTCACGTGGTTGTGGCAACTAAATGGCTACATTCAAGAGATAGGGATGGGCCAGTTGTGTGCATGGATGGTTGCCATCCAGGACAAAAGGCAGTTCAATTCAGTTTCAATTTCAATTTATTTTCCTTTATATAGTGCCAAATCACAACAGAGTTGCCTCAAGGCGCTTCACACAGGTAAGGTCTAACCGTACCAACCCCCAGAGCAACAGTGGTAAGGAAAAACTCCCTCTGAGGAAGAAACCTCAAGCAGACCAGACTCAAAGGGGTGACCCTCTGCTAGGGCCATGCTACAAACATAAATTACAGAAACAATTCACAGAACAATTCACGGATGAATATACAAGAACTGCTGTTGGTGCACAGGACAGGAGGGTCGCCAACACAAATACAACTCCCATCTCTGGATGGGGCTCCATGGATTTGTGGAGTTGGCAATTAATGGCACTGGTGCATGCTTCCAGGCCTGACCAGTTGGGGGAGGTGCTGTTTTGTGCTTCAACATTTCTAAATGATAAACGTCAGTGTCATCATCTTCAGGCAGAAGACTGAAATAATCCAAAAATGGTACTCATGGTCGAAATGCAACACCTGCCACAGCATGCTAACGGGCTTTTTCAGATTCCTGTTTCATTAACCATGTGTCTCGCAATCTGCTCTGCTCCCCCCCCCCCCCCCCCCCCCCCCGTGCCTCTTTGCCCGCCAACACCACCACATGTGCATTCAAATAAATTCTAAAACTCTTGAGTCCATCTCAAATTGAAACATCCTTCCCCCACCAGGGCAAACAGCAGACGTCCCTACTTGAAGTAATCAAAAGGGACAACTGGTGATAGTTCGATGCAAATAACCCTGATGCAACATATGCTCCTCCCATTCAGTGAGTAAATGGGAATTTTGTTGAGCACCACCTACACTAACTGCAGTGTTACCATTTTAGTTTTTTGTTCGACTCAGCTTGTTGATCGTATCGAGTTCTCCACAGTGCAGTGTACAACCAAGGATCAACTGTCGGAAAATGTTAAATTCTTGCACATTTCAGGGGGGGGGTTGTGAGCATCAGTTACCATTCTTGAAATGAAGCTAAGTTCTAAGTTTTCCAAACAGTCTTCAGCTCCTTCATAATCACTTCTGAATGTGCAGCAGTTTATTTAACCAAACTGAGCAGAACTCTGAGCTGACAGCACTCACTGAACTCCAACAGCGTTATGGGTTCACATCGCATTCTCTGTCACAATTCTTAGCTGCGAGTGCACAGGTCCAACCTTTGGAACACTTACTCACTGGAAGCGTACGTCTTTGCATATCAGACCAAACGTTTATTGCATTAATATATCGTCGTAAAATGTGGGTCAGAAAATGCATTAACTCCACTGGTTATTGCTGTGATGTGTTTCCCAGCGATGCAGCCACAGTGAATAATAATATAAAAAAAGAAGGGTTTTTTTTTTATTCACGTCATACATTTGCTGGAAAGAGCAGTCGATCTGCTCTGTGTCAGCCTGATCCCATCAGATCTCAGGAGCTAAGCAGTGCAGGATTTGGTTAGTAGTTGGATGGGAGACCTCTTTGGAACACCAGCGGCTGCGTGTGTTTCTCCAGGTAACACTGGAGTTGCGTCAGGAAGGGCATCCAGCGTAAATCTTGTGACAACTACCAGTGCAGATCTGGCTGTATCGGACCGGGAGTGACATGTTTAGCCGCATGTTCTCCTTGAATTGCTGGCTGTCTGAGTGGTGTCCAAAAAATGAGGTGGGCTTCATAGATAATTGGCAAAGCTTCTGGGGAAAACCTGGTCTTGTTAGGAGAGACGGCATCCATCCCACTTTGGATGGAGCAGCTCTCATTTCTAGAAATCTGGCCAATTTTCTTAAATCCTCCAAACCATGACTATCCAGGGTTGGGACCAGGAAGCAGAGTTGTAGTCTTACACACCTCTCTGCAGCTTCTCTCCCCCTGTAAGTGAGATAGAGTATCTTGTCAATAGTTTTACATCCTCATTGAAGACAACTTTGGATGCTGTAGCTCCTCTGAAAAAGAGAGCTTTAAATCAGAAGTGCCTGACTCCGTGGTATAACTCACAAACTCGCAGCTTAAAGCAGATAACCCGTAAGTTGGAGAGGAAATGGCTTCTCACTAATTTAGAAGATCTTCACTTAGCCTGGAAAAAGAGTCTGTTGCTCTATAAAAAAAAGCCCTCCGTAAAGCTAGGACATCTTACTACTCATCACTAATTGAAGAAAATAAGAACAACCCCAGGTTTCTTTTCAGCACTGTAGCCAGGCTGACAAAGAGTCAGATCTCTATTGAGCCGAGTATTCCTTTAACTTTAACTAGTAATGACTTCATGACTTTCTTTGCTAATAAAATTTTAACTATTAGAGAAAAAAATTACTCATAACCATCCCAAAGACGTATCGTTATCTTTGGCTGCTTTCAGTGATGCCGGTATTTGGTTAGACTCTTTCTCTCAGATTGTTCTGTCTGAGTTATTTTCATTAGTTACTTCCTCCAAACCATCAACATGTCTATTAGACCCCATTCCTACCAGGCTGCTCAAGGAAGCCCTACCATTATTTAATGCTTCGATCTTAAATATGATCAGTCTATCTTTATTAGTTGGCTATGTACCACAGGCTTTTAAGGTGGCAGTAATTAAACCATTACTTAAAAAGCCATCACTTGACCCAGCTATCTTAGCTAATTATAGGCCAATCTCCAACCTTCCTTTTCTCTCAAAAATTCTTCAAAGGGTAGTTGTAAAACAGCTAACTGATCATCTGCAGAGGAATGGTCTATTTGAAGAGTTTCAGTCAGGTTTTAGAATTCATCATAGTACAGAAACAGCATTAGTGAAGGTTACAAATGATCTTCTTATGGCCTCAGACAGTGGACTCATCTCTGTGCTTGTTCTGTTAGACCTCAGTGCTGCTTTTGATACTGTTGACCATAAAATTTTATTACAGAGATTAGAGCATGCCATAGGTATTAAAGGCACTGCGCTGCGGTGGTTTGAGTCATATTTATCTAATAGATTACAATTTGTTCATGTAAATGGGGAATCTTCTTCACAGACTAAAGTTAATTATGGAGTTCCACAAGGTTCTGTGCTAGGACCAATTTTATTCACTTTATACATGCTTCCCTTAGGCAGTATTATTAGACCGCATTGCTTAAATTTTCATTGTTACGCAGATGATACCCAGCTTTATCTATCCATGAAGCCAGAGGACACACACCAATTAGCTAAACTGCAGGATTGTCTTACAGACATAAAGACATGGATGACCTTTAATTTCCTGCTTTTAAACTTAGATAAAAACTGAAGTTATTGTACTTGGCCCCACAAATCTTAGAAACATGGTGTCTAACCAGATCCTTACTCTGGATGGCATTACCCTGACCTCTAGTAATACTGTGAGAAATCTTGGAGTCATTTTTGATCAGGATATGTCATTCAAAGCGCATATTAAACAAATATGTAGGACTGCTTTTTTGCATTTACGCAATATCTCTAAAATTAGAAAGGTCTTGTCTCAGAGTGATGCTGAAAAACTAATTCATGCATTTATTTCCTCTAGGCTGGACTATTGTAATTCATTATTATCAGGTTGTCCTAAAAGTTCCCTAAAAAGCCTTCAGTTAATTCAAAATGCTGCAGCTAGAGTACTAACGGGGACTAGAAGGAGAGAGCATATCTCACCCATATTGGCCTCTCTTCATTGGCTTCCTGTTAATTCTAGAATAGAATTTAAAATTCTTCTTCTTACTTATAAGGTTTTGAATAATCAGGTCCCATCTTATCTTAGGGACCTCGTAGTACCATATCACCCCAATAGAGCGCTTCGCTCTCAGACTGCAGGCTTACTTGTAGTTCCTAGGGTTTGTAAGAGTAGAATGGGAGGCAGAGCCTTCAGCTTTCAGGCTATATAAAAAAAAAATTGATTGATTGATTGATCCTTTTTGTTTATCTGTCCACCCAAGATTGTAGATTTCTAGAAAATTTCAATACATTTTATATTTCTTATGCTACATTTAGAGTTAAAAAACATAGCTTGGACTTGTGATATGGAACACCTGTTTGGTATTTGACTTCGATATTCAAACATTGAAACATATGTGCAGTATTTCTGCATTTTCCAACCATGACTTGGGCTCCAATTGGACCTTCTGGGGAGCTTTGCAAAAAATAATAAAACACACTTATTAAAATGTTTCAAAGCAGTATCTTTCCAGTTATTTTGTTTTGTTTGGCCACTAATCCAAAGCTCAAATATCTTCCACTTAAAATAATATAAAGTAGAGAAAAGCACATCTTTACATTTGATGGCATTCATAATTATCATTGTCAAGTTGTTGATACATTTTCTATCGACTGAGTACTTGATGAAACAATATCGTAATTTCAGTTCCATTTTAAATCAGTGACACTTATATTAACTTCATGCCCGCAAGTTTAATTTGCTTACATCATTTCAGAAATCTCTTCTGAAATATGTTTGTCCTTCAAAATAATAATGTCACTTTCCTTTTTTCTGTTTTGTCATTTTATTTATGGCCATGGATTCAGTATGAATGCAGATCTATTTCCAGAGACCCAATGAAGTAATTAGCGTTGCTCACAGCAGGAATATGTCAAAAATTTGAAAGATTAGTAAAAAAAAAAAAAAGATCAGTAATGTGCAGCGTCATCTGTTTTTGTTGTTTTTTGTTATTTTTCCATCAGCGCCCTCAGACCGTGTTCCACCCATCATCCGTCAGGGACCAGCCAATCACACGTTACCTCCAGGTTCCACTGTTCAGCTGCACTGCCACATTCTGGGTAACCCTGTTCCCAGCATCCAATGGGAGAAGGACGGGCAGAGGATCCTGGGAAATGACGGGCGAGTCAGCTTAATGGAAAACGGCACCTTCCAAATGATCAACCTCCAGGTATTTAAATGAAAAACTTCTCCTGTTATTGTTATTTTCCACATCACAGCTTGAATTTCAAACCCAGGCACCTGGGTGGAATTCCACACTAATGAAAAAGAAAATGAAAAAGTTTTTTTTTCAGTTCTACCTGCGCAATATTGCCTCATTAATTCACCGCTTGTCTATGAAGACTTTCATCGTCGCTTAATTCATTATATATTTATTAAAACGTACTCCACGTCTTCTGATGAAGTCATTAAAATGTGTCCACAGACCATGTTTGCACATCAAATATGATGCAGTTCGCACAAAATAAACACTTTTCCTGTAATAAACTGGCAAAGCTTTAATTACAGAGGACGTTTTTACGTTTGACTCGAACGATGAGCTTTTACGAGAAAAGGGGAGGCGGGGGAATGTTGCGAAACCGCATCAGTGAGGCGTGATCGCCATGATAACGAGCACTCAAGGTCATTAGCAGTCGTTAGTGCCGTCTTACTTCACGCTAATGAAATCCATTCTGCCCAGAATACCCCCCGGGCAGGAAGCAGCACCTGAGGTCACTGTGGCATCAGTGAGACTGGAGGAGCCCCCACGCATTAATTGATTGTGGGTTTTAATGATTAATGATTGCTGAGACTCGTAATTAAATCCTCAATAGATCACTGCAAGTGAGGAGCGCATGAACGAGAAATACGGATGGAAAAAATCTAGGCTGTGTGAGAGACGGGAAGAGGGAAGAAAAAACTAGATGGAGTGACAGTACTAAAGTGTGAATGCTGCGTTCGGGTCATGCGGGGATAATAAGGATAATAGGATAATAGTAATAATAATAATATAATAATAAGGATAATAAGTGAATTACAAGCAAATGCACACCTGGAATTGTTTCTACTTTGAAGATGTTTTGATGCGATCAAACACAATGCTGAATTTCATGTAGATGTTCATTTTATCCAGATTTATGACCGCACACGCCCTTAGTGATTACAGCGTGTTTGATTTTGTTGTTTTACTTCATCCCGCTGACAGTGTCTAAGCTGTGATGGTAAAGTTATTCATTTTAAATTGTTTTTGCCAGATTTGAAGCACTTTCTTGGACTTTGTTCACCAACAGCGGGGAAGAGATGAGCGTATAGGAACCACAGTGAGGATTCTGTCTGTCCGCACTGTATTTCACACCCTATTGGATAGACTTCAGCCGCTTGTTGTGGGGCGATAGTCCACAAAGGGAAGAGCTGATTGCATTTTATTGCAAATCCATATCTCCATTTAATTATTTTTAGTTGCATTTCTTTCTTTAAAGCTGCAGTGTGTAGGATTTATGGGTGTTTATATTGGATTTAGGGGCGTTTATTAGCACAGTGGACCACAGCATTCACATTCACCTATTCATTAATGTGCAGTTATGTGCATCAATGTGTTTTATATCTACTCTACATGGGAGCGCGCCCCCCCCTCCCCCCTCGAGGAGGCTACCACGTTAATACAGTAGCCCAAAAGAGACAATACTTACTCCACCTTTTGCATTTTGCAGTGCAGTCAGAAAACTGAAGAAAAAAGAAGAGGAGATGAGATATACTTTATTGATCTCACAGTGGAGAAATTATGTTTACACTCCAGTTACCTTAGACAGCAATTAGTCCACAGTTATTACTTGTTTACCGTAATAATGGCACACATCAGAATTAAAGACAGCACATACACATTTGACATTGTTTATGTGCACTAAATTTGAAGAAGTCCGTTATCCGAATTGAGGCAAGTGGGTGAAGGTCTCGCAGCAACCCTGAGTCACGTCACCCTCAGCTTGGGAGGGGCTGCTGCAGCTAAAACTGTGCCACTCCCGCAGAAGGGAAGGGATGACATGAGCAGAAGCCGGAGTGGGGTGTGTGTACTGGGGGATAGGAGGGGGTGGGGAGAGGGAGTGGAGCATGCTTCAGTCCTGTGAAACAGTTTATTGTCTTTGTGAGTTGAGATAAGAAACAGCTAAATGTGTACCGAGACCGAAGACATTCATCTGGAGGAAAACAGCAGGGCAGTTTGTCCTTCAGGCTGATAAGCCTGCCGTGTTGTGGTTTGAGCAGTGAAAAACACTTTTTACAGCTTCACTTGACCAACCAAATCCCAATTTTGAATTAAGAATATTCCCAATTATGAATTAAGAATATTCCCCAGCCTCCGAAATCTTCATCTTCATCTGCAAGGCACGCATCTGCTCCAAGATGTCATCCAATCATTGGTTGGTGCCCTATACACTGTCTATGGGTTGCTAATGCAGGTTAAGTTTGAGAACCCTCATTTTTGTGAAATGGGGGATCATAAATATTGGTATTGACAAGGCAAGAGATGATGAATCTCCGTTACCAAAGAAATTAAAACATCAGATTAGATAGAACTTTATTAATCCCTTGGGAAGACTCCCTCAGGGAAGTTGAGGTTCCAGCAGCATTGTATAGCAGCACACAGGGTAAGAAGCACACAGAGTATCAAAAGTGAAAGTAAAAAACAATTTGCAAAATGTAAATACAAATATAAATACTGGTTACAACTGTTCCTCTCCTTCCCGTCCTCTGTCTTCCCGTTACTCCTCCTCTCCACTGAGTGAGGAGTTGTACAGTCTGATGGCCTGAGGGACAAAGGAGTTTTTCAGGCTCTTGGTCCTGTACTTGGGAAGGAGCAGTCTGTGGCTGAAGAGGCTCCTCTGGTTGCTGATGACAGCATGCAGAGGGTGATTGGCACCATCCATAATGTCTAGCAGTTTGTCCTGTATTGGGCACTGCAGTCTCATTTGAGGATGGCACTAAAGGGGTAAAATATGATGCATATAACATAATTTCTGTACTTCCAGGAGAAAAAGCACGGCATTTGCGCTGGGTTTTTGGGCAAATTACATGCAGACAAAGTGAAAATGCAAAGAAAATGTGACGATGCGGTAGGAAAGTGGACGTGTTGCGGTTTGTTCATGACCAGGAGCACAAACGTGAACACAGCTACTCTGGTTAGCTGTGTAGGCTAACACGTACTGACACAACGTCTCCCATTTGCTTCGTCTTCCCTTCTCCACTGGGAACCAAAAAAAAAAAACACTTTTCGCAACTGCTTCGGTGATTGCAGCCGAAAACAAAACAGTGCACCATTTTTCCATGTGAAGTTATACTGTGTATAAATTGCACAATGGCACCGACTGTCCCCATAAGTGGTCAAATCCCACCATATCACGCAGGGTTCAAACAAGACTGCGGTGCCACTGTCGCCAGAGAGTCCAACTTCATGTCAACTTCATGTTTGTTCATGAGGGGGAACAAAATTGTGACCGGTGGTACCACAGGCTTTTAAGGTGGCAGTAATTAAACCATTACTTAAAAAGCCATCACTTGACCCAGCTATCTTAGCTAATTATAGGCCAATCTCCAACCTTCCTTTTCTCTCAAAAATTCTTCAAAGGGTAGTTGTAAAACAGCTAACTGATCATCTGCAGAGGAATGGTCTATTTGAAGAGTTTCAGTCAGGTTTTAGAATTCATCATAGTACAGAAACAGCATTAGTGAAGGTTACAAATGATCTTCTTATGGCCTCAGACAGTGGACTCATCTCTGTGCTTGTTCTGTTAGACCTCAGTGCTGCTTTTGATACTGTTGACCATAAAATTTTATTACAGAGATTAGAGCATGCCCTAGGTATTAAAGGCACTGCGCTGCGGTGGTTTGAATCATATTTATCTAATAGATTACAATTTGTTCATGTAAATGGGGAATCTTCTTCACAGACTAAGGTTAATTATGGAGTTCCACAAGGTTCTGTGCTAGGAACAATTTTATTCACTTTATACATGCTTCCCTTAGGCAGTATTATTAGACGGCATTGCTTAAATTTTCATTGTTACGCAGATGATACCCAGCTTTATCTATCCATGAAGCCAGAGGACACACACCAATTAGCTAAACTGCAGGATTGTCTTACAGACATAAAGACATGGATGACCTCTAATTTCCTGCTTTTAAACTCAGATAAAACTGAAGTTATTGTACTTGGCCCCACAAATCTTAGAAACATGGTGTCTAACCAGATCCTTACTCTGGTTAGAGTTACTCAGGTCCCATCTTATCTTAGGGACCTCATAGTACCATATCACCCCAATAGATATGGTACCCTCTCTACTTTTAAGATTAGGCTTAAAACTTTCCTTTTTGCTAAAGCTTATAGTTAGGGCTGGATCAGGTGACCCTGAACCATCCCTTAGTTATGCTGCTATAGACTTAGATTGCTGGGGGGTTCCCATGATGCACTGTTTCTTTCTCTTTTTGCTCTGTATGCACCACTCTGCATTTAATCATTAGTGATTGATCTCTGCTCCCCTCCACAGCATGTCTTTTTCTTGGTTCTCTCCCTCAGCCCCAACCAGTCCCAGCAGAAGACTGCCCCTCCCTGAGCCTGGTTCTGCTGCAGGTTTCTTCCTGTTAAAAGGGAGTTTTTCCTTCCCACTGTCGCCAAGTGCTTGCTCACAGGGGGTCGTTTTGACCGTTGGGGTTTTTATGTAATTATTGTATGGCCTTCCTTACAATATAAAGCGCCTTGGGGCACCTGTTTGTTGTGATTTGGCGCTATATAAATAAAATTGATGATGATGATGATGATTTCCTTTTCTAACTTTCAGAATTTAGTAAATTTCGCATATGGTCCATTGATATATGTGTAGACACTAGTCCCTAGAGGCAACCATTTTTGGTTTCAAATCTGGGCAAATGCAGTCCCAGAAAATTCTAAATGTGACAAACAAGAAACAGGTGTTGTATACAAGTCAATGCTGCTAAAAATACAAACTTGCAGAAACAAAGATATTATTCTGACATGGTTTGCACATACGACTGACATGGTTTGCACATAACACTGGCATAGCATGTTTCAAGTACACACATATATGTCAGAAGGTGGGGGGGGCATACCATATTCTGTCCCCCCGGTTGAAAAGGTGGGGGGGACATGTCCCCCCTATCCCCCACCAAATTGCGCCCATGGCTGCAACTGTGTTATTTCATAGTCTTTGTATGCTACCTTTGTTGTTTGCGGTTAGAGAAGTAGCCATGTTTGAATCTGTGGTTTACTGGGTTAATTATACTGTGCATTTTTATGTGATTTGTGATTGATCTCCCGTTTAATATTTTTTTGAAGTCATGTGACCTAATGACATATTGTGCTCAGATGCATCCTAGTGCACTTTCGTGTTAGAAAGAGAATACAATCTGTACAGGAACTTCATAGAAAAGAACCCCCTGCAGAATAATACGTCTGTCCATATAAAAGTCAATTAGTTATGTGGTATCCTGATATTTTTATCACATGGTTAATTGCTAGCGCTAGCCCTTTAATTTATGTCCAAGAACACAGACAGGTAGCCTTAAACACACACCTGGAATCTACACTTTATAATGGTAGTCTGACTCCTATCCATAGAGCCACCTCCTTTAATGGGTAGATGTTGCATCTTGATTTTAACCCCTTAACGCCCATCGTCGCATATATGCTACAATCTCTGACTCAAATATGCAACTTACCAAATTGACCTGTATGCCCGTTGTCGCAAATTTGCAACATACCATCATTATTATTATGACATTATAACATAAAGTCATTACCAGAATACCCAATATTACTATCTAGTTTTTGTGCAAAAGTGAAATTAATAATCTCAACATTATTTACCATCTACTTAAAGGCAAAAACACACAAAACATTTTTTTTTATATACAGCTATATAAATTCGGGCGTTAAGGGGTTAAAAACTTTGAAGGTGAAACCTTTTTTTTTTATTTATTTGCTTCGTCATTCATCGTGAACATATCTTTTGACATATTCATGAAAACTGTCCCATCATCCTTTTCGTGATCATCCTCAGTACAAACTTGTAACTATTTCAGCCTTTTTGCAGTGCCTGTCTGACTATATTCCAGATTAAGACTCTACAGATTGAAGGAGACCTTTTTTTATTTTTAAGTACCAGACCTTCAAATTCCTTAAACATGCCCTCATGCAGCTGTGCCATGAATTACAAGTAGAACCACATTTTAAATCGCAGGTTAAAATGAAATCAGCGTTGTTGAAATATGTTTAACCCTGAAATAATCAGTACAAACAAGTAGATTTCATCTGGGCCCTTAGTGGGGGACAGATGGTCTGTTTGTTCCTCATACTCTGGCAATGAGGAGGTGCCATTACCCTGGGATGTCTGCCAAAAACTCCATACCGCTGTCCTTCACCCGTGCCAAGACTTCCTTGACAGACGGAAAGTCTGTGTTTTGTGTGTGCTGGGAGGGTGGGGGGTTAAAGGGAGGCCTGAGCCACCATTCTACTAAACGGTTGAGGTGGTGGTGGTGGTGGAATTGGGGGGGTATAATATATGAAGGACAATGACAGTTGGGTCACAGAGCAATCCAAACAAAGCCAGAGGATTGTGAAAAGAACAAGAAAAAGGACCAAAAAAAATATATATATCCCAGATTACAGGGAATAATTGGGTTAGGGCAGGAAACTGAGTTCATGTGTTTACTCAGAGACCAGAGTGTACATGTGCTTTAGTGAGTAATTACATTTTACACCACTGACCATCCCCATAAAAGGGATGTGACATCATTATCGACCTTCTGTGATATCCACGTGAGTTCAGCATCTTACATGGCCATTGATGTGGAAAACAAAAGTGAGGTAGAAGCACAGATGTAAAGGAAGGATACCAGATTTTACATCAGGATGCGAACTGCATGCAGATGTTAAATAAAACATGTAGAAATGCACTTAGTGATTTATTGTTGAAAAATTTAATCTAAAGCTGACGGTGGAGATTAAAGAACTCCAAAAACTGGTTAAAGAGAAGGACAAGATCATCAAGAAACTTGAACAACGTGTAGATGAACTTGAACAATTCACTAGAAAAGATGATGTTATAATATCTGGACTAGAACCAAGGCATCGGACATATGCAAGGGTGGTGGATTCTGGTGGAACCAGTGGGGAGAATGCACCACCTGAAGAACAACAATCATTGGAACAGCAAGTTACAAACTTTTTATATCAAAATGGTGTTGACATCCATCAAGACACAATATCAGACTGCTATACTGTTCCAACTAAAGATAGAAAAAATAAACTAACATTGTTATACGATTTACAAGCAGAAAATATAAAAATGAAGTATTAAGACAGGCAAAGAATTTGAAAGGAACAAGTGTCTATATAAATGAGCATTTAACTAAAAAAAAAATGCAGATATTGCTAGGGAAGCAAGACTATTAAAAAAACAGAAGCACATTGTTGCTACATGGGTCTGGAATTGTAGAGTGTGGATTAGAGTAAAAGAAGGAACAAACGGTATACAAATCAAAAACATGGAGGACCTTACGAAATACAGACCTGAATAGACAATCAAATATGACGTCTGTTGGTAATTGGACCAACAAAAAAAAAAAATCTGATCAAACATGGAAATAGATGATAAAATATATGACATAGACACTAATATTGATGAAAGTATATTTGACTTAAAAACGATTGGTTGTGAGTATTATACGGTAGAATAGCTAAATAGTGAAAAAATTGCAGAAGATACCCTGTCACTCTTACATATAAACAGTCGAAGCTTGTATTGTAAAATGTTGCAAATAAAAGATTATTTAAATCAGTTTAAAAATAAATTTAATATTGTTGCAATCACTGAATCTTGGCTTAATGATGATCTCATGACTGATGTTCAAATAGAGGGATATGAGCTGTATTTTGTGAACAGAAGAGATAAAAGGGGCGGTGGTGTTGCTCTGTACATAAAGGCAGATCTGATATGTACAATTGTAGAAGAAATGACAACTGTGGATGACATCATAGAAATTGTAACAGTGGAACTTGTACATGAAACATCTAAAAATATTTTAATCAGTTGTGTATACAGAGCACCAGACACTTGTGTTGTGAAATTTACAGATAGAATAATAGAGCTATTCCATCAAATTAAAAACAAAATGCTTTTTATATGTGGAGACTTTAACATTAACATAGAAAGCTCCAGTTGCCAAAGAATAAGTGATTTTGTGAATTCAATGTATAGTTTGGGGTTATTCCACTTGATAACAAAACCAACCAGAATCACATCGCAAAGTGCAACGGTAATCGACAATATATTTACAAATAGAACAGATGAAATGATCAGGAATGGGATCTTGATGACAGATGTTAGTGATCATTTACCAGTCTTTTCAATATTTAAATATAAAAATAGGTACAAGAAAAAAACTGTTATAAACTTTAAAAGAGACAAGTCAGTAAAAGCCTTAGAGGCATTAAAATATGATCTTAAAAATCAAAATTGGGAAGAAGTTTATGTCAGTGATGTTAATGTAGCATATAACTCATTTATGAAAATATTGATGAAATCATATAATAAAAACTGTAAATTAATAGAAATTAGGAAGAAAAGAGTAAATAAACCATGGCTGACAAAGGGAATAAAAAATGCTTGTGCAAAGAAAAACTATTTATACAGGTGCTTTTTAAAAATGCAAACAAAGGAAACAGAACACAGACACAAAAAATATAAAAATAAACTATTGACAATAATTAGGAAACAAAAAAAAGATTATTATAGTGAACAATTAAATAAGAGTAAAGATAATATGAGGGCAACATGGGGAATTATAAAAAGTGTGATTGAAAGTGATGGAGCGAAAGCAACTTTTCCAAATTACTTTGTCAAAGAAAATAAAGAGATATATGACATAAAAGAAGTGGCAAATGGGTTTAATGATTATTTTTCAAATGTAGGATCAAGTCTGGTGGGAAATAAACCAATAGTAGAAGATACATTACATACACTTGTAAATACGGTCAATAGTATTTTCTTGGACAATGTGGAAAAAGATGAAATAAGAAATATTGTAAAAAAAAAAAACTCTGTAAGCAAAAGATCAACTGACCATGAAGATTTAGACATGATGACTGTAAAAAGTATAATAGAAACTGTTATTGAACCATTTACTTATATTTGCAATCTGTCTCTGTCAACAGGGATTTTTCCAGATGAAATGAAAATTGCCAAGGTAGTCCCATTATATAAAAATGGAGACAAACATAAATTCTCTAATTACAGGCCAGTATCATTGCTAAAGTTTTTGTGACAAGGTTGGATAAATTCATACATCATATGAAACATCATATTTTAAATAATGCTCAGTATGGATTCAGAACAAAACATTTGACAGCTATGGCAATTATGGAATTAATAGAGAAAATATCAACAACAATAGAAAATAAGGATTATTTTGTAAGTATTTTTATTGACTTGAAAAAAGCTTTTGATGTTATTGACCACTCAAGATTGCTTCACAAGTTACAACAATATGGAATAAGAGGTATTGCACATCAGTGGGTAAAAAGCTACTTAGAAAACAGAAAACAGTTTGTTCAGATAGATAATATCAAATCAGAATTGTGTAATATTGCTTATGGAGTACCACAAGGATCAGTACTTGGACCCAAACTGTTTATTTTGTATATCAATGATTTTGTGAATGTATCTAATGTGCTTGGTAGCATTTTATTTGCTGATGATACAACGCTGTTTTACTCTGGATCAGATATACAGGAAGTAGCACAAGTGATAAAAACAGAATTGGAAAAGGTTAAGCATTGGTTTGATATAAACACTGTCACTAAATATTAATAAGACAAATTTCATATTGTTTAATGACAGAGCAAAAAAAATAACGTGTCATTACAAATAGATGGAATGGATATACAAAGGGTAAAAGAAATGAAATTTTTAGGAGTCATAATTGATGAAGATCTTACATGGAAGTCACACATAAATTACATAAAAGGAAAAATAGTGAAAGCCATTGCTGTTTTGCATAAAGTAAAATATTCATTAAATAGTTATGGTTTATTAACATTGTACAATTCATTGATTTTCCCATATTTAACTTATTGTGTAGAAATCTGGGGATCAACATATACAACGTATATACAACCTTTGTTTATTCTGCAGAAAAGGGCTTTAAGGGTGATTAGCAACAGTGGTTTTAGAGATCCATCTAATCCATTGTTCATTAAGTACAGGGTACTTAAATTTCGTGATTTGGTCGATTTGAAAATATTACAAACAATGTGCCAAGCTAATAAAAATGCTTTACCAACAAACATTCAAAATATGTTTGAGAAAAGAGTAAGTAGTTATAAACTGAAAGGAATAGAAGTCTTTAGAAAACCAAGATACAGAACCAAAGTAAAAGAACGGAGTATTGCAGTAAATGGTGTAAAATTATGGAACAATCTCAACAAAGAAATTAAAGAATTAAGGTCGCTTAAATTATTTTAAAAAACGTATTAAACTAGATGTATTAAGTAAGTATGAAACTATAAAATAAGTTAGTGGGCTGTAAGGAAGTAAAAAAAAAAAAATGTAATTTGTTAATAATGTATAAAATGTTTTAAGTTTAAAAATGTAACCTGTCAGAGATGTAATCTATTTAATAATGGTCATAATTATGAAATAAGTCAGTGGTATGTGACAAGTTAAAGAAATACAATCTGTTAAATAATGTTGAAAAATGACGCTGGATATTGAAAGATTGTATTGTAAAAAGGGGCAGAAAATATAAGACTTGTTCTTCTCTCTGCTCCTTTTCATTCTGGTAATGGAGATGCTTTATTTCTGCTTTTCTGTTTTTTTTCTTTTAAATGAATGAAATAAATAAATAAATGAATGAAATGAATGAATTTATTCACCAGAGAAGTGCCTGAGAAGAGCTTATGAAGTCATTAAATCGCTGGACAAATTTGTTTGGTGATGCTGATATCTTTGCAGACGAAAGACGGTCAAAGTCTTTCGGGTCCTGGTGATGTCTGTCTTGCAGTATGCTTGTAAGACTTGGACGCTAACCAGTAACCTAAGGTGACGACTGGATGTCTTTGATACAAGTTGTTCTCGAAGGATCTTTGGATACCGCTGGAATGACTTTGTATCAAACGAGCAGCTACAAAGAGAGACTGAGATGAGGAGCATCACTTCCATTGTGAGGGAGCATCAGCTATGACATTTTGACTATGTGAGCTGTTTCTCTGTGCTTGAGGAAGCTGGTGCCTGAGTGTTGAGGACCCCAGTTGGTGAAGACGGCCAAGGGGATGCCCACATTTCACCTGCCTGCAGTAGATAGATGGTTATTTTAGAGATGTCATATTTTAGAGATTCGCGGTAGCTGGCCCCAGACTGTGGAATGAGCTACCTCTTGAGTTACGTACTATTCCTGACCTAGCACTTTTTAAATCTAAATTAAAGACTTATTTATTTAAACTGGCTTTTAACACTTAGTGGGGAGGTGACATGTTCTGTTATTTTTATGTTCTTTTTTTATGTGTTGTTTTAAAATTTTATTTTATATGTGTTTTATTTTGTAAATTTGTGTTTTTAATGTTAAGCACTTTGGACACCAGTCGGTGCTGTAAAGCGCTTTATAAATAAATGTTGATTGATTGATTGATGTCAGAATGGACCGGTTGTCTGCCTTCGTAGTTGCCATCCAGGACCCAAGAGAGTTCTGTGGTGTTGTGGATGTCATAAAGCACAGCACCATGACGTCACCATACTGTTATGCAAGGCACTGAACTCCACATCAGGAACAACTTAGGGGTTAACAACCTTGCCAATGGGTCCTCAGCGACTTTCTAGTCTGACAGAATTGAGGTTCCTCTGGTCTTGAGCATACTGCTTTTACCATTAGATCATCACCTTGCTATGCCCGATCTATCTGTAAACGTGTACTTAGGAATGACACTACACCCTAAGTTGCCCAACTTTTCCAACTTGGTGAGAGGTTAAAGCCCAAATAAATAGGGAAAGGAGAACATCCAACTTCAAAAACCTGAAGCCAAGCTTTTTGGCACACCACCCCTACTTGGAAGTAGCTAAAGCTGAGGTCAAAGAAGAAGCTGACGTTGGACAAAATGTGACATGGGGCAATTAACAATCTGTTCTTCTCAGTTCCAGATCCCCCAAAACACTAAAGCTGTCTTCAGCCCATCATCTGTAAATATTTACAGATTGCCTCTTCCAGTTTCCCCTCATCCTCTCACCTCATCCATTTTTCCGCAATGTGCTTTGCAAAGCCCCCAGAACTGTTGGCTTTGATTAATAGTCAGGTGTCCAGGCAGTTTCCCCACCCGCTGTCTGCGCCATCTCCCTATACACCGATCAAGCGCTACCATCTGGGGACCAGCTTTTAGCCCCTCAGAGTGAAGCATCATCAGCTGGCCCACAGATCAAGTGAAGGTCAGGGTCTATAGAAAGAGGGGGGGAGGAAAGAGGGATGTCTTATAGGACAGAGTCACCTGTCTTGTGTCCTGCTGGACGCTCTGACAAGCCATTTAGGCTTGAATAATTCCTCTGTCAGCATTACTGATGAGTTTGCTCAAAGATCCAGTGGAGGAGAAAGGCCGACCACACGCACCCCACTCAGCGAGGCATTAGTCATGATAGGTGTGCCGTGCACGCCCTCTGCATAATGTATAAGGTTTTCAATGGGAGTAATAAGGTCTGTGTTCGCAGAACAAGTGAGTGAGGGGCGGCTGATTGTGTTTGCAGAACATAGATTCTCTTTGTAAATTGATGAAGTACAGAAGAGTGAAACAACTTGGCAGCAAAACAGATGAAAAACTCATTTAAGTTCACCTAAACACTTGCACACACACACACCTATACAAAGTGTTGTATGTGCACACGCACAGCAGGAGAACGTTTTCAGAGCCAGCAGCACAGATGCACTTAAAATACAGTTTGATTGCAAGCAGCCGCACTGTCTGTTCACCCGTAAACATGCTTATTATTATTATTGTTTTGCTTCAAAGTATATGATCTTTGATACAAGACCGGAAACTGAAGGCAGCAGTTATATGAGGAAAAATGGGTTGAATGACTGCTGTAGAATCATACCTGCAATTTAAAAGAGTTACCAGCCACACAGGTGTGTGCTGAGATGGTTGTTAGATCAGAAGAAGGTGCTCCTTTATTACCTCATGATTTTTGACTGATGACCAAAAGCTGGAGAGACGCCGCCGCTTATTCACATAAAACGCCAAAACAGAAAGGTGGAGGCTGGACCCTGGGCTCGTTCTCCATTAGCGCAAGTTATGACATGACTGACATCCATGACTCACTTGGTGCAGAAATACTTTTTTTTTTTTATTCATTTTTTCATTCATGTTTTGCCAATTATTTGAGTCAAGCCGCCCAGTCTACACTTCTCTATCTCTGGCCATGTTCTCTAACTCTTCCTGGGGAATCTCTTGGTGTTCCAAAGCCAGATGGAATATTTTTTTTTTTTTTAACAGTTGCACATTTGACATGCATTGTGTGCCAGCTGCACACATCCCACTCAGCATGCGATCAGCACCACGGACAGCAGACCTTCAGTGTGCACGCTCACTCTGTGTGTGTGTGTGTGTGTGTGTGTGTGTGTGTGTGTGTGTGTGTGTGTGTGTGTGTGTGTGTGTGTGTGTGTGTGTGTGTGTGTGTGTGTGTGTGTGTGTGTGTGTGTGTTTAAAGTATTTTGAGAAACATGAAACTTGTTCCTCAGCAGGAAACGAGGCTGATTGTTAAATTAGTGCCGCCACTGGTCAAACCTTTCACAGGGAATATTTAGGGCTTTATTGAGTGCATTTAACTGAACGGTGAATGCATTAGAAATAAAATGGCTAATTTCTGCAAAGACTAGTTTCCACTATTTTTAAACTCTAAACCAGAGTAAGTACTTGAGTGTTCGTCACGTTTGCCTCAGTACATTAAATTAGACTGCAGCTCACTTGGTCATTTTCATTAGTTAGCACTTTCATTTGTTTTTACTGTGTTCATTTTGTCTTTTTAAAGTGAGGTGGAATCGATTCAATGAAGGGAGAAGTGGACAAAAAAGTGAATGGGGAAGGAGTGGGGGGAGGGATGGAAAGTAGGGATTGTGAGAAGGGGTGGTGGTAAAGAAAGGGAAGAAAATAGATGGTGAGTGCAGGAAAGAATGAATGAATGAGGAAACAAATGAATGGCAAGAAGGCAGAAATGAAGGGGGGTGTAGTGGAAGTGGGGGAGGGACTGAGAATGGGAGAGGGATGTGGAAAAGAAGGGGAAGAAAGAACAGGATGGAAGGGGAAAGGAGGAAAGGAAGGAAGAAAGGAATGAGGAAAACAGAAAAGAATGGAAACCAAATGAAAGGAGAGGAGAAGAAGGAAATGAAGAGTGAGTGGAAAAGAAAGGAAAAGATGTTGATGGAGGAAGAGAGGTAGAAAAAAGTTTTAAAAGAAAGAGAAGCTGGGATGCAAATAATAATATTTACAGAGCAGTTTTAGATGAAACAAATTGCAAAGTGCTCTCTCCATGATGAAGTATAAACCCACAACAACTACTCATCCTTCAGCTGAACCTATTTGTTCAGTCATCACAGCAGATCTGCATTGGGATTTGGCACAAATTTTACTCCGTACCACCTTCCTGAAGCAACTCCAGTTTTACCCGGAGACACACACAGTTCGTGGACTTCCTAAGTGTTCTACCATCTAAATATAAATCAGGACCTGCTGTGTAACATGTGAGTTCTGATGGGATCAAGTGTACACAAAGCAGAGTGGCTGCATTCAACACACAACAATAAAAAATGATAAAACTTTAAATGTACATAAAAAGAAATTAGAATCAACACCAAATACAAACATATACATACCAACAAATATTGTTAAGTTAATTAAGGCACAAACATAACTAATCAACAATATAAAATACACATTTTCAAAATAATTTTAAAATCTGAAGTTACTTTGTAATGTCTAGCGACAAATTTAAAGCTGCAGTATGTAGGATTTGGAGTCATCTAGTGGTGAGGTTGCAGATTGTATTTTGTAGTTGCCACTCACGTCGTTGTTTCCTTTTGTGTTTTTACTTTATTGGCGATGGGGATTCATGCTCCCTTGCGCCTCCTGTCATAAGCAATACATATGAGCCTCCATTTCACACAAATGAAGGTTCTCAAGTTTGTTAGCCTGCACTAGCAACCAGTAGACAATGTACAGGGGAGCATCCACTGATTCTTCTTCTACAAACTGTGAGTAAGTGTGTAGCTTTATGTAGACAGAGGAACAAATTAAAAACCAAACCATCACACATACCAACAAGTATCATTAGATTGAGATAAAATTGTAACCTTTTATAAACAAAATTGTCAGATGACCTTTAAAAGCATCAGCTGAAGTTGACATTCTAATGTCAAGTGGTAAACATAAGGAAATTAGTGGAGGACCTAGCTGAGACATGTACGCACATCATTTAGAAAAGGAAAACTCAACTGTTCTAGACTAATATGACCCCAATGAACATCTTGAGATATGTGCCAAAATCTCTATCCAGATGACCACGCCCTTTTTTCATCTCAAGTGTTAGTTTAAATTCAGCTGTATTTTCTAAAGTGCAGCAGCTATAGATTTTCCAAGGTAATCAAAATGTTCAGAATGAAGGTTAAAATTTATTTATTTAACCTTTATTTAACCAGGTAAGTTATTAAGAAAAAAAAATCTTATTTACAATAACGACCTGGTGGAAAATAAATGGGTCAACTTATATATTACCATACATTGAAAGAAAACAAACATTTGCCAAACATAATTAAATTTCATTTTCGGTCATAATGTTGTAAATGGAATATTAATTAAAGTGAAAAATACAAAATAAAACGTGTTTCTTTAGAAGAAAGCAGTATATAGAGATCTTAAATGTTTTAAAGATTATCAAGGAAATTTCCCAACAGCCAATAATACAACTTATAACACCACATTACTGTTTCTTTTTTCAAACACATAATCACAACAAAATCCAGATTTGAAGATTATGCTCTTTCAGTGTTAGGGGTTCTTAAAATATCAAAATTAGAAATTTTTCACTCTTCTATGACCCTTCTCAACATGTACTGGTCATTCTGAACATATTGAGTACCTTGGAAAATGTGTAGCTACTGCAGTTTAGAAAATACAGCTGTATTTGAAGTAACACTCGGGTCGAAAAAGGGTGTGGTTATTTTTGGACTGTTCCTCCCAGATAGAGATTTTGGCACGAATCCCAAGTTATTCATTGGGGTCATATTAGTCTAGAACAGTTAAGTTATTCCCTCTTAAATGTGTGCATACATGTCTAAGCTAGGTCCTAGACTAGGTAGGAACAGGTGAGAAGGAGATGACGAAAGGAGGATAGGAAGGTAAGAGTGAAACATGAAGGAAAGAAGGAAGAAGTTCTTGTTTTGTGAGGTTGAAGGAAGTCAGCTGTATTCAGACGCTTTGCTCCGACAAAATGTTGCTACCTGAGTGTCACATTAAAGATTCCCCAGTGCCTAGACCCCCAATGTGTCCCACTGTTGTAAGCAATTTCACAGTCTGTCTAGCTTTTGGCTCGCCTTTCCCAAAATTTAATAGCTAGTATTCAGTTGTGCACACGCATATGGGGGCACATTTATCACACACCTCTTAATTACATCTGCTCATAGCCTGTCCAGAATGCTAAGTAGCTGTCGAGTATAAAGACTGGCACCTAGACCTCTAGCTGGTCATTAAAATTCTGTCCTTTGATCCTCCCCTAAACCCTCCTCCTGTGCTGTGAAGGAATCAGACAGGGAACATAAAAGCCAGCAGCTTGACTTTAGGTTCGACTCCTAATGCCTCCACTGAGCATAAAATGTTCATGAACAAATCAGAAGCAGATTTGTGTTGAGGTGTGTTTAATGAGAATGCATCAGACAATAAGCGAAACCTAACAGCAGAAGTTCTCGCTGTCAGTATGACGGAGAAATGATGAGTAGACTCCAGGGAGCAGTGTTGAATTTTGCATTACCCAGCTGAAATTTGATGCACTTTAAATATGCATTGAAGATGAAAGGAAGAATTGAGATTCACATGCACTATATGCATAATATCACTACTTTACAGATCCAGCTACATTGCCCATTACAACACACCAGGTGTCTGTCTATCATGTTGAAATTTCTTTTAAGAATTTTCTGAAGTTTGATTTTTGACATTTTTTTGTCCTGCAGAAGTGACAGGCTGGACCTATGCTATAAATTGTAAAGAGCTATAAAGTGCAAAGAACTAAATGCCACACTTGTCTAAAAAATGCAAGAGGGCAGACTCATGCACAAAGCATCATCTCAATATACAAACTCACCAGGAATTTGTATATTAATACATACAGCGTGTAAAATAAGTATTGACCATGTTGCCATTTTTCTCAGTAAATATATTTCTAAAGGTGCTGACATGAAAATTTCAACAGATGTCAGTAACTACCCAAGTAATCTGCACATGCAAAGAAATCAAACAATACATGTCCATAACTTATTTGTAATTATGTGAAATGACAGGGAAAAAGTATTGAACACCTGAAGAAATAGAGGTGCAAAAAGTCATAGAAAGCAAAGACACCAGCTGAAATCTATCGGTAATTAATAATAATAATAATAATAATAATACATTTTATTTGTATTGCACCTTACATTTCAAAGAAATCTCAAAGTGCTACAGCAAGGATTTAAAAACAGATTTAAAAACAAATTTTAAAAACAGATTTTGTACAACCATTTCAAAAGATAAAATATCTAAAAGGCCTTTTGAAATAAAAATGACTTTAGGCCTTTTTTAAAGACCTCCACACTTTGTGGGGCCCTCAGGGTCTCTGTTAGGGAGTTCCAGAGCCGAGGGGCCACTGCCTGGAAGGCCCTGTCTCCCATGGTGGAGAGTCTGGTCCTGAGTTGGTGAAGGCAGTGTGAGGAGGTGGTGGAGCAGAGAGATCTTGAGGCAGTGTGGGGTGAGAGGTTCGCTGAGGTAGGCAGGGGCGGTTCCATGTATGCACTGATAAGTGAGGAGGCAGAGTTTGTACTCTATTCTGTATTTGATGGGCAGCCAGTGGAGGGATCTGAGGACAGGGGTGATGTGGTCAAACTTGCGCTTCCTCGTCAGGACCCGGGCAGCACAGTTCTGGATGTGCAGCAGCTTTTGCAGGTTTTTACCAGGGGTCCCGACGAGGAGGGCATTGCAATAGTCCAACCTGGAGGAGACAAAAGCATGGACCAACCTCTCAGCATCCGGTTGGGAAAGGGAAAGGGAAAGCAGTCCTGGCCCTTGTCAGTGCAAATTAATATCAGCTGGCTCAGTCCCAACTGATTGCCTATAAAAAGGTGTCTCATTACCAAGGTGTCACACAAGAAACATCTCAAAATGGGTAAAAGCAAAGCATTCTCTCAAAATATTCACAAACTTGTTGCAAAACATACTGATAGCTTTGGTTACAGAAGAATTTCTAAACTTCTTAATGTTCCAGTGAGCACTGTTGGAGCCATAATCTGTTATATAATGGCTCAAATTGTCCTGTTTATATGTGCCATGAAAATGGAAAGTTGATAGGACTAATATTTTTGTAGAAATTAGGGATATTAGCTAACAACAGTGAGCTGGGCTCCCAGGCCATTCCAGCAGGGGCAGTAAATCATTGATATATTAAAAGCCACGTGGTCTCTGTGTACGTGTAAGTAAGTCCCTTCGGCTGCTCTCTTGTTTGCACTCGGGGTCGCCACAGCAAATCCAAAGTGGATCTGCATGTTGAATTGGCACAAGTTTATGCCGGATGCCCTTCCTGACACAACTCCACATATGTGTATGCGTGTATAACTTCAATAACAGACAAACTGGTGACAGCTGACATTTACCGTTTGGTATCCTTATGTATTTTGGGTCAAGGATGAATGCTGCCAAAATGGAACATTGATAGGAATAATATTTTTGGAGAAACTATGGATATTTGCTAACAACACTGAACAATGGACATTGATAATTACATTCTGGACTCACATGCCATTCCAGCATGGGGTGGTAAATCAACTATATATTTAAAGCAAAGTGGCATCTGTATTTGTGTATGCGTGCGTGTGTGACTTTAGTAAGTTCAATGTAAGTACATAATATAACTGTAAATAACGTTAAAAATACATGGATGACCCAAGAAAGTGAAAACCCTTATTTCCATTGTGGCCCATTTAAAAATCAAATGACAAAATAGAATTAATAGTAAAATAAAACAATAATAATAACAATGATAATAGTGTGTATATGATAATAAGAACCTAAACAGTTTAGAAATACATTAATACAGTAAATTAACATAAAAAATATCGTAATTAACAGGAAATAAAAGGGTTGAGTTCTTCCTATAAAAACTGTTGCTGTCTAAGGTTCTAAAAACATTCTGGAATCACACGCCATTCCAACTCATTATAGAAACTTCACATAATTTATTACCACCCTTGAGAAATGTCAGCTACCTATTTTATAAACACTACCCAATGTAGAGCCCGTGGATCCCCACGGACAACGTGCTCGTTTGTTTTTAAAAGGCTCACTTAATAACCACCGCATCATACAGTACTCATATACAGATTGATTTTAAAGTCAACTCCAGTTCCACACCTTTATCTAGATGGGCCTCATGACTCGACAGGTTCTACTTACCTGGGATATATCATAGTTCTGTGAATGTCCTCGGAGGCCATCATCTACAGATTAGAGAGGTGGGCACAAGATTCTCGGTTCAAATCCCCCTCAGACCAGAAAATCACAAAGGTCCCTTCGTCAAGGTCCTTAACCCTGAAGGTGCCCCCAGTGTGCAGCACGCTGACATCAGTGTGCATTATTGTAAAGTGTTTTGTGCATCTGCATCAGACGGAAAAGTGCAATATAAATTCCATCTATTTACCATCTACAGTACCGTGCTTTTCATGACTGGGGCTAAAGTCCTGTACTGTACTTGGCGTTTAACGTAGCTCGTTGTCTGTTGCTTCCTGGTCAGTGTTTTATTAACTTTGTTTTGTTTTCTTAAATGGACTACATTTATATACCGTAGCACTTTTTCATCTGCATCAGACGCTCAAAGTGCTTTACAAATAATGCCTCACATTCACCCCGATGTCAGAGTGCTGCCATACAAGGTACTCACTACACACCTGGAGCAACTAGGGGATTAAGGATCTTACCTAAGGTGACCTAAGCAGTTTTCCAGTCAGGCTGGGATTTGAACCGAGGATCCTCTGGTTTCAAGCCCAAAGCTTAGCCACTAAACCATCACCTCCCCTTTCTTCCATTTTATCATGCGTTTGGCGTTTGTATACAATCTTGTGCGTGTGTGGAGAGCTTGTGGCGTGTAAATGGGAGACAGTGTTTGTAGATGTGTTCAAAACATTCTCCATCCTCCAACGAGTGCCAGCAACCATGTGAAATGTGTAATATTTGGTAGTTTGGTGGCGAGTGCTACACGGTCCTCGAAACGACCTGCACCCCCCTTCTGTGTGAGGGTCTAACATTTCATATCACACCCTTTATTAAAGTAAGTCTTTTCTATTTTGTGGATCTGCTCATTTATGTAGATCTGACCCAGGTTTGCCCCACCTGCCTCAGCATATTTTGTGAAAAGCATTTAAATGTATCTTTTAAGTTATTCTAGTAGTCCAGCAGCCCAACACACAGATGTATGTGGAACCATAATCTCTAACAGGTAATGATAGAACAGGTGGCGGCTTCGTAAATGTCTCTGTGTGAGCTACAAGCTGCTATAAACTGATGCTAAAATGCCACTCTGGCTTTGATGTCGAAGTACAAAGAGTCACCTTGTCGGCTTTGTGTGAATTATCACTCTCGTTTCTGCCATTTTGTTCTCCGTGCCAACTTCCCTCTGCTTGGTATTCCAAGTACAAACACTGTGCATATAACATTTAGTCTCAGTCATTGCTAATGGATACATCAACACAGCGTCGTGTTCTTACTGAGTCGCTTACACACACAGACGGGAGCTGATGATACACATTTTGCTGTTGCCAGGAAACGGACTCCGGGGTGTACACCTGTGTGGCTTCCAGCTCTAGCGGGGAGACGAGCTGGAGTGGAGTGCTTACAGTCAAAGGTAAATTGTCTCTGCAAGCTTTTAACATGCACAAATGGCAAATATATGAAGTGTAAATACAGAATACTAAATAAATAATAAGCTGTTGCACACCTGAAAACAATAACACTGACCTATTACTATACCAGACACTTCATTAGGTACACCTTGCTGGTACTGGGTTCAACCCCCTTTGCTTTCGGGAATGACTTAACCAATTTAATTCTTCATGGCACACTGGAGATTTTGGTCCATATTGGCATGATTTTTGTCCGTATGACATCTAGTTGCCACACCATGACATTACCACCAGGCTGAGTGGTTGGTATGAGGCAGGATGGCTCCATGCTTTCATCTTTAAACCAAATTCTGGCATGACCATCAGACTGTTCAATGTCTTCCAACCTTGGCCTCACATTCCTGTTCTTTGCTTTCTGCCAGCTGATAGACATTTTACCCAATCCAAGGCCTCTCCTCGGGGCCATAACCCTCCCAATCCACCAAATACTGAACCCCACGGCCACAGCAGCAAGAGGCCAGGAGCCGCCGCACCATGAAAGCCGGGCCACCATCCATGTACCAGGCAGGCCGAGAGGGAATGGCAAGAGGGCATAAAGGACTGGACCTAGTAGGTTTGATCTGACTGGTGTGAAAGTACAGATGATTGCGCAGTGACTTGGGGAGATGAAGGCGAACAGAAAAAGGGTTAATAAGTTTGGACACAGGAAATGGACCAATAAACCTGGGAGCCAGTTTACGAGACAGTCCTCTCAGTTTTAGATGGCGAGTGGAAAGCCACACTTTTTAGCCAGTCACATAGGCAGGAGCAGGGGACCTCCTGCGGTCAGCAGCGGCCTTATAGGCCTGTGAGGTGCAAACTAAAACACTCTTGGCCCGCTCCCAGGTTCGTCGGCAGTGGAGGATGAGGTGGCATACAGAGGGAACCGAGGAGCCGAGATCTAGGGGAGGAAATAGAGAGGGTTAATGACCAAAAACAACATGAAAAGGTGAGTAACCGGTAGATACTGAGGACATGTGATTATGAGCAAGTTCTACCCAGGACAGTTGGACGGACCAGGTGGCAGGCTGCTGGGAGGCTAAAATTTGGAGACCTTTTTCCAAATCTTGGTTAACCTGCTTGGTTTGACCATTGGCTTGTGGATGGTAACCCGATGTAAGACTAGCTGAAACCCCAAGGAGACGGCAGATTTCCACCCAGAAATGTGATCCAAACTGAGGACCTCGATCAGACACAATATCCTGGGGAAAACCATGGATCCTAAAGATGTTAGTAAGCATCACCTCAGTGGTTTCCTTGGCTGAAGGTAACTTGGGCAGGGGAACGAAATGAGCCATCTTGGATAATCTATCAACCACAGACAGAATCACAGTATTTCCTCTAGAGGGCGGAAGACCAGTTACAAAATCCATAGAGATATGTGACCATGGATGTGTAGGAACGGGCAAAGGCATTAACAGTCCAGCAGGTGGGTGATTGGGCGTCTTACGCATTGCACAGGTTTGACAAACATTAACATATTCAGTCACATCTTTGACCAGTCCCGGCCACCAAAGTCTCTGTTGAAGTACAGATCGAGTCTTTTTAATACCCGGATGACAAGCGAAGCAACTGTCATGTCCCCACCTGATTACCACCCCCCTGAGCGCGACAGGAACAAAAAACCTATCAGCGGGACAGCTGGGAGGCACCGGAATCCCATCAGCAGCTGACCAGACTCTCAATTCGATTCCCCACGTGAGAACCGAGACAAACAGGATGCAGGCAAGATTGGTTCAGGATCTGGTGAGGTGTTGATGGGTTCCCCCTGACGAGACAAAGCATCAAAAGAAAAAAAACAAACCAAAACCCCAATAATACAAAAGTAACAAAACTCCAACCCTGACAGAGAGAGACGCTGTTTACTGGAGCCTCCTCTTTTTCATACTATTCCCTGTAGATTGTCCATTTCTGAAATACGCAAGCCAGCCTGTCTGGAACCAACAACCATTCCACGTTCAAAGTCACTGAAATTAATGCTTTCCAAACCTGATTCACAGGAAACCTCGTAACCCCCACATTTTCCATCTTTCCATGATCTGCCAAAAGCTGGTTTGCTCATTTGGGCATCTGTTGGCTCTCAGCCAGCTGAATGAGGTGAGAGAGAGGGATGGAAAATGTGCAGGTTCCAGGGAAGATTGTGGCCGATCCCTCCCACCCGGTCACAAACTCGTTGAGGTCCACCAGGCCAAAACCTCAAGACACAAAAACAGTTTCTTTCCACCTGTAGCTACACTCACAGACAGTGCAGCTAGACTCACAGACAGTGCCAGAGACCCCCACTTACCCCCCCCCCCCCACTACCGCAAAGTGCAGATTGGTCATCCCTGCACTGTTTTTGCACAGTCCCATTCCATTCCATTATATTTATTTAACAGTGATTATAGTTTTGCATATTTGACTCTTGTACTTCTTACAGAAGTATTTTTTTTCTTTTGTTTTTCTTATTGTTTTTGCACACATAACACCAGATCAAATTCCTTGTATGTGTGAACTTACTTGGCAATAAATTCGATTCTGATTCTGGTTAGGAGGTATTGAGGCCCAGGATAGGGACCCACAGACTTAAACTCGCTTTATTTCCCTGTCTGATGCTTGGTCTGAATGTCAGCAGATCCTCTGCACCATGTCAACATGCCATGTGATTATTGCCTGTACAGATATTTGCATTAATTAGTAGATGAACAAGTGCATTAGATGACGTCCACTTTGGAACACGTCCAAATCATTTGTTTTATTTGTTAAGAAAAAGACAGCGAGTCTTTTGTCCCAGTGTTCCCAGTGTAGTTATTTATTTATTTGTCTGACTGTTAGCAGGTTTACATCAAAACTGCTTCACGGATTCTCACCAAATCTGCAGAAAGATATTAGGGCATGGAAGACTCCACTGAATTTTGGAGGTGATCCATACCCAGATTGGTGGGCTTCAGAAATCTCAGATTGCTCTTGTTTATTTATTTATTTGTTTGTTTGGAAGTGATCTGGATCTGGATTCTGGATCAAGCTATCACTTGACATAAGCTTTGAAGGAAAATGTTTTAGATCTTTGAGTTCAGCTCATGAAAAATGAGAGCAAAAACAAAAGTGTATTGTGTTTACATTTGTTCAGTGTACTTCAGATATGGGTATGGAAGACTCCACTGAATTATGGAGGTGATATGAATCCGGATTCTGGCTCAGGATTTCACTTTATAGTCTTTTAAGCATTATGCCAAAACCGCTTCACCGATTCTCGCCAGATTTGCACCACAGATAGATATTAGGCCATGGAAGACTCCACTGAATTTTGGAGGTGATCCAGATCCGGATTGGTGGACATCAGAAATCTGTGATTGCTCTTCTGTCTGTACTGCTTTGCAATGTGTTGCCTTCTCTCCATTCTGTTCATTTCTTATTTTCACTTTCACAAATTGTGCCTGTTCTTTTTCCATCTCCTGTGCATGTGTTCAACCAATCAGCTTTGAGCCCCACCCACAGCATTTCAGGGATATTCACAAGTGCATATCCCACTCAAGGGTCTTGGCTGGCCTTGATAAAGCTTCGGAAAATTGACTGTTCCTGATTGGTCCCTGTGGTGGAGACACACACAAACATGTCAGACCCCCTAAAATGACCTGCATGCCTATGGTCTTGTTTTTGTTTCTAAGACGTGAAAACAATTCAGCCTATAGAGCCTTCATCAGTGAGTGAGGAACAACATGAGTTTATTTGACTGCAAGCATTGGAAGGGTTTAGTTGTCATGAATGGTTACATTGAGAAGTCTGTTAGAAGTGTGGAAGTCGGCCTGCAGCAACAATGATGCAAATGTTCAGTCAACATTAGCAGGGTTACGCAGAGGATAATATGAAATGTTAATGCTGCAGGCAGCCGCATCTCTTCACATTTTATTTCTTGCTTCTCCTCCTTTCCTTGCTTCTTCAACATCCAGAGAGTGCTGACGTGTCGGACGCTCAGGCCATGGAGCCTTTCCAGTTGCCAGGTCCACCACATAAACCTATAGTCACAGATGTGTCCAAGAACAGTGTTAGCCTGACCTGGCAACCCAACGCGCACGAAGGAGGAGCAGCCGTCACGTCCTACATCATCGAAGCCTTCAGGTGGGTCACCCAACTCTAAAATACTTCAATGGAGGCACGCAGAGCTAGACAGTGTGCTTACATTATGCTAAGCTCATTACTGTTAACTGTTGTTATTGAGACTTTATTAAGTGTGTTGATTTTTGTTTTCTGTTTCAAGTTTGATAGTTCTTCACCAGATTTTTTGTTCATGCTTTCCTCGTGGTGTTGAAATCTGGTTTCCTTTAGTGTGCTCCTAAAGGAGACGTCAACATTTTCTTGTTTTTTTCTCTTCTGCAATGAGGATGGTGTTATATCAATGCATTGTCAGCATTCTTTTCAAACATTTGTTGAGACAGTTTTGGACAAAGGTCACATTTCATGTCTTTCCAGAGATACTGAAATTCTTTCTGTCTAACCCTAACCTGTCACCATCATATCACTTCCAAGTTGAGTGAATTCCACAGCATTCTCAATTGATTTTAAGATGTTTAGAGGTTTTGCCACAATTTTCCTGCCTTTAGTTGTGTCTACATTTACCTGGAGGCCTCTCTTTCTCCTGGGGAACCCCAAAGAACATACTTTAACTTAAGCTTTTTCAAGTGATTGAGAGAGAAACTGGAGGTCAGGTCATCTGTTCAGCCCAAGTGTCCCTTCTACTTGGACTTGTCAGGTCTGGATGGCATGATATCAAGTGCTGTATTTGTTATTCATCCTTTGGCCAGTGCCTGAAGAAGTCTTCGCTGATGCCACACATTTCAAACATGCATATGTAGCACCCGGTTTTCCCTTGTGGCTTATTTACAAACATCATATACCTGAATGAACCTCTGTAGGTGTTATCACATGAGAGTTGAGTCCACCTGGGATGATTTAAAGGAGACATGGATTTTAGTTGGTTGGACGGGTCACCCAGTGGGTGGAAAGAGTAAAGAGGCCTTCATGTGAAGCTAGGCAGCGCGATGGGGAATCATATCCTTCCGATTTGACAGGAGGGGGACACCAGCAGAATGTAATCAGATCCAGTTATCCACCGTGACCCATGGCAGCAGCAAGGTATTTCTAAGTAATGCAAACTGATTCTATATAAAGCAGCCACGGGAAAATGATGGAATATTTGCAATAACATTTCACTGCCTGAGGTGCTGGGGTTTGTTTAGCGTGAAGAGAGCAGGTTGGGTTTCTCATGTAAAACAGTTTTAGTGTTTATTTATTGTTTAACAACAGATTTCTCACTCACCTGGTGAGACTGTTTTTTTTTTTTTTTTTTCTCATTTGGGAAGACACAGCCTTGGTGTTTATTATGTGCTGTGTATGTGTGGGGCCATCTGTGTGCGCCATGAATGACTATTCGTGACTGGAATTGTGTAGCTTGAAGTACCTCACCACCAACCCCCTACAGAACCCCGGAGGAAATTCTAAAGTGTCAGACAAATGGTTTCAGATGCCTTTGTGATTACTGCACCACCAAGGTGACAATAAATTCACAGAGAACACTGGAGAGATGAAATAAAGAGGGGAATAGGGTTGGGGTGGCACCGTAATGCATCTGGGCTGTGCCACAAGGCCAAGAACACACCCGCATTTGTACATTTTAATCAAGCTGCAATGCATTATTCATCAGTATAGAGCATAGCAAATGTGTCATTTTGAGGAGATCTTGTCGCCAGAAACTTCATGACTGCTATTGTACCCCAGTTAGAAAATAGTAGAGGAAGCCTAATTTAGATGGTGCTATTGCTTGAGAATTTTCTTCCATTCGTTAATTGCATAGCAGCACATGAAATTAGTATTGCACAGCACTCTTGAAAGCAGCACATTACAGTCTGGTAGTACTGCAGATGTGCAGAGCCTTTATTTTGTCCTCAGTGGCAGATAAAGTACATTTTAATCATGAATTCAGGCATTAAATATACAACAAACTGTGTCAGCAAACATAATGTACTGAGTATCTGCAGTCATTGTTAAAGCATTTCCAAAGACAAATAGAGTGATGTCGCAAGTACCCGAAGCCCCATTCTAGTGCAGCAGATAACCGAAACAATCCTGCAAATGAAGATAAAAGCAACAAATTCACGACAAGTACTCCTTAGACATTACTCTTTTGAAAAAAACAATTTGCCATTTGAATTCTCAGTAGGCAGCAATTGAATTTTCAATAGGCGGCCAGTTTGAGGTAGATTGAAGAATTACACAGGGGTCGAAAAAAGATACTTCAATCATATTGAAAACTATACCACATTATTCGTCTGAGCATAAAGATTCCAAAAAGGTATAGTTTGAACTATCTGTGACTGAATGTTATAGAGTTATGGGGTAAAAACAGCAAAAATGGTGACAAAAGTCAATTTCAGTTTGTACAAGGGTTGAAAGTTAAAGTTGCTCCAATTTTGATAAAACACGGTGCAAATAATTGGTTGAGCTAATAGGATTAATAAATGGAATACTTTTGCATGTGTTGAATGTTTGGTTTGCAAAGTAAAGATCAAACAAGGTCGAAGTCCATTGCCCGTAACATGATAACTATGCATGATCCATGGTGTAAACTATTCCTTTTTAAAATCAGATTAACTCAACCAATAATTTGCATCACTTTTTACCATAATTAAAGAAGCTTTAACTTTCGACCCCTGTACAAACTGAAATTGACCTTTGTCACCATTCTTGCTGTTTTTACCCCGTAACTCCATAACATTCAGTCACAGATAGTCCAAAATATACCTTCTTGGAATCTTTGTGATCAGACAAATAATATGGTATAGTTTTCAATATGATTGGAGCATCTTTTAATTTTGACCCCTTTGTAATTCTTCAATTGATTCCTACCTACTACCCTACTAAAAATTCCAATGGCCAATCTTTTTTTTCAAAAGAGTAATGTCTAAGGTCTATTTTTGCCAAATTTGGTGCTTTTATCACCAAAGTATGTCAGTTGAAAAAAAAAATTCAAACATTGAAAATTTAGCAACAGTTAAAATAGGACCACAATGGCAGAATGTTCTAGTTCAGCAGGGACACCCTCCTGGACCCTTGAAGGTTTTAAAGGTAAGGACAATGTTTCAGACTGTGACCTTCCCTGAAAGTGAGAAGGGAGGTTAAGGTGACATTTTATGAGAAAACGAATGTTGTTGAATGAAAAAAAAAAACTATCTTTTATTCTTTTACAGCCAATCTGCAGGCAGCACATGGCAGACTGTAGCAGACATGGTTAAAATAGAGACACACACCATCATGGGTCTTTTCCCAAACACAGTCTACCTTTTTATTGTCCGCGCTGTCAATGCCTACGGGCTGAGCGACCCGAGTCCCATCTCTGAGCCGGTCCGCACTCAAGGTCAGTACAAAACCCAGAGTTTGTGCTCCTCTCACACCATATAAAAGATCTAAGATAATGAACTCCACCGCAGTGTGTTCCAATTCTTTGGCAGCACTCTGAGGAATTAATACCTGTGTTTGCTTCAGATGTGAGTCCTACGGGTCAGGGAGTGGACCACAGGCAAGTGCAGAGGGAGTTGGGAGAGGTGGCCGTGCAGCTGCAGGAGCCCGTCACACTAACAACAGCTTCCATCCGAGTATCCTGGACCGTGAGTAGCAAATATAGTTATTTTGGTGCATTGAGAGAGCTTTGCCAACTCTTTAGTTCCATGTTACAAACCAATTTGGAAAAAATAGGAATCTTTTCCCTTTTTTTTTTTTCTTTTTTTTTGGGCTGGGAATTACAAAGATTTGTAGACTGAGCAAAAGTTCTGTTGGATCCACAGAAGCAATCCTCCACAGTCCTCCTCAAACATTTTTATTCCCTCGTGTCTCTTTCCAGGTTGATCGCCAATCTCAGTACGTCCAGGGCTACCGTCTGTCCTACCGACCCAGTGGAGGAACGTGGCTCCTTCAGGACATCAACTCTCCCTCTGAGCGCAACATCGTCCTCACCAACCTGCTCAAAGGAACGGAGTATGAGATCAAGATCCGACCTTATTTTGACGAATTCCAGGGCAAAGACAGTCGAACGTTGCTAATTCGAACCCCGGAAGAAGGTAATAAAAGTCTGAAAGCCACCCTTAGTTACTTCACTAATATAGAAGAGTTGAAAGAGATCAACAATTATGGGAGAACACTCTGAAGGTTCCAGTACACCACAGGAATCTCAGAAATGTAATTTGATTTTTGGGTTACATTTACATGACCCTAAATTTGGATTAGTTTATATTGATTCCCATTGTTGTTCAAGTCAGCCTATCTTGTGTTCTTTGCAGATGTGCTTTCCTCAGTAGGATATCATGGAAATATAGATCAAAATATGTTGAACTGAGTTCACAGTCTTCCTGTATTTAACGTTGATTGACAGTGATGATTGACACCGGTGTCAGTCGTCACCGATGTGATGATGTGCAATGATATTGACATTTTTTGCACAGTGGTGGTCTGACACTCTGAGCAGCTATGACAATGTATAAATACTATTGCAGTCCTACTTCTACCATTAATCCAGTGGCACCATGCAGCGGTTACCTGTATGGTACCCATGTTTTGTTTTTTTACATGTAGTCTCACTGGATTTCCACCAAAATTCAAAATGGCAACACAATTTCCACAAAAAGATCAAGAATTTAACACTGCTAGACTTTTTTTAACAAAAACTTTCATGATAGTATTGCAATACACTAAGAATAATCAGAGCAAGACACTATTGGATTCTATCGTAGCCGCTCAATGTCTCCTACCTTTAGGCATGTCTCTTTTTTGTATTAAATGAGGTAATTTTTGTCTTTAGTGTCTAGATAAACTTATACTATGAATTCCACATACAGGGACATAAACAGTCTCTTTTCTACCTGGCTGTTTCTGTCTGTGACAGTTATTATAGAAACCTGAATTAGTACTCTTTTTCCCCAGTACTATTTTACCTTCAGTATAAATACTTAAAAACACAGAAAAACTGATAAGTTATTACATTTTTTTTGTGTGTCACAGAGGTTGGGAATAAAAAAATTAACTGTTTCTGTTGCACAACATAAATGAGACACTGGTTTTCACTTATTCAGTTTTCTGAACGTACAGCATGGGAAAAGACACGTGAATACATGATTCTACTGCCAAAATAAATTGAAAATTAAAGTTGATGATAATGCATCACTCTGGGGGTTGGTAAGGTGAGACCTTGTTGTGATTTGGCGCTATAAATGAAAATAAATTGGAAATTGAAATTTTCACATATAGGGAGAATAGTTCACAGCAAGTCAACCAGCTTTCATTAAAGTTTATCTGAAGTATTGTACATAAAATCACTGGACTGTAGTGTTGTTGTGGATTCACTGTTATTTTTGTACTGAGTCAAACCCGAGCCGCTCACCGTGACAAGCTCACTTTCATCTTTCTTTATTACTTGTATCTCTTATCTTTTATTGCTGTTACTGTTGAGTAAGCGTTTTCATTATTTCTCGGCGTATTGCTGCATCCACCAGTGTGTTTCTGCCCATTTATTTCTACTGTGTCAGTGATGTTATGGGTCTTTTTTTTAATTGTTGAAAAGTTTTTTTTCTGTGCTTCTTTTAAAGTCATACGCCACTGATGTTGGGTATGTCTTTTTCAAATATAAATCAAACTTTTTTTAATGCAAGCATGTTTAGATAAATTATAAGATCCAACCAAACATAAGCAAACAAACAAAATACCTTAAATCAGCAGTTTTACACAATTAGGTGCATTCAAAAAAGTGTATGAGGTAGCAACTTTATATTGATTTTGTTTGTTTTCAGTTTACATAAAATATGTCTTCAGGTTAAATCAATTTTTCAAATTAATTTAGTTAAATGAAAATATATTTACTTTTAACAAACCTAATACAATTTTTTGGGAACCAGTAAACAAAAAACTGTAGTTTGTTTTCACGTCTACCTTTTCGCTCACAGTTGCCACGGCAGATCCACTGTGGCTCCACATGCTGATTTGGCCCAGTGTTCATGCCAGATGCCCTTCCTGACGCAATTCCAAATGTACCAAATGTACTAGCGTACTGGCCTTTTCACTTTTTTTGCAGTGATCTGTGCACTACATGGCCATTCTAACATATTTACTCACCATTATGATGCTGATCACTGTGCATGTGTTGACTATCAGTGTGTTCTCTTTCTCTCTCACACTTTATTTAAAGCCCCCAGCGCGCCACCCAGAGAGATTACAGTGGCAACAGTGAAGCAAAGCAACAGCTCCGGCATCAGCGTCTCCTGGGAGCCTCCACCCAGCGAGACACACAACGGCATCATCCAGGAGTATAAGGTAAACACGGCTCAATGGCAACTCGCAACTCATTCGTATAAAAGCACAAATTCCCGTCCAAGGTGCAGCTGAAATGTAAAGCTGATTAAACATAAGAAAACATTTTTAGTTTGGATGAACTTCCACTCACTCACCAGTTAATGTGTAAAAATTTGATCACAAAGAAGGTGATGCAGAAAAGAAGCTGAATATTACGCAAGTTTAAAAAAAAAGATTAATCTCTCAAAGGATGCTGCAATTCGGTGTCAAGATGACCATTCATAGTTTAATTCAACAGAGGCATTAAAATCTTATCAAAGAAAAAAGAAAAGGTCTCAAGGCTGTGTTTTAAACACTTCAAAGTCTAAGCGCGTTGCACGGGTTGCGTTGAAGTCTCATGGCTACTGTACGTGGACGGCCGTGGCGGTCTGTCTCTGCTTTGATGTACTTTTCGACAGATAATGTGTTGCATTTTATACTTAACTGTTTCATCATTTTGAGCAGAAATATCCAGAGATGTCCCAAAAGCATGAGATCGAAGAGAGCCTCTCACTCTGTCTTCAAATAGGTTTGGTGCGTGGGCAGCGCCAACGACAGCCAGACGCGCTACTACATCAACAGGACGGTGGACGGGAACACGCTGTCCACCGTGCTGAAGGGCGTGATGCCCGGCGTGCTGTACCAGGTGGAGGTGGCGGCGGTAACCAGCGCTGGCGTTGGCGCTCGCAGTCAACCGGTGTCCGTCCTCATCAGTGAGTCTGTGTTATGAAAAGCAGTTGTAGGAATAATTAATGGGTCAAGATACCGATGTGGCACAATGAAATTGCGGGTGAGCAGTAACAATAAAATGGGATGATTTTTATTTTTTTAATGACTTTGACTTTGCATCTCGCTGAGAAAATATTTTAAATTAAAAATGCTGTGAATGTTTTGTGAAACATACAAAACAATTCAAGTGTTTTGAACCAGATACTGTTTTCTTTCACTTCTGGCATTGATGTAATCATAACCTCTCTAGTTGATGTGCTTCTTTTTGGCACTGTGTTTGGTTCATAAATATTAATTTCCTTCACCTGGTCTCTTTTTCCACTCTGGGTCACCACAGCAGATTTGAAATGGATCTGCTTGTTGACACTGAGAATGGGCAGGAGTGACCTTGAACCAGGAATCTTCTGTTCTGGAAACACATGCACTAACCACTTAACCACCACACCTGCCCTGTTAAGTTTCTAAATATTGGGCATAAAAAGTTTTCTCTTGGATGTCCCCAGTTGCTCAGGGTCACCACAGTGAGTCTGGTAGTGAACTGAATTGGGATTTGAAACAAGTTTTACAACTGATGTCCTTCCTGACACAATTCTAGTTTTACCTGGAGAAACACGGGTGCAGCTCCTGGTGTTTCTAAGTGGTCTTCCACCCAAATACTAATACGTCTAGAAATCTGATGGGATCAAGTGTGGACTGAGTGGCACATCAGCACCCAAAGATTGGTCATTAATATTGTAAAACAGGTAGATCAGTGGGATACTTCCAATATGTAGATTTGATTTGATTCAACCTGCCTGTGTCCTTGGCCATGCTTCCATGGTGCATATGATACTTCTTCTGATACTTTGTGATACTTCTTCTGCATTGTGTCAGTCCACCCAGCTGTAAGTCAGTTCTGGCCTTAGCTGTGGAAGTAACCTGTGCTAGTCCTAGTATAATAACCAACTAAATTAGGACTGTAGTCACCAAATATACTTATATTTGGTAACTAATGTCGCACTGAAAAGTTTAAAGACAGAGTTAGTTGGCAGTATCACATCTTCACCCACCAGGGTTGAAAACAGGCCAGCTGTACGTCTGCATGGTTTATAGTATACTGTGCATCCAGAAAGTATTCACACTGCTGCATGTTTTCCACCTTTTTTTATTATGTTACAGCCTTATTTCAAAATAGAGTAAATTCAGTTGTTTCCCTCAAACTTCTGCTCACAACACCCCATAATGACAACATGAATAAAGTTACTTTTAATTTTTTGCTAATTTATTCAAAATAAAAAAAGTAAGAAATCACATGAAAATTCAGTAAGGTATGTCTTCTGTAATATATTCCAATTCTAAAGTAGAACTCTACTAGTCTATACTAAGGTATATCTAAATATCTAAAAAAAAAGAAGAGTAGAATAGAGTAGAGCCACTTAGTTGCCTGGTCTAGTGAACCAGGGATGGTAGCTTACATGTACTTAAGTATTCACACCCTTTGCTCAGTACTTTGTTGATGCATCTTTGGCAACAATTACAGCCTCAAGTCTTCTTGATACCACAAGCTTGGCACACCTATCTTTGGGCAGTTTGCCCATTTCTCTTTGCAGCATCTTTCAAGCTCTAGGAGGTTGGATGGGGAGTGTCGGTGCACAGCCATTTTCAGATCTCTCCAGGGATGTTCATTCAGATTCAGGTCTGGGCTCTGGCTGGACCACTCAAGGACATTCACAGAGTGCTTTGGGTCATTCTTCTGCTGAAAGATGAACCGTCGCCCCAGTCTGACGTCAAGAGCACTCTGGAGTAGGTTTTCATCCAGGATGTCTCTGTACATCGCCGCATTCTTCTTTCCCTCAATCCTGTCAAGCTGGGACTTCCCCAAGCTTGCGGCTGCATGGGAGACTGCTGCACCCCCCCCCCCCCCCCCCCCCAAACACACACACTCATTGCCTTAATTCTGAGGTAATTGGGTGTGATATGAATTGCCCTTTTAGGGATCAATAAAGTTGTTTGAATCTTGAATCTGACTAGTCTCCCATTTCCTGGCAATGAAATACATCCCCACAGCATGATGCTGCCACCACCATGCTTCACTGTAGGGACGGTACCTGGTTTCCTCCAAACATGATGCTTGACATTCACACCAAAGAGTTCAATCTTTGTCTCATCAGACCAGAGAACTTTGTTTCTCATGGTTTGAGAGTCCTTCAGGTGCCTTTTGGCAAACTCCAAGCAGGCTGCAATGTGTCTTTTACTAAGGAGTGGCTTCTGTCTGGCCACTCTACCATACAGGCCAACTGTCTTTTAATCCTTGATAGCAAACATCCAGACAGACAACTGGTCTATCCTCAACTTGTAGCTGATGTTCCCTCACAGCAAAGTTGTACTCATCATCTGAATTTGTTTAACCCAATGGTTTTAAAAGTAAGGCCCTTTGGCTGCTCCCTTGTTTTCACTCTGGGCCGCCACAGCAGATCTGATGTTGATCTGCATGTTGATTTAGCACAAGTTTTTCACTGGTTGCTCTTCCTGACAAAAATCCATATGACATGGAGAAAATAGGCAAGGGTGGGTTTGAACCAGGAACCTTCCTCACTGAAACCAAGCACACTAAACACTCGCCCACCACCCCTGCTTCACGCAAGGTGTTACTGGAGCTAAAATGTCCAAAACATTTAAGCTTTTACAAATACACCAACTGGCTTTAAAATGTTGTTTTGCTTTTATTCACTCTTTAAATTCCTTTGTTTTTACCCCACAGAAATGCCATTGGAGCAGCCCTCATTGTCAGGCGGCGGTGGGAACAATGACAGAGGTGAAGACAGCAGTGTGAGTTTGGCTGAGCAGATTACCGATGTGGTGAAGCAGCCGGCGTTCATCGCCGGGATCGGTGGGGCCTGCTGGGTCATCCTCATGGGCTTTAGCATCTGGATTTACTGCCGGCGCAAAAAGAGAAAAGAGCTGAGCCACTACACCGCCTCCTTCGCTTACACACCAGCAGGTGACGTCCGTTAGGATGCTGAGTGCTATTTTGTGTGACATTATTGATTTTTGTCCTGAAAATTGTGAAATAGTCTGAGGTTTGTGAATGAAGGCTTTTCTTTGGCTTTGGACTATGAAAAATGAACCACTAAAGTCATCAGTCAGCAGTCGGGTCCATATATTTGGTGATTTTTCTCGACTGCCACATATTCCTGTCCATACATCAAACCTTGCAGACTCTTTCCTGTGAAGAGACCTGAAAATATTTCATGGAAATCAGAGGACCTGTTAGCAGAAACATAGATTTACTGAGCAAAAAGAAACTGATAGCTAAGTCGGCCACAGAAGTATAACGTGCACGAGTCAGTTTAGTCCTCATTATCTTCTCTCACTGTGTTCTGCAGTTGGTTTCCCACATGGAGAGGGACCAGGACTCAATGGACGGTAATTACACGCCAGTTACATCAATATTCTGGCCCGGCTGTCTCACCGACAGGCAGCTGGAAACACTGTTATATTGAGGATGTTTCTGATATGTTTTTTCACTGGACTTGCAGTATTTTCTGCTAATTACTTCTCTGCTTTGACAGTCTGTTGTCATATCTTACTGCATTTGAATATTCATGTCAAAATGCATCTATAGGCCTGGCGTGCTAGGAGGTAGCATGGGGAACTACCCATGGCTGGCAGACTCATGGCCAACCACCAACCTTGTGCACAGCGGCAAAGAGGCCGTCACATGCTGCACGGCCAATCACGACACAGCAGAGAGATACTACAATGGTAGGACTCGTCACATGGCGTACTAACACAGTGTACTGCATATGATTTGTTATTGGTTGTGTATTTTTGTGTGACGATAATGTCAGATTTTAATGAAGTTGGAAGGTAATATACAAGAAAACGACTGCCATAATTAAAGCACTGGATCAAGAGATTTTTTTCAAGAGCTTTTCAAAATAGGGATCAACTACCAAGCATTTTCTTTAAAGATTGATACATTGATTGTTTTTATGATTAACTAATTAATCATTTTGACTGCAAAAAACTGATAATTAGAATTTCTCTGAACCAAAGGCAATAACAACAAATGACTTATTTTGTTTGAACAACTGAACAAGTTTATCTTTTCTGGGTTCATTTCCCAGTCATGCTACCTGTGTCCTTGGACAAGACACTTTATCAGCATATCCCAATCTACACAGCTATAAATGGGTACTGGCCTTGGCTGGAACAGTAACCTGCGATGGACTGGTGTCGTGTTCAGGGAGCATCATGAACTCTCTTCTGCTTCAGGCTATATAGGACTGACTTCTTCAGTGCTTGCATGGACTGGCTGTTGGGTTGGATTGTGACGGTTTAGATGCCTTTTTCAGTATGAAACATTTTACTGACCTTCTTAAATGATACTGAGATGTTTGCAGAATCAGTACCCTGATTGTGGTTGTTCTGGATCAAGACTAAGATCCAGGCTGTTAGTGGCATTCTGGACTCGGCTGTTAGACGTGTATCTGCGTGTGGTGAAAATATCAAATCTGTGGAGACTTATGAACAATGCAATAAACCAGTCACCATATGATTTTGAACAATTTAAAACTATTTAAAGGCAGGCTGTCTTGAACTTAGATGGATAAATTACAAAAATGGATTAGATTACAGAGATTAGAGCATGCCATAGGTATTAAAGGCACTGTGCTGCGGTGGTTTGAATCATATTTATCTAATAGATTACAATTTGTTCATGTAAATGGAGAATCTTCTTCACAGACTAAGGTTAATTATGGAGTTCCACAACGTTCTGTGCTAGGACCAATTTTATTCACTTTATACATGTTTCCCTTAGGCAGTATTATTAGACGGCATTGCTTAAATTTTCATTGTTACGCAGATGATACCCAGCTTTATCTATCCATGAAGCCAGAGGACACACACCAATTAGCTAAACTGCAGGATTGTCTTACAGACATAAAGACATGGATGACCTCTAATTTCCTGCTTTTAAACTCAGATAAAACTGAAGTTATTGTACTTGGCCCCACAAATCTTAGAAACATGGTGTCTAACCAGATCCTTACTCTGGATGGCATTACCCTGACCTCTAGTAATACTGTGAGAAATCTTGGAGTCATTTTTGATCAGGATATGTCATTCAATGCGCATATTAAACAAATATGTAGGACTGCTTTTTTGCATTTGCGCAATATCTCTAAAATTAGAAAGGTCTTGTCTCAGAGTGATGCTGAAAAACTAATTCATGCATTTATTTCCTCTAGGCTGGACTATTGTAATTCATTATTATCAGGTTGTCCTAAAAGTTCCCTGAAAAGCCTTCAGTTAATTCAAAATGCTGCAGCTAGAGTGCTATCAGGGACTAGAAGGAGAGAGCATATCTCACCCATATTGGCCTCTCTTCATTGGCTTCCTGTTAATTCTAGAATATAATTTAAAATTCTTCTTCTTACTTATAAGGTTTTGAATAATCAGGTCCCATCTTATCTTAGGGACCTCATAGTACCATATCACCCCAATAGAGCGCTTCGCTCTCAGACTGCAGGCTTACTTGTAGTTCCTAGGGTTTGTAAGAGTAGAATGGGAGGCAGAGCCTTCAGGTTTCAGGCTCCTCTCCTGTGAGGATCAGGTGACCCTGAACCATCTCTTAGTTATGCTGCTATAGACTTAGACTGCTGGGGGGTTCCCATGATGCACTGAGTGTTTCTTTCTCTTTTTGCTCTGTATGCACCACTCTGCATTTAATCATTAGTGATTGATCTCTGCTCCCCTCCACAGCACGTCTTTTTCCTGGTTCTCTCCCTCAGCCCCAACCAGTCCCAGCAGAAGACTGCCCCTCCCTGAGCCTGGTTCTGCTGGAGGTTTCTTCCTGTTAAAAGGGAGTTTTTCCTTCTCACTGTTGCCAAGTGCTTGCTCACAGGGGGTCATTTTGACCGTTGGGGTTTTTCCGGAATTATTGTATGGCCTTGCCTTACAATATAAGGCGCCTTGGGGCAACTGTTTGTTGTGATTTGGCGCTATATAAATAAAATTGATTTGATTTGATAAACAGTTTGAAACAGTTTTGAGCCATTTCACCCAGTTTAAACCCTATATGATGACTTTTTAAATTGTTTAAACCTTTCTGTCTTTCTTGGGGAAATTGGATTTCGATCAATTTCTCACATCTTGTAAATGAATAAATAAATAACTAATCTTTTTTTTTTTTTTTTTTAACCAGTGGATAATTATCAACATCCTTGAATATTTTGTGTAGATCAACTACTCGGGTAAAGCTTCAGAACTACCAAAACTGATTAAAATACTCTCCCGCTATTCAGAAGCAGGTATCTCCAACTACCTGAATCAGACAGAGAAGTACAGCATGAGCGGTTCTACCGAGGGTCCCATCTACAGCACCATCGATGCCACCAGTGAGGATCTGCACAGTTTCACGTACGCCCAACACAACACCACTCCCTATGCCTCCACGTCCATCGTGCCTTTCACCAGTCAGACACAGGCACCGGCTCACAGCGGTGAGCAGCTGGATGACGGACACTGGATCACCCAACCAGGCCCCTCTGGATCTCAGTACGCTCAGCCGGACCGCTGCACTGGTGAGAAAACCGCTTTTGTTTTCTTGAACCTGCCATGTATTCTGTCCTAACATCAGCACTACATTCAAGATAGAGGTTGTCTTAAAAGAATTTACAAATTTCTATTTTTGGGCATGTTTTTGCCACTCAGCTACACTTTGACACAGCAGCTGGAATTAATGCCTTGCTTGAGGGTATATTTGACCGCCGTGGTAGATAAGCGAGGCCAAAATGTTACACTTGCACTTTTCCCACACTCACATAAGCATCCAAAGAATTTGAAAATAAGTAAAATTTTCAAAACATTCAGAACTCAGTTTGTGGTGAAAGTTCTATTTATGATTGCTCCAACAACTTTGATAAGGCTGCAACTAATTAAACACTGCCGATTAACTGATTAGTTGTTAGGTCAATAAGATATCAGAAAATCTAGGGAAAAATAGTCATTTTTTTCCTGATAATACTTAACACAAGCTGCTGTATAATGATGCTGCGTTCTGTCAGTGGAGACACACAGCACTTTAGACACAGAAAACTGATTATAATCCTCACACTGAGGTGTGTATGTGTGTTGTTCTACTTGTGAATGTGTGTGGATGTCCTGTGTGTGTTTTTATTACGCATGAAGGCAGCATGACAAGCGACACATACAAAAGTAATTAACTGAATGTGGGGTTTCAGCCGTCAGACACCACAGTTCAGAATGAACAAATACAAAGTTTTGATAGCATTTCTCATGAAACTTATTTCTGCCTAAATGTGACAATGATTTTAGCATCAATGACATAGTAATGATCAGTAAAAAGTACTTTGTGCTCAGTGCAAGAAAGCAAAGAGTTCTGATTCACCTGTTTGGCACAGAGACTTTTTCTTTTCTCATCTGTTATCTCATTAAATACACTTGATGTTTACAACAATAGTTTTTTCTCTGTCATGCAGCAGCATCTATAATTAAGCCTGTTTTTCATAGAAATGGCTGTATTGCACAGTGTAGAACGCCTTTGAAATAGGGAGCAGTGTTATTTCAAAAAATTTGGAAATCTATAAATGTTTGCATGGAATATGGAAATATATACGGAATAAACCATAGCAGGATAGATTTTGGGTCATTTGGTTCCAAAAACCCATATGGACGGAGCCAGTGAAGATATCGGGTTCAAAAATCGCCAAAATATAGACGAAAATGTCATATCTTGAGAACCGCTGCACCTAGAGACTTGAAATTTGGCTCCAAATCTTGTTTGACCCCAAGTTTATATTCAAATTCTATAGTAACAATAAACCTATCTGGTGTTTTTTAAGAGTAATTGATAAAAAAAAAACTAATTTCAGTACATATGTTAACGATCAACTGTAACAAACAAAATCTATGTAGTATTTATTTCAGGAACATCAGTTGAGTATAATCATCACATGTAAAGAATGACATGGCCACAATGAACTAATTATAAGCAACAGAGTGGTTTTCTGCGTCAACAGCACATATACGACACACGCATTACTTGACATTTTCAAACGCTCCGTCCATATGGGTTTTGGAACCAAATGACCCAAAAATTATACTGTTATGGTTTATTCCATGTGTATTTCCATATTCCATGCAAAAATTTATAGATTTCAAAAAATTTTGAAATAACACCCCTCCCTATTTAAAATGGAATTGAGAGTCCAGTGCAAACTGACCTTTTGCACTCATCAAACATGAAATATGAGGTCTGTCCAAAAAGTATCAGACATTTTTATTTTTTTCAAAAACCATATGGATTTGAATCACGTGTGATTGCATCAGCCAAGCTTGAACCTTCATGCGCATGCGTGAGTTTTTTCACGCCTGTCAGTTGCGTCATTCGCCTGTGAGCAGGCTTTGTGTGACCACTGGTCCATCCCGCTCGTCGGATTTTTATTGTGAATAAATGTCTGAACCATTTGGAGCTTTGCTGCATCAAATTTTTCCAGAAACTGTGAGAGACCTCCCGCTGGACACCATTCGGAAAATTCAGATGGCTTTCAGCGACGATTTTATGGGGATTACACAGATTAAGGAGTGCTCCAGCCGGTTTAAAGACCGCCCACAGCGTCTGAGAGCGTGGCGCGCTCCGAGCACCGATCGACAAGCTCAAACCCCGCTCAAACAACCAGATCATTTCCAACGTGAAGGCTTTGTTGATCCAGGACGTCATCTAACTTTCACAAAAAAGGCAGAAGGCGTGGACATCAGCACTTTTTCGGCACATGCTACTGTTACAGGAGTTTTTTTCATGGAAAGAGAAGCGGAGGATTGCGCCACCATGCCGCTCATGGCGCGGGACAAAACCACCTTCATGTTGGTCTCACAGGACGGCTTTCAGGTGGCTTTCAGATGGCTTCCGTTTGCTTTTCAGTCATGTATCTGAGAAATTGTGCATGAGCTGGGCATGCCCCAACATGTCCTGTGAGGCTTCATCACGGCGGTGCTTTGCGCCATGCGGCTCTGCCGCGACGCGTGGAGTTCCTCCGCACGTCTGTCTCAATGTGCCGAAAAATTGCTGATGTCCACGTCTTCCACAATTCCTGTGCTAGTCAGACGACATACCGGATCAAGACAGCGTCCAGTTTAGAAATGAACAGCACATTCCATTGTTACAGGAGTTTTTGTCATGGAAAGAGGAGCGGAGGAACTGCACGTGCCGCGGCGGAGCTGCATGGCGCAAAGCAACGCCGTGATGAAGCCTCACAGGACATGTTGGGGCATGTCCAGCTCATGCACAATTTTTCAGATACTCACACGACTGAAAAGCAACCAGAAGCCGTCTGAGCCATCTGAAAGCCGTCCTGTGAGACCAACACGGAGGTGGTTTTGTCCCGCGCCATGAGCGGCATGGTGGCGCAATCCTCCGCTTATCTTTCCATGAAAAAAACTACCGGAACAGTAGAATGTGCCGAAAAAGTGCTGATGTCCACGCCTTCTGCCTTTTTTGTGAAAGTTAGACGACGTCCTGGATCAACAAAGCCTTCACGTTGGAAATTATGTGGTTGTTTCAGCGGGGTTTGAGCCTGTCGATTGGCGCTCGGAGCGCGCCGCACTCTCAGACACTGTGGGCGGTCTTTAAATTGGCTGGAGCACTCCTTAATCTGTGTAATCCCCATAAAATCGGCGCTGAAAGCCATCTAAATTTTCCGAATGGTGTACACCTGGAGGTCTCTCACAGTTTCTGGAAAAATTTGATGCAGCAAAGCTCCAAATCGTTCAGACGTTTATTCGCAATAAAAATCCAACGAGAGGGGTGGACCACTGCTCACTCAAAGCCTGCTCACAGGCGAATGACGCAACCGACAGGCGTGAAAAAACTCACGCATGCGCACGAAGGTTCAAGCTTGGCTGATGCAATCACACGTGATTCAAATCCATATGGTTTTTGCAAAAAATAAAAAGGTACGATACTTTTTGGACAGACCTCGTACATCAGTTTCTGCCTGAAGTACAACTGCAATTTATAATGTTATTTTTATATTTGCCACATTAGTGATTAAGAAGCAAAGTAGGCTCACCACATCATTTGCCATATGATGTGGTGACTGCTTGGATCCGAAAGTGGATCTGATAAGTGAGTGGTGTCAGTATCTGATCCATGCCTGATAATGGATTGGATTTTTTTCTGCTCCTGATTATTCCCAAACAGTAATTGGTTACATCACAGTTGAAGGTCAGCAAACTTGGCTTTGCTCAAGGTTTCCTTTGCAGGCATTCGTGACTTAGTCTGCCGTTGGAGTAACATGAAACTAGCATCCATCCAGTAGTAATAACAATAAATATACATACTCATGTGGAGTCACTACAACAAGACTGTTTTAGCCACTCAGTCCAACCAACATGGGCAACACTTTTTTTTAAGACAATGTATTGTTATTTTGAACTGTTCTATCTTCAGTCTTCTTCAAGTAAGGCATTGCGTTTTGTAGGTAAACCAAAGCAAAAGGCCATGGGAAAAGCTGTCAAGACCCCTTCTTTGACCTGGATGGAGGCTTTGCCACCTCCTCTCCCATGTGACGAGCTAGAACACTGTGACCAGGATGACCAGCCTCCAGAGCATGAGGATATGGACATAGGGTGAGTCTGGCACGGCTCTGTAATTTTGCATTTCTCTTCACCATTATTTAAACTGTCACTTCTCTTAACAGGCAAATTAAGTATTGAACCCAACATGTTTCTTACACCTCTGGCTTTAACAACTCAATTACTCTGGCTTTGGTTGACTGCGTTAGTGATTTTGCTGGTTAAACAAAATTAGCCTTGTCTACTTTAGCAGTCACTGTCACCTCCCCAGAACAAATCTACATTCTGTATTGCATTTGGAGCCAAAATCCCATTCAAGTTGACACTCCTGCAGTTTTGCCAACGGCAACATTTGTTAACTCAAGCCTGAACGAACAACATTTATGTTTAACTAGCCTCATAGTTACAGTGCATCCATAAAGTATTCACAGTGCTTCACTTTTTCCACATTTTATGTTACAGGCCTTATTCCAAAATGGATTAAATTAATTTTTTTACTCAAAGGTTTACACAATACCCCGTAATAACAGTGCGAAAAAAGTTTTTAGATTTTTGTAAATTCATTAAAAACAAAACAAACAAACAAAAAAAAAAAACAAGGAATAACATGTACATAAGTATTCACAGATTTTGCCATGAAGCTCAAAATTGAGCTTAGGTGCATCCTGTTTCCAGTGATCATCCATGAGATGTTTCTACAGATTAACTGGAGTCCACCTAGGGTAAATTCAGTTGATTGGACATAATTTGGAAAGACACACCTGTCTACATATAAGGTCCCACAGTTGACACTGCATGTTAGAGCACAAACCAAGCATAATGTCAAAAGAATTTACTCTGGACCTCTGAGACAGGATTATCTCGAGGCACAATTTTGAGAAAGGGTACAGAAAGCATGCACAGTGTTGTGAGTAGAAGTTTGAGGGAAAAAATTAATTCAATCCATTTTTTAACAAGGCTGTAGTATAAGACATTGTGGATAAAGTGAAGTGCTGTGAATACTTTCCAGATATGCTATACCAGTCCAGTATGTTACAAGAACAAATCAAGTTATAATCTAGCTACAGTAGTGTTCAGAATAATAGTAGTGCTATGTGACTAACAACATTAATCCAGGTTTTGAGTATATTTGTTATTGTTACATGGGAAACAAGGTACCAGTAGATTCACTAGATTCTCACAAATCCAACAAGACCAAGCATTCATGATATGCACACTCTTAAGACTATGAAATTGGGCTATTAGTAAAAAAAAGTAGAAAAGGAGGTGTTCACAATAATAGTAGGGTGGCATTCAGTCAGTGAGTTTGTCAATTTTGTGCAACAAACAGGTGTGAATCAGGTGTCCCCTATTTAAGGATGAAGCCAGCACCTGTTGAACATGCTTTTCTCTTTGAAAGCCTGAGGAAAATGGGACATTCAAGACATTGTTCAGAAGAACAGTGTAGTTTGATTAAAAAGTTGATTGGAGAGGGGAAAATTTATACGCAGGTGCAAAAAATTATAGGCTGTTCATCTACAATGATTTCTAATGCTTTAAAATGGACAAAACAAAAAACAGAGACGCGTGGAAGAAAACGGAAAACAACCATCAAAATGGATAGAAGAATAACCAGAATGACAAAGGCTCACCTATTGATCAGCTTCAGGATGATCAAAGACAGTCTGGAGTTACCTGTAAGTGCTGTGACAGTTAGAAGATGCCTGTGTGAAGCTAATTTATTTGCAAGAATCCCCCGCAAAGTCCCTCTGTTAAATAAAAGACATGCGCATAAGAGGTTGCAATTTGCCAAAGAACACATCAACTGGCCTAAAGAGAAATGGAGGAATATTTTGTGGACTGATGAGAGTAAAATTGTTCTTTCTGGCTCCAAGGGCCGCAGACAGTTTGTGAGATGACCCCCAAACTCTGAATTCAAGCCACAGTTCACAGTGAAGACAGTGAAGCATGGTGGTGCAAGCATCATGATATGGGCATGTTTCTCCTACTATGGTGTTGGGCCTATATATCGCATACCAGGTATCATGGATCAGTTTGGATATGTCATAATACTTGAAGAGGTCATGTTGCCTTATGCTGAAGAGGACATGCTCTTGAAATGGGTGTTTCAACAAGACAATGACCCCAAGCACACTAGGAAACCAGCAAAATCTTGGTTCCAAACAAACAAAATTAATGCCTCGCAGATGTGAAGAAATCATGAAAAACTGTGGTTATACAACTAAATACTAGTTTAGTGATTCGCAGGATTGCTACAAAAGCAGTTTGAACATAATCGTTTTGAGTTTGTAGCGTCAACAGCAGATGCTACTATTATTGTGAACACCCCCTTTTCTACTTTTTTTTACTAATAGCCCAATTTCATAGCCTTAAGAGTGTGCATATCATGAATGCTTGGTCTTGTTGGATTTGTGAGAATCTATTGAATCTACTGGCACCTTGTTTCCCATGTAACAATAACAAATATACTCAAAACCTGGATTAATCTTTTTAGTCACATAGCACTACTTTTATTCTGAACACTACTGTATATCTATTGTATTTTATATCTGCACCTCTGTCCTCCTCTTTTGTAGCTCGGATGAAGAGTGGTGTCCTCCGCTGCCAGAGAGGACATACCTGACTGAAGGCTGTGAGGATGGACCCTCTGCTTTCCAGAATAATAACGCCTCTTCTCCAACTACATCCTATAGTCATCAGAGCACTGCTACGCTCACACCATCACCCCATGAGGAGACCAGAGCTCCCCACGACCTGCCCCGCCTCAACCAACCAGACAGCCAACAGCAGACGCGGTATTGACACAGCCTTTACAGAACGTGTACTCGGAACACTTTGCTCATTTATTTGCTTGCACAGCGTTGTTTTTAGAGTGAAAGAAGGTGTACACAGGTGGACTATGTCTTGTGCAGGCGATGCCTCCTGAAATAGATGGGAAAGTGTATAGCATCAGACATGGTCTTTCTGATTACTTTGGATGTGAGGAAGAGAGTGAGGAGAAAACCAAGGATCAGAATATCTACAGACAATTAAAAGAACTGCTGTATGAAATTCAGGATGGAGGTGAGACCAGTCCTGGGTGATAGTGGTGGTGGTGAAAAGATGCGGGACGAGGAATGGGTATTGATAACATTTTATTGATATTGATGCCGTTATCGTTTCCGCTTATTGATCCGATTCCTTATCGACTCCCTTATCAATACCTCCTGTGAACTTTCTGTGTACTAAAAGTAGGCTTTACAGGTTTTCTATGTCAGTAACATTTTATTCAGTCTTAAAGTAAATAAATATGAAATTGGATCCTTGATCTCTGGACATAAATAGAAATAAAATCTGTAGTTTTTCTCAAAAGCATTTCCTTTTAGACATTATTGACACAAATCTAACGTCATACCTCTGAGCTGAGATTTTGCAAACGGCTGCACTGCACATCAGCATCAATGTACAGAATGCAGGATGTCTCATTTTTGAAGGAAAAAAAAATTTAGTCTGGTGTAGTTTGAAAAGAGGTGTCATTTGATTTAAAACAGTGATTCACTTTGAAGTTATTCATTCCGGCTGGACTCTAATGTGACTCGGCAGAGAGCGACGCAGTATTTGGACCTGTGCGAACGGAACAGAGGACGATTCTCGTTCCTTGCCCGTGAAAAAACGAGTCCCATTTAGTGACTTTTATCCGCACAAAAGTGACTCACAATTGACACCTTTAAATGGCTTTGAGAGGGGTTAAAAAGAGGACTTGCCACTTCTGAAAAGCAGCGAAGCAGAGAACCAACGAAGCAGCGGGTCGGAGCACTGCTTCTTTGCTTCAAGCAGAGCCACTGCAGAAGCAGTGATTGCCGACACACTGCAGGGTCTGCAATCAGCGTAGAGAAATGATCATTTTTTGATAAAACACCCTGAAAAACAAAGGCCGCTCTGAAGGACCGATAAGGGAATCGTTAAGCAAAAAGGCTATTGATGTCGGTGGATCGAATCAATTCTTAACGATTCTCGAAAAGAACTGGTGTTCTGTCAACAAATTTTATCTTTTTAAAATTGGAAAGAGACTTATTGCTGTTGTATTTTCATATAAAGACAAAACTTGGGTGCGTTTTCATCAGTGAGGAAGCTCAGCTCCACATGTGAATGTTCTGTCGAGTTGAGCGTCCGACAGTATTGGCCTGTAAATACAGCGTGCACATGCAAATTTTAATTTTTTAAAATTGAAAAGACACTTATTGCTGTTGTATTTTCATGCCTCTGTCACTCGGTCGTGATGGGTTTTTTTTAACTCACTATTTCTAACCCTACCCCTACCCCCGACTCTAACCTTAATCATAACCTAATCTTACTCTTTCCCCCCACCCTAACCATAACCCCCCCCGCTTCACTTTTAATTTCATGCAGCCATCATGGAATGAATTAGAATGAATTTGTGCTGCCGTGACGAAAATTAGGTGCTTTTAGTCACAATATCACGAACCAGTAGGTTAATGTATATTTCGTGCTGCTGAATCACAACTTGCTGTGAGACCAGGTTGCACCTATGCACCACCATAGGGGGTGCAATATTGCAGCCAGCCATACTTCTGTCTGGTTTTGTTCTAACCTGTGCAGTGATCTCATGCAGGTGAGCCTTGTTGACTCGCGCGAGTTGGGGTCCACAAAATTGGACCGCAAGTTATCTGGGGAGGTGATGGTCTAGTGGTTAAGCATTTAGCTTAAGACCAGAGGATCCTCGCATCAAATCCCAGCCTGACCGGAAAATCACTAAGTGTCCTTGGGCAAGGTCCTTAATCCCCTAGTTGCTCCCGGTGTGTACTGAGTACCTTGTATGGCAGCACCTTGACATCAGGGTGAATGCGAGGCATTATTGTAAAGCATCTGATACAGATGGAAAAGCGCTATATAAATGCAGTCCATTTATCTGAAACCACGAGTTAATAAGGTTGACCAAAAAAATCTTGCCATATTATAATAGTTTTGACCATTTGAAGTGTGATTCCTTCCTGGATGGTGATGATTTCTTCATCTGGAGTGGGTTCGGGATCTTTCTCTTCCTCCTTGGTTAATGCACTTCAGCAATGATGGCTCCATCAGTGTGGATGATTCTGGATGATGTAAAGGTTTTCATTTACGGATCTTGATGTGACCTTCCTCTTTACATCCTTCCCTCTCGTTCAGATTGGGCTGGAATTCATACTTGCAGCCGAGGCACAAACAGTCAAAACAGTCAAATCAAAATTGGCTTTTATACGGTAGTCTGAATTTTCTGGGTCCACAAATCGACCATGAGTAAAGCCAAATCGTGACTTATGTCTGCGTGAGTTAATGAGGCTCGCCTGTACATACTGTAAGCGTAAACCAGACCGGACAAACTAAGTAATAAACAATAAATCTTTACCTTGCAACAAAGTGGTATCCCGCTAATTTTAGTTCTCCTGAAGTGGCACACAGCAACCACACAGAATGTTATCATGCTGTCCTACGCTGTTTGAGGCTTCATTTGCCTTGATATTCCCAAGTTCCACATGACAGTCATAAAACATCCGATTGCCAGCCTGACATTTGCGTTTCTTTTTATTTTATTTGTCCGACCACAGTCAGTAATTCAGTTTATCAATTTATTTATTTTCATTTATATAGCGCAAAATCACAAGAAAGCTGCCCCAGGGTGCTTCACAAAAGTAAGAGTCTAACCTTACCAATGCCTAGAGCAAGCACACAGGTGCCAGTGGTAAGGAAGAACTCCTTGGATGATTTGAGGAAGAAACCTCAAGCAGACCAGACTCAAAGGGGTGACCCACTGCTTGGGCTATGCTACCAACACAATTGACAATACAAAAATACAAAATATAAGTAGGCAAGTATACACACTGCTAACAGTTTTAAAGTCCTGTATCCATATCGCGGGTGTCCTGTTGAAATCGCTAACCTGCCTCTGCTTCCTTTCCAAGCCTTCATAGTCACACTCTTCCAAAATATTATTTTGCCTACAAGCAATAGGGTGAGTTGCAAGGAGCAGAGGGGGTAAAGCTGTAGGAGTTTAAATACTTGAGGTCAGCTGAAAGTAATTGAGAGTGTGTTAGAGCAGTGAAGAACAGCGGGAGTGGAGACGTGCATCACAAATGCTACCTGCAAGAGTGAAAGGGAAAGTGTGCAAGCTGGCAGGCAGAATGAGATAGTTTGTGCCTGTGCAGACGACTGATGCAGGGTATGTCAAAGAGAAGGGGGAGCAGTTGACGGACGATCACCATCATCATCAAGAGCTTCATGAGTACTTCAGATACACAGAATTCCTTTTTTTATATTAACTTCAGTCATTGAGTCTGCGTAATGAATTCTTCAGAACAGTGAACTGCAGCCTGCAGCACACTGGCGCTGACAGGCTCATTATTGACTTCAATTCTCCTTTTTTCAATCTGTGTGTTGCCAAGTGGAATCATAATGTCCTCTTAATTCATTTTTCCTCCCACAGTGTTTTATAGTCTGACCATGTGGAAAATTTTCCATCAGATAAACATATTGAAATACTTCCAGCTGTCGTGTAGGTGGACCGACCTCTCTAACCATCGTTATATTCTTGGAAACGCTATTATCCCCCCTTTGGCTGTACAAACTCTGCAGTAAAGTTACAGAGTACTGAACAATTCCTGGGAATACTGTATCCTCATACTTTATGCCAAACCTATCATCAGGTGGTCACCAATCCTGCTCCTGGTGATCACCTACCCTCCTTGTTTTTTCCACGTCTACCACAGCTGATTCATGAAGTTCAAGTTTTTCTAGCTCCTGATTGGCTGAGTTCTTGATTGGCTGAGTTTATTAACAGTTGGTGCAGCAGGGAGAGGGACCCGAGGAGCAGGATTGGTGACCCCTGCTTCACGTGAATGATGTACATCGAGTCCACATTTGTTCATTTTACTCCAGGCTCCTTTCTTTTTTCCCCTCCCTCCAGTGAAATGTCTTTATTTCCATACAGCAGACGGTTTCCCTGCGGTCCAGTGCCAGTTCCCCAGGCACCCAGTCCAACACTCACCCAATCCAACCCCAACCTCCCTGGACAGCTGCATCATGGCTCAGAGTTTGGAACGCCGCAGTTCCAAAGTCCTGCCCATCGCTGTCTCCACAGCCAGGGTGCAACTCTGAATGACGACAACAGCGCAACAACACCTGGTAAAAACACAGCCTGTGCTCTCACAGTTGCATATCCACACCATCAACTGTTTTTTTTTTGTTACTCATCTAATCCGCACACTGTACAGTAGTGTTCAGAATAATAGTAGTGCTATGTGACTAAAAAGATTAATCCAGGTTTTGAGTATATTTCTTATTGTTACATGGGAAACAATGTACCAGTAGATTCAGTAGATTCTCACAAATCCAACAAGACCAAGCGTTCATGATATGCACACTCTTAACCCTAGAACACTATTGCTCAAATTAGTAACACCATCACTAATGCCGGGTGATTTTTACCCGATGTAATATACTCAATTAAAACTACTTTTCATTAAAATATATCAAAATATATCAAAATATGACAATACATGACAAATAATAGTAGTGTTCTTTTAATAGTAGTGTTCTTTTATTTGAAACTGTGCCATGTCTAACAAAATGAAAAAAGGGTACATATAAAGGGACCATATAAAAATGCTCCAAAATTACCGCAAAATTAGAAATTTGAGAACAAAAAATTCCTAAAATAAAAAATAATGAAGCTGGAAACTTGTTTCTTAGTCCATCCATTCCTGGGGTATTTGAGACTTCCCTGGTGCAGGCACAATCTGTATTATTGTGAACACCCCCTTTTCTACTTTTTTTACTAATAGCCCAATTTCATAGCCTTAAGAGTGTGCATATCATGAATGCTTGGTCTTGTTGGATTTGTGAGAATCTACTGAATCTACTGGTACCTTGTTTCCCATGTAACAATAAGAAATATACTCAAAACCTGGATTAATCTTTTTAGTCCCATAGCACTACTATTATTCTGAGCACTACTGTGTAATCAGAAGATTCAGAGAATCTGGAGAACTTTCTACACGTAAGCAGTAAGGCTGAAAACTAAGACTGAATGCCCGTGACCTTCGATCCCTCAGGCGGCACTGCATTAAAAATTGACATCATTGTGTAAAGGATCTTACCGTGGCTCAGGAACACTTCAGAAAACATCTACAAGTGCAAGTTAAAACTCTACCATGCAAAGTGAAAGTCATACATCAACAACATCCAGAACCACTGCCGCCTTCTCTGGGCCCGAGCTCATTTGAAATGGACAGACTCAAAGTGGAAAAGTGTGCTGTGGTCTGATGAGTCCACATTTCAGATTATTTTTGGAAATCATGGACGCCGTGTCCTCTGGACAAATGAGGAAAAAGATCATCCAGATTGTTACCAGCACAAATTTCAAAAGCCGGCATCTGTGATGGTATGGGGGTGTGTTAGTGCCCATGGCATGGGCAGCTTACACATCTGTGATGGCACCATCAATGCTGAAAGGTACATCCAGGTTTTAGAGCAACACATGCTGCCATCCAAGCAACGTCTTTTTCAGGGACGTCCCTGCTTATTTCAGCAAGACAATGCCAAGCCACATTCTGCACGTGTTACAACAGCGTGGCTTCGTAGTAAAATAGTGCGGGTACTAGACTGGCCTGCCTGCAGTCCAGACCTGTCACCCATTGAAAATGTGTGGCGCATTATGAAGCGCAAAATATGACAACGGAGACCCCGGACTGTTGAACAACTGAAGTCGTACATCAAGCAACAATGGGAAAGAATTCCACCTACAAAGCTTCAACACTTAGTGTCCTCAGTTCCCAAACACTTATTGAGTGTTGTTAAAAGGAAAGGTGATGTAACACAGTGGTAAACATACCACTGTCACATCTCTTTTGAAATGTGTTGCAGGCAACCATTTCAAAATGAGCAAATATTTGCACAAAAACAATAAAGTTTATCAGTTTGAACATTAAATATCTTGTCTTTGTGGTGTGTTCAATTGAATATAGGTTGAAGAGGATTTGCAAATAATTGTATTGTGTTTTCATTTACATTTTACACAACGTCCCAACTTCATTGGAATTGGGGTTGTAATAATAGGGATTTTGCAAGGGCTCTTCTCATTTTCACTTAATCTGACAGTTCCCAAAATGAAATGTGACAAACTGCACTTTGATGCAATATTCTTTGAAGTTTGACGCTTTTGCCTATGCAGTGTCATTTTAAAAACGTGAATGTAATTTCAAAAATACTTGCCAGTGGATTTTTACCAAATGCAAAGAGTTTGGGTAACGAGTGACTGCTGCGTCTCATTTTAAAGAACAGGAATAACAGGAATTTGCTCTGATTTTCCCAGCGTGTGCAAGATTCTTTGTTGTTTTTGGAGGAGCTCATTATATAGCAGTCACTGCAAAGTTACATTGCCTTTTGGGGAAAAAATGGCACACCTGCTGATCATGTTTATGGAATTTTCTATTCAAAGCAGTCTGTCCACTTTTGTCATTTCAGATATCATTATAACGACGACAATATCCAGGCATGCCTGTGCAAACATTTGCACTTGGCTCTTTTCGCACACAGACTTGATGAAATCAGCTGACACAAACACTCCTGTGAATCGGCAGACATTTGTGTGTGCGCGCGTGCATCCGTGGGTTTGTCAGGGACTGAAGCATATTGAAGGAGAGACTCACAGTGGGAGAAGTGAGCAACAGATTTGCTGACCAGCATCTCCAGCTTGTTAAAATCACAAACAGGCTTGCGCATCCTTGTCAGAGAGAAAGGCCAGAAAAAAAAAAAAAAATAATAAAAAAAATATATATATATATATATATATATATATATATATAAAATACTGGCCTCACTCTTCGTGCTTGAAAAAGCTTATCCAGCAAGCTAAACAATCAGATATGCTCAGAGAAGACTCTCAGATCAAAGACGTTGCATTGTCTTTGAGTTTACTGAGGGACATGACTTGACTGTGAAACTGTGACACAAACAATACAGAATACAATGAATGTATACTCTTCAATGTAATTCACCAGCAAAATTCTTATCACAAAGGCTAAGGTAAGTATTTACCATATACACAATCGTCCTTGAACAATACACATGAACAAATATGCCATTAAAGTATTAAAGAAATGCTTTCCCAGACTAATTATTCAAGCTGGCTGCAACACAAAACAAATCTGTCTTATTTAGTTTTTCTGTAGATATTATCAGTTATCAAGTTGGTGGTTTTCTGAAGGGTGTAAAAAGCCATATTCATTGGTGAACAACTTGATAAGGATTTTATATACAGTGGTCCCTTGTTTAGCGCGGGAGTTACGATAGGCGAATTCCGCGAAGTAGTCAGCGTTATTTTTTACAATTATTATAGATGTTTTAAGGCTGTAAAACCCCTCACTACACACTTTATATACTTTTCTCAAACAGGCATTATTAACATTTTATCACTTTTCTCTTCTGTGTAAACACTCAACGTTCAAACCTTAGTACACTCAACGTTCAAACCTATAAATAATTATGATGGCTTTTAGAACTAACAAATTTAATTTTAACAATCAACCTACGAGGTTGGACACGTAAGAAATTATTAATAGTGACTCACCAGTATTTCACAGTTCCTCTGACCGCGCCTCTTCGTCGTGGCGCTGCTCCGCTGTCCAGATTGGCTGATTACTCGGGTGGTATGAAAAATATTACCCGTCCGTGAAAAGGGTGTATTGCTATTTATTCGTTAGTGTTTTATCCAATCATATTGGCATATTATTTATAGGTATATGATAAACATAAACATCAGTCTCTAGTTATGTCAAAACAAACAAATATCGCGTAACTTACTTATATGGCCTTCGATTGTTTCAAGAAACAGAAAAATATCCCTTCCACAGGACACGAGATGAGACTGCCTAGCAGTACTGGTCACGAGTTCTTTTTTCAGTAAATGAAACTGAAACTTACCTCAAAACGACAGCCACATTGTTATACTGTGCCACTAGATGGCAGTGTTTCACTAAGAACACATAGAAAAGACATTTATCTTCTAAAGCCGCGTTCACACCGCACGAGACGCGAGCGACGGCAGTGACAGGTTGCCATGTAATCCCTATCGAAGAACGCGTTGTGGCACCACAAAAGTTCAAGCCACACAACGCGACGCGATGGACGCAAATGAAGCGATTTTGAGCAATTGGCACGTTTGTGGTGTGATATCACGTCACGTTGCCCTCCTCCCCAAGTTGAAAAATCGGAACTTTTTTGTCTTGTTGCACCGTGATGACCAATCAGGGACTGGATATGTAGTTACGAGAAGATGTCTGGAGTTTATACTTGATGTGGACATGTCCTGTGTCTGGCAGCCAGCCTGTGAGCAGCAGGGGAGAGCAATGATGAGAGTTTGAGGGGAGAGCAAGAAGCACCGCAGCAGCAGCAGCTAGTTTTTTTTCACATGCGCGCGCGAACAAATTGTCCGTGAAGATCATTTTATTAACTACACAGATGTATGATAAAACAAATGGTGACTGGTTTATAACACAATGATGAGAGTTTGAGGGGAGAGACAGTGAGGAACTGCAGGGGCAGCCAGTTTTTTTTTTTTCTTTGTTTATATGTACGCAGAAGGCTTCTACCGCTCTGTATGCAGAGAGGTAGAAGTACCGCTGAAAGCGGCCGTCATCCAGATGCAGCTCCTGCATCAAATGATGAAACTCCCCAAATTGGGAACGTCTCATGAGGATATTGTGAACCCAGCAACAGCGCCGTAGGCGACGTTTGTCGGCTTTCCACAACAAATACAGCACAGCAACTCGCTCTGTGTGATCAAGGTCCGCCATGTTGACTCGACGGCGGATGGCAAAGAAGACATGGCACAGTCCATGATAAACGAGAGACCACTGTATATATATATATAGTTACGTTCTAAAAATAACCCGCGATAAGTGAAATCCGCAAAGTAGTCAGCGCTATTTTTTGCAATTATTATAGTTGTTTTAAGGCTGTAAAACCCCTCACTACACTATACACTTTTCTCAAACAGGCATTAACATTTTCTTACTTTTCTCTCCTGTGTAAACACTCTTTTTTCTTCTGGGCAAGAAGATTATAAACAGACACACGCAGAACTCCTTCACTCACTGCCTCCGGAGGTACGGATGAGGGACCCGCAAAGAATCCAAGTCCTCTCTCTGTGGCCACGGAGCTCTGCGGCTGCGGTCAACATCCTCATCAAAACAGCGAGCATAGTCTCTGGACCTGTTGCCAGATTTGGCGCAGCTCCGCACAGCAGATAGGAGGGCAGTGTGAGTGGCCCGCTGCTGCGTTTACCAAGCCCGAAGACTCAGTAAGCGCATCGGAGGCAGTGAGAGCAATCACGGTGATGCCGACCAGTGCCGCGACCAACCCACCTGATAAGGACACAGAACACAATGCGTTGTTTAAAAAAAAAAAAAGCATGCAAAATTGCACTAAAAAAAAATCTGCGAAACTGCGAGGCCACGAAAGGTGAACCACGTTATAGTGAGGGACCACTGTATGTATATATATATATATATATATATATATATATATATATATATACGAGGTCTGTTAGAAAACTATCCGACCTTTTTATTTTTTGCAAAAACCATATGGATTTGAATCACGTGTGATTGCATCAGCCAAGCTACAACCTTCGTGCGCATGCGTGAGTTTTTTCACACCTGTCGGTTGCGTCATCCGCTTCTCTTTCCATGACAAAAACTCCTGTAACAGTGGAATGTGCCGAAAAAGTGCGGATGTCCACATCTTCTGACATTTCTGTGGAAGTCAGACGACGTCCCGGATCAACAAAGCCTTCACTTTGGAAATGATCTGGTTGTTTCAGCGGGGTTTCAGCCTGTTGATCGGCGCTCGGAGTGCGCCGCGCTCTCAGCCGCTGTGGGCAGTCTTTAAACCGGCTGGAGCACTCCTTAATCTGTGTAATCCCCAGAAAATCATCCCTGAAAGCCACCTCAGTTTTCCGAATGGTGTCCACCTGGAGGTCTCTCACAGTTTCTGGAAAAATTTGATGCAGCAAAGCTCCAAATCGTTCAGACATTTTATTCGCAATAAAAATCCGACAAGAGGGGTGGACCACTGCTCACTCAAAGCCTGCTCACAGGCGAATGACGCAACCGACAGGCGTGAAAAAACTCACGCATGCGCACGAAGGTTCAAGCTTGGCTGATGCAATCACACGTGATTTAAATCCATATGGTTTTTGCCAAAAACAAAAAGGTACGATAGTTTTTGGACAGACCTCGTACATCAGTTTCTGCCTGAAGTACAACTGCAATTTATAATGTTATTTTTATATTTGCGCCACATTAGTGATTAAGAAGCAAAGTAGGCTCGTAACAAACCTCGTATATATATATATATATATATATATATATATATATATATATATATATATATATATATATATGGCAAATAATGAAATTCGGCACAATTTCACAAGACATGATTGACGTGTTGCATTGTCAGTGATAGGGTCACACTAATGTGGTTTTATGTTATTTCTTTATTTTTGTTCCATCCTTTGTAAGCTGCAAGCTTGTCTTGGTTCAAATGCTTCAACAAGGTTGCATTTACTGATAGATAAGTTATGCCATGGGCTATCGACTGCTGACCTCATGTGGCCCTTGTGCCACCAGTTTGAGATCACTGCTATACAAAAAAGACTTTGAATTAGAGGTGGGTGGTATAAACACTGTATGACTTTGCTCAACAGTATGGCTTTTGATGATATTGCAGTACTTGATAGAGCAGGCTTTACTAACATCATCTGAAAAAATAAAAACAGCATGTGATGCTTTAGACTCACGTTCAGTCTGTGAGACCTCCACCACAGGAGAAAATTTCACTGCATGTTCAAAATCCACTCCTGTTCACATAAGCAGTGAAAACAGCTGATGAGTGAGAGAACAGTGGTGGATAAGAGAACTGCAGTGTAAATGGATAAAGTGACAAATTGGCAAATCAGCGATGTTTGTTTCATGGCAGTTACGATTTAAAGCATAAATAAACATGGAAACACTGCAGCTTCTTACTGCTATCTTCTTGTGGCTGTGACATGTTTAAACATGTCTCCCCAAAGTAGGGCCTGGGGGCCGCACTTGGCCCGTATTGCTTATGTTTTGGCCCGCCACAGCAATTCAGCAGTGCTCTGAAAATGAATAAATTGCTCTTCGGCAGATTAAAGAGTAGTGGGTTTTTTATTATTATTAATTAATTAATTACATTTTTAATAAGAAGGAAATTTATTAAAAAAATTCATATGATCAAGCTTCCATCAAAAAACCTTATTTTTTAACATTTTCCTGGAATGTACTCTGGACACCATAGAGGTGGTAGGTGAGAGGAGGATGTTAGCTAAGCTGATATGAATATGGACAACCCCTCTCACCCCTTACATGAGACTGTGGGAGCCTTAAGTAGCTCCTTCAGTAATAGACTGCTGCACCCACGGTGCAAAACAGAACGTCTCCGCAGGTTATTCATTGCAACTGCAGTCAGACTGTATAATACCTCAAAATGTTTATAGCACCATAAAACTTGCTGTTTTTGCACTATTAACTACATCTACTTTCACCTTTTGTGCTTTATTATATGCACATCTGTGCAATTTATCCTGTGCAATAATTTTACCATATCTTATACTTATTTCATGTATTCTCCTAACATCAGTACCTATGTACTCACCAGCAAACATTGCAATATACTTTAGTCACCTTTCTTTAATATAATATTTCTTTTTTTAACCACTGTACAACTCTTGCTACTGCAACAAGTGATTTTCCTCAATGTGGGATCAATAAAGTTTATCTTATCTTATCTTAATATACAACACAACCCTCATAGGGTTGTATTGTATATGTTGGTTAGAATAAACTTTATTTTGGGATAAAAGTGCTTTTTATTTTTCGCTCTTACTGCAGGTGCACCAGATGTTTCGATTTGTTGTAGTTTTGCAAAAAAAATGAAATACTTTTGTATTATGTCCTCATAATACTATTAAAACTATACCAACAGCTGTCATGCAAATTAATATAAAATTATATATATATATACCTTGACATCCATGTTTCAGAACAATACTGTGATGTACAATTTTAGGCCATAGTGCTTTCGTTTCGTAACACATTTGTCATTCTCTGTCCTCACACAGTGCATAACCGATCATCCCCCGCAGATACGTGCACGCCTCCCAACCAAAAATCACGAGTGAAAAAGAAGATATCAAAGAGTGCAGCCTACAGAAGAGACATACAGGGAGGTAAGTTCGTGTCAACGTCATGTTGTGGTCCTTACAGCGACGTGACCGCTACTGTCCATCCTTCACTCGTTCACCTGTGCAAAAATTCAGCAAGAATTCACGATCAGACACATTTATAAAATGTTGGATTTTGCACATTTGTGTGATGCGTTCCAACATGTCAGCACAGATATGCAGAATATTCACAACTCGTGCAGCAGCTAAGAGAATATTTAGAGCAAAATCGTGCAAATGGTGGTACAAGCACCAAAGTTGGTACAGATACTCCTTAAACATTACTCTTTTGAAAAAAACAACTGGCCACTTGAATTTTCAATAGGCGGCCAGGTAGGGGTCAATTGAAGAATTACACAGGGGTCAAAATTAAAAATGCTCAAATCATTTTGAAAACTACACCACATTATTTGTCTGATCATAAAGATTCCAAAAAGGTATAGTTTGGACTATCTATGACCGAATGATCAGGAGTTATGGGGTAAAAACAGCAAAAAATGGTGACAACAGTCAATGTCAGTTTGTACAGGAGTCAAAAGTTAAAGTTGCTCCAATTTTGGTAAAAAATGATGCAAATTATTAGTTGAGTTATCAGGGCTTTAAAAAGGAATAGTTTGGACCATGTATCATGCTTTGTTATCATGTTACAGGGTAACTTATGTCATGTCATAGAATCCAATGGACATTGAGCTTGTTTTACCTTTACTTTGGAGACCAAACATTCAACACATCAAAACTATTCCATTTATTAATCCTATTAGCTCAACCAATAATTTGCATCACTTTTTACCAAAATTGAAGGAACTTTAACTTTTGACCCCTGTACAAACTGAAACTAACCTTTGTCACCATTTTTGCTGTTTTTACCCCATAACTACTGATCATTCGGGCATAGATAGTCCAAACTATACCTTTTTGGAATCTTTATGATCAGACAAATAATGTGGTATAGTTTTCAAAATGATTTGAGCATTTTTAATTTTGACCCCTGTGTAATTCTTCTTCAGTCGTTTTTTTCAAAAGAGTAATGTCTAAGGAGTATTTGTACCAACTTTGGTGCTTGTATCACCATTTGCACGATTGTTTCAGTTATCTGCTGCACTAAACTGGTAATGTGAGTCTGCGGTTACTGATGGTGTGTTTCTGTGCGGGATGCCGATATGTTTATCAGATGATGGCTTCCCAAACAGGGCAGAAATGATCATCTAATGTTGTACTGCACAGTGAATCCAATAACCTGCAGAGTAGTTAAACACCATGCGACTGCACACGAGACACAGTCAGAAGAGTTCTTTTGAACAAGGAGAAATACTAAAGTCATAGAATCAGGGTTTATTTGAATATATCCATGTTTATCTGAAGGACAGCAACACGTTAACTAGTCTCCTGGGTTCGCTGTTATGCTCGGGAAAACAAAGTGCTCTCATTACACTGTGCATCTCTTATATAATAACACACAGCAGTAAAATTAGGCAGCAAAACAACACAAACTGACTTTAGATTGTCAGGCGTCACAAAAAGCAGTTATGGCTTTTGCATGCAGTCCAATAAATTAAGTATATTTTTAATTATTTGACCAAATGCCTGTCTTCTGTTTCCCAGACATCCATCTGCTGTAATCATTTTATTCAAATTTCTCCCCCACTCTCCATTTAGACTTGCCTCCTCCTCCAGAGCCGCCCCCAGAGGAGGACAGGCTGCAGGGTTCGCTGGGCTCCACGGAGATCAGCAGTGTCCCAAATGGAACTTCATCCTCGCTGGAGAGGAGCGAACACGTGAGCTGTAACCACCAAAGGAAGGGTTCAGCACAGAGACATGCAGACAGTAAGAAAGTCGTCTGCACCGTCTCATGTTGCAGGTGGTGTTTCATTCAAAAATGGCATATTTTACAAAAGCACATTTATCTGTAAACACCAGCACACGACACACCTCATATTAACGTGTTAGTTTACATAGAATGAATCATCCAATCACTGTGAGCAGAGGCACATTTTACCCAGAATGCCATCTGTCTGTGTTTTTTACAAAATTTCAGAATTAGTGCATTATTCAACATTAAAAGATATATGTTATATCTTAACTTTGCACAAATGACAGAATTGACATTAATGGAGTTATTTTATCAGTATTTATTTTATTTATGCACCAAACCATAACTCAGCATTGCTTTATTTTCCAAGACCTCCACCTGACAGCAGTGCTGTGATTGGATAGAGAGCTGAGCTGTGTGGTTCCGCTCAGTTGCGTCTGTGCTGGAAGCCATGTAGTAAACAGAAGCTTCTAGCAGGGGGCAGGATGCTCAAGGACAGAAGTGCTGACTCATTGTTTGGGTTTGTTGTTGCTTTTGATGCTTCCAAAAGCGATTGTGGTGTTAAAACTCAAAATCAGCTTGTTAGTACTTGTAAGTGTACCGGAGACAATACTGGAATTTGTCAGTTATCTGTAAGTTCCGATACATTTTTGGGGGGGGTTTTCGTTTTATCTTTATCAAAGATAACTTTTCAGTTATCTTTATCGATTGAAGTCTTTATCGAATCTTTATCGAAGTTAATTTTTTGGTTATCTGTACCCACTACTGACAGTATGTTTGTGTTTAAACTGAGCGCCAGTGTCATGTCATTGTGGTCACAGTGTGCAAAGGTGCAAAATGTATGGAACCAAAATTATAGGGTAAATGAAACAAAATGGCAAATGGGAATAATGATCCATATAACATGACATACAAACCACCAATCAAATGACAACAATCTATTTAGGCGCTTTTCATATATATGTCTATAATATATCAAATACATGTCATGCAGCATTCAGTCAACAATTAATACTGAATTGGACCTTTCCCATCTGTCTTTCTTGTGTGGGTGGAGCCTAGCTTTCAGTAATGGCCCTGGCCAACATGCACACAGTGAATTGTCGTTTCATTTACGGATGCTTTGTTGTACTATTTGTCCAGGAAAAGCATCACTGTAAACATCTTCTCTCCTTCTCGGCTTTACCAGGTGAGGAGATGTTGATGTACGGTAACAAGGCAAGTTACCTGTCCAGGAGTCAGATGTCCAGTAACTGCTCGACCACTGGAAGCTCCTCATCCAGAGGCTCCACGGGCTCCCGGGGACTCAACTCAGCCAGGAAACACGAGGTGAGCTCTGTACTTCCTTTCAGCTGATTAATCTTCACCGTTGTCTTTTCATTAATTTTGTTCTTGAGCGCAAATGAGGGTTTTAGTCAAAAGTTAATAAGAGTCCACTTTTCCTGACAGTAAGCAAAGTCATCGTGTTGGCTGATGGCCGTCCCTCCACTTCTGCACATTTGCTGGAAAATAGGTTGACCATCTCAAAGCTTGCAGGATATCTTTGGGCAGGTTAGCAACAAAACCTGTTGGTTTTAATTGAATATGACTAAAGATCGTGAGTCGAAGTCCCTCTAAGTATTTAACAATAGTAAAAAACAAAACAATACTTGTATGATCACTTCACCTGTACATACCAGATAGGTAACATGTATGTTAGCTAGCCCAAAGAATTCTATTGATTAGTACTCTGAAGATCAAAAGTCAATCTCATCAGCATTTTTTAACCTATCCAATATTTACCAGGCCAGTATGAAATATACAAGAGCACAGGAGAGTATAACTGGAATTAAAGAATCTAACTTTTACAAAATATGTGAGAAACATATTAGATTTCTACAGAAATGAGCTGTTTCAGAGTGTTTTACACCATCTTCGTGTATTGTGTTTTCAGCGAGCTGCCAGCTGACATCACACTGCTTTTCTTTACTCAGATTGGCAGTCGCTGTGTCCTTCCCAGCATCCCTCGTGCAGATCGGTGGAAGCCACAGCGTGATCTGACATCACTACAAATATAGTTTATGCCATTTGAATGCTTGAAATTCTCACCTACAGGGGGAGAAATTCTAAAATGTTTCCAAACATTGCAAACTTTGATCATATTAGCAATAAAATATTATGAATCCCTTATTTAAATGCTAAGGAATAAAATTATAGTGCTGCCAAAGGAAATTATTTTTCTGACTTAAATCTTAAAAAAAACCCAGAGGCCGTATGGCTTTAAACAATGGATTGGTTTCATTGTTTAAGTTATTTTTTAAAAAAGAAGGAAAGCAAAATGTTATTTGTTCATCCCTTTTTTTTTCTTGAACTGAAAAATACTCTGATCTGTGACTTAATACTGTGATACCATCTGAACTGTGCATTTTGTGAATAAACTAAAAGGAGTGTTCCTGTTCCTGTGGTACGTTTGTCCTCCATCAGAGCTCATGCCCCTCCAGCTTTTCACTAAAACTTTTTGACTCTTGTTCAAGGTTTTTATTTTTGTTCTTGGACCATATGGTTCATTTTGGCTTGATCTCTGTATAGAAATTAGTCCACATTTAGCTTTACAAACCACAACTTATTCTGTGTCACGCTGTTTGGTTCTGTGCATTATTAACATCATTTTTCTGATTCTGAAAAATATTTTTTCTAATGCGTTTGAATTCCCAACACAAATCCAGCACAAGTCAAATGTGAAAACACTTGTCAGCATGTCATCCTAAAATGTATCCAGACAGCATTTAATTGCACTTTAACTCTGCGATGGTGATTTGGGAGAATAATGTTGCAAACAGATGCCTTGTTCACAGTCATAGATGTTACATCATTTGCACTGTTTTATTGAAACATCTCTGCTTCTGCTCCACAAAAGTCACATGAGTAAATCTCTCATTACCACCTGATCAGGCTTTACAGTGACTCTTTGTGGCGTGCACTTCAAGGTGTGAGTGTTCTTTCAGAAGCTCCCCCCTGGAGAGGCCCTGGTGAGGAGCCGCTGTGGTTTTACAGCAGAATGAGCAGCGTCACCTGAACGAAAAGCTCTGTGGGATTTGGTGCTAGTGAGGGAACGCACTGTTTGACAAATCCCTCGGGGTTAAAGTGTTTGTTTTCTTTCTCCAATTATAATGTAAAAGAAGAAAGTTGTGCAAGAACCGTTACAAGAAACACAATCACATCTGCAATCAGTATCCTACGTTTGTATGGTTTGAGTTATCACATTAACAGTCTGGAGTAATTTAGAGGATATGTGTCCAGGGAAAAGGTTGACCCAAATTCTCCAAAGTTTGGGTTAACCACTGTTTCGGTTAGATACTGTTACGTCAGCTTGGTGCATTTGACCACTGATGGGAGATATGAAAGAAAATACTGTGGCTAACTGCAACTGCTAGGATGAATGCTGTATTTTCCAGAGTATAAGTCGCATGTTTTTTTTTTTTTAACTTGTTTGGGAGCCCTGCAACTTATACACCAAAAAAGTCACACATTTGTTATTAATAACAACAATAAGAAACAATAAGAAGAATCACTGTAATGACTATTTACATAGGAATTTCCCAGCAATCGAAGCACTAAACAAAGTAAACTCTATTAAGAAAAGAATAAGTGTCAATAATAAAAAGTACACTTCAAAAAATGGCTGAAAAAGGTGCAGAGAATATAAGTTATATTGAAAATGACAGAAAAATATGGTCCTAAAACAAATAGAAGTGAGATCAGAGTCCTTATCAAACATCTGACAAAACTTTGGAAATGGTAAATGGACTGCATTTGTAAAGCGCGTTTATGGTCAAAGCATTTGAAGGTGCATTGACACTGTGACAGATTGAGTTAACTGATTAGAGTGAATTTAAATAATTTGTCTGGTGGTAAAAATCACTTAATCCATTGATCTCCAGTGGATTTGGTGATCTGATGGAACGAATGTGTAACCATCAAATGCGGGCACGCAGCGCATCCTGACATAAACACAAGAGAAACAGATAACGCACAGACAAAACTAACGTCTACCAGAAGAAGAAGATAACAAACAAGTACAGGATAAAACGGTAAACAAACATGCAACCATTGGCGAAGCTCTCCTTCTGATGTCCACTTAAAGTTTTGAGTATGCACAAAACTTTCCAACAGACTCACTGGACATCACCTGACAAAGAATGCATTTCATGAATGAGAAAAGGATTTGTAACGGGCAAAAATGGATATCAAAATTTAATTTCTCATACATTTCTTTAGTCCGTCACAGTGTGACAGCTGCTTTACAGTGATGTCTCACATGCACCCCCAAACACACCAATGTCAGGGTGCTACCATGCAAAGCGCTTACTACACACCATGAGCAACTTGACATTAAAGACCTTGTCCAAGGGCTCTGAGTGATTTTCTGGTCTGATGGAGATTTGAACTGAGGATCCTTTAACCACTTGACTATCAGCTCCCCTTTCCTTAAAAAAAAAAAGCCTGAGTAAGTAGGCTTCAGATTTTAAAGGCTCATAACTATAAACTGATCAACTAAAGTGTCACTCGTGTGCACGTGCAGTGGGATGCCTGGAGAGCATTTTTACACACGATTAAGAGGGCAGCATTCTTCTTTGGGCAGCCTCAGATTGTCCAACTTAAACCCAGACTCACTGTGAGCTCCAGACCCCTGCACTGATTGGTCAGCTGGTGTCTTTTTTTCTTCTCCTTCTTCTTCCAGGATCATGTTGAACTTTAGTCAAATTATTGTAAATGTACAAGACAGCAGTAAAGACAATTTGATCTCAGAAAAGAGAAGCGTAACAGATCCTTTCTCAAAGAATAAGTGTGCTTTTAGGAGAAAACTGAATTTAAAAGTTTACGATTACATCTTACAAGCACATGCTGCAGCTGCGTTGATGTTCCTTCTTTTAAGGTTTTATTGTGGTAACTTGAAGCTTTAGCATTTTGTGGAGAAGGAAGAGATGGCTCCGCCACGGGTCAGTGCACGACGACCTTGGCACACCACTGACATGGAAATGTAGCAAAGAACCTTTTCAAGGCGACACGCACACTTTCACAATTGCCCTCTTCACCCTCTCACCCCCTACGGAGTGGTAACCCCTCCTAACTGACCCTTACTGACCTCTCCACACCTCGCTGGAGACTTGAAAGCACGATCTGCTCTCAGGAGTTTATTCCGCAGGAAGTCCATATTGGGTTACTGCTTCTTCCTGCGGTGACTTCAGTTTGTGCCCCCCGACCCTGCTGGTCAGTCCAGGATGGGAATGTTCCCATCAGACAGGAAGGAATCAAATGTTTAACTACTCAAACAACTCCATTAATACCCAACCTTTTGCTAATTGATCCCTCTCTGGCCTTAAAATCTTCTCTTAAAATGTGATTGAAAGCCGTTCATTATGTCTTCAACTCATTAGTAAAAATTCTAACAAGCAAACAGGGTGGCGACAAAACCTGCAACTACGAAGTGACAGTTAATTACCAAATTGCACATCATTCCACCAAGTTAAATGTTTCCAACAATCCTGCTGAAGAGACAAAAGCTAAGTGCTTGGTGACAACCACCCAGGCAGATAAGCAGTAGATCTCCACTAAACTAACTGTCTACTGCAGCCAGGTGAAGCCAGGGTATTTCCTTGACCTTTTCCAGCTGGTAGCATCCTCAGCCATCTGGATTATGACCAGAGAAATGCACCACATGGCCATGTCATAGCTGAAGTAAACTTTAGTTTGACACAATGTCATTCTGGTGGTACCCAAGGATCCTCCTAAGAGATCTAATACTAAAGACATCCAGTCGTTGCTTTTTAAAGAGAGGGTGCAGGTTTTCCTTGCAGCCACTGACTCCAGCAGGTGATTTCACTGATTAACATCACTTTGAGCAGCTGGGATGAGTTCATCACTGAAATCACTTGCTGGAGTCAGTGGCTGCAAGGAAAATCTGCACCACTGGTTTAAACTCAGTGCTCAAAACGGCACTCGACATGATTGCACCACCTGTGTTGAAACCGCGCTCCCCCAAATCGCAGTCACCTTGGTTCAATGATTACCTGCGTGACCTCAAGCATAAAGCAAGAGGTCTAGAACGGAAATGGCATCGTTCAAAATTAGAAGTATTCCACCTTGCATGGCTTGATGCTATCTTAGACTATAAGCATGCACTATTGGCTACAAAGCGGACCTATTACTCTGATTTGATCGACAAAAACAAGCATAACTCAAAGTTCTTGTTCAACACGGTGGCAACACTTATTCATGGACAACCACCTGTAGTTCACTCTCCTTTTACAGCACAAGATTTCCTGGATTACTTTGAGAAGAAAATAGATAACATTAGGTTGAACATATCCCACCATGTCTTAACCCAGCCACTACACCCTGCTATTGAGGTGGGCGCCACTACTGAGGTATTACCTAGATTTACAGAATTTGATGGTATCTCTCTAGACATGCTGACGAAACCCGTAACATCAACAAAAAGCACAACCTGTTTATTTGATCCTATACCAACAAAACTGTTTAAGGACCTGTGGCCCACTCTTGAGCCGATTGTGCTGGAAATTATTAATCTTTCTTTAACTTCTGGATCTGTTCCTAAACGTTTCAAATATGCAGTGATTAAACCATTACTTAACAAACCTAATCTTGACCCTAGTGTATTGAAAAACTATCAGCCGATATCAAATCTATCATTTTGCTCAAAAATTCTGAAAAAAGTGGTGTCACGGCAGCTTGTAGACTATCTTACTGAGAATAATCTCTTTGAGCCGCTGCAGTCTGCTTTTAGAAAATATCATTCCACAGAAACGGCTCTCACTAAAGTGGTGAATGATCTTCTGCTTACAATGGATTCGGACACCACTATGGTTCTGTTGCTGTTAGATCTCAGTGCTGCATTTGATACAGTGGATCATCATATTCTACTTGATAGGCTTGAAAATCATTTTGGGATTACTGGGAGTGCCCTTGCATGGCTGACGTCATACTTGACCAGTCGTTCTCACTGTGTTTTGTACAGTAACACTACCTCTAACCTTAGTGACATGAAATTTGGGGTTCCTCAGGGGTCTGTCTTAGGCCCCCTGCTTTTCTCCCTTTATATAGCACCCCTTGGGCACATATTGCGGCATTTTGGGATTACCTTTCACTGCTATGCAGATGATACTCAGTTATACGAGGTCTGTGATGAAAAAAGCGGTCCTTTTTATTTTTTTCAAAAAATAAATGGATTTGATTCATATGTTTTTACGTCAGACAAGCTTGAAGCCTCGTGCGCATGTGTGAGTTTTTTTCACGCGTCGGTGACGTCATTCGCCTGTGGGCAGGCCTTGAGTGAGGAGTGCTCCACCCCGCCCGTCGGAATCTCTTTGTCTCTTTTGCCGCTGCGGACGGCGCGTGTTGCTTTATCAAGATTTTTTCTGGACCTGTGAGAGATATCCGAGTGGACACTATTCGAGAAATTAAGCTGGTTTTCGGTGAAAAGTTTAACGGCTGATGAGAGATTATGGGGTGTTTCTGTCGCTGTAAGGACTTCCCACGGAGCGGGACATCGCGCAGCGCTTCCAGGCACCGTCATTGGCCTGTTTCGACCTGAAAACATTCTCATTTAAGGCTTAATTCACCCAGGACGTCATGAGAGAACAGAGAACATTCAGAACAGGCCGGCATGAGGACTTTATGCGGACATTCCACTGTTTAAGGACATTTTGTAATGAAAGACGTGCGCGCAAATTCAGATTCGCCGAGTCATCACGGAAACGACTCGGCGAATCTGTGTGCGCCGCGACAGGAAAAACACCTCTGTGTTGAAAACCATCTGTAAAATTCAGGCGGCTTTTGATGGCTTTCAACAAGTGAGTAACTGAGAAATTGTTTAACAGCTTGCGCATGTTCCAACTTGCCCGTTAAGGTTTCCAACGGAGGTGTTTTTCCTGTCACGACCCCCCGCGGTCGGGTCCGGCCCGACATGCGACTCTGCCCACATGTTCTTTCATTACAAAATGTCCGTTAACAATGGAATGTACGAATAAACTCCTCATGCCGACTTCTTCTGAAAGTTCTCTGTTCTATGACGACTTACTGGGTCAACAGAGCCTGAAATGTGGAAGTTTTCAACTTGAAATGGCAAGACGCTGCCACCTCGAAGCGCAGATCACCGTCAGGCGCCGTGGGCCATCCTTAAAGCGACACTACCAGACCAAAATCCCTCATCAGCCGTTAAAATTTTTACCGAAAACCAGCTGAATTTATCGAATGGTGTCCACTCAGTTGTGCCTTACAGTTTTTGAAAACATTTTTATCAAACAAAGCAGCAGTCTCTGAGCCATTCCTAAACAATGAAAAAAACGACGAGAGGATGGGCCACTCCTCACTCAAAGACTGCCCACAGGCAAATGACGTAACCGACAGGCGTGAAAAAACTCTCGCATGCCCACGAGGGTTCAAGCATGTCTGATGTAATCACACGTGATTCAAATCCATATGGTTTTTGAAAAAAATAATAAGGTCCGTTACTTTTATCACAGACCTCGTATATGCCGATAACTGCTGGTAATCTCATGCACATAAAATCCTTAGAAGATTGCCTTGCATCAGTGAGAAGTTGGATGTCTAGAAACTTCCTACTTTTAAACTCTGAAAAGACTAAAATGATGGTTCTTGGTCCAGTGAGACATCGGCATCCCAGTTAACACTCAGCCTAGGCTCGTGTGTCATACATCACACTGACAAAGTGAGGAACCTTGGGGTAATTTTTGATCCTTCGTTGTCCTTTGGTCTCCATATTAGAAATATTACTAGGACTGCTTTCTTCCACCTAGCTAAGATTCATCCCATCCTGTCTATGGTTGATGCTGAGACCCTGATCCATGTGTTCATCTCTTCTAGATTGGACTACTGCAATGTTCTATTTTCTGGTTTACCGCAGTCTAGCATTAGGGGTCTCCAATTGGTTCAGAATGCTGCAGCCAGACTTTTGACACGAAGCAGAAAGTTTGACCACATTACACCCACTTTGGTGTCTCTTCACTGGCTTCCTGTCCCAGTGAGATCAGATTTTAAGATTCTGCTACTAACCTATAAAATTATTCATGGACTGGCACCTCCCTACCCAGCTGACTTAATTAAACCTTACATACCGGCCCCGGCTTTACGTTCTCAGGGTGCAGGACTACTTTGTGTCCCTAAGGTGAATAAGAAGTCTGCGGGTCACAGAGCTTTCTCTTATCGTGCCCCTGTTCTGTGGAATGATCTCCCTGCATCAATAAAACAATCAGATTCTGTGGAGACTTTCAAGTCCAGACTTAAGACGCACTTATTTTCCCTTTCATATGGCTAGCATACTGGTGCAGTTTTGTTTTACGCTTTTTACTATTTTAATTCATGTTATTAGTAATTGAAGTGGGCTGCGGCCTCAACTTCACCTAAATTCTGGGTCTTTTAGTGAAGCTTAGGGCTAGTGGCTGGCGATCACCTTAGTATTTCTTCTGTTTTTGTTGTTGATTAATGCTGGCAAATTATACAGTATTTTTTGTCTTTCTGATGCCTGATTCTATTTTTTCTCTGTTTAAGGTGCAGCTCCATCCAGAGATGGGAGTTGTATTCGTGTTGGTGATCCTCCTGTCCTGTGCACCAACAGCAATTCTTGTATATTCGTCCGTGAATTGTTCTGTGAATTATTTCTGTAATTTATGTTTGTAGCATGGCCCAAGCAGAGGGTCACCCCTTTGAGTCTGGTCTGCTTGAGGTTTCTTCCTCAGAGGGAGTTTTTCCTTACCACTGTTGCTGTGGGGGTTGGTAAGGTTAGACCTTACCTGTGTGAAGCACCTTGAGGCAACTCTGTTGTGATTTGGCGCTATATAAAGGAAATAAATTGAAATTGAATTAAATTAAAAATTGTGTTCTGCTGCAAGGCATCCCCAAACACCTCTCTCCAGCAATCTCAGACTCCATAAGCTCTTCCCAGGGGTCTCTGGGTCTCAGACATGGACACGTTTTCAAACTGTAACCTCCCATGATGCATTGAGGGGTGGCAGTAGCTCAGTTGGTAGAGAGAGCCAGTTCGAATCAGACTCCAAACCAGACAAAAATCTGTATATTGCCGTTGTGTCCTTGGGCAGGACACATAACCCGCCTTGAATGTGTATGAATGAGGTGGTGGTGAGAGGGGCCATAGGTGCAAAATGGCAGCCACGCTTCTATCACTTTGCCTGTGGCCAGCTGTGGCTACACTAGTAGCTTACCACCACCAGTGTGTGAATGAATAATGCAACTTGTAAAGAGCTTTGGGTGTCTTGAAAAGCACTCTATAAATCAAAGTCATTATTATTATATCCACGAAAGTGAGAATTCTGAAACCATCAAGTCCCAGCTTTCCCCAAAACACACAGCTGGTGAACAGCTTAATTTTCAGGCGTGGCAATAAACGCCTCGTGTGGACAGAAGGCCAAACAGGGAGTGGGGGGAAGTATTTACAATTGAATGTGGCTTAATGTGAACGAGGTCTTAAAATAAATCCAAAGGAGGTGGAATGACTGTTGGATAAGTAGGGCTTAGTGTCAGAAGGTCGGTAGTTCAGATCCCTGAAAGGGCCGTGGAAATAAGCTTATGCTGTCGTCTGTCACTGACTGTCTCTTATGTTACAAAGACCACACACCGCATCTAACAATGGGACTTTAGATGGCGCTGTTGTGCAAAGCTGCTCTGGAGTTTTCAACTCTGGTAGATCGCAGAGGGAAACTCACTCTCAAACCCCCACAAAAAAGAAATAATCCACACAAAGTCTTCAGGCTTCAGGCACAAGTCTGCAAACAGAATTGTCAGAATGGTACAAACCTGCCCCTCAAATACATAAATGACTTTGTCGGCCTGATTGTGTGAGAAAACAAGTGATTTTTGTTTCTAATGTTAGGAATTATTATGTCTCTTATTAGGACACGAGATAAGGACGCCACAGATTCCACCACCTCTGATGCCTCCATCATCTTTCCACAACTGACACGATGAAGCTGAATTAAAGCAAAAGTTTTCAAGATGCCAGACTGTGTACCATTGCTGTGAAAGACACAACAGACATTACATTTAAGATTTTTTCTTTTCTTTTTTTTTGTATTATGATTATTTATGAGCTCTTGAGTTGACTCTCCAATCTGATTTGTAAATACCTGTGTCTGTACTGTTCCTTTGTGGGCTCTCGATACATGGGGAAAAGACGTATATTGTATTTATGAGGATTAAAAGTCAAATGTTTAAAAAAAAAAACCTGTAATTATTAAAAAGCTTGTGTCTTCTTGAATGTGCCAACTTTTTTGTCAAAATGTATACTTTTCAGAAAAAAACATTACTGTTGCACTCTTGTTGTGATGACAAAAGCAACAGAAAATATGAAGCACAAAGTGTGTTTGTTGGTTGAGAGGGGTGGTCGGAAACGCCAAACTGAGAGGGTTCTTGCTCCCGGGAGGACTTTGGCTGGAGCGCTTACCCACAGAGAGGGATCCCTAAACCGGTGTAGTCCACGAAGAATGTCAGACTTTTCTACATTTTCTTTGGTTTCAAGTGTGCCAGCAGACCGATGGGATTTCAGAATGTTCGATTGTAACCTTCCCACTGCTTCTGTTGTCCCTCCCCTTGTTTGTCTGAGGGTCTGTTTGCTGCAGTTGTGCGCTAAAATTTGCATATACTCCTTTGAAAACATAATGTCTGTGGCCGACTCTTTTGTACTCTTGATGTTTTGTAAAAGTACAATAAAATAAATTTCCTGAACTAAAGCTTTTCTTGGAGCAGTTAAGTTTTAAAACTGTTGACACAGTTTTTTAATATAACGAGCTCACAACCTAGAGCCTTTTCCTCAGTGCGTATAGTCATCAAATCAAAATCAAATCAATTTTATTTATATAGCGCCAAATCACAACAAACAGTTGCCCCAAGGTGCTTTATATTGTAAGGCAAGGCCATACAATAATTACGGAAAAACCCCAACGGTCAAAACGACCCCCTGTGAGCAAGCACTTGGCGACAGTGGGAAGGAAAAACTCCCTTTTAACAGGAAGAAACCTCCAGCAGAACCAGGCTCAGGGAGGGGCAGTCCTCTGCTGGGACTGGTTGGGGCTGAGGGAGAGAACCAGGAAAAAGACATGCTGTGGAGGGGAGCAGAGATCATTCACTAATGATTAAATGCAGAGTGGTGCATACAGAGCAAAAAGAGAAAGAAACACTTAGTGCATCATGGGAACCCCCCAGCAGTCTAAGTCTATAGCAGCATAAATAAGGGATGGTTCAAGGTCACCTGATCCAGCCCTAACTATAAGCTTTAGCAAAAAGGAAAGTTTTAAGCCTAATCTTAAAAGTAGAGAGGGTGTCTGTCTCCCTGATCTGAAATGGGAGCTGGTTCCACAGGAGAGGAGCCTGAAAGCTGAAGGCTCTGCCTCCCATTCTACTCTTACAAACCCTAGGAACTACAAGTAAGCCTGCAGTCTGAGAGCGAAGCGCTATATTGGGGTGATATGATACTATGAGGTCCATAAGATAAGATGGGACCATCCTCTTGGTCTTCTCCAGCCACTGAGGTCTTAAACACTGAGGGACCTGTGTGTTCTTGACAGTTTCTTATCGTTTGCTTAGTTTTTGTAACGTTAGCCTTTCGTTTGACCTTGTTCAACCAGCTGAATGTTTTCACGCAGTACAAAAGCTGGTTTTTGAGCGCTTTTGTGGAAGAGCTGCAGCAACTCTGCGACGGTGCTGGTGTGTGTGCAGTGTGGGGCTTCTGCCACTGCGTGTGATGTGGCGAGAGCTGCCGGTCATGCTGTGGTGCTGGCCTGCCAGGAAGAAATTGTCGGCCCCTCCACCAGCGCACGGCAGCCTGTGATCGTGTTGGCCAGTGCTGCGCACATGAGGAGAGTTGCTGCACCTCACCCTATCTCTAAGGGAGCGCCCAGCCACCCTGCGGAGGAAACTCATCTCGGCCGCTTGTACTCGCGATCTCGTTCTTTCGGTCATGAGCCAAATCTCATGACCATAGGTGAGGATCAGAACGTAGATCGATCGGTAAATCGAGAGCTTTGCCCCCCTACTCAGCTCTCTCTTCACCACGACGGTCCGATACAGCGACCGCATCACTGCAGATGCTGCACCGATCCGTCTATCGATCTCACGCTCCATCCGTCCCTCACTCGTGAACAAGACCCCGAGATACTTAAACTCCTCCACTTGAGGCAAGGACACTCCACCGACCTGAAGAGGGCAAAGCACCTTTTTCCAGTCAAGAACCATGGCCTCGGATTTGGAGGTGCTGATTTTCATCCCGGACACTTCACACTTGGCTGCAAACTGCCCCAGTGCACGCTGAAGGTCCTGATTTGACGAAGCCAAATGGGTTCACCACCTGCAGAGGGGGCCATGGGGTCGGGTGCAGAGAGGATTGGGTGGCGGTTCAGGGCGGGTGACCTGGCGGCCCGGTCCATGCTCACAGCCCCTGGCTGTTGGGACGTGGAATGTCACCTTGCTAGGGGGGAAGGACCCTGAGCTTGTGCGGGAGGTTGAGAGATACCGACTAGAGATAGTCGGGCTCACCTCCACACACAGCTTGGGCTCTGGTACCCAACTCCTGGAGAGGGGCTGGATGCTTCATTTTTCTGGCGTTGCCCACGGGGAGAGGTGGAGGGCTGGGGTCGCATTGCTTATTGCTCCCCAACTCAGGCAAAAACTCAGGTCTGGGGTGGATGAAATCTGCCCTGAGTACCTTAAGTCTCTGGATGTTGTGGGTCTGTCTTGGCTGACACGCCTCTGCAACATCGTGTGGCGATCGGGGACAGTGCCTCTGGATTGGCAGACCGGGGTGGTGGTCCCTCTGTTTAAGAAGGGGGACCGGAGGGTGTGTTCCAACTATAGGGGGATCACACTCCTCAGCCTCCCCAGTAAGGTCTATTCCAGAGTACTGGAGAGGAGAATTCGACCGATGGTCGAACCTCGGATTCAGGAGAAGCAGTGTGGTTTTCGTCCTGGTCGTGGCACATTGGACCAGCTCTACACGCTCCATCGGGTGCTCGAGGATTCATGGGAGTTCGCCCAACCAGTCCACATGTGTTTTGTTGATCTGGAGAAGGCGTTCGACTGTGTCCCTCGGGGCACCCTGTGGGGAGTGCTCCGGGAGTACGGGGTCCGGGGTCCTTTGCTAAGGGCTATCCGTTCCCTGTACAACCGCAGCAGGAGCTTGGTTTGCATTGCCGGCAGTAAGTCATACAAGCGCTTCAGTTTTGTATTTTTTTGCGTGTTGTCAGACAGTGAGGATTGTGATGATGAAGGAGATGAGCCCTCTTTTGTTCTTGATGAGGAACTAGAGCAGGTGGATCCAACCTCCACAGTGGGTCGGATCACGCGCTTCCGTTTGCAGCTGAGCTCTGTCCCAGCTCTGAGTCCTGGAACTCAGAGATGCAGACACACACTGCTCCAGCAGTGGCTCCAGGTGCGTTTTGTTTAAAGTGTCGAGATCAGCATTAGCCTCGTTCCTCTTTCGTCCCTGTTGTGCTCTTGATTCGCAGGCTATTCGGTGATAAAGCTCGTTTGTCCACCTTTTCTCAATGAATTGTGATTTTTTTTTTTTTACTTTTTTCTCTTAGTTCAGGAATTGTCGTATGCCATGTGACTGGGCCATTAGTCTCACAAAGTAACAGTTTGTTTGATTCATTTGACAGTCATTCTTGGACTCCCCAAAGACACTAAAGTCATCCAGTCATCAGGAAAATTAGTTTTGACTAGATCTAGAGGACACAACAACTACAAGGTGAAATTATAACAGTTAATTAGGTTGTACGTTTCATTTTTACGTCCACCAAAGACGTAATAAAATCAGCATTTATTTATTTATTTGTCTGACTTTCAGCAGAATTGCGTCAAAACTATTGCACAGATTTTGATGAAATTTTCACCACAGATAGATATTAGGCCATGGAAGACTCCATAAAATTTTGGAGGTGATGTGGATCCCAATTCTGGATCAAGATTTTACTTTATATAGGCTTTAAGGATTACGTTAAAAATTTCCAAATTTTCACCACAGATTAATATTAGGCCATAGAAGACTCCAGTGAATTTTGGAGGTGATCCAGATTCTGGATCAGGATTTCAATTTCTTCACTTCACTTAGTCAGATTTTGAGGATTACGTCAAAACTACTGAACAAATTTTCACCATACATCGGTATTAGGCCTTGGAAGACTTGATTAAATTTTGAAGGTGATCTGGATCCAGATCTGGATTCTGTATGAGGTTTTCTCCTTGTAGACTCTTAAGGATTCCGTCAAAACGTCTTCACAGATATAACATCACGATGTAAAACCAAGATCAGGAAGACACTATTTCATCTTGTGAATTAAAATTCAGATTGCAACATCTTGATCAGTCAGACCGTTCTGGATTAGTATGCAGTTATTGGATTGTGTTGCAGAATCCAGATTATGATGTGAATCACATATCTTTTATTTGAGTCCTCGTCAACCCTTGGCGGACGTCAAAAATCTCAGATTGTTCTTGTTTTTGCTGAAATGGGCAGAAGTCACAAGATCTTGCAGTATTTCTTATTTAAAAAAATTAAAAACAGAAGTTGATTAACATTTTAAAAGCACCACAATGCATAAAAAAGAACACATTTTCCATCCTTCTGTTACTATAAACTTTGGGAAAACACCTCAATCAATCTTGGTAGTACTTGCAGCATCTGAAGTCTCCAGACAAACTTCAGTAAAAAACAGTTCTGTTTACTTTATATTAATTCTACATTCTTCCTTCAAACTCCGGCTATGTGCTGAAGCTGCATGCGCTGAGAAGCATGAAATTGCCAAACTCGGCTGTGTGGAGGGCAACACTGTCCACCTGATCAAAGAATGTAACCCTCCAGTGCTCAGACGCTTTATGGCAAGTTCATCATTTAAAAAAGTCACCAACTTAGAAACACAAACACGAGTACAAGAGAAAGACCCAAGAGTGAATTTGTTTTCTGTTACCGATGATAAAACAATAACCAAAAAAAAAAAAAAAAAACCTTCTTAATGCCAAAAGGTGAGATTCCAAAATCGTTGCATAAATAATCAGTTTTTTACAAGTTAACTCTCTGGCACGCCAGATTGTGTGCCAGTGCGGGAACAAATTTGTGCAAGTGTCAAGGTACCTTAAGACTAAGAACATAGGAAAAGGGAGGGTCACGAGAAGGTAAGAGCTGAAGAGTCTGGGGAAAAGAGAGGAAAAGATTTGACAGAGTTTTTGTTCCACTGTCCTTTTAAAGAAGATGCGCGCATGGTCATAAGCCTACTTGCCCTCAGGTTTCTCCCAACGGAAAGTTATTTGAAAAACACATCAGATACAATAAATCACATGTACCTTATTTCTTCTTTGGCTAACAAAATACAGGCTGCCTGAGTTATCTTCAAAACCATCCCAGAGGCAAGGAAGTGATTAAACAGAAACATTGTTTTTGCCATGACAATTCATTAATAATTTAACAAATAACATTTTAATATGCAGCAAGAGTTATAAAATGAAGACTCATAACATCATATTAAAGAAACATGTAAAAGATTAAATTGGAGTATGAATTTCATCTATGGTTAAGTATAAAACCAGAAAAAGAAATGACCATTTTCTCTCTTTTGTTGAAAAAAGTATGTTCAGGTACTGAAGGGTCTGTATCCTTCCTCAAGGTGACACTGTGGTTCCATCCCATTGTTTGTCATTTTATGACCTTTGCCATCTGGCTGGTTGAGGCTCTGTGTTTATTATGATGTTATTGGTACAAAGTGTCCTGTTAGTGTCTAGACATTCTCTGAGAGAAAGAAATTGTTGAATAAATTCTGTTTTAACTGGTCTGGTCTTGGTCTTGACAGCGTGGAGCAAGTTCTGCTGAAGTGTCATGAATTCACCCAAGAAATGTTTGGAAGAGTGGTCACTTTGTGAGAAGGGAGGACTTTGGGGCAGGGTGATAACACAGTCATTCAGCTTAAGACATTCCAGCCTTCTAAATGTGTGGAGACTCAGTTCTTTGTTAAGCGTGTGTAGCGGCTGCACTCTGCGTTGTGTTGTTATGACTCCGTCTGTTCGCCCCCCTCGGGACGTGAACTCATGACCCTCGGCATGGAAATCAGACTCTCTAACCAGAAGGCCAAAACCCAGGGTTCTGGCCTTGTGACCAGAGAATCCTTTAGGGCTGTTGGGAGTGAGATTTTACTAACTACATCTGCACAGCGACACTTGCTGGCCTCCGTTACACTCACCCCCCTCAACTCACTCCCATCGGGGTCATGGCACCACTGTAAAGGCTGCACTCAGCGTTGTGTTATGACGACTCCGTCCATTCGCTCCCCTCGGGACGCGAACTTACAATCCTCGGCATGGAAGTCGTACTCTCTAACCAGAAGGCTAAAACTCAGGGCTCTGGCCTTGTGACCAGAGAATCCTTTTGAGCTGTTTGGGAGTGAGGTTTGCCAACTACATCTGCACAGCGACACCTGCTGGCCTCTGTTACACGTGGAAAGTGCAGAAGGATACTGCATTTGACAGATATAGTTCAAAGGGAAAATAAAGGTGCCATATTGTTAAGTCTTGATGCAGAAAAAGCATTTGACAGAGTTAACTGGGTGTTTTTATACCAAAGTTTGGAGAGATTTGGTTTTAACAAGCAAGCCGTTACATTTATAAGAGTACTTTATCAGTATCTGATAGCTAGAATAAAACTGAATGGATCACTATCACCCATATTTACTTTGGAGAGGGGAACCAGACAGTCCAATGAGTCCAATGCTATTTACCCTTTATATTGAGCCATTGGCCCAGGCCATTTGTCAGCATGAAGATTTACAAGGCATTAAAGTGAGACATAAAAGATCATTTAATTAGTTGATTTGCAGATGATGTCATGATCCATTTAACAGAAGCTGAAGGTTCTTTGCCCATATTGATGGAAGTTCTTCAGAGGTTTAACTTTCATGCGGGTTACAAATTAAATATTACAAAGACCCAAATATTCTTATTTAATTATATTCCCTCAGATGAAATTAGACATCAATATAATTTAAATTGGGATATGATTCAATCAAGTTTCTGGGGGTAAATATTGTGAGAGATTTAAATAAATTATTTGATGTAAATTATAAGCCAGTGAGCCAAAACATTAGACAAGATATTGAAAGATGGACTACTTATCTGTTGGATTTGGTAGTAGGATCAAGGTACTTAAAATGAATATGGTACCTAGATTGTTGTATTTATTTCAAGCTCTACCAGTGGAGGTCCCACTGAGTAGTTTTAAAGCCTGGGATAAACTTATTTCTAGGTTTATTTGGGCTGGAAAGAGACCTAGGGTGAGATATGCGACACTACAATAACCCAAAAATAAAGGAGGATTGGCGCTTCCTCGTTTGAAAGAGTATTTTTATACTGCACAGTTTTGATCTTTGTTTTGTTGGTGTTGTGATAACTATTTTGCTCAATAGAAGGAAACTGAGACAAATCTTGAGGGTTTTCACATTCAGTCAATATGAGGAAAAAAGGGGAGTCCACCTACAATTAGAGATAAGATGGATTTGGTAACTTTTGTCACGCTAGAAATTTGGTTTAATTTTATAAGGCAATTTAAATAAGAGAAGATCAGAAAATGCTTAGATGAGTAACTTTTGATACTCAGTTTAAACCAGGTCAAACTGATGTCATAAACAGTGGACAATTAAAGGTATTACAGCAATTAGTACAGTTGTAGAAAATGGAGATTTACAGAGTTTTCAAAACCTAAAAGATAAGTTTAATCTTCAAAATACTGACTTATTTAGATACATTCAGTTTAGGGATTACTATAATAAGGAGGTAAAGGCGGTAAATACACAGGAATTGAATCCAGTGATGAAAGTTATGCTGAGTGCATACAAACCTAATAGTAATCGTAATAAAATAATATGTAGGTTATATGAGACTCTTATGGAGAGTAAACATAATTCAACTTTATAAGTCAAATCAAAATGGGAAGGTGAATTAAATGTGGAAATATTTAAAGATCAATGGTACGATATGTGTTTACTTCAACATGCGTCTTTTGGTTCATGTCAATTTGTCCTATTGACGTATCCCATAATCCTTTGCACGATGACAGTTGTAAATTAATATTATACTACAAAAATGTATTTTTTATGCTTTTCGTCACGTTAATAAGAGACTGCTGCATGATACCCTGAAAACTTGCTAAAACAATTATAACAAATAATCAATAACAAACAATATATTAGTCTCGATCTTGAACAAAGAGGACAAACAGTGTTGTAAAGAACAATAAGACGTTAAAGAGCAAACTTCAATTTACCCCAGAACGACATGATCAGGAAGCGAGCAGAGCTCACAGCAGCTCCCACTGAAAATAACGGAGAGACAGCCTGTGATTCTCACATGTTTACATAAAATAAACACAATAACAATGTCTATAAAGCCAGAGAATATATTCACGAGAGTTTTAGGCACAATATAAAAATAGGTTTATGTTGTGATGTTAATGGTGTTGTCTGTGTGCAGCGGTTAAAGTGCAGCGTTACTGAGATCTCACAGCGCGGCGACCTCTGAGGTTTTTTGGGAAAAATTTCTTTCTTACACTTAAGATTCAAAGTAAAAAAAAAAAACAATATCATTGCAGTTTTGTTGGAGACAATGTGGCTTTTGGAATGCTCACCATACTCATGTACTTTGGAGTTGTGAAAAGTTAAAACCGTTTTTGGGAAAATACACGTGCTGTTTTGTTTAAGGTGTTTGGATATGTTATTCCTTTTGCAGGTATTATCTTATATCTAGGTTATATTACACCAGTAGTGCAAGTGTAGGATTGCTATGTGGTGAAGATACTACTTACAGCTGCCAGGAAAGCCATCACGCAAAGCTGGTACAAACCTGAATCTCCAACCCAAGATAAATGGTTTAATATTACTCGTATAAAGGAAATGGGAACAATGGAAAGAATCACTTATGCGCTGGGATTGAAAGAAGATTTGTATGAAAATAGACTGCGGAAATGGACTCTTTATAAAAAATAAAAAAAATGCAAGGGTGTGGATAATTTTTGTGCACCTCTAAAGATTTATTTAATTAATTATTATTATTTTTATTTTTTTTAAATTTGATTATGGCTGATTGGAGCCCTGTAATTTGATTGGGGATCTGTGTGCCTCCTGGTGTGGAGTGTTTGTGCCATCTGACATTGTTGTGTAGCCATGTTAATTACTGGGCAGTATGTTTTGTGCGGTTGCTCACTATGACTCTCTGCACATTCACATTACAGGTAACAGTGTTCAGTTACTGAATTAGGGGTTGTTTGTAAGAGTATCTATGGTAGAGTTAATGCTGTCACTTGTTGATGGGAAGGTGTAGTTAGATCTTAGAAAATAGTATTTCAAATGACACAGGCTGAGGTTTTTTTTGTTTTGTTTTTTTCTCAGTTTGGATCAATGAGGCACACCCAGAGGTGGGATATTTATTTATTTATTTCCCCCTTCTTAACTGGATGAGGATGGGGGATTGGTTCTAGCTGTTACATAGAAGGAAGAATGGGTGTTTCTTTTCTATTTTGGTGGGGAGGTATTCTGTTTGTGGGGCATGGAGGGTCTATCCAAATCTGCTTTTCCGCTTTGGGTGGGCCACTTCGTCTATAGCCACACGGAGTATTTCCCTCACTGTACTTAAAAGGAGGAGAGAGAAAGGAAGCGGGAAAAGGGGAAAAGAAAAGTCTTTCAATGTTGCTATACTTTAAGATGGTTTTCCATAAGCAATGCGTTTAGCTTATTGTTATGTTTTGTGTCTGTGTTGTTGTGTTTTTTGGTATTGAGATGTACAATTTTGTGTTGTTGTTCATAATGAAATTTCAAATCAATAAAAATTAAAGTATATAAGAGTGGAAAATTAAGCCAGCTTTTGATTCTGTAATATGTCTGTGGCCATATTTGCTACACCCGATTATCAATTCAATATGTTTGTTCGAACCCAGCTCCATCATTCAGGTCCTGTCAGGCCCGGTTTGGGTGTCTACCCTCTTTTCTGCATAATAACTACAGAATAATTCATCACAGTTTCAGAAATACTGATAATCTGAATCTGCAAGAAACTTACTTTTTTTGTAATCCATGTATTAGGTCTGTCTGCGTCTTCTCGGTAGGAAACGGAATCAAAACACGTGAAGGTTTAATCAGCATTTCTTCTCATTTTGCCAGACAATCATGAGATTTCTGAGTTTATATTTGCCATTTGTACAGTCGTATGTAATACAATCTGCACCAGTCATTGTTACAAGTCTCTTCATGCGTTTAATGCTTAAAATGCTTTAACGTTTACAGCCTGCTGTCTGTACTTGTCTACAAATGTCACAGGTCGTTTGAATAGGAGCCCATGTAGTTAAGTTGCTTAAAAATGAACAGGTTTTACGAACATGAAAACCTAGTTAACATATAATTTCAGTGCTTACAAATTTTGTGGTTAACATTTTCTGGTGTGTTTGTTGGTGTGTAATATACTTGTATATTTTTTTATCTTTATAAAAACATCTTGGTGACTCGGAGTACCACGAGAGGGGGCTCGCGTACCATAGTTTGAGAACTATGGCTGTAGAAGGTTGGATTGTTTAGTTTGCTTGCTGATGCAACTCACTTGATGGGATTTTTGTTCACTCTGGAAAAAGTGACCAAATACCAATAAAGTCACTACAGTGGCAACACCAGATGACAACTGGAATTAAAAAAGACATTAACCGCTCTTGTCAAGGTCAGAAATGGATGAATAGTGTGTTCTCTGAGCACAATTTCTGAGAGGCAATTAAGAGGAGGAAACTGGAAAAAGAGGAGTACAACGTTCTAATTAAGTTTTACACATCAGGAGAGATTTCACAGGAACAATCCAGTTAGACTGACATGACAGTTGCACAGTCAGATTGGTGAGTTGAAGATGGTGAAGGTTGCATACAGTGCTCTGCTGGTTATTTGTAGAGATGGGAACAACGAGACGCTGTGTTGCCTTTCACCAAGCTTGGAGTCTCATATAGTGCATCCAGAAAGTTTTCACAGTGCTTCACTTTTCCAAATTGTTTTATGTTACAGCCTAATTCCAAAATGGATGAAATTCCTTTTTGTTTCTTCAAAATTAAAATAATAATAATAAGAAGAATAATAATAATAACAATAATAATAATAATAATTCATGTTGTCATTATGGGGTGTTGTGAGTAGAATTTTGTTGAATTATTGTTGAAGAAGAAGTTGAATTATTATTTGCTTTAGATTGTTAGTGTGATGTAAATGATGGCTGTGGCCTGTTTGCAACAGGTGCATATGTGCTCACCACCTTGGCTGAACTCTGTTGAATTCTGTTTGTGTTATTTGTGTTTGTGGTATTTTTGGCTTGGTTGGTGGTCGTATGAGTAAATGCGGCTGGCTGTTGTGACTTTTCTCTTGTTTCTTTGGTCATGACAGTGATTTGTGAAATATGAGGTCTGTTAGAAAAGTATTGGACCTTTTTATTTTTTTCAAAAACCTGATGAATTTGAATCACGTGTGCTTGCATGAGCAAACCTTGAACCTTCGTGCACATGCGTGAACTTTTTCACGCCTGTTGATTGCATAATTTTCTGATAAGCAGCCTTTGTGTGAGGTGTGTGTCGTGCGGTCAGCGGATTGTCATTCCAAGGAAAAAGACGGAACAACTGGAGCAGCGCCGCATCAAATTTTGTCAGAAACTGCGCGACAGCCAGGTGGAAACCGTTCGGATGATTCAAACGGCTTTTCAGTCGTGTGACTATCCGAGAAATTGTGGAAGAGGTGGGCATGTCACAGCATGTCCTGTGAGACTTCAACACGGAGGTGCTTTTGCTGCGCCATCAGCAGCAGCATGAATTTCACCGCCACACTTTTCATGGCCAAATCTTCTGTCACAGTGGAATGTACCGAAAAAGTGCTTATGTCTACCTCTTCCGCAATTTCTCGGATAGTCACACAACGGTCCCACATCACCACAGCGTTCACTTTGGAAATGATCTGGTCATTTCAGCGTGTTGATGGCCGACCGGAGCGTGGCTCGCTCTCCACCGTTGTGCGGACATCTTTAAACCGGTTGTACCGCTCCTTAATCTGTGTGATGCCCATAGGATCGTCACCAAAAGCCGTCTGAATCTTCCGAATGGTTTCCACCTGGCTGTCGCCCAGTTTCTGGCAAAATTTGATGCAGTCGCGCTGCTCCAGTCTTTCCCTCTTTTTCCTTGGAATGAAAAAACGCAGAGTGCACTGCACACGTCCCACACAAAGGCTGCTTACCAGGAAATGACGCAATCGACAGGCGTGAAAAAGTTCATGCATGCGCACGAAGGTTCAAGGTTGGCTCATGCAAGCACATGTGATTCAAATCCATCAGGTTTTTGAAAAAAATGAAAAGGTCCGATACTTTTCTAACAGTCTTCGTATGTTATGTCTGTTTGTGATTATATTGTAGGAAGAGGATCTCTGAAGGCTTAAGTGTAAAATACATATCTGTCACTGTCTGCATAGTTGCGAGGGTTGTACAGAGCAGCAGTAGAATCTCTGATTTTCTCAGAGTTAAGTTGGGTGTTCATGCATTCTGGGCTCCTATTCTGTTCAGTGCGTGCATGCACTGGATGTTGGGTCAGGATGTGGAAAACCAGTAGCTTGGATGTTTTTGTTGGTGGGGAAAGGTTTACCGATTTTGTGGATGATGTTATGATCGTTGCAGTTTTAATACATGATTGAGAAGCTGAGTGTCCGGGTTTACGATAGTCATTTATGCATTCTGTAGGGCCATGCCTAGGTTTTTCTTAGCGCCTAGGAATAGCTGAACTGATGCTACATATGGTGAGCTGTAGCGCCCCCTGTAAGTCAGTGTGGGAGAAAGCTGCTTTTAAAATCATATTATAAATAAATAGCTCTTCGTGTCTCTTCTATCATCTTGTAGGGCAGTAAATCATTGGCCTCCTGTATTGAGACGCCGCCGGCTACATGACGGCTTCATTTCCAGTCACTCTGTGTGTGAGCATCACATTAGCCACAAAGTCACAAACATCCATCTCACCTGTCACCACACAAATTAACATGGAAATTGGTGTGTTGCTTTTTGGAATAAGAGGACAGCGCTTTAAATGATGCCGTCTCCACCCCTCATCACTCCTTTTTGTCTCCATGTCTTCGTTCTGAGGCCAGCGCCTGTTGTCCTTCAGGCCGGGTGGCCGTTCCGGGCCTGACACCAGCCTAATGAATGAACCAGGTGATTTATAGATGGAGGACAGAAAAGAAGGGCAGAGGGGGGACAGAAAGGGTAAGAGGTGTGGGGTCAAGCTCTGAGAAGGTCAGCAACGTAAATCTTCTGCTCATCTCCTCTTTTGTGTTTGTCCTGTTTAATTCTACAGGCTCATCAGAGTCAGAATTCAGGAATGTTAACCTTTTAGCTTCCATAACATGCATTATAGCTACATTTCATGACCTTTCCGACACAGCGACTGCTAAAAAGGACAAAAAGAAATAAATCTGCCAGTTTTGGCTCATGCTGCCCAAAGGACTTTGGCAAAAACAAAACAAAAAATCTGCCTAAAATGTAAAAATTTGTATTGCAACATTTTTGAAAAGTTTCCTCAAAATATAGTCAATTATTAACTAACCAATAAACAATGGATGCTGTGCTGCAATGGACCATGGGAGTTCAGGATTTTGAGGTTTTAAATGTTGTCATTTTGGTTTTGTTAGTTTAACAGTGTTGTAAGTGTTATTGATTTATTGTGTTTTTTTTAGCTCAGTGTTGCTCTTACCATGAATGACTTTAGAGTAAAATATGTTGTGGTTTTAATGTCTTCAGCCACTGTCTTTGCTTGCAATAGCCGTGCGTGCGTGCGTGCATGCGTGCGTGCATGTGTGCGCAACTTCAATCAGGGACAAACAGAGCACAGCTGGGATTTGCTCTTTGTCATGCTTATGTATTTTGGGTCAAGGATGAATGGCACAAAAACAGAACACTGATAGGACCAGTAGTTTTGTACAAGCTATGAATATTAGCTAACATTGCTAATTACATTTTGGGCTCACACACCTTTCCAGTAGGTGGCAGTAAATCATCTTTATATTAAAAGTGTGAGTGTAAGCAGTGCTATAATGTAACAAAGTAGAAATACTTCGTTACTGTACTTAAGTAGAATTTTGATGTATCTGTACTTTACTTCATTATTTTAAATAAAATATGACAGGTTGAATCTGTGCCCCCGCTGTGGAAGAGGAAGACTGTGGAGGGTGAAAACCATCTGCGCTTTCGACACAAAATGCACACATGCTGACGCACACACACTGGAGCGCAGCACATGATCAGAGTTAACACACTAGTAAGGTGAAAACTATCTTATTTGAAATGTTCGTGGAGAAGCGCTGTGTAAAAGTGGCTCCGTGTTTTGGATTCGAGAACGCAAAGAGTGCTGCATTTGATTGCTTTGCAGTGGTTGGTGGTGGTGATGCTTGAAAAGTTTTTTTTTTTTTTTACTTTTCCTTAACTTTGGCACAACTGTTCAGCTATAAATGACTGTTCTGTTCCACAAGAGCCTGGCTGTAGTGTTTAACAGAAAAGTGTGTGTGGAATAATGCTGTCACATTACAAAATGTGGAAAAAGTGAAGCGCTGTGAATACTTTCTGGATACACTGAATGTATTGCTACTATATAAGCCTAGCAACAATACATCACAATTTTCAAATGCTAAAAACATTCAAAAATTAAATATGAAATATTAGGAAAATGTTCATCAGAACATTTAAGACAAAAATTAAATACATATAAGAGGCCCTTCACATGCTGTCTCTTCTTGGATTAAAAAATAAAGAAAACATCAGCCATCTGCCCACAAAAAAAGATGCTTCACACTGCAGTTTTTATTGTTATTTTTTTTCAAGCATCACCAGAGCTGAGTGCATTTCCTCACATTTAAATGCAGCCCTAATCTCCTGTCCTTCAACGTAATGTAAAAAAAGATGAACAACGGGACACATGGAGGGAACGTGCCTGGATGTTCTCCATTAGTGAGCAGTAGCTCAGGCTCCCAATATAAGTGCAAATGTGCAGGGCGGTGCACGCTGACGGACAGGTCAGTAGTGAAGCAGATCAGCCATATGGGCGCCACTGATTTCTGTTTAATTGAATGATTAGTATTCAGCACCACGCTTCAGTACTGCTGTCAGTCACCGTGACCACGACACTAGAATGATAAACGACCGCGTGGTGACACACAGACCAGTAATTCAGGCTGAAAGCCAATTGCACTGTTTGATCATCACACCAACTCTGTTTTGTGTTTTTTCATGTGCATATAGATTTCATATCTGACGACAGCTTTTACATATGATGCATTTCCCACTTTTTGGAAGTTTCAAATGGAATCAAATCATAACCAAAATGTGACACGTACCTCTGCATAAATACCTACTGCTATCTAAGGCAGAATTCAGAATTTGTAATTTAGAATAGCTTAAAACTTTCCAGTACTTTCAAATTAAAGTCACTTTCATGCTTTTACTGCTGTTCATTTGCAAAGTTAAAGACATTTATATTTGAAAAAATTTTTGTTCTCTTCAGGAAAAGATCACAGTTTGAAATCACTTGTTCAAGTTATTAGTCCCATTACCCATAATGCTGTGGTTCACCAGTTTTGCTTTGCATCATCCACAACACCACAGAACCTCCTTGGGTCTTGGATGGTAACCACCCAGGCAGACAACCGGTGAAAATGTTGTGGACATGTTGCTATGGTATTTTTTGCATGAAATACCGTGTAATGTGCTGTTTAATAGCTGGTGTTGCTAATATCTGCTAATCTGATCAAATGTTGGTAACAACAACATCTGGCTACACTGCGTGACAAGCCAAACGGTAAATTAAAACACTGCACCATCTGTTCTCTTCCATGAGGTCTCTTTGGTGAACCGTACATTTTAGTAGCACTTTATACTCAGAATTCTTGTCCAACTTTTTTCAGATTTGCAGTGCTGTGGGGAAACTGGAACGCTGGACTTCCATGATGAATGAGCGCGGCAATAGTGTCAGAAGCTGTTCACCTGGAGGAGGTTGGTCCAAGAAGGGAGGGAAAAGATGTTGATGCTCAGTGAGCCCCATCCATCTTCAAACTGTCCAATTAAATTGGGACTGAAGAACGTTGTTTCACTTAGGAATATGCATCATCACAAATCATTGTCATTTTAGTGTGACTTTAATAGAACAGACTGTTTAAATAATGAAACTTATTAAAAATGTTGGATGCTGCCTCAAGTAGTATGGTGATAAAGGGGCGGAGCCAGGAGATTTATAGTTAAGAGTTTTGAGGAAACCTTTAAAAAATGTTACAATACAAATTGTTATACTTTAGGCAGAGTTTTTGTTTTGTTTTTGCCAAAGTTCTTTGGGCAGCGTGAGCCAAAACTGGCAGATTTCTTTGTTTTTGTCCTTTATAGCAGTCGCTGTGTCAGAAAGGTCATGACATGTCGATATCATGCATCTTATGGAAGCTAACAGGTTAACATTCCTGAATTCTGCCTCTGATGAGCCTGTAGAATTAAACAGGACAAACACAAGTAAAAGAGGAGATGAGCAGAAGAATTACATTGCTGCACTTAAGATCCAACCACTTGTTTGGGGTCTTGTGAATTTTCAGGATGTCCCTCAGTGCAGCGGCTCAGCCAAATAAAACAATCAGAGATAGTCACCACAGTCCACAAAGAAGTACTGCCAATATTCCCGCTATTCAGTGAGTACTCACAGAGTGAGGAATTGGTCGATGGTTGACCTCTGTGAGCTCTTCTAGTTTATCATATATCGAACAGCTGCTGAAAGAACTGATGTTGCAGATTGTATTGTTCAATTCTTTATCTCGTTCGCTCAAGTGTTGCCTCATTACAAACAAAATAAGCCCTGAATGCAATCCATGTAGAGTTGTTTTTTAACACTGATTGTGAAAATAGGTATCTTCCTAACTGTTTGCCAATATTTCCCCCTCATGCTTGATTCTGTTTCTTGGTTCATCCTGTGCATGGTCCTGATTCCCTGTGGAACTCCACTTTCAGAACTGCAAACTAACATAATTTACCCAACGGTCAATAAAGCTCCTCTATCCTGTAACCAATCACCTGAGTGCAGTGATTAGATCGAAATGGATTGCCAAGGGATTGAATGATGGTAGTCCGAAGATTTAAATGATTTCTCAGACACACACAGTTCTGATCAGAAGTTTACATACAGTCGCCAGTGCCATGGTGTTCAAGTGATTTCACTCAACTGTTTTTCTGTTTTTAGTGTACAAGCTTTGAAGCACACAACATATATATATATATATATATATATATATATATATATATATATATATATAAAAAATCATGTTGTCATTACGGGGTAGAAGTTTGAGGAAGAAATGAATTTACTTCATTTTGGAACAAGGCTGTAACATAACAAAATACGGAACAAGTGAAGCACTGTGAATACTTTCCTGGATGCACTGTATACTCTGGAAAATACAGTATGTAGAAGGAAATATATGGTGAATGTTTTAACTTTAAAGAAACAAATTGTACAAAAGTATAAATTGTGTTTCTTGATGTTTCCTGTTGTGAAAGTGTAGGAACACGGACCCACAACAGGGGACGCAAATGAACGGACAATGGAGGAAGTCAAATAACAACACTTTACTGTTGTGAAGAAGCACAACCAACACGGCGAATTACAATTGTAGACAAGTAGTCAATTCACAAAAAATGTGTCACGTGGGCAGGCTCGAAGATAAGAGACGTCCGTCCAAAGCAGAACCGGAACCACACGATTTCCTCCGCCACCGAACCCCGGGAATACTGGAGCCGCCAAGTCCCGAACACCCAGGTGGCCACTGCCTCCGCTTGTCGGATCTGGTACTGCTGGCAAGGAACAAAAATAGTTAGATGTGGGTGCGTGTGCACCCAGCAACACGTACGGTGGGAAAACCACCTCCACCTCTCGTCGAAAAAAAGAAACAGAATATCTGCTGTCCAACACACACAAGCAATAGATATTCCTGTCAGAAAGTCAACACAGTCAGCTGAGAACGTTACCTCCCTGGTAGAGCGATATCTCGGCAAAGAGGTGGAGATGTCGTCTTGCTGATATACCACTGAAGATCAGATGATTGGGGACCGCTGTCGTAGGTGATAAGTGACAGCTGTCACCCCGGCTGCTCCTGTGAGGCGGCAGCGCCCTCTGGTGCCTGGAGCCCGCACTCCAGGCAGGGTGCCCTCTGGTGGTGGTGGGCCAGCAGTACCTCCTCTTCAGCGGCCCACACAACAGTTTCCTACTTGTATATTTTCTGAATCATTTATTCTTCTGCAAGAGGTCATTTTATCTGTGCAGTAGTTGACTTTTCACGGTATCACAATACTCATTTAAAATAATATGATTCGATACAGGCTCCATGATACCATTATCATGATTCATGTTGCATTGTCACACCTTTGAACCTTACCAAGAATGTTCTGTTTTTGTTGTCATATGTCATATGTCAGTCTTGCAGTGGATCATCAAGTGGTGGATCCTGATCTTTGAAATAATCTTAATTACATGATTAACAGAATTAGATTCAAAGGCAGAGTCAGGATCAAAGAAATCTGGATAATTAAACAATCGAAGATCAAATGCAGTATCCACCCCTTCATCTGGGTCCACACCAAAATTGAAACATCTCTTTGATCCAAGTCGTGTATCTACGAGGTCTGTTAGAAAAGTATTGTACCTTTTTATTTTTTTCAAAAACTATATGGATTTGATTCATATGTTTTTACGTCAGCCAAGCTTGAACCTTCGTGCGCATGCGTGAGTTTTTCCACGCCTGTCGGTTGCGTCATTCGCCTGTGGGCAGGCTTTGACTGAGCACTGCTCCACCCCTCTCGTCGTCGTTTCATTGCAAGGAAATGGCGGAATGATTTGGGCTTTTTTTCCATCAGAATTTTTTCAGAAACTGTTAGAGACAGGCAGCTGGAAACCATTCGAAAAATTTATCTGGCTTTCGGTGAAAATTTTACGGGCTTCACAGAGAATAAGGAGTGTTACTACAGCTTTAAGGATGGCCCACAATGGCACACGGCGTGCCGCGCTCCGAGCCGCCATCGAAAGGCAGAAACCACCACATCATTTCTAAACGGATCACTGTGTGGAGCCGGGACCGTCCTGTGCAATTTCTCTGGTTATCACAAGAGCTGGACATCAGCCATTTTCCAGCAGATTTCACTTTTAACAAGAGATTTTGTCATGGAAAGCCATGCGGAGGCTTCGCACATCACGACCGATTCGCTGATGAAGCGAGACAAAGGAACACCTCCGTTTTGGAGTGTTAGAGGACAAGTTGGGACATGCCCAGCTCTCCACAGTTTCTCTTATACTCACTCGACTGGTAAGCACTGAAAGCCAAGATAGGCTTGTCCCAACTTGTCTTGTGATAACCAGAGAAATTGCACATGACGGTCCCGGCTCCACACAGCCATCCGTTTAGAAATGATGTGGTGGTTTCTGCCTCTCGATGGCGACTCGGAGCGCGGTGCGCCGTGCGCCATTGTGGGCCGTCCTTAAAGCTGTAGTAACACTCCTTATTCTCTGTGAAGTCCGTAAAATTTTCACCGAAAGCCAGATAAATTTTTCAAATGGTTTCCAGCTGCTTGTCTCTAACAGTTTCTGAAAAAATTCTGATGAAAAAAAAGCCCAAATCATTCCCGCATTTCCTCATAATGAAACAACAACGAGAGGGGTGGAGCAGTGCTCACTCAAAGCCTGCCCCCAGGCGAATGACGCAACCGACAGGCGTGGAAAAACTCACGCATGTGCATGAAGGTTCAAGCTTGGCTGACATAAAAACATATGAAGCAAATCCATGTAGTTTTTGAAAAAAAATAAAAAGGTACGTACTTTTCTCACAGACCTCGTACACTAAAATGAACTGAAATCACTTCATGCTCTTTTGACATATCTTGCTGAAGGGAAGAACCAGCCACAAAAACAATCAGTAATAAATATACTCAACAAAAATATAAACGCAACACTTTTGGTTTTGCTCCCATTTTGTATGAGATGAATTCAAAGATCTAAAACTTTTTCCACATACACAATATCACCATTTCCCTCAAATATTGTTCACAAACCAGTCGAAATCTGTGATAGTGAGCACTTCTCCTTTGCTGAGATAATCCATCCCACCTCACAGGTGTGCCATATCAAGATGCTGATTAGACACAATGATTAGTGCACAGGTGTGCCTTAGACTGCCCACAATAAAAGGCCACTCTGAAAGGTGCAGTTTTGTTTTATTGGGGGGGGATACCAGTCAGTATCTGGTGTGACCACCATTTGACTCATGCAGTGCAACACATCTCCTTTGCATCATCCGTGAAGAGAACACCTCTCCAACGTGCCAAACGGCAGCGAATGTGAGCATTTGCCCACTCAAGTCGGTTACGACGACAAACTGGAGTCAGGTCGAGACCCCGATGAGGACGACGAGCATGCAGATGAGCTTCCCTGAGACGGTTTCTGACAGTTTGTGCAGAAATTCTTTGGTTATGCAAACCAATTGTTTCTGCAGCTGTCCGAGTGGCTGGTCTCAGACGATCTTGGAGGTGAACATGCTGGATGTGGAGGTCCTGGGCTGGTGTGGTTACACGTGGTCTGCGGTTGTGAGGCTGGTTGGATGTACTGCCAAATTCTCTGAAACGCCTTTGGAGACGGCTTATGGTAGAGAAATGAACATTCAATACACGAGCAATAGCTCTGGTTGACATTCCTGCTGTCAGCATGCCAATTGCACGCTCCCTCAAATCTTGCGACATCTGTGGCATTGTGCTGTGTGATAAAACTGCACCTTTCAGAGTGGCCTTTTACTGTGGGCAGTCTAAGGCACACCTGTGCACTAATCATGGTGTCTAATCAGCATCTTGATATGGCACACCTGTGAGGTGGGATGGATTATCTCAGCAAAGGAGAAGTGCTCACTATCACAGATTTAGACTGGTTTGTGAACAATATTTGAGAGAAATGGTGATATTGTGTATGTGGAAAAAGTTTTAGATCTTTGAGTTCATCTCATACAAAATGGGAGCAAAACCAAAAGTGTTGCGTTTATATTTTTGTTGAGTATGTAAAGGTTGAGTCACACTGTGATTCAGTTTCTCAGCATATTTATTAACACTGATTTCTAATAAAGTTAAACTATAACTTTATACAGTATTTCCACTTAATATTTCAATAATGTGATTTTTATAGAGGCACAAATTAGTCATCAGTAACAAGTGCCCAGTCTCCCCTACTGTTTTATTCCTGAACAGCTCTACAAATGTTTTTGTTGTTGTTGTTTTTCTGAGTTTTTCACTCAGCAGAGCTTCGCACAGAAACATGTGCTTCAGAGACTGAGACAGATGAAGGATAATCCCTGGACAGTCCAGCATACGCTCACATAATCCAGCATTCGCTACGTTGCATATGGACTCTAAATGTGATCGAGGAATTAATATGAACAAAACTCATCCACAGCTATTAAAGGTTTCATTTTGGTACAAAAGCGAAAGCACTTAGGGGGAAAATACATGACCTCTGACCCCCAGAACCTGCTCAGGTTTTAACAGCTCCACTAGCAGAGCGGTCAGTTTTTAACCCGGTATCCCAGCTCCTCTTACAGCTAGAAATTTGAGGTCAAAGCACTTCTTAGTCCAACATTCCTCATCTTGTGTGACCCCAGAACCCCAGACACAAGTCAAGGATTACTTTGAAAAAGACAACAAATACTCACAAAAAAAACCACTGAGGAAGTCAGGCTGGATTTAGTCGCCACATGATTCTCGCAAGTATTCTGTCATCAAACATGTTTTAAGAAAAGCAGCAGGTTTCAGTTTGTCTTAATCAGACCAAACCACTGAGCTTTAGATCCACTGGACTCCATGAACAGACTGCTGGGAATATGTGTGAAGGTCGATAATTCTAGAAAGACTAAATGTCTTGGGTAGGTGATGATTTGGTGTGGAGTAAGCACACACATATGGACACAATCCATTTGTAAACCTTGTGCACTGTGGTGAGGGGAGCTTCTCACGCGGTTTATGGTGAAGTTAAACTTAATGTTGAACTTAAATATTTGAGTCCTTGATGCAGAACTGTTTAAAGCCCGTTAAAACCATATAAATTCTAGTTTTGCCCTATTCGTATCATTTTCAGACATTTACAGACAAAAAAGTGATTACACTAATCTCTTTCATTTGTTTATGAATGAAGTACCTAATTTTGGATTAGGATGATAATTTGTTTTTTGATTTGTTTTCCCCACTTGTTTGGCTGGTCCTGCAACTTATATGTTTAAGTGAATTATATTCTAAGAAATAAAAAAAACAACTTCATTATTGTCTATGGCCACAAGTCTGCACATGTACCCTTGTATAAGAACCTAAATGAAGTACAGTGATTGACATTCAATATGCAGAAGGTGACAGTAATGCACCATTAAGCTGCCATAAAACAACAGCATCTGAATGAGAATGACATGATGTGTCTTACTGAACAAGTGAAATTAATAAATCATATTCTCAAACTGAAAGAAAGGCCATGCTGTCGAATAGATGGAATAAAGTTTGTATGACTCTGCACTGCACTTGCTTTGACTATGTGGGACAGCCAGAACAGCAATGAGCAGGACAGCTCGGCTAAGGTCAGACTAAATTATGTTTTAAAAATATACAGGAATTTTAAAACATTTAATTACATTTAGTGAGGTAAACATGAAAATGTTTTGCTCAAAACAGAGCCACTGAACAGACATTTTCATCTGGCTGGTGACCACAAGAAAGACTTTACTGGTACAATAACATTAAATAGCCCATTAACTTCTGCTTGCGAATGAAGTGGATATGTTATAAATAAATACTGTACTTATGAAAGACATTTTGTTTCTTGTTGAATGAAGCAACAGGACCAAGTTTCAGAAATAAGTCAGTTATAGGCCGGTGTGACTTTACCCTCTTCATGATGCATTTTTACAATAATACTTTAAATTTTTACTTATATTCTGGTGCAACTAACAGTCTAGAAAATACAATAATAATGCCAATTTCAGTCATGCATTATGCATTTAAAACAACAAAAAACTTAGAAACTGAAACAATTTAAAGACAAACTGCTTTTTTGTTACACGTGACACCAAATAACACAAGGAATTGTATACAAATAAAAAAAAATGAATGTGTATACGGTACATCTGGAAAGTATTCACAGCGCTTCACTTTTTCCACATTTTGTTATGCTCCAGCCTTATTCCAAAATGGAGTAATTTCATTTTTCCCCTCAAAATTCTACACACAAAACCCCACAATGACAACATGAAATAAGTTTTTTTATTTTTTATTTTTGGAAGTTTTTGCAAATTTATTAAAAATAAAAAACTAAGAAATCCTAAGTATTACATACATAAGTACATAAGTATTCACATCCTTTGCTCAATACTTTGTTGATGCAACTTTGGCAGGAATTACAGCCTCAAGTCTTCTTGAATATGATGCGACATTGGTGCACCTATCTTTGGGCAGTTTTGCCCATTCCTCTTTGCAGCACCTCTCAAGCTCCATCAGGTTGGATGGAGAGTGTCGGTGCACAGCCATATTCAGATCTCTGCAGTGATCTTCAGTTGGATTCAGGTCTGGGCTCTGGCTAGGCCACTCAAGGACATTCACAGAGTTGTCCTGAAGCCACTCCTTTGATATCTTGGCTGTGTGCTTGGGGTCACTGTCCTGCTGAAAGATGAACCGTCGCCCCAGTCTGAGGTCAAGAGCACACTGGATCAGGTTTTCATCTTTCCCTCAATCCTGACTAGTCTCCCAGTTCCTGCCACTGAAAAACATCCCCACAGCATGATGCTGCCACCAACATGCTTCATTGTAGGGATGGTGCCTGGTTTCCTCCAAACATGACGCCTGGCATTCACACCAAAGAGTTCAATCTTTGTCTCATCAGACCAGAGAATTTTGTTTCTCATGGTCTGAGAGCCCTTCAGGTGTCTTTTGGCAAACTCCAGGCGGGCTGCCATGTGTCTTTTACTAAGGAGTGGCTTGGTCACTCTACCATACAGGCCTGATTGGTGGATTGTTGCAGAGATGGTTGTCCTTCAGGAAGGTTCACCTCTCTCCACAGAGGAATGCTGGAGATCTGACAGAGTGACCATCAGGTTCTTGATCACCTCCCTTGTTTACATTACACGGGTGGCCAGCTCTAGGAAGATTCCTGGTGGATCCAAACTTCTTCCATTTATAGATGATAGAGGCCACTGTGCTCATTGAGATCTTCAAAACAGCAGAAATGTTTCTGTATCCTTGCCCATATTTGTGTCTCGACACTCAATCCTGTCTTGGAGGTCTACCGACAATTCATTTGACTTCATGCTTGGTTTGTGCTCTGACTGTCAACTGTTGGACCTTATATGTAGACAGGTGTGTGTCTTTCCAAAATCATGTCCAATCAACTGAATTTATCTCAAGTGGACTCAAATTAAGCTGTAGAAACATCTCAAGGATGATCAGTGGAAACAGGATGCACCTGATCTGAATTCTGAGCTTCATGGCAAAGGCTGTGAATACTTGTGTCTTTCTTGCTTATGTATTTCAAAAAACACTTCACATTGTCATTACGGAGTATTGTGTGTAGACGTTTGAGAAAAAAAAATAACTTCATCCATTTTGGAATAAGGGTGTAACATAACAAAATGTTGAAAAAGTGAAGTGCTGTGAATACTTTCTGGATCCACTGAAAAACCCACAAATTCTTAGAAAACATTAAATTTCTTAATATGAATCTACAAATTAGGCAAATTTAGCAACAAAGTGAAGCATTTCAATTTAACATTTTATAAACTAAATTTTAAGTCATTTAAAAGAGAAAACTTAAGTTAGTTAAAATAAATACAAGCAAAATTTAATGTAAAAAACATATTTCTACTTTTGCTAATTACAAGCCTATAAAACCAAAATATAAAACATTACAGAATGTTGAACAAAACAAAGCACTTAGACCGGCAGTGAGTAATGTGAAGAGTATTCAAAATATCTTCAAATAACGTTGGACTAATCTACACTGGGTTGTTTGAACGTCATCTTAACAAACCTGAAAATAACAAACGCGCTGTGAAGATGACAATTTCGGCTTCCTCACAGTCACACATCCTGTCATCATGTCTTTGTGGGGCTTTCAAAACACACACCGAGTGAGAACATCCAAAGGGACGGATCTCATTAGCGTCTTATCTAACACGAGGGAGCCGTGCAGAGGGAAAAACTTTAGGGACTCAGTCGGAGACATTTGGGAGGATGTAAAATAGGAACTGGACCACCCTGAAGTTAACTTGGAAACCAATAATAGCTGTGCACGTGCATGCAGAGGTGAAATCTCACTGATTTTATTTCTTCTTCAGGCCGTTGCAAGAATAACTTATGCAAACCTCAAAAGACTGACTCTTCCAGCTTCCTCTCCGCGCCTCTTCTGTTTTCTTGTTTGTGCAGTTGTTAAAAACTCTGTTAGGTGTTTCTGCCACCGTAGCGCGCTCTGCGCTGAGCCTCCATTTCCTCGGCCCAGAACATATTCCAGTCCCACGTGGGCTCCAGTTCCCCAAACAGGTCGCTTTCCCCTCGAAAACATGGATACAAGGTGCTGAGCGGCGATGCTGGCGGAGAAAAGTCTGGACACAGCAAAGACAACAGTATTTCAGTGGAAAGACAAACTTTTTTGCCTTTGTTTTACATAAAGACCTTTCTGGAGCGCATTCCACACAGATCCTCTTGGGAAAGGGGAAAAAAATTAGAATATGTTTTGAAGAAAGTGTCTGTCACTGAAAATAAAACTGGCTGAGGCAAACAACACACACATAATTCTGGTTGGACACTTTCCGGACTCTTAAGGTGCTGGCTGATTTCAAAGACTTCAAAAAAATAATACATTTTCTGCTTAAGGCTTCAAACTTAGAGCAGCTTTACCAATTATAATGAAAATATGAAAAATTTACACTGCTGGAAAAGCTTGTTCCTGCTATTCCACACTTTTTTGCTTTTGAATCCAGTCTCAATACAACCATATGTTAAAGTCAATAAATCAGTTCCTGTAAGCTGTGTGATCCGCTAGATCAATATTAGCACAGAGATCATCTTTAATAAGCAGATCAGCTGTCAACTGATCAACTTCAAATGCAGTTTGTGACTCACTCTACTCTTAAAGGTGCAATGATTTTTCTGCCACTACATGTCACAACAGCAGTTTTTCACAACCAAAAGGAAGCTTCCCTCCTCGGCCACTCCTCCCCATCCCTCCTCCACATCAAGCAAGGGGAAAGCACTGGGGCCTTTTGACAGGTCTAACGGGTGTCTATGTGGGAAAAGCCAGATGTACAGGCTGAGCACAAAAATGGAATATGTTTATGAATATGGTGACCGCAGATATATGTATTAATTCAAAAATATTTCTTTTTTCACCGGCAGAATTTCTGTGCATCCCTCGATCATGCCTGATATGCTGCAGAGAGTCTAGTCTGAGCTAGATTATTGCATAGATGTTTGCCAAGTAAGGGGCACTGCAGACATGGAACAAATACCACATGAAACTTTATGAGATTATGTGACTGTAGCCACCTATGTGTAAGAATATTCCAATAAAGTTACATTCTTGGACATCAAGGAGTGTTTTTGTGCTCACCCTGTATGTTGATTCTCATCTCACCACATCCTTGGTCAGAGGTATTTTTGTCCTCTGCCATGAAATAAGGGGACCATTGAAATGCACTCCATGCGTGTGTGCGTGCGTCCACCTGTTGCGTGTGTCACATACTAAGAGCCCGAGATTTCCCTGTTGCCCCTTTCTGAGACATTACTTACCTGTATCAAATTGTAAATTAATTGTAATTGGACACAAATGTGATGTCTATGCATACGACCTTGGCCCAGATTTCCAAGGTCGTCTAAGGTAACAGCCGACAAAGACGCCCACCCTCTCACCCCAAAATATCACTTTTACTCTCTAAATAACAACTCTAGAGCTTACATTTGTATTGAACACCTATAGCAAATCATGTATCCTGCTCCCTTTAACACACTACATTTGAGCTTGAACCTCAGGGTCGAAGTCAAACATGCAAATGGATTTTAAAAAATAGAAGCTTTCGGGTATATTTTGCCTTCCCAGCACCAAATTTCTCCTCTAAAGCCCAAATTTGCATTGAACACCTACAGCAAATCATTCATCCCAGCTCCCTTGAGCCAACTGCATTTGACCTTGGACCTTAGGGTCAAGGTTGTGCATGAAAATGAATGGAAAACTACTCTTTCCTTTATTACTTGGCCTTTTCTCACTCAGTTTTCACTGCTCCCCGCCATGAAATAGTGGGACCATTGAAATGGAATCTGTGCGTCTGTTCGTACTTATTTGTTTAATTTGTCACCATGCCCTCTCAGCATAATAGGCGAGGGACCTCAGCTGAGTATTAGCTTCTTAGCCTCTGAATGTGGTATTTGGAGGAATTTCCGGAAAGTTGCTATTGTCTGTCATCGTGAATAAAAAGAACAATTATGCAGGGAGTACTGAATACTTTTGCAATAGTTTCACAGGGCACGACTCGCATGCACTTAACATACAAGCTCTGGAATCTTATGTAATAAATGTGCACATGCAGCCGCACTGAGAATGTGAACAGAAAAGCTCAGAGCACAGATGGTGTGTTGGTTGGCTGGTGAATAATGAATTGTGGTGCACAGTTGTTTATGTGCATTCTATAGGCAGAATGCAACATAATTATTCACCACTTTTCAAAAACACCATGAATGGAGCAATAATTAAATGTTTGAAATAGGGGAACTTTTTTCAACATTGTCAGTGTGTGAACACACTCACTTACTTGGCAAAGTGCATACCTGCAAGTGGGTGCTTATTTTCATTTTGTACTTGTGACCAGTGACGCTCAAAATTCTGATTTACACACTGCTGTGGACATCATGTTACCACCTGCTCTCAATTACACATTTACTCTGACTAAATCACACCTGGAAAATTGTCTCCACCCAAATGAGCAAAAGTTTGTACTGCCAACACAATTTAACACTTATTATCTGGGATCTCCATAAATCAGGCCCTAAATCTTTAGAAAACAGTTGTTGGCTGCTGTGTTAATGTTTCAAATGTCATTTAAAGCACATAAGAGCTTATTTTTACAAACCTCTCAACTATCACTTTTTAACTATAAAAATAGACGTTACACGAACCAGTAATGATTTTAAATTTTGCAGTTTTGGAGTTTCATGTCACGATGTACTGTGATCTGTTGAGGGAGCTCTTTTAATGCAAACAGACAAGAAACGTGGACTCAAAGGTCCTCAGTAACTGCACGGCAGCACCCGCCTGATCGCTCCTGTGATCACACTGAAATTTTGTGGAGAGATATTTTGACAGTTCAGAATGGATTTCAAGTACATTCAGGCAGAGATAGTCTCTGGCTCTGGGCTGAGTTGATAATTATTACTGATTCTTTTAAAAAAAAACTATTCTTAGAGGCTGAAGGAAACAAACTGTAAAAACAGACATGAGTGTCATATCTGTGCATGAAGCCTTATTAGATCCTTCCTCGACCGAGGGCGCCATCTAGTGGAATCATGCTCTCAACACAACAGTAAATCAGTATCCATTTGATCCCCCCCCCCCCCCCCCCCCCCATTAAAACAGCTTAATAATAATAATAATAATAATAATAATAATAATCATACACTGTTAAAATAATCAAGTTAGTAAATTTACAGAAATGTTCCTATTAAATGTAAACTCATTAAATTTACACAATCAGTTACACAATTTGAAAAAAGAATTTCAAATGCTGATGGTTAGAATTTGTTTTTTAAAGTTGGGCTAAAAATTGGTTTTGACAGGTCTGTGTGAGCCAGAATTCTTGCTGGTTGGTAGGTGTTCAAATACTTATTTGCAGCAATAACATACAAATAAATTATTTAAAAAAAACATACATTGTGATTTCCGTATTTTTTTTTTTAGATTATGTCTCTCACAGTGGACATGCACCTAAGATGAAAATTTCAGACCCCTCCATGATTTCTAAGTGGGAGAACTTGCAAAATCACAGGGTGTTCAAATACTTATTTTCCTCACTGTACTATCAGGAAGAAGCTGTGGTTCATCTGAGGGATTTTAATCATGACTGTGGGTATGGTTACACTTAAGCAAACCTGATAAAGGGGTTAGTCTCAGAGGTTGCTGGAATAAATTCTTCCGATCACACAGTTTTTATGTCGATCAGAATCTCATTCCATTAAAAACAGGTGAGCTGATTAATATGATATAATTAACCGCCTTGTTGTGAGGGCTGTAATAACATGAATAACAAACATTTGCCCAAGTAAAACGTCATAATCGTCACATCCTCCTGTGTGAATACTTTTACTTTTTCCCCTTGTCCATATATTGCTCTAGTATGAGTCACATGTGGCTCATGCCAATAAGAATACAGACAACTAGAGCTCTTGGCAAAATTCTATGGTACCTGCAGTAATGGTAAATGTACAATAGGTGGCGATATTGCTCCATTTCAAGATTTTTGAGTACAGACTGCTGTGGGACACGGTGACGAACCTGTTGCTTATGATGATGAACTATTACAGTGCCACCCGCATTACGGAGAATTGATGTTTATTTACTTTATTTTGTTTTTATGTGAGGCCAAAATATGGCCATCGGGTACTGCGAATACTTTGCATATGTCTGTGCTCAGCATAAATCCAGTCCTATTACTGCCGCGGTCTTCAAATTCACAGGGAGGATTCTTGGGACACAGACCCTGGACAAGTTCAAAGATGGCTAACTTTGATGTATATTAAGAGGTCAAAAGGTCACATTCTGTTTCCAATTTTATGCTCATAAGGCCAAGGGCATTTTGAGTTATATTTTCAATTATTATCAATTACGAAGCAGCTTGGATTTCAGGTATTTTCTTCATGCACTGCAGAGTTGTTTAGTCGTCGAGCACGCAGCCAGGACGGACTTTAATGTAGTTGCAATGCGCTCTGTGCAGATGTATTAGCAAGGAAATTATCAGGATAATAGCAGATACTCAATATTAAATGACTCCGATCTGCATCAGGAGTAAGAAGACTGAGTTTCAAACCAATTTATTTTTTGTGAAAATGTTGAGAACAGGTCGAACAGGCTGGCACCTCCTCCTTTTACCTGACAAAGATGCTCCACTCATGCTGTCCGCTGCCGCGGCCAGAAATCGAGCGACGTTTGCACTGTCGTTAGTGTAGCAGCTGTCCACTGAGCTGATGAGGCTGGTGCGCGCACTGGCCATGTTACCGTCCGTCAACGAACTCCAGGTGTTCCACAGTGAGCCGTCCCATTCGCTGTAGCAAGAAGAAGGCGTGCTCTGAAGGCGGGCCTGTCGCAAGCCAATAGGCGGAGCCTGAGAGTTGACGGCTGCGGCAGCGGTGTCTTCCAGCTGACTGCAGGATACTGGTCCAGAGATGTAGCCCAGTGACGGGGAGAAAGACTGTGACAGAGAGGGACGCTGCTCCTGCAGGCCGCTGCTTAAACAGAGTGACAGCCACATGCACGCTAAAAATCATAATCTCTACTGTACAAAAGAAAAAAAACAACACAAATGTGTCCATGCACCTTTAGATAATTTGATTTAATAATATGAAAAGTAATTTTTAAATTTGATCTAAGTTTGATTTTTTTAAAAACTGACTTCTTTAATATTAGTACCAATGTTTGAGCAATATCGATAATGAAAATAGAAACCAACAGCACACAATGTTTTGTCAACTCACTGAAGAAATACCTGGAGAATTACTTGGATTAAAAAAAAAAAAATCAAAATTTGTCCAGGTTTTTTGTTTTTGTTTTGTTTTTGGTTTTTGCTTTTCTAGGAGGACAAGTTAAAATTATTAAGTTTTTCTTTTTTTTTAGTCCACTGCTCAGAGCTCAGACAGATAGTAAAACCACTTCGGGGCTCTGTATTTACCTGCATGTGTCTGGTTTTGGGCTGAGCTCCAGATACTGTGTGACCTCCTGTGATGTCAGCGTGGCATCCTGGTATTCGTCCAGTGACGTGGCGTACGATGCAGTGGAAAAGCAGCTGTAGGAGGGGCAACTGGTGTTTATGGTGTTGGGCCCCTGTGACCCACGGTGGCCTGACATAGCACACATGGACTGCAGGGATCCCAGGTCCAACGTGACCTTTGTGGAACGACTGGAGCTGAGGAAGATGGAGGCAGATAATGAAAATACGCAAGATGACTACTTGACCAGATGCCAATTAAAATAAAAAAACAAAAACAGGAGAAGTCGACCCAATGCAAACTTGGCCTCAGGTGTGAACTGGGCCCGGAGTTAACCCTAGCCCTAACCCTAAAGCCCTGGTCCCACCAAATAATGAAGGATGAATAATGAGCCACGCTGCGAGAGGATTTATTCAACTATTGTGGGAGAATAGTGGCTCTGAGAGGCAGAATACTCTGTTAACGAGGCTCATCTCTGAGTGTGGCGCTAATTTCAAGATGTTCAAAATTTAGCAACAACAGCATGGGGCAGTTTGTGTATGAGTTACTGCAAGGACAAACAAGGATTTTAGAGGCATGTTTGTGGTGAGTACGAGGCTGTAAATGCCCATTATCCAAGCACCTGGCAGCTATGAGGACCTGAGCATCTATTTTTGGAGAGGCTCAGCTCTCTTGCTCATGCAATTCCACCTGCTTTTTTCCTCTCTTTCTCCTGCTCCATGAAGTGGAGAACAGATATGAAGCAGCTAAAAGGTAATTATTTGGAATGTTTTTATTTTAATAGCTTGGTAAAACAGTTGCATGTTCATTCATTCGATATAATCAGTTGTAAATGTATGTCTATGATGGATTTAATATCTTGTGAATGGATCAGGAGCGTCGCTGTGTGTGCGCACTGACGCAATGACTCGTGCTCAAAACGAGCATTTAGGCAGAACGCCAGCTCACAAAAGAGTGATTTTGCAGTCAATAACAGATGAACACAAAGTTAAAAGTTTGATCACGGTGTGAAAATGACTGTATGTTTAAAGCCGCGTAATAAATAAAGACAGCAAAGCCGCAGATGGAAAGGAAGCCAGGGAGAAGGTGCGCAGAGGCGGCTGTCCAGGAATGCAGAACGGCAGCATGAAAAGAGCGATTTTGCAGACATTAACAGATGAACACAAAGTTAAAAGTTGGATCACGGTCAAAAGAAATAAATCCAGCAAGACGAAGCACAGAGGCGACTGTCCAAGAACCCGTGGTTCGATTCTAGTTGGTCTGGTACATTTAATGACTCTGGAACACAGGTGAACAGCAGCCTGACGCACAGTGCACACTGGCTGGACTGTACTGGAGCTATTAGACTGCATTTAAAAAAATGTGACAACATCTTGAATGGATGCTATGAACTGAAAACCCACACCTTAAAGGGACCAAGAGGGCTGGAGATTTGGACCAAACCCATGCCTAAACGTGCACCAACATCACGTTATGTGGTGCTACGTGGATCATATCTGGCTTGACGTACGGCGACACGAACCACTCGAGGCTGGACGGGGCTCAAATGGCAGGTCGGTCGTGGCTCACTAGAGGCTGATACCTGGCACATGTGAGGTACAGGGAGGCACATAGAGGCTCCTTAGTAGTGGATACGTGACGGCTTAAAACGTGGATCATTCTTCAAATAACCGCTGACACACCCATGTGTGGCTCATTATTCATGGCTTATTATTCGGTGGGGCCAAGTCTTAACCCTAGCCCTACGGAGTCACCACTGTAATCTGTCCTATGTGTGTGTCTGATTGTAAACATGATAACTAAAAAGCTGCTGGGTGAATTTTCACCAAATTTGGTGAGAACATTCCTTGGTCAGATATCTTGAGGTGATTAACTTTTGGAGAGGGTTGGACAAAGGTCAAGCTTAACACTCCTACTCCCAAGGACCTGCCAAATGGCAGTTATACCTTTAAATCCCAAGGACCTGCCAAATGGCAGTTATACCTTTAAATCCCAAGTCGCTGCCAAATGGCAGCTGCACTCCCTGGATTTACATCTTACATCTCAACGACCCCCTTTCATGAGCTAATACACAGTAGCACCTTATTCAGCTTGCGCATTTGTCCTCTTTGTGTCAGCAAAATAAAAAATAGTTTCAGTTGCATTTGTAAGAAGTAACTCTAAAGACAGAACCCAAGTTCATAAGAAAAAACAGATGTTTAGTTATAAAGAATAAAATAAACTTTTCAACTTTATCAGATTCTTTGACCATAAAGACATACCCATAGCTTTAGGAATGATATTTGTACCACTATTACTTCAATAGTTATTATGCTAATGTTTTGTTATTTCTATATTCTTATTATTTCTATTGTTACCAGGTGACATTTGACCTAGTTTGTTTGAACGCACCTGGCACTGCCACATCTCCTTTCTGTGAACTTGTTACAAAAAACACAACACTTAGTAGAAGAAATTCAGATTCAAGATTCAAAGCTTTATTGTCATATGCACAGTACTTTGCTGCCCACACTGGATGTCCAAAATATCTTATATGCTCTGTGCTATAAAGCTTAGCCATCTCTGCGTCTCTCAGTCAACAGAGTGAGTATGTGTTGTGAGCTGGCTTTCCAGCATTTGCACATTCTGATCTAATGGCCCCCATGTACATAACAAAATGTGGCCTAATGAGATGTAAAGTACCCCAGTGCTGCCATTTGGCAGCGCTTGGTAGATAGAGGAGTAGTGTAAAAATGCTGGTAATAGCAGTTTAACGGTCAACAAAATCATGGTGTGAAATACACATTCTGCCATACCTTTGCAACCAATAGGGCTACGGAAATGATAAAGTTGATATTGATCGGCAAAATATTTGTGATTGTTTGGTATAAGTGGTGTCATGATGACGTTACAAGTAAGTCATAAAAAGAAGTCATGTTTATTCAGAGCATGCAGGGTTTGCATCAGCCCACTGATGCCTTTCACTGAAATATTCTTTGTCTGCTCACCTGACCAGCAACATCTCATTCTATCTTATCCGATACATTTGACATTTTTGGTTCTTTTCTCTGCCACCTTTTTCCATTGTGATGTGGCAAGTTATTCATCTTCACTTTGTTCCCCACATTAATGGCACTAAGGAGTCAGAGTGACAAAAGCAATCATTTCCACCTCCCCCCCACCCCACTGTGAGCTCAGTGTGGACATCTCACCCTTCGTCTGAGGTGATGCTGTGGGAATCCATGGCTCCATCTGTTGGGAACTGTGGCGCAGTGGGCAGCATATCCACTAAGTGGAGTGATGCTGAATAAAGCAGCGTACAAGGACAGCCACCAGTGTTAGTACACTGTGGATGTCCACCTGGACAGATACAGATCAAAAGTTGATCAAACACACTTTTACCACAGTGTATGACAACAGTACTGTAATCGCTCATGCGTCTGTGTATAAAATAACTCAGAGACAGGCGAGCAGATCTTTATAAAACCTGGTAGGAATATTCCTTGGATGAGTGTCAACAGATTATTAACTTTTAGGGACCCTTCACACATAGTACGAATAAGTACAACTCAGGGCGACTCAAGGTGAAACAGTTCGTATGAGCGAACCATGGAAACATCAGGCCAACGAGCAGGCGGGCGTGCAGTATCTTTTGAGCAGGAACACAGTGCGAGCAGCTGCAACACATCACACCGCTGATGTGGAGAACAACAAAATAAAAAGCAGCTGTATAATTACTGAATATCACTGGGTCGATATAAATAATACATAAAAGGGGACACAATACAGAACCGCATGGTTAAATAACCCTGGTTAAAAACAAAAGTCACTCGCGGGATTCAAACCCATAAGCTCCAATTACCAGATGGAAATGTTACCACTGCGCTATCATTGCTGGCCTGTAATTGGTGCAGAAAAATGCTTGAAATCAACAGGGACATAGAGGAGGTGCACTGTGTGCGGCCACTGCAGCCAGGGGCAAATGCGATAGATGTTTTATATATTTCCATGTAAGGATAGCAGGCAGAGACACACGCCTCACAGAGGAATGTTGTAAGTTCATGTTCTTCCAAACACGGAACGTGTTCTCAAGCTGGGACGTCCAGAAACAGAAATCTTTGCAGACGTAGCTCTGAGCAGACACGCCCCTCCTCCCCGTCCGTTCAGTGCCCAGACCAACGTGTCACTCTGTGTTATGTGGTCATTCATCTTTGTAATTTGTTATGTAATTGCATATGCAGGTATTGTCATAATTATTTATATATCTGTCCTGGCGGTGGTTTCTGTGTTTGTAATGTGTACACTGAGCTGTCATCCAGCTGTCAATGTGCTGTGATCAGTTTAAGCAGATGTGTTGGGGGAAGAGGGAGGGGCGCGACACGCACACACGTGTGAGACACATGCATCACGTGTGTGGCTTTTTGTAACTCCACAGTCGTGGGGCACTTTGACAAATTCCACATCCAGCTCCACAGTGATTGTCTGCTGACTGTGATGATAGTGTGAATGGCCACACATTTTCTAAGTGTCAAACGAGCGGTGTTAGATGTTCGTCACTTTAATTTGACCGACAACTGCCGTGAGAGGGATCGATGGGCTCTCACAGGCTCTCTCTGTCTTTCAGCCGCTGGTGTGCACAAATAGCTGTAACAACAGGTGTACGAGCCGTTGGAAGCAGCTACGATTTTACACGTTTTGTATACAATTCCTGCTTCATGCTCACTTCATGTGCAATTTGACCAAATTCGCACTATGTGTGAAGGGGCCCTTAAAGCAGACTGGACCAAAGTCAAAGTCAAGATGATCAAATATACTACTTCAAAAACACATTTTCCAGGCTGTCTCCACAACCCAGATGATAAGATTCAGTTAATCAGAAAATAATTTGTAATAAAATGTGTGATTGTCATTAATGTCACTAAAACATCATGAAATGTGATTGTTCAAAAAACATTTTTGTGTACACACGGTATGCATCAATTGTCCAAAAAATAAGTAAACAACAACACATTTTTCAGGATATCACAAAAACCAATAGGGCTCGAGAGGTGAACCAAAGCTTATACTGATCAGATAATCATTTGTCATTTTGTGGGAAAAGTGACATTATGATGACTTCTTTAAAACATGAAATCATGCCATTATTACAGAACCTGGGAAAGGTCACTTAAAGTGATATTTTTTTCCGGCAATGATAATTTGTGTGCATAGTTTCCTTTAATTGAGTCCTCAAATTAATAAAATGTGAGCACAATATAGCCCTAAATTGAGCTCTCAAAATATGTATTTCGTGCTCACATTAAGTCATTTCCGATGTTTTCTCATCGTTCACTGTCGCAAGCTATTGTACGGAGATTTGGGCTATTAGTAGTTAAGATGGAAAGATATTCAAATATTCGATTAAACCTGTGCCAAATCAGCATGCAGATCCATCTTGGATTTGCTGTGGCGATCCTGAGTGCAAACGGGAGTAGCTGAAGGGACTTAATAACTTCAAAGCAAATCACTGTTTTAAATCAAATAACACCTTGTAACACAGACAACAAACTACAACCAACCAACACCGTTTTTCCACAAAATGAGACATCCTCCATTCTTTATGAATTACAGTGAACTTGACGTGCAGCTGGCTGCAAGACCAGAGCTCAGGGGCTGTCAATAAATTACCACGGTGAAAGGAAATGCTTTGATAAAAACTCAGCAACGTACATTTATGGTTTACAGTCCCAACAAACTGATGTCCCACATCAATGACCTTCTTCTGGCTGTACTGCAGCAATTACATTGGAAATATGTATGATTATACAGATTTGAAAATGTTTTATTGAAATAAATTTTAATAAAATCTCAATAACTTTTTATTTACAGCTTTTAGTGCCACCAAACTCACGTCACACATCAATAAACTCCAGCTTTCCAGTCATGGAAGAATATCCACGGCCACTGATTTTGATAAAATGCTCCATCTCACTAGCTACTACTATAAGCAACATGTTAGTTGAAGTCATGTCCCAAGGTTCTTGAAATGAAGCAATATCTCCACCTGGTGGACATTTACCATTAATGCTGGTGCAATAGAATTTTGATAAGAGGTTTCGTACTGAAAGAATCTTGAGATATCCACACCCAGAATCTACATTCACATCTCAGTCAACAACTGACTAACAACCAAATGTCTGTGATGACATGACCTTGGAGAAATGAACACAATAATTTGACTTCCGTTGAACATAAGTGAATGATGCACAGATTTCACCATACCTAGTTGACCTGATGGGGTGTTGCTGAGTCTCTGTTTGCAGGCAGGGGATACACAGGCCTGGTTCTGAAGTGCAAGGTTGGGAACGATGTTCACTGCACAGAGCTCTAAGAAGACAGACCTGAGTTAACCCCTTGCTAAGGGATTACGTTGCTTTTTTATGACGTCTTCTCAACAACTGTGCAGTACAAGTTGCACCAGCACAATTTCACTACACGGCAAAGGAATAACCCAGACAGCAAAGTGATCTGGGCCAGTGTTGGTCCACATCCGAACCACATTCATAAGTTCTGGTCCAGATCATATTTCCGGTCTGGGCGCTGTATCACAAACTGGAGGAACAGGAAACACAGAGACAACACGCAGGGTTACAAAGAAAGAAAGATGTGTTCAAATTGTGTAGGCTCTAGGCTACAGCGACTGGACGTCTCTGTGTTCTTTGTGACTCCTCATCCAAGTGGCTCGGTATAATTACAACAGAATTATCTTTCTTTGTAGTCCTGTGTGTTGATCTGTTTCCTCTTTCTTCAGTGCTCCAACTGTACTGATGACACAGTTCTTAACCATCCACCTTGCTTGCTCTTGTTCTTTTCCCACGATTCCCTCAACAAACCCATCTTGGGCTGTGGGCGTATGGCTTGTTTCCATGGCAGTACCTCACGGCTACCGAGAAATGAGGCCTTTGTGACAGGCTGGGTGTATATCTGGATGGTCTCAGCATCCTGCTGAAGGCATGGACCATGAGGCATTTTAGGACAATGCTGAGGACTGTTGAAGGTCTTGAGGCCATTGCCCATCAGGTCCACATAAAAAGTGCCATAGACTCCACAGCTGTCAGTGACAAAAGGGACCGCTGAGTCCAGACAACTAGAGTCTGTCTTAGCTGAGATGGGGAGGCCTAATGGAAAAAAGATAAAATATCATACAGAAACTATACAAGGTCCACTTATCTTTTATTTTATATTGTAGATACAGTATCATATGACATGCATTCAATTAAATGTTGGAGATGTTCTTCAAGCTTTACTTACTGGTGCTCCTGATTCCTGGCTGTTTGTGTCCCTGAGCCCACAAGTCCTGGTACTTCTCACTGAAGTTTCCTGGTCTCCAGGATCCAGAGATCCATGGGGAGTCTGGAGCTGCCATCCTGTGGATGAGATAGTGTATGAAGCAATGCCAAAAAGAATCACAAGATGTGCCTGGACAACTTGAAGTCACATTTTTTTTTTTTGGTCAGATATAGCCCTAATGACAATAATTCATGTGCTGTTTCCCATGTTTTGCAATCTGAAGTTACTCTGCAAACATCAAAGCTCCTTGGCTGAATGGACTCTAAGCATTTGCAGGAATTTGCACAATGTGAGTTATTGGGAAAAAGATTTTGCTTTATTGCATTTATAAAAACAATGCACACATAATCACCAATCTATTCTCTTCAGTTTACCTGTGTTTAATGATTAGATCTTCACTCGCAAGTCTGCGTAAACCTAACAAAAAGAAACAGACAATGTCTGCATGCGGTTAATAAGACAAACGGAACCATTCATTATATGTTGTCTTTAATTATGGTAAAGGTTGAGTACCTTTACTCTTGCCATGGCTTGGTATCAGGTGGCCTGTCCTGCTGTGACGTCTGAAGAAGTAGACAGCTGCGGCCATTAAAATGCACCACAGGAGGGCGCCAATGCTGGTGAACAACACTGGATGTTGAAACACAGTCACAACCTGAGACAGATCTCTACTTTGGCTGTTGGATTGAGGGAAACCTCCAATCTGAGCATCTGGAACAAAACAGGAAAGGGTGCTAGATCAATCATACAAGGAGGGTTATATTAGGGTAGAACAAAAAGAAAACATCTCGGTGTTTCTTTCACTTGTCTTCACACGAAAAAAAACCCTGCATTTTATCTGGGCAATATGTAAACACAGAAATTACTACTAGCAACGTCTGGTATAAATGGGTGACAATAAGAAAATATATTAAAAACATTAATTTATTTTTATATATAGATTTTAATACTGTTAAACATTCTGTAACACATTGGACACCTTATTTTTTATTCAGGATCACAGGCAAAAGGTCCTTATTTTCATGACTCATTAAATTATTTAAAAAAATAAAAACTGTCTTTAGTTATCTGTGACACCCCTACCACCCACCCAATATCAAAACCAGCTGCCCCTAAACATTTCTCAAGTTTCAGGTTGCTCACTGATAAAAAATCCACATGGATCACTCTGCTTTCCTATGCCGGCTCCGTTGACAGCTGCCACGCTGACCCAGTATTGTTTGCCTGGTTTGAGATCGGTGATATCAAGGTTGTGGTGGCTGCTATCCACAGTCCAGTTTTGGAATTGCTGCTCTTCAGACTCCACACACCACACCTGAGTGGATAAACAGCTGGCATCATTTTGATAATTACAAGAAATCATTGATGATGCCTGTCCTGAATGAGTCCAAGCATTGAGCTTTGAAGAATCTCATTGGACAAGAAATGGTCATGAGAGTTTTGCTACCTCAAAGACATGGTGAAGGACCACATAGAGGTATGACAAACGAATGCTTTTTTTCATGAAAATATTATTCAAAATTGTAAATATTTCACGGAAGAGAAACTGAAGGATTAATTCTTTAATAAATGGGACTTTTTCTATTATACATTTTAATAGTAGAAGCCTTCTTATAATTTTCTCTAAAATTCAGGACTGTTTAAGAATATCTAATAAACAATTTTCACTTATAGCAATTACTGAGACTTGGTTGAGAGAGGAGCTAGAGGATGATGTTCAGCTTGAGAAATCCCAAAGTGCTCTTTGACACAATCAGCTCTATTGTGTCACCTGCTACTGCTGTAACTCCTGTTCTTCCTAAAACAAGTAGTGATGAGTTCCTTAATTTCTTCATTGACAAAGTCAGAGTCATAAAAGATAGTTTGCCGCTCTCATTGCCCTCTTGTTGTGATTCCCGGTATTTGGGACCTCCCACTCAATGCTGGACCTCTTTTAAGCTTGTTACAATTGAGGACATAGTATGTCATTTTCCTTGGAAAATATCATGGAATTTGTTAGAGTTGAAATTAAATGTAAAAAATCAAAAAATATAATTATAAGCTGTGTTTATAGAGCTCCAGGATCAGATATCAATACTTTTGTGGACAGACTGACTGACGTACAACACAATTAATAATAAGCTTTTGTTTGTCTGTGGAGACTTTAATATTGATGTTTTTTAAACCCTTATGGTCAATTACAAATAACTGAATTTATAAACTCTATGTTTTGTATCGGTCTATATCCTGTGATCACACATCCAACCAGGATAAATAGGAACACAACACTCATTGACATCATATTAACAAATGCCATTGTAGGGAATATAACAGGTGGAATACTTATTTCCGATGTCAGTGATCACTTGCCAGTTTTTGTAGCTTTTCAATCATCAGTGGACAGCGTGCACCAAACAAAAACTGTACATTGTACATATTATTAGGAAAATAACTAATGTTAATATTGAGAACCTCAGAAGGGATTTATTGCCCCAGAATTGGTGTGAAATTTATTGTGATGATGTTGATGAATCATATGAAACATTTATTTCTATTGTATCTAATCTGAATGATAAACATTTTCCGTGGGTGCCTAAAACCGGAGATACACAAAGGACTGATAAATCTTGGGTAACAAAGGGACTCCTGAATGCATGTAAAAAGAAAACTTTATTGTATAAGCAGTTTTTAAAATTTGAACTAATAAAGCCGATAGGAAATATAAGACATATAAAAATAAATTATCAAACATTATGCGATTGTGTAAGAAGCAGTATTACTGCGATTTGTTGGAGAAAAATAAAACTAACATTAGGGTAACCTGGAAGCTCTTGGGTGAAATCATTAAAGAGAAAAAAGTTATTAAAGATTATCCATCTTACTTTTATATAGACTCTGATAAAATTGTAGAAGGAAATAAAATTATTGCTGATTATTTTAATGATTATTTTGTTAATGTTGGTAAAAATTTATCAAAATCAATTGTAACTACGGCAAAGTGTTCTATGGACAACTGTAAATTCATTAATAAAATTCAGGATTCAATGTTTATTAGAGAAACGGATGAAAAAGAAATTTTTAACATAGTTCATAAAATTAAGGGAAAAATCCACTGACATTGATAGCTTTGACATGGTTTTGATTAAGAACATTATTGACTGTGCTGCTCCACAGCCTGTCCAGTGGATTTTTATTTAGCGCTGTTGTCGTGCGTTACCTGTGCTGCTCCACAGCCTGTCCAGTGGATTTTTATTTTTATTTTATTTTATTTTTTAGCACTGTTGTTGTGCGTTACCTGTGCTGCTCCACAGCCTGTCTGGTGGATTTTTGTTTTGTTTTAGCACTGTTGTCGTGCGTTACCTGTGCTGCTCCACAGCCTGTCCAGTGGATTTTGATTTAGCACTGTTGTCGTGCGTTGCCTGTGCTGCTCCACAGCCTGTCCAGTGGATTTTTATTTTTATTTTATTTTATTTTTTGGCACTGTTGTTGTGCGTTGCCTGTGCTGCTCCACAGCCTGTCTAGTGGATTTTTATTTTGTTTTAGCACTGTTGTCGTGCGTTGCCTGTGCTGTTCCACAGCCTGTCCAGTGGATTTTTATTTTTATTTTATTTTATTTTTTGGCACTGTTGTTGTGCGTTGCCTGTGCTGCTCCACAGCCTGTCTAGTGGATTTTTATTTTATTTTAGCACTGTTGTCGTGCGTTACCTGTGCTGCTCCACAGCCTGTCTAGTGTCGGATTCCCTGTTTGGGAATCCGCTAGCTTAGCGTAGCTACTAGCTCTTAGCCGTTTTAGCATGGCGGCTTCTCCTGTCTCTCCCGTACTTTTCTGCTCTGGGTGTGAAATGTTTAGTTATTCCTCGGCCTCTTTTAGCAGTAACGGTACTTCTAATAAGTGCAGCTTATTCGTAGCTTTGGAGGCCAGGCTGGGCGAATTGGAGGCTCGGCTCCGCACCGTGGAAAATTCTACAGCTAGCCAGGCCCCTGTAGTCGGTGCGGACCAAGGTAGCTTAGCCGCCGTTAGTTCCCCCCTGGCAGACCCCGTGCAGTCGGGAAGGCAGGCTGACTGGGTGACTGTGAGGAGGAAGCGTAGCCCTAAACAGAAGCCCCGTGTACACCGTCAACCCGTTCACATCTCTAACCGTTTTTCCCCACTCGACGATACACTCGCCGAGGATCAAACTCTGGTTATTGGCGACTCTGTTTTGAGAAATGTGAAGTTAGCGACACCAGCAACCATTGTCAATTGTCTTCCGGGGGCCAGAGCAGGCGACATCGAAGGACATTTGAAATTGCTGGCTAAGGCTAAGCGTAAATTTGGTAAGATTGTAATTCACGTCGGCAGTAATGACACTCGGTTACGCCAATCGGAGGTCACTAAAATTAACATTGAATCGGTGTGTAACTTTGCAAAAACAATGTCGGACTCTGTTGTTTTCTCTGGGCCCCTCCCCAATCAGACCGGGAGTGACATGTTTAGCCGCATGTTCTCCTTGAATTGCTGGCTGTCTGAGTGGTGTCCAAAAAATGAGGTGGGCTTCATTGATAATTGGCAAAGCTTCTGGGGAAAACCTGGTTTTGTTAGGAGAGACGGCATCCATCCCACTTTAGAGGGAGCAGCTCTCATTTCTAGAAATCTGGCCAATTTTTTGGGATCCTCCAAACTGTGACTGTCTAGCGTTGGGACCAGGAGGCAGAGCTGTGGTCTTATACACCTCTCTGCAGCTTCTCTCCCCCTGCCATCCCCCTATTACCCCATCCCCGTAGAGACGGTGCCTGCTCCTAGACCACCAATAACTAGCAAAAATCTATTTAAGCATAAAAATTCAAAAAGAAAAAATAATATAGCACCTTCAATTGCACCACAGACTAAAACAGTTAAATGTGGTCTATTAAACATTAGGTCTCTTTCTTCTAAGTCCCTGTTGGTAAATGATATAATAATTGATCAACGTATTGATTTATTCTGCCTAACAGAAACTTGGTTACAGCAGGATGAATATGTTAGTTTAAATGAGTCAACACCCCCGAGTCACACTAACTGTCAGAATGCTCGTAGCACGGGCCGGGGCGGAGGATTAGCAGCAATCTTCCATTCCAGCTTATTAATTAATCAAAAACCTAGACAGAGCTTTAATTCATTTGAAAGCTTGTCTCTTAGTCTTGTCCATCCAAATTGGAAGTCCCAAAAACCAGTTTTATTTGTTATTATCTATCGTCCACCTGGTCGTTACTGTGAGTTTCTCTGTGAATTTTCAGACCTTTTGTCTGACTTAGTGCTTAGCTCAGATAAGATAATTATAGTGGGCGATTTTAACATCCACACAGATGCTGAGAATGACAGCCTCAACACTGCATTTAATCTATTATTAGACTCTATCGGCTTTGCTCAAAAAGTAAATGAGTCCACCCACCACTTTAATCATATCTTAGATCTTGTTCTGACTTATGGTATGGAAATAGAAGACTTAACAGTATTCCCTGAAAACTCCCTTTTGTCTGATCATTTTTTAATAACATTTACATTTACCCTGATGGACTACCCTGCAGTGGGGAATAAGTTTCATTACACTAGAAGTCTTTCAGAAAGCGCTGTAACTAGGTTTAAGGATATGATTCCTTCTTTATGTTCTCTAATGTCATATACCAACACAGAGCAGAGTAGCTACCTAAACTCTGTAAGGGAGTTAGAGTATCTTGTCAATAGTTTTACATCCTCATTGAAGACAACTTTGGATGCTGTAGCTCCTCTGAAAAAGAGAGCTTTAAATCAGAAGTGTCTGACTCCGTGGTATAACTCACAAACTCGTAGCTTAAAGCAGATAACCCGTAAGTTGGAGAGGAAATGGCGTCTCACTAATTTAGAAGATCTTCACTTAGCCTGGAAAAAGAGTTTGTTGCTCTATAAGAAAGCCCTTCGTGAAGCTAGGACATCTTTCTACTCATCACTAATTGAAGAAAATAAGAACAACCCCAGGTTTCTTTTCAGCACTGTAGCCAGGCTGACAAAGAGTCAGAGCTCTATTGAGCTGAGTATTCCATTAACTTTAACTAGTAATGACTTCATGACTTTCTTTGCTAACAAAATTTTGACTATTAGAGAAAAAATTACTCATAACCATCCCAAAGATGTATCGTTATCTTTGGCTGCTTTCAGTGATGCCGGTATTTGGTTAGACTCTTTCTCTCCGATTGTTCTGTCTGAGTTATTTTCATTAGTTACTTCATCCAAACCATCAACATGCTTATTAGACCCCATTCCTGCCAGGCTGCTCAAGGAAGTCCTACCATTATTTAATGCTTCAATCTTAAATATGATCAATCTATCTTTGTTAGTTGGTTATGTACCACAGGCCTTTAAGGTGGCAGTAATTAAACCATTACTTAAAAAGCCATCACTTGACCCAGCTATCTTAGCTAATTATAGGCCAATCTCCAACCTTCCTTTTCTCTCAAAGATTCTTGAGAGGGTAGTTGTAAAACAGCTAACTGATCACCTGCAGAGGAATGGTCTATTTGAAGAGTTTCAGTCAGGTTTTAGAATTCATCATAGTACAGAAACAGCATTAGTGAAGGTTACAAATGATCTTCTTATGGCTTCGGACAGTGGACTTATCTCTGTGCTTGTTCTGTTGGACCTCAGTGCTGCTTTTGATACTGTTGACCATAAAATTTTATTACAGAGATTAGAGCATGTCATAGGTATTAAAGGCATTGCGCTGCGGTGGTTTGAATCATATTTGTCTAATAGATTACAGTTTGTTCATGTAAATGGGGAATCTTCTTCACAGACTAAAGTTAATTATGGAGTTCCACAAGGTTCTGTGCTAGGACCAATTTTATTCACTTTATACATGCTTCCCTTGGGCAGTATTATTAGACGGTATTGCTTAAATTTTCATTGTTACGCAGATGATACCCAGCTTTATCTATCCATGAAGCCAGAGGATACGCACCAATTAGCTAAACTGCAGGATTGTCTTACAGACATAAAGACATGGATGACCTCTAATTTCCTGCTTTTAAACTCAGATAAAACTGAAGTTATTGTACTTGGCCCCACAAATCTTACAAGCATGGTGTCTAACCAGATCGTTACTCTGGATGGCATTTCCCTGATCTCTAGTAATACTGTGAGAAATCTTGGCGTTATTTTTGATCAGGATATGTCATTCAAAGCGCATATTAAACAAATATGTAGGACTGCCTTTTTGCATTTACGCAATATCTCTAAAATCAGAAAGGTCTTGTCTCAGAGTGATGCTGAAAAACTAATTCATGCATTTATTTCCTCTAGGCTGGACTATTGTAATTCATTATTATCAGGTTGTCCTAAAAGTTCCCTAAAAAGCCTTCAGTTGGTTCAGAATGCTGCAGCTAGAGTACTGACGGGGACTAGCAGGAGAGAGCATATCTCACCCGTGTTGGCCTCCCTTCATTGGCTTCCTGTTAATGCTAGAATAGAATTTAAAATTCTTCTTCTTACTTATAAGGTTTTGAATAATCAGGTCCCATCTTATCTTAGGGACCTCGTAGTACCATATTACCCCATTAGAGCGCTTCGCTCTCAGACTGCGGGCTTACTTGTAGTTCCTAGGGTTTGTAAGAGTACAATGGGAGGCAGAGCCTTCAGCTTTCAGGCTCCTCTCCTGTGGAACCAGCTCCCAATTCAGATCAGGGAGACAGATACCCTCTCTACTTTTAAGATTAGGCTTAAAACTTTCCTTTTCGCTAAGGCTTATAGTTAGGGCTGGATCGGGTGACCCTGGACCATCCCTTGGTTATGTTGCTTTAGACGTAGACTGTGTTTCATAATTATTGTATGGCCTTGCCTTGCAATGTGGAGCGCCTTGGGGCAACTGTTTGTTGTGATTTGGCACTATACAAGAAAAAAGTTGATTGATTGATTGACTGTATTATCAAACCCATAACATATATTTCGAACAGCAGTATGGTTTCAGAAAAAAATCAAACAACTTCTTTGGCTTTAATAGACTTTGTAGAACAAGTTACAAATGCAATAGAGAAGAAGCAATACACTGTTGGGGTTTTTTGACTTAAAGAAAGCATTTGATACTATTGATCATACTGTATTATTGGAAAAATTACAGATGTATGGTATTAGAGGACTGGCCTTTAACTGGATAGCTAGTTATTTACGTAATAGATAACAGTGTGTTCACCTTGGTGGGATAAAATCAGAATTTTTGAGGATTACATGTGGAGTGCCCCAGGGGTCAGTTCTCGGGCCATTATTGTTTTTGCTGTATATTAATGAGATAGGTTTGATATAGGTTAGTCTTTGAGTTGTATTTTGTTTGGTGATGATACAACTGTGATTGGTAGTGGAGATAATTTGAGACAGCTCTTGGACTTGGTGGAGAGGAAACTGCAAAAATTTAAATACTCTAATAAATTATCACTTAATTTCGGTAAAACTAAGTGCATTATATTTGGAAATAAGCCCAGAAATTTAAGTAATAAATTATTGTTGAATGGCATTGAAACTGAAATTGTATCTCAAACTAAATTTCTTGGAGTTTTTGTTGATGACAAGCTCAGTTGGAAAACTCATATAAAACATATTGAGTCCAAAACATCAAAAGTTATTGCTATCTTATACAAAGTACAGTACTTTCTCCCCCAACATCTGTTGGTTTCATTGTATCACTCATTACTTGTCCCTTATATGACTTACTGCATTGAAGTTTGGGGAAATACATATAAAACAAATACTAATCCAATATTTCTGTTACAAAAAAAGCTATAAGAGTGATAAGTAAAAAACCATATCGTGAACCAACAAATTCACTGTCCGTCTTCAGTTTTTGAAATTTTATGACTTGGTTGATTATTTTACAATACAGATAATGTATAAAGTTAAAAATGGACTCTTACCTCAACATGTCCAGGAGCTGTTTAAAATGAGAGAGTCCAGTTTTAATTTGTGTGGAACTTTGGTATTTGATAGAAAAATTTGAACTACTGCTAAAAGTCATTGCGTTTCCGTAAAGGGTGTTAGAGTGTGGAATGATTGTTTAGATTGTATTAAAGTATCAAGTACATTGGCTTGTTTTAAAAGACTGTATAAAAATAATATATTAATTTGTTAAAGTTTGCGTAATTAAGTAAACTGCCTGTGTGGCTATTTTTTATTTGTTTGTCTGTTGTATTACTTTGTTTGTTTAACTGCGTTACATTGCTGACTGGTAATTGTTTTTCGTGTTTATTTTTTGTTTGTATACAGAAACTGATGTACGGGGTGGGCGTCTATAAGCTTTTGCTTCTGCCCACACCCTTTCAGCCGCACTAAATTGGTAAATTGTTTGAGTTTTGTTCTATATGTTTTAATTTTTGTTTTCTCTTGATTTGTTTTGTAAATGAGAGATTTTGTTTGTGCGTGCGTGCTGAATAAATCATTCATTCATTCATTCATTCATTCAATGCAGAACATTTCCTGAAATTTGAAACTGCTGGCTAAGGCTAAGCGTAAATTTGGTAAGATTGTAATTCACGTCGGCAGTAATGACACCCGGTTACGCCAATCGGAGGTCACTAAAATTAACATTAAATCGGTGTGTAACTTTGCAAAAACAATGTCGGACTCTGTAGTTTTCTCTTGGCCCCTCCCCAATCGGACCGGGAGTGACATGTTTAGCCGCATGTTCTCCTTGAATTGCTGGCTGTCTGAGTGGTGTCCAAAAAATGAGGTGGGCTTCATAGATAATTGGCAAAGCTTCTGGGGAAAACCTGGTCTTGTTAGGAGAGACGGCATCCATCCCACTTTGGATGGAGCAGCTCTCATTTCTAGAAATCTGGCCAATTTTCTTAAATCCTCCAAACCGTGACTATCCAGGGTTGGGACCAGGAAGCAGAGTTGTAGTCTTACACACCTCTCTGCAGCTTCTCTCCCCCTGCCATCCCCTCATTACCCCATCCCCGTAGAGACGGTGCCTGCTCCCAGACCACCAATAACCAGCAAAAATCTATTTAAGCATAAAAATTCAAAAAGAAAAAATAATATAGCACCTTCAACTGCACCACAGACTAAAACAGTTAAATGTGGTCTATTAAACATTAGGTCTCTCTCTTCTAAGTCCCTGTTGGTAAATGATATAATAATTGATCAACATATTGATTTATTCTGCCTTACAGAAACATGGTTACAGCAGGATGAATATGTTAGTTTAAATGAGTCAACACCCCCGAGTCACACTAACTGTCAGAATGCTCGTAGCACGGGCCGGGGCGGAGGATTAGCAGCAATCTTCCATTCCAGCTTATTAATTAATCAAAAACCCAGACAGAGCTTTAATTCATTTGAAAGCTTGACTGTTAGTCTTGTCCATCCAAATTGGAAGTCCCAAAAACCAGTTTTATTTGTTATTATCTATCGTCCACCTGGTCATTACTGTGAGTTTCTCTGTGAATTTTCAGACCTTTTGTCTGACTTAGTGCTTAGCTCAGATAAGATAATTATAGTGGGTGATTTTAACATCCACACAGATGCTGAGAATGACAGCCTCAACACTGCATTTAATCTATTATTAGACTCTATTGGCTTTGCTCAAAATGTAAATGAGTCCACCCACCACTTTAATCATATCTTAGATCTTGTTCTGACTTATGGTATGGAAATAGAAGACTTAACAGTATTCCCTGAAAACTCCCTTCTGTCTGATCATTTCTTAATAACATTTACATTTACTCTGATGGACTACCCAGCAGTGGGGAATAAGTTTCATTACACTAGAAGTCTTTCAGAAAGCGCTGTAACTAGGTTTAAGGATATGATTCCTTCTTTATGTTCTCTAATGCCATATACCAACACAGTGCAGAGTAGCTACCTAAACTCTGTAAGTGAGATAGAGTATCTCGTCAATAGTTTTACATCCTCATTGAAGACAACTTTGGATGCTGTAGCTCCTCTGAAAAAGAGAGCTTTAAATCAGAAGTGCCTGACTCCGTGGTATAACTCACAAACTCGTAGCTTAAAGCAGATAACCCGTAAGTTGGAGAGGAAATGGCGTCTCACTAATTTAGAAGATCTTCACTTAGCCTTGAAAAAGAGTCTGTTGCTCTATAAAAAAGCCCTCCGTAAAGGTAGGACATCTTTCTACTCATCACTAATTGAAGAAAATAAGAACAACCCCAGGTTTCTTTTCAGCACTGTAGCCAGGCTGACAAAGAGTCAGAGCTCTATTGAGCTGAGTATTCCATTAACTTTAACTAGTAATGACTTCATGACTTTCTTTGCTAACAAAATTTTAACTGTTAGAGAAAAAATTACTCATAACCATCCCAAAGACGTATCGTTATCTTTGGCTGCTTTCAGTGATGCCGGTATTTGGTTAGACTCTTTCTCTCCGATTGTTCTGTCTGAGTTATTTTCATTAGTTACTTCATCCAAACCATCAACATGTTTATTAGACCCCATTCCTACCAGGCTGCTCAAGGAAGCCCTACCATTATTTAATGCTTCGATCTTAAATATGATCAATCTATCTTTGTTAGTTGGCTATGTACCACAGGCTTTTAAGGTGGCAGTAATTAAACCATTACTTAAAAAGCCATCACTTGACCCAGCTATCTTAGCTAATTATAGGCCAATCTCCAACCTTCCTTTTCTCTCAAAATTCTTGAAAGGGTAGTTGTAAAACAGCTAACTGATCATCTGCAGAGGAATGGTCTATTTGAAGAGTTTCAGTCAGGTTTTAGAATTCATCACAGTACAGAAACAGCATTAGTGAAGGTTACAAATGATCTTCTTATGGCCTCGGACAGTGGACTCATCTCTGTGCTTGTTCTGTTAGACCTCAGTGCTGCTTTTGATACTGTTGACCATAAAATTTTATTACAGAGATTAGAGCATGCCATAGGTATTAAAGGCACTGCGCTGCAGTGGTTTGAATCATATTTGTCTAATAGATTACAATTTGTTCATGTAAATGGGGAATCTTCTTCACAGACTAAAGTTAATTATGGAGTTCCACAAGGTTCTGTGCTAGGACCAATTTTATTCACTTTATACATGCTTCCCTTAGGCAGTATTATTAGACGGTATTGCTTAAATTTTCATTGTTACGCAGATGATACCCAGCTTTATCTATCCATGAAGCCAGAGGACACACACCAATTAGCTAAACTGCAGGATTGTCTTACAGACATAAAGACATGGATGACCTCTAATTTCCTGCTTTTAAACTCAGATAAAACTGAAGTTATTGTACTTGGCCCCACAAATCTTAGAAACATGGTGTCTAACCAGATCCTTGCTCTGGATGGCATTACCCTGACCTCTAGTAATACTGTGAGAAATCTTGGAGTCATTTTTGATCAGGATATGTCATTCAATGCGCATATTAAACAAATATGTAGGACTGCTTTTTTGCATTTACGCAATATCTCTAAAATCAGAAAGGTCTTGTCTCAGAGTGATGCTGAAAAACTAATTCATGCATTTATTTCCTCTAGGCTGGACTACTGTAATTCATTATTATCAGGTTGTCCTAAAAGTTCCCTAAAAAGCCTTCAGTTAATTCAAAATGCTGCAGCTAGAGTACTGACGGGGACTAGAAGGCGAGAGCATATCTCACCCATATTGGCCTCTCTTCATTGGCTTCCTGTTAATTCTAGAATAGAATTTAAAATTCTTCTTCTTACTTATAAGGTTTTGAATAATCAGGTCCCATCTTATCTTAGGGACCTCGTAGTACCATATCACCCCAATAGAGCGCTTCGCTCTCAGACTGCAGGCTTACTTGTAGTTCCTAGGGTTTGTAAGAGTAGAATGGGAGGCAGAGCCTTCAGCTTTCAGGCTCCTCTCCTGTGGAACCAGCTCCCAATTCAGATCAGGGAGACAGACACCCTCTCTACTTTTAAGATTAGGCTTAAAACTTTCCTTTTTGCTAAAGCTTATAGTTAGGGCTGGATCAGGTGACCCTGAACCATCCCTTAGTTATGCTGCTATAGACGTAGACTGCTGGGGGGTTCCCATGATGCACTGTTTCTTTCTCTTTTTGCTCTGTATGCACCACTCTGCATTTAATCATTAGTGATCGATCTCTGCTCCCCTCCACAGCATGTCTTTTTCCTGGTTCTCTCCCTCAGCCCCAACCAGTCCCAGCAGAAGACTGCCCCTCCCTGAGCCTGGTTCTGCTGGAGGTTTCTTCCTGTTAAAAGGGAGTTTTTCCTTCCCAATGTAGCCAAGTGCTTGCTCACAGGGGGTCGTTTTGACCGTTGGGGTTTTACATAATTATTGTATGGCCTTGCCTTACAATATAAAGCGCCTTGGGGCAACTGTTTGTTGTGATTTGGCGCTATGTAAAAAAATTGATTGATTGATTGATTGATTTTTGATCAGGATATGTCATTCAAAGCGCATATTAAACAAATATGTAGGACTGCTTTTTTGCATTTACGCAATATCTCTAAAATTAGAAAGGTCTTGTCTCAGAGTGATGCTGAAAAACTAATTCATGCATTTATTTCCTCTAGGCTGGACTATTGTAATTCATTATTATCAGGTTGTCCTAAAAGTTCCCTAAAAAGCCTTCAGTTAATTCACCCATATTGGCCTCTCTTCATTGGCTTCCTGTTAATTATAGAATAGAATTTAAAATTCTTCTTCTTACTTATAAGGTTTTGAATAATCAGGTAACATCTTATCTTAGGGACCTCGTAGTACCATATGACCCCAATAGAGCGCTTCGCTCTCAGACTGCAGGCTTACTTGTAGTTCCTAGGGTTTGTAAGAGTAGAATGGGAGGCAGAGCCTTCAGCTTTCAGGCTCCTCTCCTGTGGAACCAGCTCCCAATTCAGATCAGGGAGACAGACACTCCTTTTTGCTAAAGCTTATAGTTAGGGCTGGATCAGGTGACCCTGAACCATCCCTTAGTTATGCTGCTATAGACGTAGACTGCTGGGGGGTTCCCATGATGCACTGTTTCTTTCTCTTTTTGCTCTGTATGCACCACTCTGCATTTAATCATTAGTGATCGATCTCTGCTCCCCTCCACAGCATGTCTTTTTCCTGGTTCTCTCCCTCAGCCCCAACCAGTCCCAGCAGAAGACTGCCCCTCCCTGAGCCTGGTTCTGCTGGAGGTTTCTTCCTGTTAAAAGGGAGTTTTTCCTTCCCACTGTAGCCAAGTGCTTGCTCACAGGGGGTCGTTTTGACCGTTGGGGTTTTACATAATTATTGTATGGCCTTGCCTTACAATATAAAGCGCCTTGGGGCAACTGTTTGTTGTGATTTGGCGCTATATAAAAAAAAAAAATTGAATTGATTGATTGATGTTCAGCTGAATGTGTAATCAGGAAGATCTGATGGTTAAAGGTTGCTGACACATCCAAACGGAATTAGGACAAATGATAAAGAGACAATACTTATATTACAGGCATCAGTGCTTTTTTCATAGGAGTGATTGTTCTTTAACTCTCGTTGTTTTCTGGCACAAATTCAAAGATTCTTAACATTGTGCTGAAGGACGTTGGATATAAAATACACAGACGTTTGGGTTGTTTTGGCCTGAGATGGATTGAGTGATGGCTTTGATAATAGCACAGTAATAAATAAGCCTTTAAAACCAACATAGTGGTATAGAAATGGGTGACAATTCAAAGCAAAAAGCAACATAAAGTGTCTTAGTACACAGTAAAATCACCAGTGTTAAATTAACACTGCTCTATGCTGAGTTTTTGCTCTGCTATGTGACAGTATGCTGAGCGCTACACGAGGCGGACACAAGAAATTAAACATGTTCATTTTTTTCTGCGTAGAGCACTAGACACAGAAAGCATGCAGTTTTGAAGCAGGCCTGTGCAAAACTGCGCTACTGTCTACACAACACTGCACAATTGTACACATCGAACAACTGAGTGCAGGCATCCAGAGTGAATCAGCTGGAGGAGAACAGGTGTAGCTGCATGATCCTGTATGTGTTTACAGCAGGTGATCGAACTGGTGGACGTGTGCGTGCGCCGACCAGGTGGTCGAACCGACATGCATGCATGTGACTGCATGATCCACACAGCCCACATCGTCTGTACCTGCTTATAACAGGTGATCAAACTGGCGGACGTGTGTGCTCAGAACAGGTCATCTAACCTGTGCACTAGTGTGTGGTGAAATGATCTGCGTCCACAACGCCTGTGCGTGCTTAAAACAGATGATCAAACAGACACATGAGTGTGAAGCAGGTTCCACATATGAGGGAACTGTTTCCTGTTCCATAATGTTGAATCTTGTAAATTTGCTGCTGATAAGGAGTAAAACAAATCCTCTGCCCATAGTACAACCAGGAGAAGAAGAAGAATACCATAATACTGTAGTGAATTGCAGCTTCTTTTTTTCTATTTAAATTTTTGGTATAATTTCTTTGCATCATGTTGAATCGCATCGTATTGCACTGTGAGGAATTGAATCGCCATCAAATACATATCAAATCATTGCATCGAGTTGGGAAACAGGAGTGAATCCTATCACATCATATCGTCAGTATCGTCATGTATCGCTATATGTATCATATTGCTGGTAGTCGAGATGCGTATCATCATCATCATTGTCAGTGATGAGATTCACATCCCTTCTCCATACGCATCACAACGCAACTGTATGCAAGCCCGGTGTGAAAGGGGCTTAAGCAAGACTAGGAACGCAATCATGTGCCATCACTAACCAGCCTACACAAGGACTACGCCAAATGTGTGCAAATTTTCCAGTGTACTACATATCCATCACAACACAACTGTATGAAAGCCTGATGTGAAAGGGGCTTAAGTCTGTGGTCAGCACAACAAGACCACATGGGTTAGGCAACTCATCAATCAATCAACTTCAATCAACTTTTTTCTTGTATAGCGCCAAATCACAACAAACAGTTGCCCCAAGGCGCTCCACATTGCAAGGCAAGGCCATACAATAATTATGAAACACAGTCTACGTCTAAAGCAACATAACCAAGGGATGGTCCAGGGTCACCCGATCCAGCCCTAACTATAAGCCTTAGCGAAAAGGAAAGTTTTAAGCCTAATCTTAAAAGTAGAGAGGGTATCTGTCTCCCTGATCTGAATTGGGAGCTGGTTCCACAGGAGAGGAGCCTGAAAGCTGAAGGCTCTGCCTCCCATTCTACTCTTACAAACCCTAGGAACTACAAGTAAGCCCGCAGTCTGAGAGCGAAGCGCTCTAATGGGGTAATATGGTACTATGAGGTCCCTAAGATAAGATGGGACCTGATTATTCAAAACCTTATAAGTAAGAAGAAGAATTTTAAATTCTATTCTAGCATTAACAGGAAGCCAATGAAGGGAGGCCAACACGGGTGAGATATGCTCTCTCCTGCTAGTCCCCGTCAGTACTCTAGCTGCAGCATTCTGAACCAACTGAAGGCTTTTTAGGGAACTTTTAGGACAACCTGATAATAATGAATTACAATAGTCCAGCCTAGAGGAAACAAATGCATGAATTAGTTTTTCAGCATCACTCTGAGACAAGACCTTTCTGATTTTAGAGATATTGCGTAAATGCAAAAAGGCAGTCCTACATATTTGTTTAATATGCGCTTTGAATGACATATCCTGATCAAAAATAACTCCAAGATTTCTCACAGTATTACTAGAGATCAGGGAAATGCCATCCAGAGTAACGATCTGGTTAGACACCATGCTTCTAAGATTTGTGGGGCCAAGTACAATAACTTCAGTTTTATCTGAGTTTAAAAGCAGGAAATTAGAGGTCATCCATGTCTTTATGTCTGTAAGACAATCCTGCAGTTTAGCTAATTGGTGCGTATCCTCTGGCTTCATGGATAGATAAAGCTGGGTATCATCTGCGTAACAATGAAAATTTAAGCAATACCGTCTAATAATACTGCCCAAGGGAAGCATGTATAAAGTGAATAAAATTGGTCCTAGCACAGAACCTTGTGGAACTCCATAATTAACTTTAGTCTGTGAAGAAGATTCCCCATTTATATGAACAAACTGTAATCTATTAGACAAATATGATTCAAACCACCGCAGCGCAATGCCTTTAATACCTATGACATGCTCTAATCTCTGTAATAAAATTTTATGGTCAACAGTATCAAAAGCAGCACTGAGGTCCAACAGAACAAGCACAGAGATAAGTCCACTGTCCGAAGCCATAAGAAGATCATTTGTAACCTTCACTAATGCTGTTTCTGTACTATGATGAATTCTAAAACCTGACTGAAACTCTTCAAATAGACCATTCCTCTGCAGGTGATCAGTTAGCTGTTTTACAACTACCCTCTCAAGAATCTTTGAGAGGGTAGTTGTAGTTGGGTAGTAGTGACTCATGGCAATGACTACCTCTAGACTAGGTGTTCTCTGTGTTGAATTTCACTTGAATGTACTATACAACTCAGGTGTTGACAACAGGACATGTTATAATATATGACAGCTCACTGCTTCATCACACCTGATCCAAACTCAGCAACATTACTCATAGGATGCACAATGGACAATACAGACTGGAGGACTGTATAGTTTTGGTTTTCCATTCTTATTTAGGTTGTGTCTAACTAAATATAGATCATCTGTGTATAAACACAAGCACTTCATCCTTACTCCTTCTGAGAGCTGGAATAAGCATTAGCAACAATGGACCTTGGAGTCTACATAGAACTTACTTCTTCTCATCTCCTCAGTCCTTTTGAGAGCATTATTGGTCTTGATGAAGATAAAGACTGAGCGATGGTAACTTTCAGACAACTTGATCCTTCCGAGCAAAGATCCTTATTAAGGGCCCCTTCACACATAGTAGGAATGTGGTCAAACTGCGCATGAGGTGCACATGAAGCAGGAATCGTATGCAATACGTGTAAAATGGTAGCTGCCTCCAGTGCCTCGTACACCTTTTGCGACAACTATCTGCACACCAGCGGCTGAAAGACAGAGTGCGCACTGTGAGAGCCCATTGAACCCTCTCGCGGCAGGTGCCGGCCAAATTCCAGTTGACACACATGAACATCTAACACCACTCGCTTGGCATGTCGAAAAGGTGTGGCCATTTGTACTATTAACACAACAACAGTCAGCAGACACAGTGACACATTGGTGTGTGCACTGAACTGACGGAGTGTGGCCGCCGGCAGGAGCAGCTGTGGGGATCTTTGATTCTCGACGTCCCAGCTGGAGAACACGTACCATGTCCGGACGGACATGTACTAACAACTGTCCACTGTGACGCACGTGTGTCTGCTTGCTGACCTCACGTGGCCATACATAAAAACATATAATGCTGTTGCAATGGGGTGCAGCAAGCGCTCGCTGCGCATATTGACAGACTACCCCAGGTGAAACGGACGGTCAGATCATAACACGCGGCAGGCGATATGAATGTCATGTCACCCATGTGAGCTCTGTTCCACATGGTGCGGTGTCTGTCCTGCGGCACGAGGTCCACAAGACACGTGTGTCAGCAGGACATGCACGCGGGGCCAGCTGGACATGCTGCCAGCAGATGTGGACATGATAAGAGTGAGCTGCTTCATCATTCATGTAATTTCATGACTGTACGTATGTGACCATGGGTCATCTACAGAGGAACAGACGGATCATACTTGTGTTGTCTGCTTGATAAAAGGGATTCAATAAAATGTGGTGTTTTTATATGGTGTGTGGTTTTATTTTTCTTAAATACGCCCATGTACTTCTTGATATGCATTTTGCCACACCTTTTACAGGACAGTGATGGTAGCTCAGTGGTAACATTTTTGGCTGGCAATCAGAGCTTTTGGAAACTGCAGGTTCAAATCCCATGAGTGGCATGTATTTTTTTTTCACAGCAGCTGCGGCATGTGGTTACACATGCCGCAGCTGCTCGCACTGTGTTCCCACGTGCACAAAACCGTCGCAACGGCATCGTTCACGCCTGCCCCTCGGCTCGACAGTTTCATGGTTCGCTCATATGAGCTGTTCTGCCGTGATTCGCCCTGATTTATACTTATTCGTACTATCTGTGAAGGGGCCCTAACCTACAATGACTGATTTTATGTTCATCTTATACTTAAGATGTTTTGGGAGAACCCTGATCTAAGTTACACTCTTGTCACTTTCAAATGTAGTTTAGTGTGATGTTTTTGATTGTGTTGGGTTGCTAGTTGCTGACTGTGATGAACCATTGTGTATAGCTGGTGGAACAGTTACCTGATAACCCTGTATGATGCCATTGTGGGTTTCATGAGGGGGCGGCTCCCAGCTCACATGGATGGTGTTATTCTGCTCACGTTTAACTGCTACGGACACAGCCAATGGTGAAGCACTTGGTTCTGTATGAAAAAGAAAAAAAAAAAAAACAGAATAGCAGAGTTTCTGATAACAGATGAAGAATATTGAAAATAAATAAAATACATGAAAACATTAAAGAAAATATTCAACCAAGTACTCAGTCTGAACCAAAAAATACAGACATTTCTTACCTATTTCTGGAACTCTGAGGTGCTGGGTGTTGCTCTCCCTTCCATACAAGTTGCTGCCATACGGACGAACTTTGAACTCGTGCTTGTAGCCTCTTTTTAAGGGGCCCACCAGAGTTTGGAAACTGGGCAGCATCACCTTCTTTGCTGCCCAGTCAGAGCTAATCGGCAGCAGAGAACGATACAGAACCTCAAAACCATCAAGGTAGTGTGTCTGAGCTGGCAGGGGCTGCAGCTGGCCAGAGAAGAACCACAACATGGATCTCACACACAGGAGACATTAGCATAGTCAAGAATATCATGGAAATATTCTTCACTAATGGAAGCACTACATTCAAATCCATTAATGGAGAATAATAATCAGCAGCCTTCTCTCTGAAAAAGAATGAATCGATTGTGACTTTTACTTACCTTCCATTGTACTCTGGATATGTTGGATCCAGAGGCAATGATTGTGACATTTTCCAGAGCCACCCTCATGGCAGAGAGCTCTTTGTGGAGGTCTTTCAGTTCCATGCTTGCAGCCTCTGGAAACACAACAGCTTTTTTAGATTTACAGTGCATCCAGAAAGCAATCACAGAAGTGGTGCAATTTTCCCCATTTTTTATGTTACAGACTTATTCTAAAATGGATGAAATTCATTTTTTTATTCCTACACACAGTACCCTATAATGACAATGTGAAAAAAGTTTTTTTTTTTTTTTTTTTGCAATTTTTTTTTTTAAAGAAAGAAATTATGTGTACGTAAATATTCACAGCCTTTGCCATGAAGCTCAAAACTGAGCTCAGGTGCCTCCTGTTTCCAATGATGATCCTTGAGATGTTTCTATAGCTTAACTGGAGTCCACCTGGGGTAAGGTCAGTTGACTGGACATGATTTGGAAAGACACACACCTGTCTACAAGTCTGGAAAAAATTACAGAAACATTTCTGCTGCTTTGAAAGTTCCAATGAGCACAGTGGCCTCCATCATCTGTAAATGGAACAGTGGTGGACACAGTCCCGTTAATCTGCTAATTAGCGAAGCTAACTTTTTTGTTACCTGATTAGCTTTTCAGCTAACTTTAAAAACCATCAATGGACCAATTAACTTCCGCTAAATTTAGTTCCGATAACTTTAGGCCGCTAACATCTTTTTGCAGGCATAGTGAATAAAGCTACAGTTAAAAACATTTGTAAAGTCTGAAATGTTAGATTTTAGTGCCTGCCTGTTACATGTTTTGTAGCAGACAGACAGCTGTGAGAGGTAGAGCTCAATCCTCCACCAGCAGAGGAGACCTGGCTACCAGACAGAAAGGGAAAAAAAAAATTGTTCCATTGAAAGAATGTAAAAACATTACTTTTTTGTTTTATATAACGACTAAAATAGATCCTTGTCATTTGATATTTTATTAATTTATAAACAACAGAAAAGGGACTTACATTTTGGTGTTCCACTGCTGCAAAAGTCCAAATTGTAACATGTAGTCCAGTGATGCTGTGCACTCGCTTCGGACTTCCATAAAATAAAAAAGACTGTGTAGTTCCTCAGTCCAGCCAAAAATCACGTCAGCTTTTCATCTGAACAGCTCTTCATGCATCCAGACAGCTTACAGCGGAGTGGATTTTGTATGTCTGTGTGTATATGTGTGTGTGTGTGTGTTACAAGAATTAGCAGTGTCAGTTAGCTCAATGAAATCATCGTGTCGTTGTCCCTGCGCTCGCGCGCACACACATGCATGCAACTGGGTTGCGCTTGCGCGCGTGTGTACTACCAAAAAGACAGTGTACATCTTCAGTGCAGCGAAAAAAAAAAAATCACATCAGAAATTAGTCCAGCTTTTTATTCTTTCTTCCTGCTAACACCCTCCAGACAGCGCAGTGGATTTGTTTTGTGTGCACGTGTGTGCATTAGCATGTGCACATGCATGTCAGACAGCACCGACATTGGAGCTGTCACTCACTCACTCACTCACTCAAATCTCTGCATGTCCTCACATCCCCAGCGCTAAAATGACCTCTCAAAAGACAGAGTGTGCACGTGTACCTGTGTAGAACAGGTGATCTGAGTGATGAGTGTGTGTCCACTCAGCTGCGCGAATGTTCACAATGGCTGAACGAGCCGCTACGCTCGTGCGTGGGATTTATTTATGCCAGAGGTGGATTATGCATTTGACATCTGATTGACAGTGCCAGCATGTAGCGCAGCCAGGTGAAAGGGACTTGACCAGCTGTCTGCACTGTGGAACGTTAGGTACCGGAGGTGAGTTACATGTTTGTTTATGTCGTCATGTGCTGGTCAAACATTTCCACATCATACCTGCTACAGACTTAGGAGGCGAACGTGTAATAATACGTGCGTTACAGAGGTGACATCCCGTTCAGCTGCGTTGCGGTGCTGCACCGAGCCTCTGATGCGCGCACAGCGCCACATACATGTTATTACATAACATTTCCTTCGCCCTCAAAACTGGGGTCCAGTGGAGGTGGACAAACGTGGCACAGCATGTCGGCAGGCTTTGCTGTGACCGATCGATCTCAGAGCTCAATCAACCGCGATCAGATTGTTTCAGATGCTGTTTTGATGCTGTCAGAATATGTAAATTGCAGTCAGATGGTCCTCAGATTGCACATAGGTGTCCCATATCGACGGCGCCCGGAGGGTTTTGAACTCTTGGGGCTGCAGGCCAATTTTGACCAACTGTGTCGACTTCGGCAGATGGCTGTCAGAACGTTTTGGAACTGAAATCCAACACTTTTTGGAGGTGCACCGATTCATAATTCTATGTGTGACGGGGGTATAAGTTTAAACAACTGTTTAAAAAAAAAAAAAAAACACCTTTCAGAATAATCTTGCTAACAATTCGAATAAATGCAAGTAAATCATATTCTGGGCACTCACAAATCTTTAACAAAACCAAGACTGTTTGGTTGTTGGTGATTGGTTCTGAAAAACTACAAACTCAGAAGATCAAGTATCAAGAGCATCAAGTGTCCGATTCTCTACACAGTGATGGCTGAAGCAGTAAGTTCTTTGGTTCCCACTCTTAATCCTCTTCTGGTTGAAAATATTCCCAGTCCACTTGAGGCTGTTCAGTTATCGTCAACTGGCTCAAAGGTTTGTTGGGCCTCACTTAGCAACCTCACTGATAAATCACACGATTACATAAGTTAAGCACTATATTCAGATGGCTACTGGGAGTGAAAGTGTAGCAGTTGCATGTTGAGATGCATATGAAGCACAATTTAATTCCTTTCCTGAGGATGAATACAGTTAAAGAACTAACTGATCGATAGCATAGTGTAAGTTATTTTGTCATCAAAATTCATCTTACCTTCAATGAATAGCTCTGCGCTGGCGGTGATCATGCCTGCATCATTGGCAGCAGTGCAGGTGTATTTCCCAGCATCCTCAGCTGTCACATAATGGATCTGGAGAGTCTGGTCTGGGTTCACAAGATACCTACATACACATATAGAGGCAGTATTTAATTAAATCAACGCTTTGAAAATATATATATAAAAAATTACTTTTATACATTTTGAAAATCATACTCTATTTGGTTTGATTCATGACAGAATATCAGGGAAAATAATGCCTAGGCTTGCAGTAAAATGAGTAAAACTAAATACGTGAATAACAACACAGCATGTTTGGGCATTTATCAAAGCTTTCCCAAATGTAAGCTGTTCTCTTCTTATTTGTGCTTAAAATATTTTAAAAATGTCAATAGAAAGGTGGAAAGAGACATATTTATAATTTTTGCACCTCAGGTGTGTGTGTGTGTGTGTGTGTGTGTGTGTGTAAGGTCCTGTGTACACAGAGAAGTAGTGGTGAGGAAATGATTAATTTGTGTCTTTTTCATATCTGATCATTATTTCATTCTCTACAATTTTTGCTAATGTTGAGTTAAATCGAGTTACGGCACCATGACACTTGCGTGAATTTGATTCCCGTACTGGCACACAATCTTGCGTGCCAATGCGTTAACGCATCGCAAACTGTTGTAAACTGTGTGTGAACTGTGTGTGGGTGCATGCCACACACAGTTGCCACACACTGAACCTGAAATTAGATTATGAAGAGATGCTACCCCTATAATGAACAGAACTTTACAGATACATTTTCTAATAGAGGTGGGTGATACCAGGAATTTTGGTATTGATCCGATACCAAGTAAATACAGGCTCAGTATCGCCGATATCAATACGATACTTTTTCATATTTAAGCTTCATAGATCCAAACGATCCAAAAGACCTAGGATAGAATTTCACCAAACGTTGCACGTGACAACAAAATAATTTATTATCGCAATCAACATTTTTGTTTAAAAAATATCACTCAACACAACTTAAAACAAAATTTCCTAAGGTAGAGGGCTGACAAACCACAATTCAAGGGTTCGCTGCTCTGTGTTGTATGACACAGCGCAGTACTGCTCTTACAGACAGAGAGTAGACTGATGAATCTGCGTGCGCAGCAGTCAGTGCGTGCGGGAGAGAAAAAAAAGCTTGAGTATCGATCTTTTTACACGAGGATCGTTCAATATCAATACCAGCGTTGGTATCAATATTATCAATATTAGGATCAATCCGCCCACCTCTATTTTATAACTCATAAGAAGGAATGAAAATGCAACTGTTTGACTAATCCATTACTATATACAAGTACACACCCACACACACACACATATATATGTATATATATATATATATATATATATATATATATATATATATATACATATACATATATATACATATATACATACATATATATATACATATATATACATATATACATATATATATATATATATATATATATACATATATATACATATATATATATACATATATATACATATATACATATATATATATACATATATACATATATATATATATATATATATTATAAATAATTACCTTTGAGACCAGATTCCAAATTAATTCACTACACGACACGCACGGGAAAACTTGGAGCTGTAGATCATTTCTCTGTCATTCTGGAAGTGATGAGAGATGGTTTCATCAGCCAAGTTCTGAGAGCAAATGCATCATCGGCTACAAAATGATTATTTTATATATCGTGGCGTCCAGTGGGACAAAGCGGGATGCATTGACATGACGAATTGCACAGCAGTGCGGGAATCAAATTCATGCAAGTGTCAAGGTGGCTTTAGAGTCGTTAATGAGTGGCTCATCAATGAGTGGAGCAACATCATCTCTTTCTCTTTACTGTTCTGATTGTGTTCTGCATTTAACTTGGCTTACTTTTGTACCAGGTCTCCATTTTAGAAATTATTTCATGGAGTTCTGCATATGGATGCTGGTAAATTTGGACATTTAAATTAAGACCAGTACCACACTTTGATGAGCTGCGGCATTTGGTCATCAGTTATCATAACGCAGGACAAGTTGAACCAGATTCACTTGTTCTTTATATAGTCTGAAATAGAAACGGCAGTGTGTTAAATTATCCTGGCAGACTGTATGGATCCGCCACTTTGACTTCAACGAGTGAATATTTCGCATTTCTTAGTGTCAACATTTGTACGTTTAACACCGATTTGTTTTTGGGTGATTCTTTAACTACGGGCACTACTGGCCTTGTAAATGTAATTTCCACCACACCATTGCCTTACAATATAAAGCGCCTTGGGGCAACTGTTTGTTGTGATTTGGCGCTATATACATGTGCTCTGATGTCACTGTTTATCTCCATAGAAACTACCCAAACAATCTTTCATACAAACTGTTTAAAGGGACATTACAGTGTTGTGGTGGAAATTACGGCAATAGTGTGGGACAACTACATTTTGTTTAAAAAAAATCACAAGAGTTGTATGACATTGAATACCCCAATTATGTTTTGATTATTTTACTGATATTTTATTAAGAGATATTTTAAAACATTAGAAAAAACGTTTCTTTACCATTCATTTTTATCATTGAAGATCAAAAGTCTGGGTGTGGGACAAGCACAAAACAGCAATATTTGCATATAATGATGCTGAAAAAAGGTGAAAAAGTCATCATAGACTACTAGAACAAATTTCTTAACACACTTTCACTGTAAAGATAACTATAAAAGTGTGAAATTTCCCCTTTTTTCTGTTTTTCATACAATATGATCAAAGGACATAAGTGCCTGTAGTCTAAGAATCACCCTTTTGTGGGTTTGCATTTTAATAGCGATAGGCCTTTTTGTGTGCAGAGCAAGTGATTCCATCGTCTCTTTTCCCCTACAAAATTACACTGAAGCTCATATAACTGCATGAAGTCTGCAGGCTTCATCAGCTGTGCTGCAGTTTCGGGAATTTAATGGTGGTTATTACATACTTTGGTTATTTGTACAGCAGTTCTGTGAGTTACATCAGTCACATAAATCTCAGATGAACCTCTTTACTTGGCCACACTTACCCAGCTGTATTGCTTTTGTAAAGAAGATCAAAGTTCTGAAGTAGCCCACGCATAACTGACTATATAAATGCTTTAATTTAATCAGTATTTCTCAAAAATAATTACATATGTTATCATGATTACTGTAGTGCAGCAGATAACCAAAACAATTATTCAGTTTGTGATAAAAGCATGAAATTTTGCACACATATTCTAAATTAACTAATGTTTATTTTCAGATTTGGAGACATCCTGGAGCTGACCTCTAATGACCTACAGGGGTCAATAAAGAATTTCACTGGGGTTAAAAATTAAAAAATACTCCAATCATGTTGAAAACTATACCACACTATTTGTGTGATTATATGGATTCCAAAGAGTTATATTTTGGGCTATCTGTGACTGTATGTTCTGGAGTTATGGGGTAAAAACAGCAAAAATGGTGACAAAGGACAGTTTCAGTTTGCACAGGGGTCAAAAGTTAAAGTTACTTCAATTTTGGTAAAAAGTTATGCAAATTAATGGTTGAGCAAATACGATTAATAAATGCAATAGTTTTGACTGTGTTGAATGCTTGGTCTCCAAAGTAAAGGTCAAACAAGGTCGACATCCATTGGATTCTATGACATGTGACCATCCCTGGTTCTCAAGACCAGGCAGCTAAGTGGCTCTACTCTTCTTTTTTTAGATGTTTAGATATACTTTAGTATACACTGGTAAGTTCTACCTTAGAATTGGAATGGATAATAGAAGATATACCTTCTGAATTTTCATATGTTACCCCATGACATGATAACTAAGTATGACAGATGGTGCAAACTATTCTTTTTTAAAATGCTTTTAACTCAACCAATTATTTGCATCATTTTTTTTTACCAAAATTGGAACCACCATTTTTACTGTTTTAACCCATAACTCCAGAACATTCAGTCATAGATGGTCCAAACTATACCTGTCTGGAAACTGTATGATCAGACAAATAATGTGGTATAGTTTTCAACATGATTGGACCATTTTTAAATTTTGACCCCTGTAGTTCATTAGAGGTCAGCTCCAGGATGGCTCCATATGTAAAAATAAACGAAAACACAGAAAACACTGCAAAAGAGGCACTACAGAAACTAAACATTCAAACACAATAGTGGCTACTGGGGCATCTGTGGTGTCAGTTATGAACCATGATGGAGCCAGAATGGCGGCCATGTTCATGTACGTTACAACAATGTAATGCTCCACTAACACATAACAGTATTCCATAAGTAAACAGTAAAGAATTACAAAGTGCAGAAGGACTGCTGAAATACTGTACCTGCCGTTGGGAAGTGGACCTTGTTCTCTCATCCAGACCACAGCAGGTGGAGGGTCACCTTTAGCTTGGCAGTAAAAATGGGCCGATTCGCCCATTCTCACAGACACATTTTCAGGCTTCAGCAGCAACACTGGTTTAGCTACAGTTCAGAGAAAAGACGTTCAGTAAAAAAGTAAGCCCTTTTCAGCTGCTCCCTTGTTTTTTAGGGTTGCCATAGCATAGCCCATTCCTTCCTGATGCAACTCCACATTACATGGAGAAATGTGACAGACAGGTTTGAACCGGGAACCTTCTGCACTGAAACCAAGCATAATAAACACTTGGCCACCATTCCTGCACTGTATCGTAGGTTACTATACTGTTACTGGGGATGGAATGATGCATTAGCTCCACGATATGATACATATCACACGTATTGAGATACAATACATAACTCAATACAATTATCATGATTTTATACATAACATGATACGCCTATTGCAATTTGATACGTATCACGATACACCTATCGCAATTTGATACATAACAATACACCTATCACAATTTGATACATATCAGGATACACCGATCGCAAACTGATTCATAACAATACACCTATCACAATTTGATACATATCAGGATACACAGATCGCAAACTGATTCATAACAATACACCTATCACAATTTGATACATATCAGGATACACAGATCGCAAACTGATTCATAACAATACACCTATCACAATTTGATACATATCAGGATACACAGATCGCAAACTGATTCATAACAATACACCTATCACAATTTGATACATATCAGGATACACCGATCGCAAACTGATTCATAACAATACACCTGTAACAATTTGATACATATCAGGATACACCTATTGCAATTTGATACGTATCACGATACACCTATCGTGATTTGATACATAACAACACACCTATCACAATTTGATACATATCAGGATACACAGATCGCAAACTGATTCATAACAATACACCTGTAACAATTTGATACATATCAGGATACACCGATCGCAAACTGATTCATAACAATACACCTGTAACAATTTGATACATATCAGGATACACCTATTGCAATTTGATACGTATCACGATACACCTATCGTGATTTGATACATAACAACACACCTATCACAATTTGATACATATCAGGATACACAGATCGCAAACTGATTCATAACAATACACCTGTAACAATTTGATACATATCAGGATACACCTATTGCAATTTGATACGTATCACGATACACCTATCATGATTTGATACATAACAACACACCTATCACAATTTGATACATATCAGGATACACCTATTGCAATTTGATACATATCAGGATACATCTATTGCAATTTGATACATAACAACACACCTATTGCAATTTGATACATATCAGGATACACCTATTGCAATTTGATACATATCAGGATACACCTATTGCAATTTGATATGTATCACGATACACCCATCGTGATTTGATACATAACAACACACCTATCACAATTTGATACATATCACAATACACCTATTGCAATTTGATACATATCACGACACACATTGTTGTTTACCCTAATTATGTAGAAAGCAATCTGTGGTGAATGTTGAAAGAAACAAGTTATTCTGAAGTATAAACTGTAATTCTCTATAGTATCTGATTCATATTTCTATATTTTATAAATCATTTATGATTCTTCTGAAAGAGGTTATTTCTTCCATGCAACAGTTGACTGCTGATGGTATCCTGATACTGTTGGTGCATGTTATTCAGTCCTGCTTGTGTGTTTTTTGTTTGTGGGAATGTATTTGGTTCTGTCTGGTTTCTCTAGGTTCCCTTGTGTTCATTGTCTGCTGTATGCGTCTCTTTCTGTGGGCCCTTCTGTGTGTCTGTCATGTGTCCTAGTTGTGGATTGTTCCTCTGCCTCCACCTTGTGCCTGTCTTTGATTTTGCATCTGTGGGTTTGTCTGTATTGAGCCATGTCCTCTGGCTTCCCCTGGTGACAGTTCCTAGTGTTGTTTGTGTCTCAGTGTGCCCTCATGACTCTTTGACTATTTTACCCTTATCTGTTTTTTTTAGTATATTTTTACTGGCAGCAGTTTTGTTCCCATTGCCTTTGTGGTCTGGTTTTATTTGTTCTATTCCTGTGTTTATTTTATCATGGTTGTATTTCTGTTAAGACTTCCTGTTTTATTTTGGTATTCTTGGTTGGCTTGTATGTTTGGTTACTTTCTTCCTGTGTCACTCCCCAGCTGTGTGGTCCATTAGTTATTTCCCACACCTGTAAGTTATTGTTCATTAGTTCCTTTGTGTATTTAAGCCTGTGTTTGCCCTTGTGAGTTTGCTGGTCCCTTTACGTTGGTTATGTTGCTTCCTGTCAGTTACTTCTGGTTTGCCAAGACTTGTGAATCTGTTGTACACTGCTGTTCCCTCTTAGTTATGGTTTGTTTTTTCCTTGTGTGGTTTGTCAGTTCGTGTGTTGTGTTTAACTCCCCATTTCCTTTTCCCTCCTTGTCTGATTTGGGATTGTTTGGACTATTTTGGCTCAACTGTAAATAAATTACTATTGTTTGCACCCTACTTCCTTGTTGTTTTTTATTTTTTAGACCGCTCTGTAATTTCGGTTTACTTTGACTAAATCACAACAGATACTAATTTTGACAGAAATACATGATTCGAAATCGGCCGCACTATACAGTAGTGTTCAGAATAATAGTAGTGCTATGTGATTAAAAAGATTAATCCAGGTCTTGAGTATATTTCTTATTGTTACATGGGAACAAAGTACCAGTAGATTCAGTAGATTCTCACAAATCCAACAAGACCAATCATTCATGATATGCACACTCTTAAGGCTATGAAATTGGGCTATTAGTAAAAAAAAAAGTTGAAAAGGGGGTGTTCACAATAATAGCAGCATCTGCTGTTGACGCTACAAACTCAAAACTATTATGTTCAAACTGCTTTTGTAGCAATCCTGCGAATCACTAAACTAGTATTTAGTTGTATAACCACAGTTTTTCATGATTTCTTCACATCTGCGAGGCATTAATTTTGTTGGTTTGGAACTAAGATTTTGCTCGTTTACTAGTGTGCTTGGGGTCATTGTCTTGTTGAAACACCCATTTCAAGGGCATGTCCTCTTCAGCATAACGCAACATGAGCTCTTCAAGTATTTTGACATATCCACACTGATCCATGATACCTGGTATGCGATATATAGGCCCAACACCATAGTAGGAGAAACATGCCCAAATCATGATGCACCGCCATGCTTCACTGTGAACTGTGGCTTGAATTCAGAGTTTTGGGGTCGTCTCACAAACTGTCTGTGGCCCTTGGATCCAAAAAGAACAATTTTACTCTCATCAGTCCACAAAATATTCCTCCATTTCTCTTTAGGCCAGTTGATGTGTTCTTTGGCAAATTGTAACCTCTTCTGCACGTCTTTTATTTAACAGAGGGACTTTGCGGGGGATTCTTGCAAATAAATTAGCTTCACACAGGCGTCTACTAACTGTCACAGCACTTACAGGTAACTCCAGACTGTCTTTGATCAAACTGGAGCTGATCAATGGGTGAGCCTTTGCCATTCTGGTTATTCTTCTATCCATTTTGATGGTTGTTTTCCGTTTTCTTCCACGCGTCTGGTTTTTTTTTTTTTTGTGTGTCCATTTTAAAGCATTGGAGATCATTGTAGATGAACAGCCTATAATTTTTTGCACCTGCGTATAAGTTTTCCTCTCTCCAATCAACTTTTTAATCAAACTATACTGTTCTTCTGAACAGTGTCTTGAACGTCCCATTTTCCTCAGGCTTTCAAAGAGAAAAGCATGTTCAACAGGTGCTGGCTTCATCCTAAAATAGGGGACACCTGATTCACACCTGTTTGTTCCACAAAATTGACAAACTCACTGACTGAATGGCACACTTCTATTATTGTGAACACCCCCTTTTCTACTTTTTTTTTACTAATAGTCCAATTTCATAGCCTTAAGAGTGTGCATATCATGAATGCTTGGTCTTGTTGGATTTGTGAGAATCTACTGAATCTACTGGTACCTTGTTTCCCATGTAACAATAAGAAATATACTCAAAACCTGGATTAATCTTTTTAGTCACATAGCACTACTATTATTCTAAACACTACTATACGATTATCATGATACGTGTCGGATCGTTCCAGTCCCACTTGTTGCTAAGGCTCTGTCACATGTCTGGTGGAATATTTTTTTTTCAAATAAGAATTGTCCCTTTAAGCAAAGAGCTGATATATCATTTAAAACAGGCACTGTGAAACCAACAATAATTTGCAATGTTGTCTCACCCAGTACACTGAGCCGAGCTGCCCGGCTCTCTCTCACTCCCGCAGTGTTGCTGGCCACGCAAACATAAGAACCAGAGTGTTTCTTCTCTGTAGGAGCAATGATCAGCTTCCTACTCACCTCCTGCGAGACAAGGACAGTGGATTCATCATGGAGAAACCACAAAGGATGCACTGGTTAGTGTCACTGTGCATTAATAATAATAATAAAAAACCTTTAATTTGTATAGCTTTTTCTTAAAATGCTGCAAAGCACTTGAAAGCATCATAAAAAGGTGTAGGTGCAAAGGAATAAAGCAAAATGTGCTTTCTTTCTAGATTTAAATGACTCAACACAATCACTGTTCAACTGTACAACAACAAGAGGCTGCAATAAGAGAACTCTTCTACCCACTGTTCCACTATTCATTTTTGGAACACAGAGTAAACATGCATTTTCTGACTGCAAATCAGGAGAAGGTACATAACGTTCCATACTGTCGGCTAAATTGGAGGGCATGCCACCTTTCAGAATTTTATGTTATTAACAAGACCTTCAGATCTAATCTCTCATGAACCAGAAGCCAATATAAAGAGGCCAAAGCTGTACTAATGTGCTAAAAATGTTCAAAGCATATGAGAATCATTTAGTCCAACAATGCCAACTTCAAAAATAAAACCATGGTTGAATCCACATCTCTCAGACACAAAAACCTTACTTCAACATAACTTTAAGTTTGTATTGCAGTACAATAAGCACGTGTGTCTATTTTACTGGCCGCTGACTGTATCCAACACACAATTCAACAATGAAATGTTAAAATCCTGCTGATTTAAATTTTTATTCTTTTGATCACTAAACACTTCTTTTATGGTAATAATGACACTAAAAGTAAAATGCTGTACACAACACAGCAGCATGTTTCACCTTTCAATAAGTTTGTATCATTAAATTGTCATTTTCGATATTAAAGGATTATGAACAGAAACCTGGTTACAGCAGGATGAATATGTTAGTTTAAATGAGTCAACACCTCCGAGTCACACTAACTGCCAGAACGCTCGTAGCACGGGCCGAGGCGGAGGATTAGCAGCAATCTTCCACTCCAGCTTATTAGTTGATCAAAAACCCAGACAGATCTTTAATTCATTTGAAAGCTTGACTCTTAGTCTTGTCCATCCAAATTGGAAGTCCCAAAAACCAGTTTTATTTGTTGTTATCTATCGTCCACCTGGTCGTTACTGTGAGTTTCTCTGTGAATTTTCAGAGCTTTTGTCTGACTTAGTGCTTAGCTCAGATAAGATAATTATAGTGGGCGATTTTAACATCCACACAGATGCTGAGAATGACAGCCTCAACACTGCATTTAATCTATTATTAGACTCAATTGGCTTTGCTTAAAATGTAAATGAGTCCACCCACCACTTTAATCATATCTTAGATCTTGTTCTGACTTATGGTATGGAAATTGAAGACTTAACAGTATTCCCTGAAAACTCCCTTCTGTCTGATCATTTCTTAATAACATTTACATTTACTCTGATGGACTACCCAGCAGTGGGGAATAAGTTTCATTACACTAGACGTCTTTCAGAAAGCACTGTAACTAGGTTTAAGGATATGATTCCTTCTTTATGTTCTTTAATGCCATATACCAACACAGTGCAGAGTAGCTACCTAAATTCTGTGAGTGAGATAGATTATCTCCTCAATAGTTTTACATCCTCATTGAAGACAACTTTGGATGCTGTAGCTCCTCTGAAAAATAGAGCCTTAAATCAGCAGTGCCTGACTCTGTGGTATAACTCACAAACTCACAGCTTAAAGCAGATAACCCATAAGTTGGAGAGGAAATGGCGTCTCACTAATTTAGAAGATCTTCACTTAGCCTGGAAAAAGAGTCTGCTGCTCTATAAAAAGCCCTCCGTAAAGCTAGGACATCTTACTACTCATCACTAATTGAAGAAAATAAGAACAACCCCAGGTTTCTTTTCAGCACTGTAGCCAGGCTGACAAAGAGTCAGAGCTCTATTGAGCCGAGTATTTCTTTAACTTTAACTAGTAATGACTTCATGACTTTCTTTGCTAATAAAATTTTAACTATTAGAGAAAAAATTATTCATAACCATCCCAAAGACATATCGTTATCTTTGGCTGCTTTCAGTGATGTCGGTATTTGGTTAGACTCTTTCTCTCTGATTGTTCTGTCTGAGTTATTTTCATTAGTTACTTCCTCCAAACCATCAACATGTCTATTAGACCCCATTCCTACCAGGCTGCTCAAGGAAGCCCTACCATTAATTAATGCTTCGATCTTAAATATGATCACTCTATCTTTATTAGTTGGCTATGTACCACAGGCTTTTAAGGTGGCAGTAATTAAACCATTACTTAAAAAGCCATCACTTGACCCAGCTATCTTAGCTAATTATAGGCCAATCTCCAACCTTCCTTTTCTCTCAAAAATTCTTGAAAGGGTAGTTGTAAAACAGCTAACTGATCATCTGCAGAGGAATGGTCTATTTGAAGAGTTTCAGTCAGGTTTTAGAATTCATCATAGTACAGAAACAGCATTAGTGAAGGTTACAAATGATCTTCTTATGGCCTCAGACAGTGGACTCATCTCTGTGCTTGTTCTGTTAGACCTCAGTGCTGCTTTTGATTAGAGCATGCCATAGGTATTAAAGGCACTGTGCTGTGGTGGTTTGAATCATATTTATCTAATAGATTACAATTTGTTCATGTAAATGGGGAATCTTCTTCACAGACTAAGGTTAATTCTGGAGTTCCACAAGGTTCTGTGATAGGACCAATTTTATTCACTTTATACATGCTTCCCTTAGGCAGTATTATTAGACAGCATTGCTTAAATTTTCATTGTTACACAGATGATACCCAGCTTTATCTATCCATGAAGCCAGAGGACACACACCAATTAGCTAAACTGCGGGATTGTCTTAAAGACATGGATGACCTTAATTTCCTGCTTTTAAACTCAGATAAAACTGAAGTTATTGTACTTGGCCCCACAAATCTTAGAAACATGGTGTCTAACCAGATCCTTGCTCTGGATGGCATTACCCTGACCTCTAGTAATACTGTGAGAAATCTTGGAGTCATTTTTGATCAGGATATGTCATTCAATGCGCATATTAAACAAATATGTAGGACTGCTTTTTTGCATTTGCGCAATATCTCTAAAATTAGAAAGGTCTTGTCTCAGAGTGATGCTGAAAAAGTAATTCATGCATTTATTTTCTCTAGGCTGGACTATTGTAATTCATTATTATCAGGTTGTCCTAAAAGTTCCCTGAAAAGCCTTCAGTTAATTCAGAATGCTGCAAGAGTAGAATGGGAGGCAGAGCCTTCAGCTTTCAGGCTCCTCTCCTCTGGAACCAGCTCCCAATTCAGATCAGGGAGACAGACACCCTCTCTACTTTTAAGATTAGGCTTAAAACTTTCCTTTTTGCTAAAGCTTATAGTTAGGGCTGGATCAGGTGACCCTGAACCATCCCTTAGTTATGCTGCTATAGACTTAGACTGCTGGGGGGTTCCCATGATGCACTGAGTGTTTCTTTCTCTTTTTGTTCTGTATGCACCACTCTGCATTTAATCATTAGTGATTGATCTCTGCTCTCTTCCACAGCATGTCTTTTTCCTGGTTCTCTCCCTCAGCCCCAACCAGTCCCAGCAGAAGACTGCCCCTCCCTGAGCCTGGATCTGCTGGAGGTTTCTTCCTGTTAAAAGGGAGTTTTTCCTTCCCACTGTCGCCAAGTGCTTGCTTACAGGGGGTCATTTTGACCGTTGGGGTTTTTCCGTAATTATTGTATGGCTTTGCCTTACAATATAAAGCGCCTTGGGGCAACTGTTTGTTGTGATTTGGCGCTATATAAATTAAATTGATTTGATTTGATTTGAACTAAATGTGTTTATTATATGGCTGTTTGGAGCTGTGTTTTCATCTTGTTGGTCTACATTTTGCATGTCCATTTCGATATCGTTTGCTCTTAATTCCTCCAATTCAAGCTCGTTAGTGTAATAAAATTCAATTGGAGAATGGTTCTCTTTGTTGCTCGTAATTTATTTGTTCGCTTTTTGCTTTCTTTTAATTCCCACAGTGAAAATTGTAAACAAAGTTGCAAATCTGATACGCGATCTTTACCGACTGTCATGGTAACTGATATGGGAAAATATCAGACCGGAAATCAGCCAATCAGAGCACACATACTGTCAAAGCCATATACTAAAACAGGATGGTTTTTTCCCATATTCTTTTTTCTTTTTCTCAACACTGTCACATAAATTATCACAACACGTGATGAATTTAAAAATCACTCCCAGCCAAATGTTACTTTATGTGATTTATTTATTGTCTATATCTCGATATACACATTTTCAACTCAAAATTAGCTGCACAGACATATAGCAGGCAAAATAAATATTGAACACATCACCATTTTTTCCAGCAAATATGTTGCTAAAGGTGCTATTTACATGAAATTTTCACCAGATATCAGTATCGGTCAGGTTGGGGTCACGTGAAGAATTACACAGGGGTCAAAATTGAAAAATGCGCCAATTATACTGAAAACTATACCACATGATTTGTCCTGTCATAAAGGTTCCAAAAAGGTATAGTTTGGACTATCTATGACTGAATGTTATGGGGTACAAACAGCAAGAATGGTGACAAAGGTCAATTTCAGTTTGTACAGTGGTCAAAAGTTAAAGTTGCTCTAATTTTGGTAAAAATAGTAAAAAGTGATGCAAATTATTGGTTGAGTTAACAGGGTTTTGAAATGGAATAGTTTACACCATGTGTCATGTGTAGTGTGTTACAAGGTAACATGTCGTGTCAAAACTATTCCATTTATTAATCCTATTAGCTCAACCACCACTTTGTACCGTCCGTCCATCTGTGTTCACCATAAGTTCAGTTCTATTAGTGCCACAGTCTTCAAATTCACAGGGAACATTCTTGGGACACAGACCTAGGACAAGTTCAAAGATGGCTAACCTTGACAATTTTTAAGAGGTATTTTAAGAGGTTACTAGTCACATTATGTTTGAATCTGTTCTGCTTTGTTTTTGAGTGGCGACGGATGACAGCCAATCAGAGTAGAGCTCCACCCTGACGTCAGTGGCTGGTCTCTTCAAAACCGCTTTTCTTTGTGTTTATACGCATGTCTCTCATATATTATGTAAAAGCTAGTAAGAAATAAACACTTAAAAAAAACAAAAAAACAAAAACAGCGCTTTTGGAACCTAATGACACCTCTGAACTTATTTCACAGATGTTAGCATGGTGACGTCACAGGCTGGGAGCTAGCTGCAAAACTCTGTTTCATTTGTGTGTAAATATTTCCTCTTTGTCATATATTATGTAAAACATAGCGAGAAATAAACACTTTTAAAACTGAAAACACTGTTTTTGTAACCTGATAACACACTTTGCGGCGTTAGCGTGCACACTAACTTCTGCTAACTCAAAGCTAACTTCCTATGGAGTTAAATTTGTCGCATTAATACCAGCAAATGCACAGAGGGTGATCTACAAATATTCCTTGATTTGCGTAACTTCTGCTTTTGTCAAAACCTCATCTACACACACACACGCAAAGCCTCATGCATACATTGTTAAAACGTAAATATTGTTTTTGATTGACTGATTAATAGAGGGGCTTTATTGAACATGTACAGATTGTATGTAAGACAACAGGATCTTAATTAATAATTAATGAAACAACTGCAAATTATAAAGAATACAAAGCTCATACGGCTGAGGGTATTTTAGCGTTGCGTTTTATTTTATATTTGGACTCGAGTTTACCACAAATTCATGTCTGAAAAGGACTTTATTGCATTCAGCACTGAAGCGTTGTTAAAGACAGCAAGCTACAGTGTTTAAAAAGTAAAAATCAGTGCTTTATTAAATTTTAAAACATCGGTGATTGCTTTCTGCTGATCATCTTATCGCAGCCATTAAAGAGCAGCTCTTACAGTATAGTTGGGATCGTTGTCGTTGATGAGCAGACCATCTTTCTTCCACATGACGCCCGGTTCAGGGTGTCCCATCGGGGGGCTACAGTTCAAAACGGTCACCTCCCCCTCAGCCACCTCTACATCACTGGGCTGCACAAGGAACTCATCCTTCAAAACTGCAACAACCAGATCACATGACAGCAGTTTATCAACTCAAAATGACTCACAGAGACCGACACCTTTCTGTTTTACTCATTATGTTATCTGAGAATGGAAACAACTCAGAGTACAAACCATTTTAGACTAACATAACAACTTATAAGATTCTTTACCATTATATATTTCTGTTCATTGAACTTTTGACATACCATTTTTAGTGCATGACTATTAGCAGCATCAAATGTGAATGATAATAAAATAATAATAATAATAATAATAATAATAAAGCATTTTTTTCCAATCTATAAAAACAGGGAAAACATTAAAAAACTAGCTGTTATTTACCTTTGTACACTTGGTGCACTGTATATGTTGTAATATGATATTATCAGTGGTGGGCACAGCTAACCAAAAAGTTAGTTTCGATAACCGGAAATCAGCTAACTGAAAAGTTATCTTTTTTAATGCTAAACCGATAAACTGCTTAAAACGTATCAGAAGCTACAGATAACCAGTGGTGGGCACAGTTTTGATAATCTGATAACAGATAATTATCAAAGATAATGATTTCATTATCGGATTATCTTTTTAGATAACTTTAAAAACCATTATTGGACTAATTATCTTGCAATAAATTTTTGTCCTATAACTTTTAGACCAATAACGTAGTAAAGAAAGCTGAACAGCTACAAACATTTAAAAAATGTAAGCATCTACCTGTTAAAAGTTTTCTATCAAATACATGGTTCTACCCTGTGCAAAAAGAAGAGAGCTGCTTCTATGAGAAACTGCTCTATCCCCTGCAGGCAAAGAAGAGCTGGTAACAAAAAAAAAAATCATTTCTTTTCACCATACTGATATGCTGGCAATATCACCCAAGTCACCCAGAGGCATACATTTTTAACTTATGGTTCAAATTTTAACCAAACTAATTTCGGACAAGTTATTTAAAATTACTGTCACGTCTGAAGTTTTATAAAGTGAAAATATCAGATATATGTTTTAGTTTTAAAGTAATGCGCTAATTTTTAAGGTTTTAGTGAGCACATGCTGTGCCCAGCAGTGCATTATGGGTAGGAAAGGGACAGGACAGGACAGGGCAAATGCATTTCAGACACTCTGTTCAGGTTCCACGGACAACAGCATTAAACTCTAGCGCCTAAAACTCTTGTGAATATATTCTCTGGGTTTATAGACGTTGTTATTGTATATGCGTTTCTCAAATTCAACGCATCTTAAATGTAGCAGACACAGATTATCTGGAATTTTGTTTTGGCAAGTTTTCACGGTCTCTACTGCCATCCACTGGCCAGTAGTGTTCATGGCAGTATTCGTCCTGAAGCTGGGCAGACACTGTATGATATTTTTAATCACTGTACTCGGTTTCAGTTCAAACTGTACCACAGAACTGCACGGTGTAAAAGTTCAGAGCGCCCGATTTATGTTCTCACACACATTGTACGTTCAAAAACCACGTCAGACTCGTGTTTCCAGAAGCAAAACGTAAGCTTTTTTTCAAACTTAATTTACAAAAACTCTCGATGGGAGACATCAAAGTTTAAAAATAAAATAAAACAACAACAACAACAACAACAAAAAAGACAGCTCTGCAGTGTTTGCAAATGCACAGTGCGAGTGGTCAATCAATCAATCAACTTTTTTCTTATATAGCGCCAAATCACAACAAACAGTTGCCCCAAGGCGCTCCATATTGTAAGGCAAGGCCATACAATAATTATGAAAAACCCCAATGGTCAAAACGACCCCCTATGAGCAAGCACTTGGCAACAGTGGGAAGGAAAAACTCCCTTTTAACAGGAAGAAACCTCCAGCAGAACCAGGCTCAGGGAGGGGCAGTCTTCTGCTGAGACTGGTTGGGGCTGAGGGAAAAAACCAGGAAAAAGACATGCCGTGAAGGGGGGCAGAGATCGATCACTAATGATTAAATGCAGAGTGATGCATACGGAGCAAAAAGAGAAAGAAACAGTGCATCATGGGAACCCCCCCACAATCTACATCTAAAGCAGCATAACCAAGGGATGGTCCAGGGTCACCCGATCCAGCCCTAACTATAAACCTTAGCGAAAAGGAAAGTTTTAAACCTAATCTTAAAAGTAGAGAGGGTATCTGTCTCCCTGATCTGAATTGGGAGCTGGTTCCACAGGAGAGGAGCCTGAAAGCTGAAGGCTCTGCCTCCCATTCTACTCTTACAAACCCTAGGAACTACAAGTAAGCCCGCAGTCTGAGAACGAAGCGCTCTAATGGGGTAATATGGTACTACGAGGTCCCTAAGATAAGATGGGACCTGATTATTCAAAACCTTATAAGTAAGAAGAAGAATTTTAAATTCTATTATAGAATTAACAGGAAGCCAATGAAGAGAGGCCAACACGGGTGAGATATGCTCTCTCCTGCTAGTCCCCGTCAGTACTCTAGCTGCAGCATTCTGAACCAACTGAAGGCTTTTTAGGGAACTTTTAGGACAACCTGATAATAATGAATTACAATAGTCCAGCCTAGAGGAAATAAATGCATGAATTAGTTTTTCAGCATCACTCTGAGACAAGACCTTTCTGATTTTAGAGATATTGCGTAAATGCAAAAAGGCAGTCCTACATATTTGTTTAATATGCGCTTTGAATGACATATCCTGATCAAAAATGACTCCAAGATTTCTCACAGTATTACTAGAGATCAGGGAAATGCCATCCAGAGTAACGATCTGGTTAGACACCATGCTTCTAAGATTTGTGGGGCCAAGTACAATAACTTCAGTTTTATCTGAGTTTAAAAGCAGGAAATTAGAGGTCATCCATGTCTTTATGTCTGTAAGACAATCCTGCAGTTTAGCTAATTGGTGTGTATCCTCTGGCTTCATGGATAGATAAAGCTGGGTATCATCTGCGTAACAATGAAAATTTAAGCAATACCGTCTAATAATACTGCCTAAGGGAAGCATGTATAAAGTGAATAAAATTGGTCCTAGCACAGAACCTTGTGGAACTCCATAATTAACTTTAGTCTGTGAAGAAGATTCCCCATTTACATGAACAAACTGCAATCTATTAGACAAATATGATTCAAACCACTGCAGCGCAGTGCCTTTAATACCTATGACATGCTCTAATCTCTGTAATAAAATTTTATGGTCAACAGTATCAAAAGCAGCACTGAGGTCCAACAGAACAAGCACAGAGATAAGTCCACTGTCCGAAGCCATAAGAAGATCATTTGTAACCTTCACTAATGCTGTTTCTGTACTATGATGAATTCTAAAACCTGACTGAAACTCTTCAAATAGACCATTCCTCTGCAGGTGATCAGTTAGCTGTTTTACAACTACCCTCTCAAGAATCTTTGAGAGAAAAGGAAGGTTGGAAATTGGCCTATAATTAGCTAAGATAGCTGGGTCAAGTGATGGCTTTTTAAGTAATGGTTTAATTACTGCCACCTTAAAGGCCTGTGGTACATAACCAACTAACAAAGATAGATTGATCATATTTAAGATTGAAGCATTAAATAATGGTAGGACTTCCTTGAGCAGCCTGGCAGGAATGGGGTCCAATAAACATGCCGATGGTTTGGACGAAGCAACCAATGAAAATAACTCAGACAGAACAACCGGAGAGAAAGAGTCTAACCAAATACCGGCATCACTGAAAGCAGCCAAAGATAACGATACATCTTTGGGATGGTTATGAGTATTTTTTTCTCTAATAGTCAAAATTTTGTTAGCAAAGAAAGTCATGAAGTCATTACTAGTTAAAGTTAATGGAATACTCAGCTCAATAGAGCTCTGACTCTTTGTCAGCCTAGCTACAGTGCTGAAAAGAAACCTGAGGTTATTCTTATTTTCTTCAATTAGTGATGAGTAGAAAGATGTCCTAGCTTTACGGAGGGCTTTTTTATAGAGCAACAAACTCTTTTTCCAGGCTAAGTGAAGATCTTCTAAATTAGTGAGACGCCATTTCCTCTCCAACTTACGGGTTATCTGCTTTAAGCTACGAGTTTGTGAGTTATACCACGGAGTCAGACACTTCTGATTTAAAGCTCTCTTTTTCAGAGGAGCTACAGCATCCAAAGTTGTCTTCAAAGAGGATGTAAAACTATTGACGAGATACTCTAACTCACTTACAGAGTTTAGGTAGCTACTCTGCTCTGTGTTGGTATATGACATTAGAGAACATAACGAAGGAATCATATCCTTAAACCTAGTTACAGCGCTTTCTGAAAGACTTCTAGTGTAATGAAACTTATTCCCCACTGCAGGGTAGTCCATCAGGGTAAATGTAAATGTTATTAAAATATGATCAGACAAAAGGGAGTTTTCAGGGAATACTGTTAAGTCTTCTATTTCCATACCATAAGTCAGAACAAGATCTAAGATATGATTAAAGTGGTGGGTGGACTCATTTACTTTTTGAGCAAAGCCGATAGAGTCTAATAATAGATTAAATGCAGTGCTGAGGCTGTCATTCTCAGCATCTGTGTGGATATTAAAATCGCCCACTATAATTATCTTGGTGGTTGGATGCTTGTAGCTCTTCAGCAGCAGGATACACACAACGGCCAACCAGAATAATATCAAACAGGTTTGATTTTTATTCAACCATATGATCAGCGATCAGGAGGTGGTCGTCAGATGTTAAACGCAGTTTGTTACTCCATGTACACTACACGATGCAGGACGCACTATTAACCTGAAACTCGGTCCAAAAAATTATCGCACAAATGAAGAACACTTCCAAGTGTGGGCTCATTGTTTGGGTCTGTTGTCGCTTTTGATGCTTCCAGCAAGCGATCGTGGTGTTAAAACTCAAATTCAGTTTATTAGTAGTTACAGATAACCGATAAATTCCAGTAGTGTACCAGAGACAATACTGGAATTTATCGGTTATCTGTAACTTCCAATACATTTTTGTGTGGTTTATCGTTTTATCTTTATCAAAGATAACTTTTCAGTTATCTGATTATCTGTTATTGAAGTTAATTTTTTGGTTGTCTGTGTCCACCACTGCAGATAACCAATAAATTTAAATTTTGCCTCCTATGCGCTCTAAGCTAAGAAGCTGATTTTGAGTTTAAACACCACCAAAGCTTCTAATAGAGCCAATGGCGATCACAAACCCAAACAGCTAATGAGCCAGCATTTATCTTTGTGCACTCTGGCCCCTGCTGTAGGAAAGCGTCATTTACCCTGACAAGATACAGTGGTCTACCGATGAGGCAGAGGTCTTGAAATGGAAAGCAGGTTTGAATTATGGTTTTGCTTTAAAAATAAAATTATTCTGGATAGAATAACTACATTAATGTAAACTCTTAAGATGTACAGTGATATATAACATGTATCTGTTAATTTTAAAATAACTCACTAATTCTGAAGATTTGAACATTAACACACAGATGCCCAAAGGGGATTATGGGTAACACAGCCTCTGCTCATACTGATTGGTTGATTCATTCTATGTAAAAACCAACACAAGTGAATCAATGTAACATGTGTTGGTGTGCTTTGGTAAAATAAATAAATAAATGTGCTTTGGTAAAATATGTCTTTTTTTTCATTTGTATAAAAAAATAAAGAATTTTCAAGATCCCGCTAGACTGCGCCTAAGCGCACGCGTGATGACATCACAACTCTATCCGGTTAGGGAGACAAGTTTTCTTTCAATAATAAGAACTGTCAAGAACTGTGTGGTGATAGGAATCGCCGTTTGAATGCTTGAATAATGATGTCAGTCGCACAAAGAAATCAAACAATAGTGAAAACATGTTCGGTGCGGTGTCATAATGCATCAATCAGTCGCTCCATGAGGCATCATAATATCCGATCAGTTAGCGGCTCGGTGTGGTGTTATAACAGATCAATCAGTCGCTCCGTGAGGCGTCATAACATCAAGCCTGGTTCATATGGCAAGATCATTAGGCCAATATCGGACCCGATCTTCACCTTCCGACAATCTTAAGGACGCCCCGACAATCATGATGGCGCTAAATATAATCTTATAAAATATTCCTGCCATGTGTGGTTTGTAAGAGCACTCTGATCTGCTCAGAAGGAGGAGCAAAATGTGACATGCAGCCAATCAGAAAGCGAGGTGTTTGACCTGGGAATGTTCGTGTGTGAAATCTGTTTGTGTGTGTTGTTTTTACCGTGTGGCTGACACCACACACTGTACAACTAAACCTGTCAGCTCTATGATTTTTTTTTTATCTCCACGTGTGGGGTCTCTCAGGTTTTGGAAACCTACAGATAATTTTAAAATCCTGCAGTCAACAACACTGTGATATAACTGGTCACCAGTAGATGGCAGTGTTCTATGCATTTTGATGCCGGTTATATCACATGGCCTGAATCACAATTGAACAAACTTTTCGGCTTTTGGAGAAGCAACCTGGGCTTCTTCTGGCATTTTTACATAAAACAAACACAATAACAATGTCTAGAAACCCAGAGAATATATTCACGAGCGTTTTAGGCAAAATATACAAAGAGTTTAATGCTGTTGACCGTGTGAAGCCTGATCAGAGCGTCTCAAATGCATTTCTTCTGTCGTGAATACCCGTAATGCACTGGGCACAGCTGCATGTCCACACTAAAACCTTCAAAATTAGTGCATTACTTTAAAACTAACTACATAAACTAAAGCATATATCTCATATTTTCACTTTATAAAACTTCAGACATGACGTTAATTTAAATAACTTGTCCAAAATTAGTTTGGTTAAAAATTTAACCATAAGTTAAAACTGTATGCCTCTGGATGACTTGGGTGCTATTGCCAGCATATTAATATGGGGTAAAACGAAATGATTTTTTTTTTCTTTTCTATGAACAGTTCTCCTTTGCCTGCAGAGGATAGAGGGGTTTCCTCTGGAACCAGTTATTTTCTGTTTGTAAAGGATAGAACTTCGCATTTACTACAAAAAGCTATGTCTGCAAAAATGTTAGCGGTCTACAAATTCATTCATTCATCGTCTACCGCTTAGTCCAATTAACGGTCGCAGGGAGCTGGAGCCTATCCCAGCAGTCATAGGGTGTGAGGCGGGGTACACCCAGGACAGGTCGCCAGTCTGTCGCAGGGCCACAAACAGACAAACAAACACAGACACACCCACACGCACACCGATGGACAATTTAAAGATTCCAATCCACCTAAACTGCATGTCTTTGGATGTGGGAGGAAACCGGAGCACCCGAGGGAAACCCACACAAACACAGGGAGAACATGCAAACTCCACAGAGAAAGGCCACGGGAATTGAACCCATGACCTTCTTGCTGTGAGGCAACAGTGCTAACCACTAATCCACCATGCCGTCCCGGTCTACAAATTATTGGACCAAAACTTATCGGAAGACAATTGTTCTGATGATGGTTTTCAAAGTTATCTGAAAAGCTAATGCCGATAATGAAAACATTATCTTCGATAATTAGCAGTTAGCAGATTAGCAGAACTGTGCCCACCACTGGATATTATCTTGTATTATTTATCATACATGCTACATGTAGCACTGTACACAGCATGAACAATCCATCACAGCTGAAATATTAGTGTTAACCTTTAAAACATCGAACATGGAATATTTCTCCAAGGAACCCAGCTTTTTGGAACTGATTTTATTCTCATAGTAATCAGATTCGGGCAACACGTTGGATTAGTGGGTTAGCACTGTTGCCTCACAGAAAGAGGTCATGGGTTCGATTCCCACCTGTGGCCTTTCTGCGTTGAGTTTGAGTGTTCTCCTTGTGTTTGTGTGGGTTCTCTCCGGGTGCTCTGGCTTCCTCCCACATCCAAAGACATGCAGGATAGGTGGATTGGAAACTTTAAATTGTGTGATTGTGTTTGTTTGTCTATATGTGACCCTGCGACAGACTAGTGTCCTGTCCAGGGTGTAATCTTCTTCACGCTCTATGACTGCTAGGATAGGCTCCAGCCCGCCGCAACCCTTAATTGGAAGATGTGGTTGAAGATGAGTGCGAGTAATCAGATTGGTTCAGGTTTGTTTTTTGCTAAATGTGTTTCATCTTCTCAAAATGATATGAATACATTTACTTTATGTTGTGGCGTAAAATTATGTGCAAATACAAGTTAGAGAGTTTATACTTGCACCGCCAACACTCCACAATTTTTTCAGTCCAACCAAGATTAAGGAATTCTAGAAGATCCACCTCAACATTGAATCAAGTATTATTTTAATCACCAAATTTCTTCAAAATATGTTCATATCCTTTTGTGATATCCTGCTGACAATAAAATAAGTTGTTTTTTGTTTGTTTGTTTGTTTTTGTAAACAGACAAAATGCCCTAACATGCCTAAATTCAAAACTGGTTAAGGTTCCTCACTTTGGTGATTGGTCATTAATCGATTCCTTAAATCTGGTGAATTCGCCCTATTGAGGTATCCCATAGCCTTATCAGCTACAGAAGGTCAAAACGTCCTGCTTGTTTTTCCTCCAGAAAGATTTCAACGGCCCTGGTGATGCATATGGTTCCCTCTTCATCTGCCCTTCCCTACAGTCTGCAGTTGTCGACAAGGCCACTTCAGACTCTACGCATACAAGGACAGACACTGACATGGACACATGCTCCCCCCACCACCTCCCCCCTTGAGTTTCTGCCCCACCCGCACTTGCCATTCCTCCTCCCCCCTCCGGGAGGCCGCGTGGCAGAGCCTGCAGCAGCCTCCACTCCCCCCCCCAAGCTAGGCTGTGCGGTATTTCTGCTGCGGCCCACACTCACTTTGCCTCAGTTTGAATGATGGACTGTTTCAAAGTTTAGCGCACATAAACAATCAAATGTATATGTGCAGTTGTTTTAATTCTGATGTGTGCCATTATTCCGTTCAACTAGTAATAATTATGACTGCTATGACAAGCAATCATACTTTGTATGATTACTTGTCTGAGGTAATTGGGTGTGAAGATGAATTGCCCTTGAAGGGACCAATAAAGTCTGAAATTTGAAAATAATCCCTTGCGCACCATAGAAGTGCTACTGTCAAAATAACAAGGAGAAACCACATGACAATTGCAAATGAACATTATACCACCAAAATGTAAATTTTTATGCCTTTCATAACATTTATAAGAGACTGGATGCATTCAACGCCTGACAACTTGCTAAAACAAATATTTCAAATATTCTGTGTCTCCTATGTTCAACCTGTGTGGAACTTAATGAATGCAAACCGAATTTCAGACATTTTATATATATTACTCTGGAACAAACGGGACAAACAGTGCTGTAAAGGATAATAAGCAGGACGTTAAAGAGCAAACTTCACTTTCCCTCAGAATGAATGAGATGAACAGGAAGCGATCGCAGCTCACATAAATTCCCATTGAAAATAACATTGAAACAACCTGAGCTTCTCGCATGTTTAAATAAAACAAACACAATAACAACGTCTAAAACCTAGATAATATATTCACAAGAGTTTTAGGCACAATATACAAAGAGTTTTATGTTGCAATGTTAATGTTGTTGTCCATGTACAGTGGTTAAATTACATCGTGATCCAAGTGTCTCAATGCATTTCTCAATGTTACTGACATCTCACATAGCAGCGAACTCTGAGATTTTGCAGATACTGTTTCTTTTGTATTAAATGCATACTGTTTGTTTAATCCTCAAGTGACCAAACTATTGTAGTGACTAACATGGTAGGATAATTATAGCATCAAATATGCGAACATGTCAATGCTTTAACACAAATCTCAATGAACCTATCAGTCATCCTTTGTGACAATCATAAGCTATTTTCATCCTCACTCAAGGCATCAAGAATCAGTCTCAATGCTTGAGCAGCTGTATCTTGCTATTCTAGGTCTATTGGCAATGCTTCCTTGAAAAACAGTAAAATATAATGATTACAGTTGGCAAATTACCATACCATCTGAAGCTGTAATGCCAAAAATCTCATAGAACTTCCCCGGGAGTCATAAGTGACCTCGCACAACTTTGGATTGCACTTGCCACACAGCTCGGCCGATCCTTGCAAAATTATATGAACAAATGCAGAACAAATAGGTTGACAAATTCATGCTAGGAAACTTTTTTCTGATTAAAAATAGAAAAATGGTGCTCAAAAATATATGCCCGGGGTCATAAATGTCCGTCCTCGGTTGCTAGAGGGTTAATATTTCAATAAACTGACAAAACAGTAAGTGTTATAACTGTTATTATAAACTACTGTAATACATGTGATTTGAATATTTGCTGTCTGTCAGTGGCTGGAAACACTTTTCAGCTATATGTATGAAGTCAGAACAATAGGCACCACCATGGGCTTGAGTCTTACTTGCGATATAGAGAGATGCGTTACGACTGATGACCTTGCCTGCGCTGTTCTCAGCCACACAAGTGTAGAAGCCCTCTTGCGTATAACCAAGCCTGCCACCTCCCACAATCAGGAAGAAGAGGCTGCCGTCTGGTAGGATCATGGTCTGCCACTGGTCAGCTCGTTTCTCCATTTCTAGCGGCTGGCTGTTATGCAACCAACTAATAGTTGGCTTGGGGTTGCCATCCGCCTGGCAGGAGAGCCTTGCAGGAAAGCCTACTTTCACCACCACATCAGAAGGCTGGTGGATGATTTGAGGAGGCGTCTCATCTGCATGAACTCTGGTTCCTGGAAAACACACAACACAATAAACCATACTGCAGAAATGTTGACTTTTTTCTTTTCTTTTTAGCAACTTCACTATTGGCCAACTGCGTGCTGACAGTAGTGGGTACAGTTCAGCTAATAAGCTAACAGCTAACTATTTCGCAAGATGATTAGCTTTTGAAAACCATTGGTAGACCAACTAGCTTCCACTAGATCTGGTTCCGCTAACTTTACGTCAGACAAGATTTTTTTTTTAAATAAAGTTGAACCGTCAAAATATTTGTAAACCCTAAAATCATTTGTTGGTTCGTGTTGACGTTTGTCGTACACTAATCTAATAAGCAAAATTGACACATAGTGTGAAGGCAACAAGCATCACCTCGAGGACATGGAGGAGCAGGAGGTCAAGCCAAAGTAAATGCATTAATTAGACTATTAAAATGATTTCCATGTCTGCTTTTATTTCTTATTACATCCGCCAAGGACATAATAAAATCATTGGCGTTTATTTATTTATTTGTCTGTTTGTTATCAAGATTACATCAAAACTAATGCAAGGATTTTGACAAAATTTTCACCACAGACAGATCCAAGGAAGACTGCATTAAATTTTGGAGGTGATGCAGATCTGGATCCGGATTCTGGATCAACTTTTACTTTATATAGGCTTTGAAAGATTACTTTTGGCAGGATTACATCTAAACTACTGCACAGATTCTCACCAAATTTGCACTACAGGTACATATATACAGGTACATATTCCATGGCCTATGTTGTCTTCCATAGGCCATGGAAGACACCATTAAATTTTGTAGGTGATTTGGATCTGGATTCTGGATCAAGTTTCTCTTTACATGCTTTTAAGGATTATGTCAAAACTATACTTCATGGATTCTCACCAAATATGCGCCACAGACAGATATTAGGGCATGGAAGACTCCACTGAATTGGAGGTGATCCGGATCTGGATTGGCGGACGTCAGAAATTTCCTATTGCTTTTGTTCATTAACACTTTCTATACTGTGCATAAGCTGTGTCATGAATGTAAATGTTTGTTTAATTTTATTTAAGATAAGATATTCTTATATTAGTCCCGCACAGGGAAATCAGCTATGTCACAGTGATAATAATGTGCAATTGTAGGACAGAGTAAAATGTGTAAAGAAGAGGCAGGGTTAATATCTGCAGGCAGGTTTAATGTTTACAGTGCATCTAGAAGGTATTCACAGCTCTTCCACTTTTTCATGCTGTTATGTTACAGCCTTATTCCAAAATGGAGTAAATTAATTTTTTTCTCTCAAAATTCTACTCACAACACCCCATAATGACAAAATGAATAAAGTATGTATTTTTTATTTTATTTTGCAAATTTATATATATATATATATATATATATATATATATATATATATATATATATATATATATATATATTCACACTCTTTGTTCAACACTTTGTTGATGCAACTTTGGCAGCAATAACAGCCTCAAGTCTTTTTGAATATGATGCCACAAGCTTGGTGCACCTATCTTTGGGCAGTTTTGCCCATTCCTCTTTGCAGTGCCTCAGAAGCTCCAGTAGGTTGGATGGGGAGTGTCGGTGCACAGCCATTTTCAGATCTCTCCAGAGATGTTCAATCAGATTCAGGTCTGGGCTCTGGCTGGGCCACTCAAGGACATTCACAGAGTTGTCCTGAAGCCACTCCTCTGCTATTTTGGCTGTGTGCTTTGGGTCATTGTCCTGCTAACAAATGAACTGTCACCCCAGTCTGAGGTCAAGAGTGCTCTGGAGCAGGTTTTCATTCAGGATGTGTCTGTACATTGCTGCATTCATCTTTCCCTCAATCCTGACTAGTCTCCCAGTTCCTGCCACTGCAAAACATCCACACAGCAGGATGCTGCCACCACCATACTTTACTGTAGGGATGGTGCCTGGTTTCCTCCAAACATGACACCTGGCATTCACACCAAAGAGTTCAATCTTTGTCTCATCAGACCAGAAAATTTTGTTTTGTCATTGGTCTGAAAGTCATTCAGATGCCCTTTGGGAAACTCCAGGTGGGCTGCCATGTGCATTTTACTAAGGAGTGGCTTCTGTCTGGCCATTCTTGTTGTCGTGTGTTACCTGTGCTGCTCCACAGCCTGTTCAGTGGATTTTTATTTTATTTTTTAGCACTGTTGTCGTGCGTTACCTGTGCTGTTCCACAGCCTGTCCAGTGGATTTTTATTTTATTTTTTACCACTTGTCGTGTGTTACCTGTGCTGCTCCACAGCCTGTTCAGTGGATTTTTGTTTTGTTTTTTGGCACTGTTGTCATGTGTTACCTGTGCTGCTCCACAGCCTGTCCAGTGGATTTTTATTTAGCGCTGTTGTCGTGCGTTGCCTGTGCTGCTCCACAGCCTGTCCAGTGGATTTTTATTTTTATTTTATTTTTTAGCACTGTTGTTGTGCGTTACCTGTGCTGCTCCACAGCCTGTCCAGTGGATTTTTATTTTATTTTATTTTTTAGCACTGTTGTTGTGCGTTGCCTGTGCTGCTCCACAGCCTGTCCAGTGGATTTTTATTTTTATTTTATTTTTTAGCACTGTTGTTGTGCGTTACCTGTGCTGCTCCACAGCCTGTCTAGTGGATTTTTATTTTATTTTAGCACTGTTGTCGTGCGTTACCTGTGCTGCTCCACAGCCTGTCTAGTGGATTTTTATTTTGTTTTAGCACTGTTGTCGTGCGTTGCCTGTGCTGCTCCACAGCCTGTCCAGTGGATTTTTATTTTTATTTTATTTTTTAGCACTGTTGTTGTGCGTTACCTGTGCTGCTCCACAGCCTGTCCAGTGGATTTTTATTTTTATTTTATTTTTTAGCACTGTTGTTGTGCGTTACCTGTGCTGCTCCACAGCCTGTCTAGTGGATTTTTATTTTATTTTAGCACTGTTGTCGTGCGTTACCTGTGCTGCTCCACAGCCTGTCCAGTGGATTTTTATTTTTATTTTATTTTTTAGCACTGTTGTTGTGCGTTACCTGTGCTGCTCCACAGCCTGTCCAGTGGATTTTTATTTTTATTTTATTTTATTTTTTAGCACTGTTGTCGTGCGTTGCCTGTGCTGCTCCACAGCCTGTCCAGTGGATTTTGATTTTGATTTTATTTTTTTTGGCACTGTTGTCGTGTGTTACCTGTGCTGCTCCACAGCCTGTCTAGTGGATTTTTATTTTATTTTTTACCACTGTTGTCGTGTGTTACCTGTGCTGCTCCGCAGCCTGTCCAGTGGATTTTTATTTTATTATTTTATTTTATTTTTTTTTTTTTTTATCACTGTTGTCGTGCGTTACCTGTGCTGCTCCACAGCCTGTCCAGTGGATTTTTATTTTATTTTTTAGCACTGTTGTCGTGCGTTACCTGTGCTGCTCCACAGCCTGTCCAGTGGATTTTTATTTTTATTTTTTACCACTGTTGTCGTGCGTTACCTGTGCTGCTCCACAGCCTGTCCAGTGGATTTTTATTTTTATTTTATTTTTTTGGGCGCTGTTGTCGTGCGTTACCTGTGCTGCCCCACAGCCTGTCCAGTGGATTTTTATTTAGCGCTGTTGTCGTGCGTTACCTGTGCTGCTCCACAGCCTGTCTAGTGGATTTTATTTTGTTTTAGCACTGTTGTCGTGCGTTGCCTGTGCTGCTCCACAGCCTGTCCAGTGGATTTTTATTTTTATTTTATTTTATTTTTTAGCACTGTTGTTGTGCGTTACCTGTGCTGCTCCACAGCCTGTCCAGTGGATTTTTATTTTGTTTTAGCACTGTTGTTGTGCATTACCTGTGCTGCTCCACAGCCTGTCTAGTGGATTTTTATTTTGTTTTAGCACTGTTGTCGTGCGTTACCTGTGCTGCTCCACAGCCTGTCTAGTGGATTTTTATTTTGTTTTAGCACTGTTGTCGTGCGTTACCTGTGCTGCTCCACAGCCTGTCTAGTGGATTTTTATTTGTTTTAGCACTGTTGTTGTGCGTTACCTGTGCTGCTCCACAGCCTGTCTAGTGGATTTCTATTTTGTTTTAGCACTGTTGTCGTGCGTTACCTGTGCTGCTCCACAGCCTGTCTAGTGGATTTTTATTTTGTTTTAGCACTGTTGTCGTGCGTTGCCTGTGCTGCTCCACAGCCTGTCCAGTGGATTTTTATTTTTATTTTATTTTATTTTTTAGCACTGTTGTTGTGCGTTACCTGTGCTGCTCCACAGCCTGTCTAGTGGATTTTTATTTTATTTTAGCACTGTTGTCGTGCGTTACCTGTGCTGCTCCACAGCCTGTCTAGTGTCGGATTCCCTGTTTGGGAATCCGCTAGCTTAGCGTAGCTACTAGCTCTTAGCCGTTTTAGCATGGCGGCTTCTCCTGTCTCTCCCGTACTTTTCTGCTCTGGGTGTGAAATGTTTAGTTATTCCTCGGCCTCTTTTAGCAGTAACGGTACATGTAATAAGTGCAGCTTATTCGTAGCTTTGGAGGCCAGGCTGGGCGAATTGGAGGCTCGGCTCCGCACCGTGGAAAATTCTACAGCTAGCCAGGCCCCTGTAGTCGGTGCGGACCAAGGTAGCTTAGCCGCCGTTAGTTACCCCCTGGCAGACCCCGTGCAGTCGGGAAGGCAGGCTGACTGGGTGACTGTGAGGAGGAAGCGTAGCCCTAAACAGAAGCCCCGTGTACACCGTCAACCCGTTCACATCTCTAACCGTTTTTCCCCACTCGACGATACACTCGCCGAGGATCAAACTCTGGTTATTGGCGACTCTGTTTTGAGAAATGTGAAGTTAGCGACACCAGCAACCATTGTCAATTGTCTTCCGGGGGCCAGAGCAGGCGACATCGAAGGACATTTGAAATTGCTGGCTAAGGCTAAGCGTAAATTTGGTAAGATTGTAATTCACGTCGGCAGTAATGACACTCGGTTATGCCAATCGGAGGTCACTAAAATTAACATTGAATCGGTGTGTAACTTTGCAAAAACAATGTCGGACTCTGTTGTTTTCTCTGGGCCCCTCCCCAATCAGACCGGGAGTGACATGTTTAGCCGCATGTTCTCCTTGAATTGCTGGCTGTCTGAGTGGTGTCCAAAAAATGAGGTGGGCTTCATTGATAATTGGCAAAGCTTCTGGGGAAAACCTGGTCTTGTTAGGAGAGACGGCATCCATCCCACTTTAGAGGGAGCAGCTCTCATTTCTAGAAATCTGGCCAATTTTTTGGGATCCTCCAAACTGTGACTGTCTAGCGTTGGGACCAGGAGGCAGAGCTGTGGTCTTATACACCTCTCTGCAGCTTCTCTCCCCCTGCCATCCCCCTATTACCCCATCCCCGTAGAGACGGTGCCTGCTCCCAGACCACCAATAACTAGCAAAAATCTATTTAAGCATAAAAATTCAAAAAGAAAAAATAATATAGCACCTTCAATTGCACCACAGACTAAAACAGTTAAATGTGGTCTATTAAACATTAGGTCTCTTTCTTCTAAGTCCCTGTTGGTAAATGATATAATAATTGATCAACGTATTGATTTATTCTGCCTAACAGAAACTTGGTTACAGCAGGATGAATATGTTAGTTTAAATGAGTCAACACCCCCGAGTCACACTAACTGTCAGAATGCTCGTAGCACGGGCCGGGGCGGTGGATTAGCAGCAATCTTCCATTCCAGCTTATTAATTAATCAAAAACCTAGACAGAGCTTTAATTCATTTGAAAGCTTGTCTCTTAGTCTTGTCCATCCAAATTGGAAGTCCCAAAAACCAGTTTTATTTGTTATTATCTATCGTCCACCTGGTCGTTACTGTGAGTTTCTCTGTGAATTTTCAGACCTTTTGTCTGACTTAGTGCTTAGCTCAGATAAGATAATTATAGTGGGCGATTTTAACATCCACACAGATGCTGAGAATGACAGCCTCAACACTGCATTTAATCTATTATTAGACTCTATTGGCTTTGCTCAAAAAGTAAATGAGTCCACCCACCACTTTAATCATATTTTAGATCTTGTTCTGACTTATGGTATGGAAATAGAAGACTTAACAGTATTCCCTGAAAACTCCCTTTTGTCTGATCATTTTTTAATAACATTTACATTTACCCTGATGGACTACCCTGCAGTGGGGAATAAGTTTCATTACACTAGAAGTCTTTCAGAAAGCGCTGTAACTAGGTTTAAGGATATGATTCCTTCTTTATGTTCTCTAATGTCATATACCAACACAGAGCAGAGTAGCTACCTAAACTCTGTAAGGGAGTTAGAGTATCTTGTCAATAGTTTTACATCCTCATTGAAGACAACTTTGGATGCTGTAGCTCCTCTGAAAAAGAGAGCTTTAAATCAGAAGTGTCTGACTCCGTGGTATAACTCACAAACTCGTAGCTTAAAGCAGATAACCCGTAAGTTGGAGAGGAAATGGCGTCTCACTAATTTAGAAGATCTTCACTTAGCCTGGAAAAAGAGTTTGTTGCTCTATAAGAAAGCCCTTCGTGAAGCTAGGACATCTTTCTACTCATCACTAATTGAAGAAAATAAGAACAACCCCAGGTTTCTTTTCAGCACTGTAGCCAGGCTGACAAAGAGTCAGAGCTCTATTGAGCTGAGTATTCCATTAACTTTAACTAGTAATGACTTCATGACTTTCTTTGCTAACAAAATTTTGACTATTAGAGAAAAAATTACTCATAACCATCCCAAAGATGTATCGTTATCTTTGGCTGCTTTCAGTGATGCCGGTATTTGGTTAGACTCTTTCTCTCCGATTGTTCTGTCTGAGTTATTTTCATTAGTTACTTCATCCAAACCATCAACATGCTTATTAGACCCCATTCCTGCCAGGCTGCTCAAGGAAGTCCTACCATTATTTAATGCTTCAATCTTAAATATGATCAATCTATCTTTGTTAGTTGGTTATGTACCACAGGCCTTTAAGGTGGCAGTAATTAAACCATTACTTAAAAAGCCATCACTTGACCCAGCTATCTTAGCTAATTATAGGCCAATCTCCAACCTTCCTTTTCTCTCAAAGATTCTTGAGAGGGTAGTTGTAAAACAGCTAACTGATCACCTGCAGAGGAATGGTCTATTTGAAGAGTTTCAGTCAGGTTTTAGAATTCATCATAGTACAGAAACAGCATTAGTGAAGGTTACAAATGATCTTCTTATGGCTTCGGACAGTGGACTTATCTCTGTGCTTGTTCTGTTGGACCTCAGTGCTGCTTTTGATACTGTTGACCATAAAATTTTATTACAGAGATTAGAGCATGTCATAGGTATTAAAGGCATTGCGCTGCGGTGGTTTGAATCATATTTGTCTAATAGATTACAGTTTGTTCATGTAAATGGGGAATCTTCTTCACAGACTAAAGTTAATTATGGACTTCCACAAGGTTCTGTGCTAGGACCAATTTTATTCACTTTATACATGCTTCCCTTGGGCAGTATTATTAGACGGTATTGCTTAAATTTTCATTGTTACGCAGATGATACCCAGCTTTATCTATCCATGAAGCCAGAGGATACGCACCAATTAGCTAAACTGCAGGATTGTCTTACAGACATAAAGACATGGATGACCTCTAATTTCCTGCTTTTAAACTCAGATAAAACTGAAGTTATTGTACTTGGCCCCACAAATCTTAGAAGCATGGTGTCTAACCAGATCGTTACTCTGGATGGCATTTCCCTGATCTCTAGTAATACTGTGAGAAATCTTGGAGTTATTTTTGATCAGGATATGTCATTCAAAGCGCATATTAAACAAATATGTAGGACTGCCTTTTTGCATTTACGCAATATCTCTAAAATCAGAAAGGTCTTGTCTCAGAGTGATGCTGAAAAACTAATTCATGCATTTGTTTCCTCTAGGCTGGACTATTGTAATTCATTATTATCAGGTTGTCCTAAAAGTTCCCTAAAAAGCCTTCAGTTGGTTCAGAATGCTGCAGCTAGAGTACTGACGGGGACTAGCAGGAGAGAGCATATCTCACCCGTGTTGGCCTCCCTTCATTGGCTTCCTGTTAATGCTAGAATAGAATTTAAAATTCTTCTTCTTACTTATAAGGTTTTGAATAATCAGGTCCCATCTTATCTTAGGGACCTCATAGTACCATATTACCCCATTAGAGCGCTTCGCTCTCAGACTGCGGGCTTACTTGTAGTTCCTAGGGTTTGTAAGAGTAGAATGGGAGGCAGAGCCTTCAGCTTTCAGGCTCCTCTCCTGTGGAACCAGCTCCCAATTCAGATCAGGGAGACAGATACCCTCTCTACTTTTAAGATTAGGCTTAAAACTTTCCTTTTCGCTAAGGCTTATAGTTAGGGCTGGATCGGGTGACCCTGGACCATCCCTTGGTTATGTTGCTTTAGACGTAGACTGTGTTTCATAATTATTGTATGGCCTTGCCTTGCAATGTGGAGCGCCTTGGGGCAACTGTTTGTTGTGATTTGGCGCTATACAAGAAAAAAGTTGATTGATTGATTGATTGATTCTACTATACAGGCCTGACTGGTGGATTGCTGCAGAGATGGCTGTCTTCTGGAAGTTTTTCTTCTCTCTGTAGAGGAATGGTGGAGCTCTGACAGAGTGACTATCCGGTTCTTGGTCACCTCCCTGACTAAAGCCCTTCTCCGCTATTTGCACAGCTTAGATGGTTGGCCAGCTCTCGGAAGGGTCCTGGTGGACTTTTTCTATTTACGGATTATGGAGGCCACTGTGCTCACCAGGACCTTCAAAGCAGCAGAAATGTTTCTGTATCATTCCCCAGATTTGTGCCTCGAGACAATCCTGTATCTGAGGTCTACAGACAATTTCTTTGACTTCATGCTTGGTTTGTGCTCTGACATGCACTGTCAACTGTGGAACCTTATATGTAGACAGGTGGAATCCACGTGGTTCATTGGACATGATTTGGAAAGACCCACGCATTTCCAAACCATGTCCAATCAATTGAAATTTCCCCAGGTGGACTCCAATTAAGCCTGAGAAACAGCTCAAGAATCATCAGTGGAAACTGGATGCACCTGAGTTCAGTTTTGAGCTTCATGGCAAAGGCTGTCAATACTTATGTAGAAGTGATTTTTTTTTAGTTTTTTTTTTTTTCTTTTTTTTTTCTTTTTTTGATAACATTGCAAAAATCTAAAAAAATGACATTATGGGATAATGTGTGTAGAGTTTTTCTGTGAAAAATGATTTTCATCCATTTTGGAGTAAGGCTGCAGGCCTAACATTACATAATGTGGAAAAAGTGAAGCGCTGTGCAGGGCCGTATATAGGAATGTGAAAGGAGGGGTTTAAATCCTTGAGTTGGGGGTCCAGTGGGCCGCAGGGCCCCAGGTGGGGTCGAGGAGCAATGCCCTCGTGGGGGGCACAGGGGAGCAAAGCCCACCGAAGCAGAAGCTTTTTGAGGATTTTGAGGGGTAAAAAGCTACATAAATTTCATTTGAAACCCAAAATGTATCATTTTAGGAAATACATTTTTATATACAAATAGTCCTTGCTTGGGATTGGATCAGTTGCCATAAGAACCACCCAGGAAGAACCAAGATAACATTAATGCAAACTTTATACCTGCCTGTCGGTTGCGTCATTCGCAACCGACAGGCGTGAAAAAACACACATGCGCACGAAGGTTCAAGCTTGGCTGATGCAAGCGCACATGATTCAAATCCATATAGTTTTTGCAAAAAATAAAAAAGTCGGATAGTTTTCTAACAGACCTCGTATTTAGTGGTATTAATATTCGCGTTTACATTATGAATATGTACGTATATGTACGTTATGTATTAAAATAGCGGTATTTAATTTGGTGACCTTGTTTAACTCGCGAAATTCGCATAATAAATCCCACGCGAATATTTGCACCTTTACAGTATTTGCAACAGGAAGGAGAATCTCCCTTTATTTCTCAGCTTATACATACAAACATGGTTTTACAAACCAGACAAGTGTAATTGTGTGTCTACATGGGTATTTACAAGCCTACTAATCTGTTTGATATCAGAGGAGGATAGGTACCAGGGAGCAAAAATTCTCAACCCCCATGGGAAACGTTTATCTAGCAGTTTCCCCTTTCATCACTTAAGGGATTACTCTGGCAGAGGAAATTGAAACTTGAGGGTGTGTGATAATAGCTGGGTAATAGTTAGTGCTTGTTGCTTATTATCAATGAAAAGAAAATACATAATGTTGATATCCAGATCAGAAAAAAAATCAGCAGAAAAAAATCAGCAGAATTCTCGGGGGGGGGGGGGGGGGGGGGGGGTTCGGTTGAACCCCCTGAACCCCCTCTATATACGGGCATGCTGTGAATATTTTATGGAAGCAGTGTATAAGTTGACCTGTGATGGACTGGGATCCTATTCAAGGTGTACCATACCTCTCGCTGTGTGACTGCTGGGCTATAATAAAAAATGTAATCATGGTGTGATGAAAATTTGCATTGATAATGAAAAATAATCAAGGGTCTCATCTATGTTTTTTGGGTGTGTGAATAGATGAGAAACTGTCTTGGAGAGAACATTTTGATCATGTTTGTAAAAAAATAAGTATGTCAATAGGAATCATAAGCAAAATAAGATATTTAATACATCACAAATGTCTTAACATTATATTATAGGTTTTTATCCATATTTGAGTTATTGTAATATTGTATGGGGAAGTACCTTTGCAACTTATAAAATATTTCTTCTACAGAAAAAAAATTGCTCGAATAGCTACTCGTTCGAAACCTTGTGCTCCAAGTGCACCTGTGTTTTTTTTTTTTTTTATTGCAGCTCTTAAATATTTTCCATATAAGTATTTTCTTGAATTGTATGTTTTCAGAACTCGCTTTGATATTAAGTGACCTTCCTTCATTAAATATTATTTTGTGCATAACCATCAAATTCATAATTATCCAACCAAGCAGGCTGTACTTTTGCATTTACCTTTGCATAGAGCGACTGGGAGTGGATTCTTTATAAGCTTTTTGGCTTCCACCACTTCCACGTTTCTCCAAGATCTTTGAAAAACATGGCAAGACTGAAATAGGATGATAATTTGAAAAGATGCAGAATCACCTTTTTTAAACAGAGGTATGATTGTGCATTGCAGTGATATGACCTGCTGTCACCTTCTTATCATAATTCACTTGTCATGAAAGTCACAAATTGCTGTATGAAAATGAATGATGACAACATACACACAATACAATGCAACTAACTAAAGTGACATGAAATATACAATGACATGGCTAAAATTATGCTCCATTATCCGTGTGTAGAAAAGGTCAGCTAGTTGTCTTCTAAAATAATGGGGTCTTATAATAACATTTGGCTGTGGTGATGAATCCGGCTGAAAGGACTCAACAGCTCAAATTAAAAGGCTTCATATTTTCTCAGTGTGCGTCTTTGTAAAGTTCTCACTGTTGTTACATTGATTAGCTCCTTTCACCAGTTGTGTGCATGCTCTCTATGTCTTCTTCTCCATTATTTGTGTAATCTGTGTCTGTTACGTTTAATCTGCGTGGAATTTAATAAACGCAAACCGAATTTCTGACATATTATATATATTAGTCTGGAACAAAGAGGACAAACAGTGTTGTAAAGAACAATAATTAAGACATTAAAGAGCAAACTTCACTTTCCCCAGAACGACATGATCAGGAAGCGAGCGTAGCTCACAGCAGCTCCCGCTGAAAATAACGGAGAGACAGCCTGTGATTCTTGCATGTTTACATAAAACATATGCAGTAACAGCGTCTATAAACCCAGAGAATATATTCATGAGAGTTTTAGGCACAATATAAAAATAGTTTTATGTTGCGATGTTAATGGTGTTGTCCGTGTGCAGCGGTTAAAGTACAGCGTGATCAGAGCGTCTCAATGCAGTTCTCAATGTTACTGAGATCTCGCAGAGCAGCGACCTCTTCGAAGTTTTGCGGGATTTGAAACATCAATAGGGTGAATTGGCTCAGATCCGTTAACCCACAAGAAAACCTTTCACTTGAGTTCTTTTCTAAACACCTGGCACCAGGTGCCTGGCGCACATCTGCACTTAAAGAGGTAGACAGACGATACTCTGGTTTATTTCATGTTATGGCCCAAAACAAACCCAATAACCAAACAAATGCAACTCCATGACACCCTTCTGAGCACTTTTTTGTGCTCAGGATGCACATCCTCTAAATAGGAGATGGACACACCCCAAATGCACCTATGTGCCATGCAGTCTATAGGGCCTCTTAGGTTTTGTGATACCAAAATTGAAGCTTAAAATAATGTTGTAAAAAGAACATTTTATATTTTTGATGTGGATTTTTGTTTTCTAATCTCTAAAGAAGAACCACGCCAAATCAGATTCTCCTGGTGTTCTGAATCACCAACATAGTTGCAACAGAATGCCCACAAACAAGGTCAGGCACTGTTACCAACAAACAATAACTATTTGCAGCCAACAACAGTGGAATGCCATTGTTTGAATTTCCCCATGTGCTGGATGACCACACTCAAGGAAACAGGGCGACTGATCAGTTTCCTGACAGGAGAACTCAGGAACAACCCCAACAAAAGCAGAGTGGAACCGAACAAAGGAACATTCAACATAAATATCACCACAAACTATAATTCCTCACAAGTTTTTTAAATGACATCATGTAAAAAGGCACATATAGTAAACAGAATCTGAGTGATATTTAGTCTTTAACAGGTGTTGATTTCTGATTCAGTACACATAGCGACTTCATTTAATGTAATCACATTGTGATGATGATGATCCTCACCCGCTAAAACTTAAGACGCATCATCAGCGTGACGTCTTGACAGACGTCAAGAGAGTGGGCTATGAGGAAATGGCACACCTTTATGTTCAAGCCTTCTGTTAACACCCTGCTGAAGTGTCCATGAGCAACACACCAAATCCTGCCAGCTTTTGTTGTGAGTAGAAAATGGAATTACATAGATTTCCCCCCATTAAATTACACTCTAAGAAGTAAAATGTTAAATTTAATTAATAAAGTTAAGGTAACTTTTTCCAAATAACATTGTCAATTAAGTGCGAAACAATATTGTAGTTGAAATTAATTAAATCAAATGAAACATTATTACTTAAATCCCTAAAATTAACAATTCCAAATATATCGAAAATAATAGTATTTATTACATTTACAAACCCTGTGTTTAATTTCTAGTATCAGAGTATTACTGATTCAGATGGCATTAAGAATGTCCAAATTCATACTTGAATGCAATAATAATGATGATAATTTAAAATGCAACCTTCAACCACTACATTAGGTTAATTTCATAATTTTGCTTTTCGTGTTTGAGATGTGAAATGCTGACTTGTGTAGTTGACATATGTCACAGAAATCTGAAATGAGGTGTCTTAGGTCCAGGTTTTGCTTATAGCAAGGTTATTTCAACATACAGAGTCATACAATTGTGTGACTTTGAGGACATTTAACATAAAACCATAATATTTAGCTGTTAAAGTAACTGGCAAAATATGACCCCTTTAAATCATGTAAAAATTCAAAACTGTCACTTGGGGCAGCCTTTAAAATGTAAAGGTGAGCTTTTATTTTTCACATATTAAATGAGACATATTAAATCAATTAGATTTTTAACAGATTAATCAAAACTAAAATCAAAGCTGAGAAGTGATTTTAGGCTTTAGTGAAAATTAAAACGACATATTGTTTCAGATTCAGTTCTTTAATTCTGGAATATATTTGAATAATATCAAGTTAAAGTTTTTCTTACCTGCCAGAAAACCAAGAACTCCACCAGCAGATAAGAAAATATTCAAGAAAAGACTTCCACTCATATTGTTTACTAACATGCAACCAAATCAATATACAAGCAGTTTTTATGTCCTTTAGATTAAAAAGTACAAAATTAAAAATCCACGAACGAATCTAAAGGAGAACTTTGACAGAAGTCCGCAGCTACAATGAACATGAATGAACATCAGCACACCAACTCCATTCCGTCTCGGGGCCGATGTCAAGCTACATCCATATTTTTAAGGTTCCGTCAAGATTTTCAAAATAAAAAGTCCCACACAACCGTAGACTGATACAAGTTTGCGAAATCTTGATGTGACTTTATAATAGCTGTTCTCAAAGTTTACGTAAGCCTACTGTATATATACTGCATATAATAGTTCAGTTTATAATTATATTTAGGTTTTATTTCATAGGAATGTTTACTGTATTTTTAAAAATGCAATCTTACATATAATATATTTGACTTGTACTTCTTTGTGATCATTCTTACATATTTTGCTTCTATGCTGATATTTTTGCTTTGCTTTAACATTATGCTGTGTGTGTGTGTGTGTATGAAACTTAATAAATCATATCAAATCAAACATTTTCAATAAATAAATCCACCGCAGCCTGTCCAGGGTGTACCCTGCCTCTCATCCAAAGACTGTTAGAATAAACTCTGGCTCCCCTTAACCCTTTAGATAAACAGGTTTAGAAAATGAATGGATGAATATAAATTATCAACCAGAAGAAACAAGAATTTCCTTATTTTTCTGAACGGACTGATTAATTTAGTGTTTCAAAATAATTAATCATTTGCTGAAACAAAGGTTTCATTTACTGTAGTGCATGTTATAATAATAATAATAATGGTATGTTGCAAATTTGTGACAACAGGCATACTGGTCAGTTTGGTATGTTGCATATTTGAGTCAAATATTGTAGCATATAGGTGTTAAGGGGTTAATTGTCTTTTAAAGAATTTTATTCATCCCCCCCCCCCCCCACACTTTCGCCCTTTCCGACCACTTTACTAAAAGATTAAACAAAACCATCAAATAATTCCATAAGTAAGTTTAATCTTGGCCAATAATATTCGTGTGTGTGTGTGTGTGTGTGTGTGTGTGTGTGTGTGTTTTAACATGTAGATCAAAGACTAAGGATGTATCAAGTTCATCCAGTGTCACAGTTGTTTGGTTTTTCCAAACCGACAGAAGCTTTATCACCAGGAAATTGCCCAAAGTTCCAAACAATAGGAGGAAATACTGTAGCTCTGATTTATGTAACAAGTTCACAAAGTAAAAAAAAAAAAAAAAAAAAAAAATACAAATAAAAATAAATAAATAAAGGGGTTAGCTGTAGTTAGGCTCACCCATTAGGTTTTCCCATTCAACATTTTGGCAGATGAGGAAACCCATCCATTCTTTGAATCATCAGGGTATGGGGAATCTGAAAATCAGTGTTGTTATTTGCACCAAATCCCACATTGTGTCCATATTGTATTTTCTAAAAGCCTTTTAAAAGCAAAAAAAATATTTTTTTGTGATATGTGCTCCTAATCCATTGAGAAATGATCAGAGAATCCATGAAGATAATTAAATTACTGCTTATTATGAGTACAAAGCAACAACAACCAAAGATAGCTGGAACCTAATTAGTTTATATTGCAAACAAATGCATCACAACCACCATATCATAAGTATTGTTTAAAGTAATCACAGTTTTAAATAAAAAACAACGTCACTTGTTAGTTTTATCAGGCTGAACTGATTCCTTTATTACACTGGGCCATTATTATTGTGCAGGAAAATGGTTTTACACATTTTTATCACGTCACTTGAAGCATATTTTGGAATGTTGATGGGGTTGAAAGATCTGTGGAGAGAAATGGGGTAATTTTTGATGGGTGCCATCCAGGAATATTATGTGAGGAAAATGTTTGCAAGTTTAAAGATGAGGACCCGGCTGTCTATTGTGTGCCTGTGTGCAGTGAAAGTTTTGAACTCAGAGATGTTTGGTTATCTGGGCAGTGACATTCATGTCTTTGACTCTTCTGCCTTTAAGATTGTGAGATGCCTGCTAGTCGGTTTTGTTAAAAAAAAAAAAAAAGTGGTGCAAGTTATTGGTTGAGCTATTAGGATTGATAAATGGAAATAGTTTTGACAGTGCTGAATGTCTGGTCTGCAAAGTAAAGGTCAAACAAGGTCAACATCAATTGGATTCTGTGACGTGTGACATATGTAACCCTGTAACTAAGAATGGCAGATGATACAAACTACTCCTTTTAAAACCTTAAAAGCTTGGCCAATAATTTGTTCCATTTCTTATCAAAATTTGACCAACTTTAACTTTTGACCCCTGCACAAACTGAAATTGACCTTTGTCGCCATTTTTGCTGTTTTTACCCCATAACTCCATAGCATTCAACCATAGATATTCCAAACTATACTTTTTTTTTGGAATATTTATGATCAGACAAATAATGTGTTATAGTTTTCAAAATGATTGGGGCATTTTACATTTTCACCCCTGCACATATGATTTCTTAGTTTTTTATTTTTGATAAATTTACAAAAAAAAAACTTTTTATATTGTCATTATGGGGTGCTGTGAGTAGAAGTTTGAGGGAAAAATCAATTTGCCTATTAACTCTATGAAGTCCATAAGAACAGCTTGCCTGGAAACCCAGATTCCTCCAACGACACCTTGGCGTGTCGACCAACTTGACATGTGCCTTGTCACAACCAGTGCACATATTGAAAACTTGTGAAACTGTTCATGAAATCTGCATGAAATTTGTCATTCAGTTTTTGATGACTAAATATTATTTTGTTCAACATTAAGCGTATTTAATTCCATTTGCCAAGACTATGTAGTTACTCAGATATTTACATCTGAATTTATTTTGAATTGAATTTATTTTTTTATTCGGCACACACACAAATCCGAAAGAACAAAAACATACAAATAACATGAATATTATATAAACAAAGCCTGTGAGTCCGAAAGGGTGTGGGCAGAAGCAAAGCTTATCAACGCCCACCCCTGCTAGTACAAGTCCAACAATTATAACAGTCATAATAACATAAACACAAATTCACAACACACTACATATCAACACACAGACATACACTTCAATATTCAATTACACTTCAATTCATGTATAATTATATTATGTATATATATAAAGCGCCAAATCACAACAAACAATTTGGTAGCTGATACCAAAATTTTTTAAACTCTCTGTATAACATTACTGTTTATATTTCACATTCATTGCTTTTATTTTGATTTAAGAAAAAAATGAGTTGGGCTTTGTTGATAAAGTATCACACATTTAGACTTTGTTTATTGCCTGGAGTCTAAAAAGTGATACATTAAATTGTTTACTGATTGGAGTCCCATAGGGAAGCTTGAGAAAGCCAGAAACAAGTGAACTACCTCGAGTTCATTCCTCAAATGGTACACATAAATAAAGTATTGTTCAGTGAACTGTTCTTTGTGACGCTCAGAAAGGCCCGCGGCTAACTGATGGATGTTTATATTGATCCAACAACTCGGGCTTGATGGCCTCGGCATCGGCCAGCTTTCAGCGTGCAACAAAAGCTTTTAGAGGGAATGAAGAATGAAGCCTGGCTAAATACAACCCATGGGAATAGCTCTGGGCCGAGACGTGCCGAGGGAAGGAACCTTTTCCAAGCAGTGGACCAAAGGTCAGGAAAAGTGTTTGAACGGACAAAGACGGAGGGATAGAATAAGGGGGAAAAAAAGAAAGAAAGTGTCAACTATCGTGAGGAATGTGATAAAAACTGACTAGGAAGTAAATTGCAAGTGTAATTCAAATGTGTTTTGTAACAGAATCAACAATCACTGTCATGCGAGTTTTTGCTTTAAATTATAAACACTGTGCCAATTATTAACTCATAATATTCAACATGTGTGAGGCTGAAGATTTCTGGAATTTTGTATGAACAGCCTTATTGCATGTTTGCAGCTTTTTCTTATAATTTATTTCGTATTCACCTCTTGGTTGAGTGCATATTTTACTGTAATAGATGCAGCTCCTGATTCAGAGATACAAAATATTTCACATGTTGATTGTCAGTAGATCCATGTGACAGACAGATTTAATCAGCTCACTATTTGAGGCAGTTTTATTCATTTATTTGTTTGTTTAAAATAGGTGGAAAAACTTAATATGCACCACTGTTAATTATTAATAAATGAAGAAATAAATAAGACACAGAATCGACATCAACTGAATGCTTAATTTTAATTGCTTGTTACTCTTAACTAGTGACTACACCCGCACACGCACAAGAAGTTAACAGATCAGTGCAGGTTTATATTTAGAACATGATTATTTCAGCAGCTTTGATTTTATTCTATGTGGCACCGAAGGGACATCTGTACATTATAATGATCAGTCTTAAGTTTGCAGAAAAAACCCTCAGAATTTTCTCAACTGCAATTTTATATAATATTTATTTATTTATATTCACATGTAGCCAATGAGGTTTGTCCTTTTATTTGGCTTTATATGTGTCTGCAGGATTACACAAACTAATGAGCCACCGATGTAAACAGTGAAAATTGGTTCCTCTTTAAGGAAAAACATATTACATTTTGGCAAATAGTAAATCATGACTGCATGACTTTCTTTAACATTGCATATCTTTTTGATCATTATCTGTCACTGAAAATGCACACGTCATGAAAAGCAATGCAATCTGCACAACGTATGATCTAAAATACAACTTGGTCTGGACACTGAAAGATCTGGTGAATAGTTTGCCTTTGGAAAAACCATGTTCTCTGTTCGGATATATTAAGATCTTATCTTAAATTAAACATTTTACCAATATTATGCACCACTAAAAATAATTAATACACAATATCACACTACATTCCCAAATTGCTCTATACACAACATACTACATGCATTGTATTTTTCATAACATAATGTACTTCACAGTACTGCAAATTGTAATATAATCAAGTGTATTATTTCATTCAACCATATCATCTTAAATCTTTCAATATTTTTTACATGCTCACTTAAATATGATTAAGATGTGCCAAATTATAGTAAATGAGTTTGAGTACTACTGTATCAATAAAATCCAATCATTTCCAACCAGTGACAGAAGCTCTCACCTTTCCTGCGATGCGGCCTGTTCCGATGACCCTCGTGTTTGTGGCCGCTGGCTCCATGACGGACGTGCTCCTTGACCCGGGCCTTTGATCTCTCATCCAATCCTGGCTGTGGCAGACAGGCATCGTGGCAGCTGCAGTGCTGTGAGTATTCTGCCCAGAAAGAGAAGCAGGACACCCAGAAGATCCATGCACCAACCCGCATCTTGGCACTTCCTGGATGCAGGATCTGGACACCTTACTGCAGCCCTAATGCAGCATCCACATCCTCAGGAAATATTGTGCAGCTTCAAAACAGATCAGCTGATTCTACACTAAGCATTTTCTGTCTCTTGTTAAAATGGTATTTTTAGTTTACAACATGGTTATGTTCTCCTCTTGCTTGCCTTTGCTTTAGCTGCTTTGGTCTCTCATTCCCTTTCCTCTTTGGGCTTTTCTTTTCTCCTGAGGAGGGTGAAGCTGGGGGGAAAACAATGATCAAAAAACAAGTTTCGGGCCTCATGCTGAGCACACACACAGAGGAACGGGACCAAGGGGTCCTGTCTTGTCCAACAACATCTGTGCCATTCACTGGGCATGAAATAAGGGGGGCCGAAAACAGTCTAGGGGTGGAGAGATGGGGTTGAAATAAGGAGGCGGTAACACAGAGAACCAAATTTCCCCAAATTAAATCATTTGTATTTATGAAATGCTTCACGTAACCAATTTGAAAGTAGCACCACTTCTTTTCCCACCAAGGATTTCAGTTTCATTTTATTGAAAATTCTCATATATATGCCTCCCATCTCTAATGGGCAAATAAATTTGTGAAAAGGTGTGTATCTATCTATCTATCTATATATATTGTTGTGTGGGCCGCTGAAGAGGAGGTACTGCTGGCCCACCACCACCAGATGGCGCCCTGCTTGGAGTGCGGGCTTCAAGCACGAGAGGGCGCCGAAACCAGTGGAGTGACAGCTGTCACATCATCACCACCAGCTGTCACTCATCTACGTCAACCTCCATAAAAGCCGGACTGCAACTCCACCTCCCCGCCGAGAAATCAGCTACCATACAGGTAATTTCTCTGCTGAATTTAAACTGACTAATAGTCTGAACTTCTTTGCAGCCGTTTTCCTGTGGGTGTTGCCTTATCTGTGGGATTGGCGTTTGGTGTGATCAGCAACGGCTTCGCTTCACACCCCAACCAGATAAGTGGTTAGACAGGAGCTGCACGAGTGTGTGACTGGAGGTGGAGGTACTCCCTCCCTTACAGAACACAGACTGTGGGATTACTGAGTGTGCGTACTACGCCAGCAGTACCGGATCTGACTGCTGAAGACAGTGGCCACCTGGGGCGCAGGGCTTGGCGGCTCCGGTGTTCTTCAGATCCGTTGGTGGTGGAAGCCATGTGGGATCCGGCTCTTCTATCTCCAGACGTCTTCTATCTTCGAGCCTGCCACACGTCACCTTGTGTATGATTGACATTCCGCAATATTGTTATTGTCTGTACTTCGTTGTGCGCTTCACAACATTAAATTGTTACTCTTTGGCTTATCCACTGTCCGTTCATTAACGCCCCCTGTTGTGGGTCCGTGTCACGACACCTTCCCAACATATATACGAGGTCTCTTAGATAATAAACCGACCCTTTTATTTTTTTTTTAACTATATGGATTTGAATGACATGCGATTACACCAATCATGCTTGAACCCTCGTGCGCATGCGTGAGTTTTTTCACGCGTGTCGGTGACGTCATTTCCCTGTGGGCAGGCCTTGAGTGAGATGTGGTCCCGCCCTCTCGGCTGAATTCCTTTGTTTCACACGCTGCTCGAGACGGCGCGCGTTGCTTTATCAAAAATTTTTCTGGACCTGTGAGGAATATCCGAGTGGACATTATTCGAGAAATTAAGCTGGTTTTCTGTGAAAAGTTTAATGGCTGATGAGAGATTATGGGGTGTTTCTGTCGGTGTAAGGACTTCCCACGGAGCGGGACGTCCTGCAGCGCTTCCAGGCACTGTCGTCGGCCTGTTTCGAGCTGAAAACATCCTAATTTAAGGCTTAATTCACCCAGGACATCGTGAGAGAACAGAGAAGATTCAGAAGAGGCCGGCATGAGGAATTTATGCGGACATTCCACTGTTTAAGGACATTTTTTTAATGAAAGACGTGCACGCAAATTCGCCGAGTCGTTTCCGTGACGACTCGGCAAATCTGTGTGCGCCGCGACAGGAAAAACATCTCCGTGTTGAAAACCATTTGTAGAATTCAGGCGGCTTTTAATGGCTTTCAACAAGTGAGTAACTGAGAAATTGTTTAACAGCTTGGGCATGTTCCAACTTGCCCGTTAAGATTTCCAACGGAGGTGTTTTTCCTGTCACGACCCCACGCGGTCGGGTCCAGCCCGACATGCGACTCTGCCCGCACGTTCTTTCATTACAAAATGACCGTTAACAATGGAATGTCCGAATAAACTCCTCATGCCGACTTCTTCTGAAAGTTCTCTGTTCTCTGACGACTTACTGCGTCAACAGAGCCTGAAATGTGGAAGTTTTCAACTTGAAACGGCGAGACGCTGCTGCCTCGAAGCGCAGATCGCCGTCAGGCGCCGTGGACCGTCCTTAAAGCGACACTACCAGACCAAAATCTCTCATCAGCCGTTAAAATTTTTACCGAAAACCAGCTGAATTTATTGAATGGTGTCCACTCAGTTGTGCCTTACAGTTTTGAAAAAATTTTTATCAAACAAAGCAACAGTCTCTGAGCCATTCCTAAACAATGAAAAAAATCGACGAGCGGGTGGACGACTCCTCACTCAAAGACTGCCCACAGGCGAATGACGTAACCGACAGGCGTGAAAAAACTCTCGCATGCCCACGAGGGTTCAAGCATGTCTGATGTAATCACACGTGATTCAAATCCATATGGTTTTTGAAAAAATAATAAGGTCGGATACTTTTCTAATAGACCTCGTATGTGTGTGTGTGTGTGTGTTATGAATTTGAAACCATTTGAATTTAATTTCCAGGTGTTAATTTCTAGGTGTTTATATGCAAAGAGTTGCACCAGAGTAGTTAGAAAAAAAAAAAAAAATCCTACAAGGGCTTCATTCTTTTTAATGTGACAACTTAACCCCCACCCCCCCCCCCACCCACCCACCAGTCAAATTTGTAGCTGCCTGTCTGCACAGTATGAGTCTCATACATCAGCTTGACCATAAAAAAGCAAACAAAAACTTTAGAGTTAATGCTGTCACAGTTTTCTGCTTTTATTTCAGGCACAGCCTGTTTCCGTGCCAGCTGGACTCCTGTTGTTTGCTGATTTACGACATTTAATCTTCATCAACAATAACAAATAAGCTTTCGTTTGACACAGAGAGAAGCCACAGCACTTCCAAATTAAGAACACACTAGCAAATACAGAAAACAATGAATACAAAAAAAAAAAAAAAAAAACTTGCAACAACAGGTTGGTGCATCAAAATAAATAAATAAATTAATTAATGGCAAATAATAGTTTTTGCAAAATGAGAAACATTTACAAAGATGCTGAGAACACGGATAACCGACAGCACACGTAATACACTCACGGGCCACTTTATTAGGTACACCTTGCTACTACTGGGTTGGACCCCCTTTTGCCTTCAGAACTGCCTTAAGTCTTTGTGGCATAGATTCAACAAGGTCTTGGAAAGAGTCCTCAGAGATATTGGTCCATATTGACATGACAGCATCACGCAGGTGTCTATTCAACCAGTCTGTCCATTCTCCTTTGACCTCTGACATCAACAAGGCAGTTTTGTCCACACAACTACCACTCACTGGATATCTTCTCTTTTTCGGACAATTCTCTGTAAACCCTAGAGATAGCTGTGTGTGAAAATCCCAGTAGATCAGCAGTTTCTGAAATAGTCAGACCAGCCCGTCTGGCACCAACAACCATGCCACGTTCAGAGTCACTTAAATCCCCTTTCCTCCCCATTCTGATACTTGGTTTGAATTTCAGCCAGTTGTCTTCACCACGTCTCAATACCGAGTTGCTGTCATGTGATTGGCTGATTAGCTATTTGCGTTAACAAGGGTGTACCTAATAAAGTGGCTGGTGAGTGTAATTTACAACCCCAAATCAGAAAAAGTGGGGCAATATGGACAATGACAAGAATAAAACAAACATACAAAACCAAACAAACAAACCTATAAAATTATTCATGGACTGGCACCTCCCTACCTAGCTGACCTAATTAAACCTTACGTACCGGCCCGGGCTTTAAGTTCTCAGGGTGCAGGACTACTTTGTGTCCCTAAGGTGAATAAGAAGTCTGCGGGTCACAGAGCTTTCTCTTATCATGCCCTGCCCCTGTTCTGTGGAATGGTCTCCCTGCATCAATAAAACAGTCAGATTCTGTGGAAACTTTCAAGTCCAGAATTAAAACGCACTTATTTTCCCTTTCATATGGCTAGCATACTGGTACAGTTTTGTTTTACGCATTTTACTCTTTTCATTTTATTAGTAAACGGAGTGTGTCACGGCTCAACTTTACCTAAATTCCGGGTCTTTTAGTGAAGTTTAGGGCTAGCGGCCGGTGATCACCTTAGTATTTCTTCTGTTTTTCTTGTTGATTAATGCTGGCAAATTATACAGTATTTTTTGTCTTTGTGATGCCTGTTTCTGTTTTTTCTGTTTAAGGTGCAGCTCCATCCAAAGATGGGAGTTGTATTTGTGCTGGAGACCCTCCTGTCCTGTGCACCAACAGCATTTCTTGTATATTTGGCCGTGAATTGTTCTGTAATTTATGTTTTTAGCATGGCCCAAGCAGAGGGTCACACCTTTGAGTCTGGTCTGCTTGAGGTTTCTTCCTCAGAGGGAGTTTTTCCTTACCACTGTTGCTCTGGGGGTTAGTAAGGTTAGACCTTACCTGTGTGAAGCGCCTTGAAGCAACTCTGTTGTGATTTGGCGCTATATAAATGAAAATTAATATAAAATAAATATAAACCAAAAAACAGCAATGATTCCAACATCTGTTTTGATGTCATTTGTTAATATATACATCCATTCCTGCATTTGAGGCATGTAACACATTTCAATTAGGGTTAGTAATGAGGTAAAATAAATAAGCAAATACATGTCAACAGGTGACTGTAATCATGATTTGGTACAACAGCAGTATCCACAAAAGGCTGACAAAAAATAAAATAAAAAATACATTTGCCCTGGCAATTCCCAAGAGTGTAAGTTATTTGCTAGGGAAGCAATTGGGGGAAAAAAGCATTGTATTTGCCACTGGAAATATTATTGGCAGTACTGTATGTGCTTTTTCTCCATGTTGAGGTGATGACAATAATGTCAAAGTAACTTTTATAAGCCTTACAACGATTAAATCAGCATTTTTTTTTTCTCTGAAGACTCAAATTGATATTTTTACAACCAATTCGCTGCAATCCTTTTCTACCAATGATGAACAAAGAGCATAATAATCAAACACAGGTCAGTTACAGTCTGTGGAACTTCTGAGTGTTCACAGACCTCTGTGGCCAACCAAATTCAAGTACTGCAAACATGATCTTTGGTTGAGCCGTATCCATCGCCTTTCTAAGCCTGGAAAATAGTCGCTCATTTCTTCAACACTTTCAAAATGCCACCCCATTGGGATATGGTTTGGATCTTGATGGGGTTTCATGTCCAAGTCGCAAAAGGGTATTCGTTCACAAGCTGACCTCTAATCTGGGTCTCCATCGCCCCCACCAAGAGCCATAGATTTAAACTAATTCCCTCCTGAGAGGGGTAAGAGGCCAAGGCAACACCAGCACTGCGGTTTTTGGATTTTCCCCACCTAGTGTGTGTTGCAATGACAGCATCCCCTGGTTTTCCACAAAAGTGTATAATAGAGCACAGCCAGGCCTCGCCGAGAAAATACAGTGTTTGGCCCAAAACCTACAGAGCTTGTTGCCAGACATCCTCTTGTAAAATAAAAGCAATAAAACCTATATTTGTTTTTAGTTTAATCCAATTCAGACTTTTTTTTTCTTTTTTAACTAAAGTAAAATAGAAAACATTACCATTCGGCTGATTTAACACAAACTGAAGCTTTTGGGATAAGTGCTCCAACTATTCTCAAAATCCTTAATAGATTTTCAGTGTTGTAAGAAGTGGGAGGGGCTCTGATGGTATCCATATCGCAAACAGGCAGAGCAGGCTAAGGGTGTGAACGGCAGGCCGCAAGTTCTGCTTGAGAGGATCTGAATGCAGGATCTACCAGAGAGCAGCACTCCCCGTCCCCTCTGCACTTTCAAAAGTAAGCACCATGAGCTTTTTGCTCGCACCTCCTTGCCCTCGCTTTGCTCCCTTTCTCTATCTTGCCCGCCCCCATCTCTTTATATGTCCAGCTGGCTGCTCCACAAAGACTTCTTCTCCAAGTTCCAAATTATCCTCAAACCCCCACATGCTTTGTTCTGCTCATTTTCCCACTCCTCACAGACAGGGTTTAGCAGCAAAAATTAAAATGAGGGCAAGATGGAACGCAGAGCGCAAGAGAACGATGTGGGAGAGGGATATATATAGGATATAGTGTAAAATGAGAGAGATAAAGAGAGCGTGTGAAAAAACAAATCATGTCAGATCTTCCAGATCCAGAAGAACTGAAGTTTGGGGACTTCAACACATCTTTTGGCACTGGCATCAATTACTAAACAGAAGCCACTTTTATATGGTGTCCTTGAATTATAAACTGCAGCAGAATGCTGTCACAGGGGACATCTTGTTCATCTGCAAGTGATGGGATCAAAATAGTTTTCTTAAAAAGATAAATCAAAGCAAATCACGCTTTACTAAAACGATGTGTTACGTACATACGGCAACATTCTGCTAACAGATGTGTCACACTGGGAAATAACTATTACTGCACTTGTGTACCTTGAACTGCTGCACTGACACCAACAGTTCTCACCACAAACCAAGGAACTGGGAACTGGGCCTACATCTAGCTTACTATATGTGGGCAGCATAGCAAAACAATTGTGCTTTCTTGGATAAAAGCATAAAATTTGGCACACATATTCTAAATTAACTAATGTTTATTTTCAGATATGGAACCATCCTGACCTCTAATGAGCTACAAGGGTCAAAATTTTAAAATGCTCCAATCATGTTAAAACTATACCACAATTTGTCTGATCATAACAATTCCAGTAAAGTTTAATTTTGACTATGACTGAATGTTCTGGAGTTATCACATAAAAACAGCAAGTTTCAGTTTGAACAGTGATAGAAAACTTAAAGTTGCGCCAATTTTGGTAAAAAAAAAAAAAATGATGCAAATTATTGGTTAATAGGAATTATTGGTTAAAAAGGAATAGTTTGCACCATCTGTTATGCTTAGTTATCATTTTTACGGGGTAACATGTCACGTCATAGAATCCAATGAAAGTCGAACTTGTTTGACCTTTACTTTGGAGACCAAACATTCAACACAGTCAACAGTATTCCATTTTTAATCCTTTTATTTCAACCAATAATTTGTATCAGGTTTTACAAAAATTGGAGCAACTTTAACTTTTGATCCCTGTACAAACTGAAACTTTGTCACCATCTTTGCTGTTTTTACCTCATAACTCCAGAACATTCAGTCATAGATAGCCCAAACTATACCTTTTTGGAATTGTTATGATCAGACAACTAATGTGGTATAGTTTTCAACATGACTGGAACATCTTAAAATTTTGACCCCTGTGTAATTCTTTATTGACCCCTGTAGCTCATTAGAGGTCAGCTCCAGGATGGTTTCATATCTGAAAATAAACATTAGTTAATTTAGAATATGTGTCCCAAATTTGATGTTTTTATCACAAAATGCACAATCGTTATGGAAATTGTAGTTAAGCTGCTCCGCTACTATATTGTAGGCAAACAGGTAGGCTGGAGGTTTCTTCCTGTTAAAAGAGAGTTTTTCCTTCCCACTGTCGCCAAGTGCTTGCTCACAGGGGGTCGTTTTGACCGTTGGGCTTTTTACGTAATTATTGTATGGCTTTGCCTTACAATATAAAGCGCCTTGGGACAACTGTTTGTTGTGATTTGGCGCTATATAAATAAAATTGATTGATTGATTGATTGAAACAGAATTATGTCACAATCTGTAGGGTACGCAAACACTCAATAGGGATTTAGTAGTCGTGGACCTGGATAATCTACCTACATAGTGTGTCCAGTATACTGTGCCATCAATCAGCTGGAGCCTGGTAACCGAAGAAGGTCCTGCTAAAATGGAAAGAAATGGTCGCATCCAATGGGGCGTAGCATTGTACAAATATACATTTATTTAGTATCAGGAATTGTTTAGAAAAAGTCTGCCATTAGAAAATATGTTTTTGCAGCGTACATGGGTATGTGCATATCCATTATCTGCAAAATCCAGGTCAAAGGACAGGTTAGGAGTTAGCAGGAAGGTCCATCCGAATTGTGTCCCCGCTACTTGCTTGCTTACTTCTAGGGTGAACTACAGTAACAGCTGAATGTCATGTTCCCAACAGGCTGTATTACATACTGTATGTAACAAAGCCTGATACTGAGTATTCAGATGCAGGGCGAGTTGGGTATGAAGCATATTTTCACGTCCTTCCTGCCATAACAAGCTGAGAAACAACTTAGTGAACCTTGGCTGATTTCCCCATCTTGCCTTGACTGAGGTCGACACAAAGTATTCCCGTGCAGGCACACTAGTCGGAAACAACAGGGAAAAGTCAACCTGACCCAGTGCCCCACCCCTCCCCAAACTCTGTCAGACTTAGCCTGGTCCACATTGGTCAGCAAAGATCTTTATGACCCTGATCTGTAAGTAGCCCTACGCTTTCTTCTGCTTTGCTTCCATTGCAAAACAATGCTAGCATTAACTATATCATTAGCTGCATTTGCTTTATAACTAGGGACGTCCCGATCCGTTCACGTGATCAGAAAACGGACGATGATGTGGTTTCAGACTTGATCAAAATCGGACGTTGCATCCCGATCAGGAATCCGATATAGATTTTATCTTCATTATTTTGATCAGCGCTATTTCAAGATCATTATTGCAGATTAATGGGCCTTTCACACATCGGAAGCATCGGTGGCATCAAGAATTGGTCTAAAAAGTGTTATTTTCAATAAGACGTGTTGCTTTTTAGAGGCAGTAATGTGTGCTCCCCTGTCAGAAGCGACGCGTCAGAAGCGCGCTTTAGCTCGGCTTTTGACGCGACGCTTCTGACGGAAGCACACATTACCGCTTGTCGGCAGGCTGACGTGGTCAAAGTTCAACCCAATGTTTTTTTTTTTTAAATTATTATTATTTTATTGAAACCCCCCCCCCCAAAAAAACCACAAGTTCAACCCAATCCAACTTTCGACGCTCTGAGCTGTGACGTAGCTTTGCGCTGTCCAATAGGAACGACGCATTGGGCCAAAACACGGAAGACTAGTGACAGAAACCACTGATCTGTACAAAACAGAAACATGTCACAGGTCTGCTCATTTATAGAGCAGTTTTCTGAAGAAAAATCCTTGGAAATGTTTTTTCTTGTTGTTTGTTACCTCAAAATTTCTGATTACTGTTTAAAAAAAGTTTAGAACACTTAAAATTAAAACAGCTAAAATCAATAAATGGTTCTTTAGAAACCTTTCATCTATAAATTAAAACCAACTGTTATTTCAGATTAGATAATTTCTTGTTTAACATGAGGAACCTTGGACATTTATTTTTAGACAAATTTAGCTATTTATATTAAATATATTTATATTATATATTTAGTTCATTGTTCATTCAGTTTTTTAAAATATCGGATCAGGACTCGGCATCGGCAGATACTCAAAATCAGATCACTCGGAATTGGATTGGGGCCAAAAAAACCTGATCGGGACATCCCTATTTATAACACACCAGACATTTAAACAGCCGGAACAGCCTTCCAACAACTATACGAGACAGTTCTTTTTCCCACCCTGAGTTCTTTTAAAAATGAGCTTAAAAAAATGTCTAAAAAACAATCAAATCTGTCAACACAGGTGAGATGTATTGTACATAATTTAATGTTTTCTATTTATTGTAATTATTGTTTGTTGTTGTGTGTCTGAGGACTACAGATGGAAAGTAGCTTTTTGCTAAATCTGGCATATTTACACTATGGCATGAAAATGTACAAAGTGTTCGAAGAAAAGAAAGAAGAAAAGCTGATGCGAGTTTGTATTTTTTTAATCTCAACAGAAAATGTGTTTCGAAAAATTATGACACTTGTGTTACGAGCATTAGCCTCTCCTCCGTGATGACAGTACCATCTGACTCCACACTCACAAAGCTTGGGTTACAAAGTTTAACAATGATAATGTGCCTTTTGTAATGCATGCTGCATTCCTTCATCCAAGACGGTCAGAATATGAACATGCTTTACCACAGCAATAAGTTGCCTGTTTTTTTTTTTTTTTGTCCTGACACTAAAACCCAGTGACCAACTTTAGTAACTGTATTTTACAAAAACCAACTCTTAAAAAGGCAAATGAAAACGTTAAATCCATGTTTTGTTTTGTTTTTTTGGAATGTAATAATTAGTTTTACAGTACATTTTTGTGATTAGACCAGACCAGATTTGCTCCATCATCCACCCAGTTTCAAAATGGTTCTTACACACGTGGTTTTGACAGCTTCACTAATCGATGCCGCCAGATGAGGCCACAGTGACTCTTCCCTCTCCTTCAGTATCACCTCCGGCTTTTCACTGCCACTTTTTGTAGGGGCTAAGATCATGTTTTTCGGTAATCATGTGGTCAATTATAGGCAACATGCCCCCCCAGGTTGAAAGGTCTTAGATCCCATATTCCACCCGAACGACACCCCCAAGTTTCCCAGCTTGTGTGAAATCGTGCAGTGGATTGTGGAGCAGAAAAAGGACCACAGTTTGGAAATGTGGGCCGGAACTATAATAGGATTTGTTTTGATTCATTAGATTCTCTTTCATCATCCTGGTTGGAATGCTACTCCATGTCCCGTTGGACTTTATACTTTTAAAACAGAGGTGAGGAGGGCGCAAGCATTCATAATTGAGCCTCTAGACTTAAATCTCAATATATACACAATCATCTACATACAGTGCCCTCCAAAAGTATTGGGTTGCTTGGTATTTCACAGATTTTAATTTGTTTATTCCATTTCAAGTACAAAAAGTAAATCAGGCTTTTCAATATAAAAATGACTAAAACTATCTTCCTTAAAGTCAAACTCAAAGCAAATATCTACAACTTAATATAAATTAAAATTTTAAAGCCAAGATGATGGGCTGCATAAGTAATGGGCCCTTTTGGTAGAATACCTGTAAATATCAGTTGTATTGCCAGGTTCTTGAAACAAGTCAGGGGATGGATACCTGAACATTTCCAAGTCACTGAATATGTCTTGGACTTTATTTATATCAATTACAAAGACATACAAACAGTATGACACTATGGTAAATCTGCATGGAGTAGAGTTTTCAAAAACTGATCCACTGTGCAAGAAGGAGAAGAGTGGGGAAATCCACCAAGACACCTAGACATCCCAGAAGACGTTATAGGCTTCTTTGGCCATAAAATATTAGAATATTTAAATTTTCAGTAACTTACTCTTTTTGCAGAATACTGTAAACATCATGAATTTGCCAGTCTGATTCAATCCTCAAAACCACAATCATGGGGAAGAATGCTGACTTGACAGTTGTCCAAGAGACACACATCAACACCCACCACAAAGAGGGTAAGCCACAGGCAGTCATTGCTGAAAGGGCTAGATGTTCACAGAGTGCTGTATCAAAGCACATTCATGCAAAGTTGACTGGAAGGGAAATGTGATCAGAAAAGATGCACAAGTAACAGGGATGACTGCAGTGTTGAGAAGATCATCAAGAAAGCAGATTCAACAACTTGGGGGAGCTTTACAAGTTTACTGAGGGTGGAGTCGATGCCTGAAGAGCCTACACACAGACACGTGCGGGAAATGAACTGCAAGTGTCACATTCTGAGTGTTGAGCCACTCCTAAATCACAGACAGTCAAAAAGCATCTTACCTGAGAAAAAGAAAAAGAAGTGGACCGCTGCACAATGATCCAAAGTCTTCTTTTCAGATGAAAGTAAATTTTACTTTCTTCTGGAAATCAAGCTCCCAGGGTCTGGAGGAGTGGAGAGGGACACAATCCAAGTTGCTTGTGTGTGAAGTGTGAAGTTTCCACAGTCCGTGATAATTTGGGGTGCAGGGTTACCAGCTGGTGTTGGTCCAAAGTGTTTGATCAAGTCCAAAATTTAACAGCCATCTACCATGAGATTTTAGAGCACTTAATGTTTCCAAGTGCTGAAAGCTTTTATGGAGAAACTGATTTCCTTTTCCAGCAGGACTTGGCACTTGGCCACAGTGCCGAAACTACAAGTAACTGCTTTGCTGACCACGGTTTGGTTGTACCTGATTGGTCCCACAGACAATATCTCATAGATTCTTTATGGGATATTGTAACCATAAACAGAGCAAGTCACTCAGTGGCAGAGGAGTTGGGCTACCAATATGTAGAACTGGGTTAGATTCTTAGTCACACTGCATGTCTGTGTTCTTAGATAAGACATTTGATCAACATTGTTGCAGTCAACCTAGCTGGAAATGGGTATTGGCCAGTTTATTTTAAATGTATTACATTTAAGTCTTCCAGCAGACCCTACTTTAGTTACATCATCAACCACATTTTAGAAATCAGCATCTTTAGCAGACTAGGAACTACAGTAAATATGGTCAAAATGATCAGACAAACACACCAAAAACAAATGTTTATTTGCTTTATTAGTTCAAAAACATATTTAATACAAAATATAAACAAACAAGTTGCAGTTTAGCCTGTGATTTCTTTTTTTTTTTTGGTCATCCAAAAATGCATCAACACCTTACAAACTCTGCCCCCCCCCCCCCCAAAAGCTCTTTTTTAGGATACATTCAGTCTGTTCCCAGATGAAGAGGGGCCTCTCCATGCCCTCACACTTCTTAAACTGTAAGATTCACACTCCTGGTGCCAAGTTTGACCCTGGCAGTTCTAGCGAGTCTTTAAGGGTTTGGCATAAACGAGCTCCAGGAAATGAAAAGGAAGCAGCATGAAGACGGCCAGCAAAAAGATTGAACTCACCACTGCCAGCAGTATGTAGCGACCAATGAACAAAGTGTCCACTATCTGCAGAGTAAAGAAAAAAAAAAGAAAAAGAGTGATACACTGTGTTAATTAAAATTACATACTAATGGATGCAGACAGCCTATGTGCATGGGAAGAAACACTGCTGTCCATCAACTGACTATTTAAACTGTCCGCCACTAGATGTCACTGGAAGGCTTTCACATAGGCTCAAGCAAAGAGACCCAGTGGTTTTATGAGAAAGGCACTTGTTGCTGTTATTTCCTATACTGGACAATCCATTCAATAAGCATCAGGGTGCAAACATGAGACTTTAGGACAGTGTTTTTGCACACACCCCCATCTCCCCAAAACTCATTTCTTTTTTGATCTGTAAACCCGTACAGCAAAACCATGTCAATTTTTATTTTTATTTATTTATTTATTTTTTTTTACAAGCAGACATGTTTACAAGCAGTTCAGTCAAACAGCAAGTTATTGTCTCACACATGGTTTTCATTTGGAAAATTTACATGGGGCCCCAACTAAAGAGTATTTCAGAAGAAACTAGAGATCTGGGATCAAACTCAGAAAAAGATAACCCCCCCATACTAGCTGCTTGCATATATATCAGTGGAAGTAATAGGTGATAAAATATTTGAATTTTCACACTGGTCAAGTCACCTCTGTAAATGTAATTGATGTACAGCGCAACCAAAAAGTATTCACAGCAATTTGTTCCACATTTTATGTTGCAGCCTTATTCTAAAATGGAGTGAATAATTTTTCCCTCAAAATTCTACTCATAACACCCCATGATGACAACATGAAAAGTTTTTTTAAATGCAAATTTATTGAAAATAAAAGCCTAAAAAAATCACATGTGCATAAGCGTTCACAAACTTTGCTCTACAGCTTCAAGTCTTCTTGAATATGATGCCACAAGCTTGGTGCACCTACCTTTGTTCAGTTTGCCCATTCCTTTTTGCAGCACCTGTCAAGCTTCATCAGGGAGTGCCGGTGTACAGTCATTTTCAGATCTCTCCAGAGATGTTCAATCAGATTTAGGTCTGGGCTCTGGCTGAGCTACTCAGGACATTCACAGAGGTGTCCTGAAGCCTTTGATATCCTGGCTGTGTGTTTGGAGTCATTGTCCTGCTGAAAGATGAACCACTGCCCCAGTCTGAGGTCGACAGCACACTGGAGCAGATTTTCATCCAGGATGTCTCTGTACATTGCTGCATTCATTTTTCCCTCAATCCTGACTAGTTTCCCTGTTCCTGCCACTGAAAAACATCCCCACAGCATGATGCTGCCACCACGCTTCACTGTACAGAGGGTGCTTGGTTTCTTCCAAACATGACGTCTTGCATTCATGTCAAGAGTTCAATCTTTGTCTCATCAGACCAGAGAATTTTGTTTCTCATGGTCTGAGAGCCCTTCAGGTGCCTTTAGGTAAAATCCAAGCAGGCTGCCATGTGTCTTTTACTAAGGAGTGGCTTCCGTCTGGCCACTCGACCATACAGGCCTGATTGGTGGATTGCTGCAGAGATGGTTGTCCTTCTGGAAGGTTCTCCTCTCTCCACAGAGGAATGCTGGAGCTCTGACAGTGTGACCATCAGGTTCTTGGTCACCTCTCTGACTAAGGCTCTTCTCAGCTGATCGTTCAGTTTAGACGGGTGGCCAGCTCTAGGAAGAGTCCTGGTGGATCCAAACTTCTTACATTTACAGATGATGGAGGCCACTGTGTTCAGCGAGACCTTCAAAGCAGCAGAAATGTTTCTGTACCCTTCCTCAGATTTGTGCCTCGAGACAATCCTGTCTCAGAGGTCTACAGACAATTCCTTTGACTTCATGTATGGTTTGTGCTCTGACATGCACTGTCAACTGTGGGACCTTATATGTAGACAGGTGTGTGCCTTTGCAAATTACATCCAATCAACTGTATTTACCTCAGGTGGACTCCAATTCAGAATCAACTTTATTGTCATTGCACAGTAAACCAGCACAACGAAATTTGCTTGTGCATGCTAAAAAACAATGCCTACCCTCACACATAACTTACACACACACACACACACACACACACACACACACACACACACACACACACACACACACACACACACACACACACACACACACACACACACACACACACTTCAGCAAATATTAAGAACATCAGGAGATATTTTTTTGGGGGGGGATGACGCAAGGTCAGAAACTCTAAATTACACCATTCCAGCCCGACATATGTCTCATATTGCACCGTCCCCAGCAGACATAACTCATATTGTTCTAATCCCACATTGTCTTCATCCCATATTGCACATATCCCTCTAAAATGTCATTTGACATTTAAAATACCCAACTTTATTAAAACCCTTAAATAGTTAAAAATCAACCCAACATTTAATAAATATGCCTAAAACGTTAAAATGGTTACAATCAGATATTGCACATGTTCCCCATTATTCAAATTAAAGTAATGCAGTTGTTCTGACTAGAGCTTGGGCACATCTGTTCAGTTCTGCAATGGCTCTAGGAAAGAAGCTGTTTTTAGCCTTGTGGTGTGGGCTTTGAAGGCCCGATAATGCCTGACGGATGGAAGCAAAGAGAAAAGGTGGTGCGAGGGGTGGGTTCTTGTTCCGCAGAGGCAGCAGGTCCTGAAAATATCATCCAGTGAGGGCAGAGGGAGACCACTGATCTTTTCTGCTGTTGTTATGACTTGTTTGATGGATTTCTTATTGTTTAAAGAGCAGTTAGCAAACCATGCTGTAATGCAATAGGTTAAAACACTCGATGGAGCAGTGAGAAAAGGCCTTGAGCAGCTCAGCAGACAGGTTGTTCTTCTTAAGTATTTGTAAAAAAAAAAATAAAGCCTCTGGTGCACCTTTTTGACCACAGCAGATGTGTTTACTTCCCATTTAAGATCCTCAGTGAGCCAGGTGCCAAGAAAATTAATGGTTAAGGGGGAGATGTGCTTCCTGAAGTCAACTATGAACGTTTTAGTTTTCTTCACATTCAGGGTCAGATTATTTTCTGTGCACCATTCAACTTCATCTCTGCAGAATGTCTCATTGACGTTGAAGATCTGTCCCACCACATGGTGTCATCAGCAAATTTTATGATTTGCTGCAATTAAGCTGTGGAAACATCTCAAGGATGATCAGTGGAAACAGCATGCACCGTTTTCATGTTGACATTATGGGGTATTTTATGTAGAATTGTGAGGAAAAAAATTATTTCATCCATTTTGGAATAAGGCTGTAACATAAAATGTGGAAAAAGTGAAGCACTGAATACTTTCTGTACTTTTATTTAACAAGGAAAGTCCCATTGAGATTAAAAACCTCTTTTGCAAGGGAGCCATGGCCAACAGGCACCAAAGGTTACACAACAATTACAATTAAATTCACACAACTAAAATAACACAACATTTTAAGGAAGTCATTTCAAGTGCTCTCAGTCTGGACTTAAAAGAGCTCATTGCATTGTACGAGGTCTATTAGAAAAGTATCCAACCTTATTTTTTTCAAAAACCATATGGATTTGAATCACGTGTGATTACATCAGACATGCTTGAACCCTCGTGGGCATGCAAGAGTTTTTTCACGCCTGTCGGTTACGTCATTCGCCTGTGGGCAGTCTTTGAGTGAGGAGTCGCCCACCCTCTTGTCGTTTTTTCCATTGTTTAGGAATGGCTCAGAGACTGCTGCTTTGTTTGATCAAAATTTTTTCAAAACTGTAAGGCACAACTGAGTGGACACCATTCGATAAATTCAGCTGGTTTTCAGTAAAAATTTTAACGGCTGATGAGATTTTGGTCTGGTAGTTGTTAGAGATTTTGTATACATGTTATCACTGTTAAACGTTTGTACATTTGCCTTCTTTCTCATGAGAACGGTGTTGTGCTGTTTTGCACTTCACCCTGAGAACGTACGTGTTATTCAACCTTTTTTAGCTTTGTCTTCTTTCTCATGAGAACGGTGTTGTGCTGTTTTGCACTTCACCCTGAGAACGTACGTGTTATTCAACCTTTTTTAGCTTTGTCTTCTTTCTCATGAGAACGGAGATGTGCTGTTTGCACCTGTCTTAATGCAATCCTGAGAATTCAATTTTGTTTTGACGTTTGTGATGTGGTGTTTAGTGTGAAGGAGTGTGGAAGACAGGACACTTCAGGCAGATGCAGAACAGCTGATACCTGCAACAGACGAACGAGATGTGCTGACCTGAAGTGTTCTTCCTTACAGCTGCACTTATTGACGTATGCGTTTATGTTATGGGAAGAAACTTGTCTTGCGTCATTACCCCCACCCTTAGGACAAGTTTCTTGTTTATGTGATGAGGGCGTCTCTTAATAAAAAGAGCGGAAAAGCAGGCCAGACTTTAGTGTAGCCTTGGTGTACAGCCTGGCCGCACTCCGCGCGTAATATTTGATTTTCTGTCTCACTGGTGTTTCTTGACTCTGTTTGTCTTGTTAAAGGTTTTAAAAATGTTTGGAGGAGAAAATACCCAACATTGACTGGGGGCTCGTCCGGGATCTCAACAACACCGGAGGTGTCCGGCGGAGGTCGTCAAGTCCAGACGTAAATCCTTGGCCAAGGTCTGATCGATCGATTGATCGTGTCTGCAATTGTCGACCACCGTTGGCATCGTCTGGTTGACGAGATTTTCCCGAGGAAGACAGACAGGAAGTCGAGTCAGTGAGTAAAGTTTCTTTGTAAACAGTACTGAGTGAGTGGTGATCAGATCACATAAAACAGTTAAATTCCGCAAGCGATGATACAGAATCGTCTGTTAATGCAAAGCAGTTAAACTCTGTAAGGAGGGTGCGGACTCCTCTGTTTATATATGCGTACCGGTAGGGGATAAAAGTGATCACATAAAACAGTTAAACTCCGTAAGCGATGATACAGAATCGTCTGTTAATGAAACACAGTTAAACTCTGTAAGGAGGGCGGACTCCTCTACGGTTGCGAGGGACGCAAGTAGTTAAATTCCGGAAGGAGGATACGGACTCCTCTGTTTTAATACGTAAAGGAAATCCCGGGTAGAAATACGTGCACTGTAAAAAAGCAGTTAAATTTGGCAGGGACGGCGGAGTCCCCTAATGCAGGACATTAGTTAAATTTCACGGGAGGGCGAGCTCCCCTGACATAAGAATACGCGTACGATTATTAGGAGTGTTTCTATGTGTAAATAGTGTTTTGCGCAAGTGTAAATAACTGTGTGAAAGTGTAATACTTTGGACAACGTTAGTGACAACCGTGCGTGTGGAAGCAGAGGCAAGTGATTCCGCTTCCTACGGGGAGGTGAAAGGAATCAACCACACGACGGCAAATTAATTGTCACGTCCAAAGAAAGTGTGAAAACTTCAGATTTAGAACACCCTAGGTGTGCCCCCGTCTGAAGTCCAAATTATAACAAGGGATAATAAAAATGGGGGGTAAGACGTCTAAAAATAAGGAAAATTTATCAACTGACGACTGGAAAGTTATGGAGGCAAAAAATCCAAAAGCAACAAAGAAATTGGAGACCTGGATAAATAAACATGACTTTGACGGACGACTGAACCTGATCAGTATACAAAAGCTGAAGAAGGAGTTAGAACGGGAACATAAAGGTGATGAGAAAAAGATGCAGAAAGTAGGGGCAGATTTAGTGGCATTTTGGGAGGAAGAAGCAGAGAACAGACAGAAAGGAGCAGAGAAGCGACGATTAGAGAAAGCAAGGAAAAGAAAGCTGTAGGTAAGGCAGAAGAAGATGTGATAATTCAGCACAGAGAGTCAGAACAGCCTCAACAATCACCGCCGGCTGGATCGTCGGTGACAAAGAGACCTTTATCTCCTCTACCAGAGGATGACGATGTACCGCCACCACAGTATGATTTGGCGGTAAAACCTAAGGTAAAAAGAGAAAAACCAGAAAAACCACAAACACGCAGTCAAGCGAAAGTGCCTACAGCCCCTCCCATGGTGGAACATAGTGATCAGGGAGGTGCCTATCCTATGATAGAAGTACCAAATCCTCGTGCAGGAACAGCAGGACAGCTACCAACCATGCTCGTTTATCGGACATGGAATGCTGATGATATCAAAGCAGCAGTCGACATGATACCATCGCCACATGTCGATATTGAGGGATTTATGCAGGATATAGAAAACATTAGAACATCTTACCACCTTAATGGACCTGAAGTCCAACAGGTGTGGATGAAAGCATGTGGCCCTAAATGGAGTCAGGTACGCGGAGACTGGAATCCTGCAGATCAACAAGGCGTACCACTGACACATGATGATCTAGTCTTGAAAACAAGAGTGGAAGCTATGATTACACGTGCAAAAGGAGTGTTAGGACCAAAGATAAATTATACTGAAATTACCAGGACAACTCAGAAAGAAGGAGAGCCATGGACAGAGTTTAGGTGCAGATTTGAGAATGTGTTTAGGGTCCATAGTGGCATATTGCCAGAAACACCTGTGTATGAACAACAATTGAAAAACGCTCTGATCCAACATTCCAATAAGGATATAAAAGCTTGGATACAGAAACATTGGATTGGATTGCCTACAGGCACATTGGAAGACACACATACACACTGCTGTCATGCAGAAGAAGTCTTAAAACAGAAAAAGACAAGAAACAGCGACAAAGGAGTGTATGTAGCACATGGAGATGATGAAATATATTACCAGCAGGGCAACTTAAGACAGCAGAAGCAGTGCAAACGCCCCAAAAAGCCATGGCAAAATAGACAAGGTGGACAGCCACAACGTCAAGGACCATGGCAACCACAACAGCAGGGAGGGCCACCACGTGGTCCCCTGATTTGTTGGAACTGTGGAAGAGAGGGACATATGTATAGAAATTGTCCAAATCCACCTACTGAGGGAGCACCAGGGAGAATTCCACAACGGAATAATCCTCCGCAGCCACAGTATCCACAATGACTAGAATCCATAATCCATGATTCCATATCAGATAGGCAGTCTGAATCTGTATGTATGGATCTGTGTGCCTTGCTGGGAAATCCGGTACCAAAACCAGAAGTGACTTTGTTGGTAAATGGACGACCAGTGACATTCCTTTGTGATACAGGAGCATGTAGAACCACATGTAATGACAACATACCTGTCCATCAATTAAGCAACGAACTCTTTAGGGTTCGCTCTGCAAATGGACAAACATCAGACGTCCCTATCACCAAACCCATAACGTTGACAGATCCATTTGGCCTGACGTGTACTATGTCAGTGTTAAGCATGCCACAATGTCCAGTTAACCTCCTAGGACGAGACGGATTGACTGCATTGGGCTTGTCCATAATTGTGGAACAAGGGAAATTAGTTGTTGAACGCACAGGAGGCGTTAACATGGTAAGAGAAGAAAGCGCTGACCCCACATTCCACTATTACTATACATTTGACATCTCAGAAGAAGATGCTGCAGGATGGGGTAAAGATGTCGTCTTGCAAGCGACAGCCCTACTAAAAAATCCTGAACAACAGATGTCACCACCTGACCTGCATGTCACAATGTGGCATAAAGATCCTCCAGGTCCGGATGGTGACTATGAAACTAAATTGAAAAATGTTTCACCTGTGAAACTGACAATGACCGATTTGATTCATGATGGCAACTCAATAGCCGTCATAACAGTAACAGGCGCCACTGAAGATGTATCAAAATTGAAATTCACAGGTATGCCGTTACATATGTCACTTTGTAAGCCATATTTGACAGAATGGCAAGAATTGGGACTGACAGTCATAACAGCTTTGTCAGCCTCTGATTGGAGTAGAGTTGGCCCACGAACGGAGTTCAGTCCATCAACCAAGTTGTATAAAGTGCTAGTTAATGTCTCATTGGTGCTGACAGCTGGAACACACATTGATGCGTCCACTTCACAATCCTGAGTGTTTCAGTTGAGTCCTGAAGAGGATGCTCTTCTCTCTTCAGTACCGTCAGGATTGTGGACAACAGGTCCTTCAGACGTAGGACTGATTAAAAATGCACAACCTGTAGTTATAAGGCCAAAAACAGAATACAGACCATGTGTAAGACAGTATCCATTGAAACCTGATGCAATTGACGGAATCAGGCCAGTAATAGAGGATTTATTAACAGCAGGAGTAATAGTGCCATGTCCAGATTCACCATGTAATACACCCATATTTCCTGTGAAAAAGGCTCCGCCCTCAGTGGGGTGGAGAATGATTCAAGATCTGCAGGCAGTAAATGCTGCTGTGATTAAAAGAGCACCATGTGTCCCAGATCCACATACCTTGTTAAATTCGCTGAGACCAAATTCTAATAGTTTCTCAGTAATTGACATAAGTAATGCATTTTTCTCTGTGCCAGTGCATCCAGATAGTCAATTCTGGTTTGCTTTTACCTTTAAAGGACAACGATATACATTCACCAGATTACCGCAGGGTTACGCAGAGAGCCCAACTATTTATTCTCAAGTCATGTCAGCATGTTTAGCCAATTTTGTTCCACCGGCAGATAGCCAACTATTAGTGTATGTTGATGACATTTTGATTGCCTCTGACACACGAGAAAACTGCATAACTGACACAGTAGCATTATTACGTTTCTTATTTGATAATGGCCACAAAGTGAGTAAAAACAAAGTTCAGTTGTGTAGGGATAAAGTAAAATATTTAGGACATGAGTTATCAGCCACAGGGCGCACGATCCTGTCTGACAGGAAGGAAGCAATTTTGCACGCTCCAAAACCACAAACCAAAAAGCAGATGATGTCATTTCTTGGATTGACAAATTACTGCAGGGCATGGATTCCTTGCTATGCAGAGTTGACTAGTCCACTTTCTGATTTGATGTACAAAGATGATATTTCAATGTCAACCGTGTTGGAATGGAACAAAGATGCTGAGGAAGCCTTTGTAAAAGTAAAGCAAACATTAGTGTCATCCACAGTTTTGGCACTACCAGATTATAGTAAACCATTCATTCAAACAGTTGATTGTAAGAATAAGTTCATGACTAGTGTTTTGGTTCAAGTGTATGGCTCAAAATTGAGGCCAGTTGCCTACTACTCATCTAAATTGGATGCAGTAGCAAGTGCTTTACCACCATGCGTACAGGCTGTTGTTGCGGCCTCTATGGCTGTTCAAAGTAGCAGTAATGTTGTTCTATTCCATCAGTTGACATTGAAAGTTCCACATGCAGTCTCTGCACTTTTGTTGCAGACAAACATGAGCCTTTTGTCCCCAGCAAGACATCTTTCGTGCATGTCCTTGCTATTATCACAGCCACACCTTACGATAGAGCGATGTACAACATTGAATCCCTCCACATTGATACCTTTACCTGAGGATGGTGAGCCGCACAATTGTCTTGATGTAGCAACAGTTTGTACAAAAGCACGCCCAGACCTCCGGGACACACCCATCCCAAACAGTACAATCGTGTATGTGGATGGTTCTTCCACCAAAAATGCTTATGGACAAACGCAATCTGGATATGCTGTCGTCACAAATTCAGAAGTATTAGATTCTGCTTCATTGCCATCGTCATTTTCAGCACAAGCAGCTGAATTAGTTGCTTTAACTGCAGCTTGCTATCTGTTTGAAGGTACGGCTGTAACAATTTATACAGACAGCCAGTACGCTTTTAGCACAGTGCATGTGTTTGCAAAACTGTGGGAGGAGCGTGGAATGGTGACGTCGTCTGGAAAGCCAGTGACTCATGCCACTCTCCTAACTGCCCTACTGCAAGCTGTGAAGTTGCCTCAACAAATTGCTATATGCAAATGTGCGGCTCACACCAATGGCTCTGACAGTGTTTCAAAAGGAAATGATTTTGCTGACAGAGCAGCAAAAGAGGCAGCAGCAGCTCCTTCTATTTTTGTTGTACAGGAAACTACCCCAGAGTTGCATTTAGGTCATACACTGCTTGCTGACATGCAACAGCAGGCAACTGACAGAGAGAAACAAATGTGGATAGCTAAAGGAGCTACGTATGCGAATGGCTTGTGCGTATGACCACAAAAGAAACCCATATTGCCAAAAAATATGTTTAAATGGGCAGCTATTATGAGCCATGGCGTGACGCATGTCTCATCAGGGGGTATGATATCGCAATTGCAATCTATTTTTTGTCTTTATGGGTTCGAAGCATATGCAAAACAGCATTGTAGAGCATGCATGATATGTGCAAAACACAACTCACAAGGCAATTTGAGACCCCAAAGAGGTAAATTTCCAACACCACAATATCCCTTTCAAGTGATTCATATGGATTATATACAGCTGAGTAAACATGAAGGGAAGGAATTTTGTTTAGTCATAATTGATGCCTTCTCAAAATGGGTAGAATTGTTCCCTACAAAACATGCAGATTCACTTACAGTGGCTAAAGCATTATGCAAAGACATCATCCCACGATTTGGAATACCAGAAACAGTCTATTCAGATAATGGAGCGCATTTTGTTAATGCAATAGTGCAATACGTAGGAGAAGCACTACAGGTTAATCTCAAAAATCATTGTTCTTATCATCCACAAAGTGCCGGATTAGTGGAAAGGATGAATGGAACAGTAAAAAACAGACTTAGAAAGACAATGGAGGAAACAGGCAGACCATGGACACATTGTGTAGATTTGGTAAAAATGTATATAAACATAACTAGTACCATGGGGTTGACACCGTATGAAACATTGTTTGGCAGAAAATATCGATTGCCATATTATGGACAAATTTGGGATGTACCTGAGGAAGCCAATTTGGCGGATTACATGAGAAAAATGTTAGAAGGACAACGAGGGAGAGTTCCAAACACTGATGATCCCATTTCTCCACAGGAGGACCCTAAAGTGGTACCTGGAGACTGGGTGTTGATAAGAAGCATCAAGAGAAAACACTGGCATTCACCTAAATGGGAAGGGCCCTATCAAGTACTACTCACAACACCCACAGCTTTGAAAATTGGGGAAAGAAGTACATGGATTCATTTAACTCACTGTAAGAAAGTCATTTCTGCAGACACAGACAAACAGTAAGAACAGTAGGACAAGACTAGTAATAGTGTGTGAGCTTGGTGTTGAGATCCAGGTTAGACACGAAAGCTAGCAGAAGACATTAAGAAGCCACTGTTCTGAACATAGGTGTGCTGTAGTGTGCAGAAATGGCGAAAGAAAAAAAAAAAAAACGGGGGTTTCTGGACCCCACGGACAGTCCTTGTTATGCTACTTTTCTTTTTTGAATTGGGAGTATTATTAAAAGCCATGAGCACGGGACATGATAATAAGGATCACATCCGCAGATTGCAGAGACCAAAAAGAAGTAACAAAGACCCCAGTCCGATAATTAATGCCACAGTACATAGCTGTGATGGGAATAATGCATACCGATTTGGTGTACAGGCCTGCATTCCTAGAAATACTTCTGTGATCATCTCTGTACCATATAGTGCTCTTACCCATGGAATGCCGGATGGTGACAGAGGGACTAATTACGGAAATAGTTTCTCATGGTATATGACCAACGATCAACAAGATAGGAGATGGGAAACGTTGGTAGCTGATGAATGGAGTAGATGGACACCAAGATGGGCACAAACCGAGTGGGCTAAGTACCAGAGTCAAAGTCTCAAAATGTATCAAACAGATGATAAGCTGTCTATAGTGGTGAATACCACAGAAAAAGGAACCATATTCCCACCTGATATAGAGGGAGACTGTTGGTTGTTCCTCCTTTGGGTATACAAACAAGGAAAAGATCTGTATTTCCATTTCTTCCTCTGTGAAACAGATAGAGTACAGCAACCAATATTGACCGAATTAAGTACGTCAAAGGGGGTGTCCATACAAGCAAAGGGGGTGTCCATACAAGCAAAGGGGGTGTCTGTACAAGGCACAAAAGACATGAAGGCAGATGACTGGTTCCTAGTAACTACTGGAATTAGTGGACAAAATAACAATTGGCTTTTAATGGCAGAACAAGCAGGACTAGCAGCAAAGAAGGACTGTGTTGTATGTATGGGACCCAGACCTATATTACAGGTAATACCGGCAGCATTACCCAAAGACTGTCTACTGACTGCTATGACACAGACATACATTGCGGCAAACAACAAATGTTCTAAGTGGAACAAGATCTATCCAGTGACCAAATTGACTAAGATTAAACCTTTATTCTCAAGCAAAGTTGGGCATGCTAACCATACATGTGTACACTTGACAGGGACAAGTAAGACTTTGGGTAGCTTAAACCACACCGCCTGGTGTAAGAATGTGGTCCATAGTACTCCCACATTCAAACCTGTCGGGAGGAGTGACGTATGGTGGTGGTGTGGGGATAACAGAATCTTTGACAGACTGCCACGAAATGTGTCAGGTTATTGTGCATTAATATCATTATTGTTACCAGTTGAAGCCATACCCATGACCCCTGAAGACGTTACGACATATGCAGCCTCTCTTATTCCTGAAGATTGGCAGAAAGGCGTAGCCAGACATAGAGTGAAAAGAGATTGGAAAGGAGTGGGAAATCCAACATATATTGACGCAATAGGAGTCCCCAGGGGAGTGCCTGACGAGTATAAACTGGTTAATCAAATAGCAGCTGGATTCGAATCTTCCATCTGTTGGTGGTGCTCAATTAATAAAAACGTGGACAGAATAAACTACATCCACTACAATGTACAGAAATTAGGAAATTGGACTGAGGAAGGATTTAAGGCTGTCCATTCACAGTTAGAAGCCACGTCCCTTATGGCCTTCCAGAATCGCATTGCTCTGGATATGTTGTTGGCAGAGAAAGGAGGTGTTTGTGCCATGTTCGGAGAACAATGCTGCACATTCATTCCCAACAACACAGCTGCAGACGGCAGTCTCACTCAAGCCATTGACGGGCTGAGGACGTTGAACAGGAAGATGAAAGAGCACAGTGGAGTAAACACCGAAGGCTGGGATTGGTGGCTGGAAGGGATGGGAAAATGGAGGTCTTTGATTTCTTCACTATTAGTGTCTATAGCAGTATTTGCTGCAATTCTAACATTGTGTGGATGTTGTTGTATTCCATGTCTCCGAGGCCTTGTAAATAGAATGATAACCACAGCAATAAGTCCAGGACCAGGAGGGGGTCCAGCATCATATCCACTTCTGGGGACAGATGACGACAAGGAGGACGATGGCTCTCCTGACCTGTACCCAGACCAATGGAAGTATGATGACCCAGACACCGATGATGGTGACAATGATGACATCACCTCTGGGGTGTAAGCCTAGAGAAAACATACCATGATGAACCTCTTAGTGAAAATCTCAAAAAGAAGTGCTAAGCTGAGTGATGCCTACTGTATGTTTTAACAGGCGATAAACAGGAGGGGAATGTTAGAGATTTTGTATACATGTTATCACTGTTAAACGTTTGTACATTTGCCTTCTTTCTCATGAGAACGGTGTTGTGCTGTTTTGCACTTCACCCTGAGAACGTACGTGTTATTCAACCTTTTTTAGCTTTGTCTTCTTTCTCATGAGAACGGTGTTGTGCTGTTTTGCACTTCACCCTGAGAACGTACGTGTTATTCAACCTTTTTTAGCTTTGTCTTCTTTCTCATGAGAACGGAGATGTGCTGTTTGCACCTGTCTTAATGCAATCCTGAGAATTCAATTTTGTTTTGACGTTTGTGATGTGGTGTTTAGTGTGAAGGAGTGTGGAAGACAGGACACTTCAGGCAGATGCAGAACAGCTGATACCTGCAACAGACGAACGAGATGTGCTGACCTGAAGTGTTCTTCCTTACAGCTGCACTTATTGACGTATGCGTTTATGTTATGGGAAGAAACTTGTCTTGCGTCATTACCCCCACCCTTAGGACAAGTTTCTTGTTTATGTGATGAGGGCGTCTCTTAATAAAAAGAGCGGAAAAGCAGGCCAGACTTTAGTGTAGCCTTGGTGTACAGCCTGGCCGCACTCCGCGCGTAATATTTGATTTTCTGTCTCACTGGTGTTTCTTGACTCTGTTTGTCTTGTTAAAGGTTTTAAAAATGTTTGGAGGAGAAAATACCCAACAGTAGTGTCACTGTAAGGACGGCCCACGGCGCCTGATGGCGATCTGCGCTTCGAGACGGCAGCGTCTCACCGTTTCAAGTTGAAAACTTCCACATTTCAGGCTCTGTTGATCCAGGAAGTCGTCAGAGAACAGAGAACTTTCAGAAGAAGTTGGCATGAGGAGTTTATTCGGACATTCCATTGTTAACTGACATTTTGTAATGAAAGACCGTGCGGGCAGAGTCGCATGTCAGGCCGGACCCGACCGCGGGGGGTCGCGACAGGAAAAACACCTCCGTTGGAAACCTTAACGGGCAAGTTGGAACATGCCCAAGCTGTTAAACAATTTCTCAGTTACTCACTTGTTGAAAGCCATCAAAAGCCACCTGAATTTTACAAATGGTTTTCAACACGGAGGTGTTTTTCCTGTCGCGGCGCACACAGATTTGCCGAGTCGTCATGGAAACGACTCGGTAAATTTGCGCACACATCTTTCATTAAAAAATGTCAAACAGTGGAATGTTCGCATAAAGTCCTCATGCCGGCCTCTTCTGAATCTTCTCTGTTCTCTCACGACGTCCTGGGTGAATTAAGCCTTAAATTAGGATGTTTTCAGGTCGAAACAGGCCGTCGACGGTGCCTGGAAGCGCTGCACGACGTCCTGCTCTGTGGGAAGTCCTTACACCGACAGAAACACCCCATAATCTCTCATCAGCCGTTAAACTTTTCACCGAAAACCAGCTTAATTTCTCGAACAGTGTCCACTCGGATATTCCTCACAGGTCCAGAAAAAATGTTGATAAAGCAACGCACGCCGTCTCGAGCAGCGTGTGAAACAAAGGAATTCAGCCGAGAGGGCGGGACCACATCTCACTCAAGGCCTGCCCACAGGGAAATGACGTCACCGACGTGTGAAAAAACTCACGCATGCGCACGAGGGTTCAAGCATGATTGGTGTAATCGCACGTCATTCAAATCCATATAGTTAAAAAAAAAATAATAAAAGGGTCGGTTTATTATCTAATAGACCTCGTATATGATGCATTCAAAAAACAACAGCAAAAGCTCAATTATTTCTCCTTGAAGATGTTGATCCAGAAATATTTCCTTCATGCACATCTTCACATGATGTGTTATAACACTGTCAACTCACTGAAATCCACAAAGAGGAGGCAGCATGCTGGCTTAATAGTTTCCATTGTTCTATCAACATTCTATCGATTATTCTGGCGAGTAATCGGAAAAAAAGTACTTTTGCATTTCACAACATTAACAGGTCCCAGGTTTGCTTCCTTTCTGTGTTGGATGATAATCATTTAAACATCAAATCCCAATTTTCTCCCTTTCATGATGTTGGACTAGAATTATTTTCCTTCACCCTCATATGGTGTGCTACCACAATGTGAAGTTTCACTGAACTCTACTATATGGTTTCAGAGAAACTGCACTTCCAAGATTTGTGGGGCAGACAGATTCCTATATTTACCCCCTTCAACTGTTGTTTGAAAAGGGGCAGAGAGTATAAAAGTACAGTAAAGAAAACTACAAAAACATATATGAATTAGACCTACGTACATAATTTTTTGTAAACACTGTAACTGCCTCGCGAGCTTCTTTGTGGATACTGAGCTCCAGGCTGCAATAGATATTCAATCACAGTTTGCTGAAGACGACCTGCAGTACCCGTGTTTGGACATGCCACACCAACACTGCGTGTCTGGTCACATTTTAGCAGGCTTCTGTTTGTGACAAGCTGGTGAAAGCTGTGAACACTAGACAGAGAGAAAAAGAGTGCATATTTGGTAACAAGAACACTTAGATTCAATTTGAGATTATCCTGAAATGACAAATTGCTGAAGACGCTGCATTTGGCAGCCCTGATGTTTTGACAATTTCATTTCTTGGGAGACTGACAGAAAATGTCAAAGCCAACTAAATTAGATACAGCATTGACAGTTTTAAACACTAGAAACATCAGAGAGAGAAAAAAAATTGCATTCTCTAATGGTAAAACTCAAAAATTCTAGATAAATTTTCAGCACACATACACTGTCTTTTCAAATATTTTCTTTTGGCTGCTGCCATTAAGGGGGGGATGCGTGTCAAAGTCAGTGCACCTTTAACACATAATCACAAGCTCTGACATACAGATTACCATTTACTGATATTAAGATGAGATCTCCACACGGAAGGAATTACATGTGCACCATTACGATTTAAAAGAAAGTGTGAGAAATGTTTGTTTCACTCTTCTGATAATGCTAAAATGCTCTTAAGACTGAACTCTTTTACACCACTTGCTTTCTGTGGACATGGTGATTGAGCTCCATAACTGCCATGGCTCATGCTCATTGCGTTGTTACATTGGGGAGCATTTCAGCTGCATCATTGCTCAAGCTTTCCTAGGGATGAGGACTGATCAGATTTTATTGATTATCGATTCCGCTTATCAATCTTATTCTTTCGTTAATTCCCTTATCAATACCTCCTTTGAATTTTCTGTGTACTAAAAGTAGGCTTTACAGTTTAGATGTCAACAACATTTTATTGAGTCTTAAAGTAAATAAATATGAAATTGGTCACTGGATCCTAGATCTCTGGGACAGGTTCAGTCGGCAAGACTTTATTTAGGACATTGTTTTGGTGATTAGGGATGTCCTCATGTACTGTAATAAATATTCCAGAGAAAGGCAAGAGCTCAGAATTTAGATGAACAGGCCTGAAAGTTGGAAGTATTTTAGACATAGGATCAACAGGTTAGGTGAACTGGAAACTTTCTAATTGTCCCAGTCTCCCTTGTAAAAGAGATCTGGATCTCAATGGGACTAAACTGGTTAAATAAAGATTAAATTAAAGTGGGAGGGGGAAGTGTTGACTTAATACTTGCAAGACACTGGACTCATTGAGAGGACTTAGTACTGCTATAACAGACTGATGCAGAAGGTGGCAGCAATGCAACAATAAGGATGCCCGGCTGCCAATGCCACAGAGGAAGTGAGGCTGCTCTTGATTTATGTCACAGTGATGCGTTTTGAGGACAGAATGCATTTCCGCATTCACAAAATGCCTCAGGAAACCACAAAAATGCATAAAAGTACTAAATTTACTCATATTTATTGTCAGTCTGGGTAAATAGTCAAGACTCAGACCCACTGATTGTGCAGCTAATCTCATTTCCTCAGCGAAGCGTGCGTGAGACAAAAACATACGTGTTTTCATCATGGCGAGTGGTCGGAGCCATCTCCAACCACCGGCTAGCAACAACCAATAAGGGAATCGTTAAGCAAAAAGGCTATTGATGTTGGTAGATCAAATCATTTCTTATCGATTCTTAACAGGAACTGGTTTTCGATACCCATCCATAATCTTTCCACATATCTTTAGACATCAATTGTCTCCCCATACTCGACCATCTTTCTGTGAAGCAACTTTTTTTGGAAGAGACTTTACAGTGTGCAGTTAGCTTGTGTGTGTTTCTGTTTTTAAATGGAGCATGCTGCCCAACTGACAAAATCTCCCTGTAAGTACATGTCTTGTTGAACATTGGGATAATAGCTAAACTTAAAAATATAAATACATATAGAATCACCATTTGGACCATCAGCTTTTCCTTTGTTAGACTGTCATATTCCAGATCCTGTAGGTCCTCTGTGCAAGTTCAGAGGAGGAGCGCTCAGAAAAATTAAAACCTGAAGTTGACTCCCCCCCCAATCGCTGAAATGGTTTTAATTAGAGCTGCAGCTATTGATTATTTTAGTAATCAAGTATTCTATCGATTATTCTGGCGAGTAATCGGATAAAAAGTACTTTTGCATTTCACAACATTAACAGTCCAGGGCTGTCCCTAAACAATGACAGTGTCGCTGCACCACATGATGCATATTGTCAAATTTAGTGTGTCCCTTTCTGTTTTCCTGGGTAATTATTTATTTTTCACATGTTTTGGATCTTTCCCAGTGTCAGGAGCTTAGCCAAAGTCAGGCCAAAGTTTTGACATTTTGCTGAAATGGCCATGGGATGTGGCTTTCTGTTTATCGTTTCCCCAACTTGTAAAATTTAACCATTTTTAAGTTGTTTTTTTTTTAAGGTTGGTGGACTGGGTCCCTGCGTGATTTTTTTTATCCCTCTTTCTCTGCAATTCAGCAGATGCATTTCAGCTGGAGGTTGAACATGCAAGCCTCACAGTCACTGTTTTTTTTATTATTATTATGTTATTTAAGTTACAGTGTCTGTGAAGCGTTGTTTGTCGCCCAAAAAGCGAAACACTCAGTGCGAGTCTGAGCAAAACACAGAATAAAGAGTGGACTTCTTTCAGAGACTGTTTGACAGTGTGTCCAAGGATAGAGCTGTGACTCGCCCAGTGTGAGGGGACTGCTGACCCCCTCACACAGGCAGAGACAGCAGACGGCCACTGCACGAATAGTTACTCCCTGCGGAGAGCAGCCATCGGACGAAACTGTGTGGTTTTTTTTTTTTTAAAACAAACACACTGCTTCGCATTAAATGCGCAGTAATCTATTTCAGATGATCAGCATGGACCATCTTTCTCCAAAAAGGCCTTACTTTACTCTGTGTGTCGCTTTGGAAAACGGTAGCTTTTGTGCTAAATTGAATAGCACATGCTCTAAATCGAATTATTCGAGTTACTAGATGATCATTTCAGCCCTAGTTTTAAAAAATTTTCACGCCAGACAGAGACACGAGGAAAAAGAGTTATGTATTTATTGTTGTTGTACAATGCCAAAAAGACTGCCTACAGATCATTTTTCTGTTTGTTTCATCTGGTGCAGCTCACATCAAGTGTGAAAAATAGGCAGCAGCTAAATTCCCTTTAAAACACACGTCTGGGATGCTTCCCTGGTGCAGGCAGTGCACAAGGTGTAATTTGTTAGCAGCTGCTGAAATAAAAATCAATGCAGCTGCCATGCACACAATGTACCTGGTGTGTTTCAGGCATTACCCTTGAGTATGAGATTATTTAACAGATAACAAGACTCAAGATGCGCAGTGTCTGAATTTACATACAGATAATCTGGATGGAAAGATGCACTTTAATGAAAACTGCCTTTAGTGCAACAGCAAGTCTCACAATGGCACTGTTCAGAGAACTCTGAAGTCGAAAAAGTTTATAGATTTTATCAAAGCTTCTCTGGTGGAGCTTGTCTAATAATGTGTTAATAGAAACTGAAAAAAAAATGCCTTGAAGCCACAGAGCAGCAGCCCGCTGCAAACTAAAGACAGAGCTCCCATGGACTGGCGTGGTGTGTGTGTGTGTGTGTGTGTGTGTGTGCACCCCAGCAGAGAGGCAGATGATGTATGATGTCTCTTATGGCTGCATTTATTATACCTCATTTTTTAATTTGCCAATTACACAGCAAGCGTGAACCCAAAGTGTGGCCCATGTTATATTCATGTTCCACGAGGCACAAGGGTGTCTGATATAAATCACCCCACCAGCAGACGAGGTCTGACCTAATTGGCATTTTGATATTTAGTAGATTTACGTTGGTATTCGGCCTATACTGACACATAATCATTTCGGTGCATTACTGTATGATATGTGCACAGAGAGGCATCAAGTTCCCCACTGAATCAGTTTATCACCTTCACATCCAGCACTTAACTTACGTTATGTTCATGTTCAGTGAGAAGGGAACATGATAAAGATGAATACAAAGCTGCATGATTCATCACATGGTGCATTCCTTGCATTGCAAATATAATCGCAATATCAGCCGAGTGATTATACTGTACAATTGTGAAAGAAGAAGCAATTAAAATAAATAATCATCTTCATGCACTGCACTGTGCCTTGCTGTGGTCTGCGTGCACAAGTCAAATCAAGTCTGGGAGCATGCGCTGGTGCTCTGTTTCACTGCATCAACACGAGTCCTGGATAGCAACCACCTATGCAGACAACTGATTTATTCCCACATCTTTAAAATAACCATCTATGTATCACAGCCAGGTGAAATGTGGGCATCTACTTGGTCTTCTCCTGCTATTGGTGTGGTCAACACTCAGGGACCTGTGTGCTGGATCATGCACAGATAAACGGGCCACATGGCCCAAATGTCGTAGCTGACACTCCCTCACAATGGAAGTGATCCTCCTCATCTTGGTCTCTCCAAATAACCGCTAATTTGATATAAAGTCATTCCGGCAGTACCCAAGGATCCTCCAAAGGGACCTTGTACCAAAGACATGCAGTCTTCACCTTGCGTCACTGGTTAGCATCCAAGTCTCACAACCATACAGCAAGACAAGTAGCACCATGACCCAAAAGACTTGGACCTCGTTTGCCTGTAAAGATATCAGCATCACCAAACACCTGTCCAGTGACATCATGACTCCATACTCTCTTCCCACGTGCCTCAGATACACTTGTGATGGCTGAGTCTTGGAAATTGTTTAAAGCCTGAATCTTAGTCTTGACAATCACAAACGCAGACATTCTGATTTCTCGCTCAGCTTCTCAAGTGCTGCAATCACAGTATCCACTGATTTTGCAAATATCATAGCACTGCACATGAAGTCAAGGACAGCAAACCTTTCCTCGCCAGCAAAAGCACCCAAGTCACTGGTTTCACAACCCTACCAAACACCCAGTCCATTCCAGATTGCAACTGAATGTTGAGAAACATTGTTCTTAAACTGTTGGACTATTTTTCATGCAGTTGTTCACAAAGTGGTGATCCTCGCCCCATCGTAGCTTGTGAACAGCTGAGCCTTTTGGGGATGCTCCTTTTATACCCAATCATGACACAATTAGTGTCCTTAGTTTCCAAATGCTTATTGAGTGTTGTTAGAAGGAAAGGTGATGTAACACAGTGGTAAACATACCACTGTCCCAGCTTTTTTGAAACGTGTTGCAGGCATCCATTTCAAAATGAGCAAATATTTGCACAAAAACAATAAACTTTATCAGTTGAACATTAAATATCTTGTCTTTGTGGTGTATTCAATTGAATATAAGTTGAAGAGGATTTGCAAATCATTGTATTCTGTTTTTAATTTACATTTTACACAACATCCCAACTTCACTGGAATTGGGGTTGTACCCCTGACGAATGCCAATTTTCATGGAGAAAAATTCAGTCTCTCACACTCATAGTATCTGTGTATAGGCTGGCTACGATGCCCAGTAGCTTCTTGGAGATTCCACAAATTCTCAGGATGTCCCAGAATGCAGTTCAAACTACACAATCAAACGCTTTGCAAAAATCAACACAGGCTACAAAGAAGCACTCCTGACATTCACACTTGAATTCTGAGAGTACCAGTAGGGCTAGCATGCGGTCAACAGCAGATGCATTAAATAGTAGATTTATTAAACTCACACGTTTTGCTGCATAGAATTTTTTCAACATTCTGTAACAAAAAGAAAGGAGAATCTCACTAATGTCAAAACAAACCAAAATGATCCAGAAAGAAGGTTTCATGTGGCAGGGGTGAAAAACATGATGCTGTGAACGGGGTGACAAACAAACATTTCCATGAAGAAGCACTAAACACCAGTACAGGTGAGGCTCTGCAATTTCTGATCACTTTTGTTTGTATAAATGATTATGCAGGCTAAACTTGTCAATATCACCATTTAGGTTTTACAATCTTGCGCAAAGAAGTCTGTTAAATTGGATGTACTCATATCTAAAGCTAAATTAAAAATATATTAATGACATTGTTCTTTAAGTCACATTTACATAATTTTATTGACTCTTCAATTCATCAATCCCCCCAACATACTCGTATACATGCACTCACATGCAAAAAGGTGGACAAAGTAGGCAAAAAAGTGCTATTTGTGTCATGATCTTTTTTTAGGAGGTGAGTAAGCAGGGGGGAGGGGGGGGCATTATTTTTTTTTCCTTTTATTGGTATTATGACATGTCATTGTTATGAGTTCACATGTAATATCTGTAAGCCCTGCCGTCGATTTCTAATGGTAATCTATACAGGCCTTGTACAGAAAGCAGAAAAAAAAAAAAAAAAAAAAAAAAAAAAAAAAAATCACATTTTCCTCCATCACACTGTTTCTGCTCTTTACACAAAGGCTATAAAATGTGAGCTGGCTGAGCACCGCTCTGCTTTTGCGCTGGGTGGCAGCCTGCTTGGCAGATACGGCTTACTGGCACGACCTGGAGGCAACATGGGGGAGTGTTTGTTCTGTGTTGCTGCTGGACTAAGATAAAGCAGAACAGGCTTTTATGATGAGCACACACACGCACACACACACACACACACACACACACGCGCGCACACACACACACATGCTGCGTTTCGATGCAGTACTGGATACTGGTTTATAATCGCTGTCACGGTTTTATTTGGGACAGGCTGTTGGGAGAGCAACTACTGTACTTCAGGGCCTTTTCCACATGCAGGAACAAAAGTATTCCGTCAAAGTAAGTAAATCCACAACAGTTACGCATGAGCTAAACGCTGTTTTTCATGAGTTTTGGGGAGTCATGCAAACACACACACACACACACACACACGCGCACACACACACACACACACACACACACACACACGCGCACACACACACACACACACACACACACGCGCACACACACACACACGCGCACACACACACACACACGCGCACACACACACACACGCGCACACACACACGCGCACACACGCGCACACACTGTCCTGAGATTAAGACAATGTTTGTTCTACTGTATCGACTGACAAATACAGCTGTGTGCAAAAATGAGTGATATCCCTTGGAAAATCAGTACACATTTTTATATCACAAATAAAAAAGAAAATCCAACTTTATGATCAACAATCTCAAAGAGAGAATAAGGCTTTCTGGCATGAAATAAACTTAAAACTGTGCTATACAACAAGCTTATGTTTTTTGTAAGTTGTGTTTTGCAAAGCGTTTGACTGGGCTGCTCTCTGCTCTCCTAAATGATATTCACAGAATTAGAAGTGTCTGTGTGCCCACTGCCTGACTTCTATAAAGCCAGCTGTTGTAAAACTGAACATTTATCTGTGCTATTAAAAGGCTGTGAGAATTTTTACAATCCATCAGTTTGTGTTTTATACATTTTTAAAATCTTCATTACATTTTTTGAGCACCACATGTACTGTACATACAATATGAATTTGTCCAGGGTCATTCAAAATTTTCCATACAACTGTATGAAATAACTTAGTAAATAAATTTGTATGTACAATATGTACACCTGCACTCTCCAGCTGGTTCTTCCCAATTACCACATTTACTGTATGCATTGCACATTTTTAAAACGTAATGAAGAAATGTGAAATAAAACATTTTAGGTGTTCATAACAGCTAACTGCTATAGTGCTAAACTGATATGCTGGTGTGTGGGTTCAGAAATTCTAAAACAGTTATTAAATTAGTCAATAAACATAAAAAAATTCTAATTTCTAATTTTTCATAAGTGAATTATTATTGCTGTGTATTTGTAAGATCAGTGTGTAGAGCTCACCTTCAACTCTTTGAAAGTGGTTGGGGTTTCTGGGCTACGTGGGAAATACACCAATGCCAGAGTGATAAGGAGAGCGAGTAGGAACACTGGGATTACCCCTAGCCTGGAGAGAAAAACAGTGTACACAGACTCAAATATAGACTGCATTTATAGAGCACTTTCTGCTCAAAGCTCTTCACAGTAATACTTCACATTCACCCTCACACACTGATGTCATGCAAGATGCTCAACTCCACACAAGGAGCAATTTGTGGATTAAGGACTTTGTCCAAGGTCTGACTGTTATTTGATACGATTTGAACAGATGCACCTCTGGTAACAACCCCACCGCTTTAACTACTTGACGATCTGTGAGATAGTAGGTGGTGTTACATAGAGAGAGGAAAAAAAAAAAAAAAAAAACACCTTTCTTTTTGTTTTGATACACTTTTCTCTGAGCATGGGCTTGTGCACAAGTGAGGACTCCAGCAACTAGAAAAAGGCTAACAGGATGCCTGTGTTTCACCTGGTTGCAGCAGATAGGTTACTTTTGGTATGTCACAACTCACGAGGACCGACTGTCTGGCCGGTTGGTTACCATGTAGGACCCTAGGCAGTTCTGCAGTGTGTTGAATGTGGTGACACTCAGCACCAGCGTAACATAAATATTGGAAGTTCCTGAGTCCTGAAAAGTTGATGTTTTGAAAGGATTTTGCCAAAAACAGGGCTACAAAATAGGTGGGAAATGGCAGGAAAAAAAAACTTGTGGCTCTTGCTTATGCACCCACACTGCAAAATGCCCATGTAGTACTAACGAAGACAAATAGTAGGCTGTTAAAGACTGTAAGTCTCTACTGACATTTGAAGTTGACAGCTGTCAGTTGACAATTACCAATTCATTGCAACTGTCGGGTGGGAAAACGACACATTGGCAACAAGCAAATGTTGCCCTGCATGTACGTAAATATTAATGAGTATCTCAAATGGAAAGAGGAGCAAAACTTGAATGGCCATGCAAAACACAGGGTATACAGACTGAGATCTGTCCGTTTGTAGTTGTTTTTTTAAATAGAGTCTATAGTCTGTGTACCAGTATTATATACCGTGTGTACCCATACATACATTTATGATATGGCAGAGGTCTCAAACTCATTCCAGAAAGGGTCGAGAGGGTGCAGGTTTTCTTTGCAAACACCCACTCCACCAGGTAATTTTCACTGATTAACATCACTTTAACTGATTCCATCTGCTCAAAGTGATGTTAATCAGTGAAATCACCTAGTGAAGTGGGTGTTTGCAAAGAAAACCTGCATCCTCTCTGCCCTTTCTGGAAGGAGACTGAGACCTCTGTTACAACCCTAATTCCAATGAAGTTTGGATGTTGTGTAAAATGTAAATAAAAACGGAATACAATGATTTGCAAATCCTCTTCATCCTATATTCAATTGAATACGCCACAAAGACAAGATATTTAATGTTCAAACTGATAAATTTTATTGTTTTTGTGCAAATATTTGCTCATTTTGAAAAGGATGCCTGCAACATGTTTCAAAAAAGCTGGGACAGTGGTATGTTTACCACTGTGTTACATCACCTTTCCTTCTAATAAAACTCAATAAGCATTTGGGAACTGAGGACACTAATTGTTGAAGCTTTGTAGGTGGAATTCTTTCCCATTCTTGCTTGATGTATGACTTCAGTTGTTCAACAGTGCGGGGTCTCTGCTGTCATATTTGGCGCTTCATAGTGCGGCACACATATTCACTGGGTGACAGGTCTGGACTGCAGCCAGGCCAGTCTCGTACCCGCACACTTTTACTACGAAGCCACGCTGTTGTAACACGTGCAGAATGTGGCTTGGCATTGTCTTGCTGAAATAAGCAGGGACGTCCCTGGAAAAGACGTTGCTTGGATGGCAGCATGTGCTGCTCCAAAACCTGGATGTACCTTTCAGCACTGATGGTGCCATCACAGATGTGTAAGGTGCCCATGCCATGGGCACTAACACACCCCCATCCCATCACAGATGCTGGCTTTTGAACTTTGCGCTGGTCATAATCTGGATGGTCTTTTTCCTCTTTTGTCCAGAGGACACGACGTCCATGATTTCCAAAAACAATTTGAAATGTGGACTCATCAGACCACAGCACACTTTTCCACTTTGCATCTGTCCATTTCAAACCAGCTCAGGCCCAGAGAAGGCGGTGGCGTTTCTGGATGTTTTTGATGTTTGGCTTTCGCTTTGCATGGCAGAGTTTTAACTTGCAGTTGTAGATGTAGCGACGTATTGTGTTAACTGACGATGGTTTTCTGAAGTGTTCCTGAGCCCACACGGTAAGATCCTTTACACAATGATGTCAGTTTTTAATGCAGTGCCACCTGAGGGATAGAAGGTCACGGGCAATAAATTTGGTTTTCGGCCTTGCCGCTTACATATGAAGTTCTCCAGATTCTCTGAATTTTCTGATTATATTATGGACTGTGGATTATTGAATCCCTAAATTCCTTGCAATTGAACGTTAAGAAACATTGTTCTTAAACTGTTAGACTATTTTTTCATGCAGTTGTTCACAAAGTGGTGATCCTTGCCCCATATTTGCTTGTGAATGGCTGAGACTTTTGGGGCTGCTCCTTTTATACCCAATCATGAGTGTCCTCAGTTCCCCAACACTTCTTGAGTGTTGTTAGAAGGAAAAGTGATGTAACACAGTGGTAAACATACCACTGTCCCAGCTTTTTTGAAATGTGTTGCAGGCATTCATTTCAAAATGAGCAAATATTTGCACAAAAACAAACTTTATCAGTTTGAACATTAAACATCTTGTCTTTGTGGTGTATTCAACTGAATATAGGTTCAAGAGGATTTGCAAATCATTGTATTCTGTTTTTAATTTACATTTTACACAATGTCCCAACTTCATTGGAATTGGGTTTATATGTGGCTATGATGTGAGCTCTGATTGGCTCATTTCTGGTCTGATATTTTCCCATCAGACCGTTGCCATGACAATCGGTCTGGATCGCGTTTCAGATTTGCGACTTTGTTTACAAGTTTCACAACGTGAAATAAAACAAAGCAAAAACCCTACAAAGAAAATGTTGGAATTAACAGCAAACAAGCTTGAAGTGGATGTGCAAAATGAAATGAAGACCAACAAGATGAAAACACAGATCCGAACAGTCAAGAACAGATTGAAAACCTCATTACAAACCAGAAAGCTAAAAACATGATTAGAAAAACCATGTCGGACATGAACAAACTCCATAAATATCTAAACAGCACTGAGAAAAAAAAAAAAAAAAAAAAAAAAGACTGAAAGCTTCCCAGCTAACAACCTTGACTATCTGTTAAGCAAGTTCTTCATGGAGGTGAAGAAAGCGAACAGGTTTGACTACAAGCCCAACACTGTCAGCAGCTTTCATGTTTGGGCAATACTGAAAGTTTGTATATATATATATATATATATATATATATATATATATATATAAATAAAATAGCCATTAAACAAACAAATTATTACCCTCACTTGCTCGGTCTGTACGGGAATATCAGACCTTGGTGTTTTCTGTAGACCCCGCTATGCTCGGTCCGTACTGTCTACACCTCAATCTGATATTTTCCCATACAGACCTCGCGCTCAGTTAATAATCCTTCAATATACACACACATATACAACCCCTGGCAATAATTATGGAATCACCGGCCTCGGAGGATGTTCATTCAGTTGTTTAATTTTGTAGAAAAAAAGCAGATCACAGACATGACACAAAACTAAAGTCATTTCAAATGGCAACTTTCTGGCTTTAAGAAACACTATAAGAAATCAAGAAAAAAAGATTGTGGCAGTCAGTAACGGTTACTTTCTTAGACCAAGCAGAGGAAAAAAATATGGACTCACTCAATTCTGAGGAATAAATTATGGAATCATCCTGCAAATTTTCATCCCCAAAACTAACACCTGCATCAAATCACATCTGCTTGTTAGTCTGCATCTAAAAAGGAGTGATCACACCTTGGAGAGCTGTTGCACCAAGTGGACTGACATGAATCATGGCTCCAACACAACAGATGTCAATTGAAACAAGGGAGAGGATTATCAAACTCTTAAAAGAGGGTAAATCATCACGCAATGTTGCAAAAGATGTTGGTTGTTCACAGTCAGCTGTGTCTAAACTCTGGACCAAATACAAACAACATGGGAAGGTTGTTAAAGGCAAACATACTGGTAGACCAAGGAAGACATCAAAGCGTCAAGACAGAAAACTTAAAGCAATATGTCTCAAAAATCGAAAATGCACAACAAAACAAATAAGGAATGAATGGGAGGAAACTGGAGTCAACGTCTGTGACAGAACTGTAAGAAACCGCCTAAAGGAAATGGGATTTACATACAGAAAAGCTAAACGAAAGCCATCATTAACACCTAAATAAAAAAAAACAAGGTTACAATGGGCTAAGGAAAAGCAATCGTGGACTGTGGATGACTGGATGAAAGTCATATTCAGTGATGAATCTCGAATCTGCATTGGGCAAGGTGATGATGTTGGAACTTTTATTTGGTGCCGTTCCAATGAGATTTATAAAGATGACTGCCTGAAGAGAACATGTAAATTTCCACAGTCACTGATGATATGGGGCTGCATGTCAGGTAAAGGCACTGGGGAGATGGCTGTCATTACATCATCAATAAATGCACAAGTTTACGTTGATATTTTGGACACTTTTCTGATGTTTGGGGATGATGAAATCATTTTTCAAGATGATAATGCATCTTGCCATAAAGCAAAAACTGTGAAAACATTCCTTGCAAAAAGACACATAGGGTCAATGTCATGACATAGGGTCAACGTCAACGAGCAGATGTGATTTGATGCAGGTGTTAGTTTTGGGGATGGAAATTTACAGGGTGATTCCATAATTTATTCCTCAGAATTGAGTGAGTCCATATTTTTTTCCTCTGCTTGGTCTAAAAAATTAACCGTTACTGACTGCCACAATCTTTTTTTCTTGATTTCTTATAGTGTTTCTTAAAGCCAGAAAGTTGCCATTTGAAATGACTTTAGTTTTGTGTCATGTCTGTGATCTGCTTTTTTTCTACAAAATTAAACAACAGAATGAACATCATCCGAGGCCGGTGATTCCATAATTTTTGCCAGGGGTTGTACATACATACTCAACAAAAATATAAACGCAACACTTTTGGTTTTGCTCCCATTTTGTATGAGATGAACTCAAAGATCTAAAACTTTTTCCACATACACAATATCACCATTTCCCTCAAATATTGTTCACAAACCAGTCTAAATCTGTGATAGTGAGCACTTCTCCTTTGCTGAGATAATCCATCCCACCTCATATCAAGATGCTGATTAGACACCATGATTAGTGCACAGGTGTGCCTTAGACTGTCCACAATAAAAGGCCACTCTGAAAAGTGCAGTTTTGTTTCATGGGGGGGGATACCAGTCAGTATCTGGTGTGACCACCATTTGCCTCATGCAGTGCAACACATCTCCTTTGCATCATCCGTGAAGAGAACACCTCTCCAACGTGCCAAACGCCAGCGAATGTGAGCATTTGCCCACTCAAGTCGGTTACGATGATGAACTGGAGTCAGGTCGAGACCCCGATGAGGACGACGAGCATGCAGATGAGCTTCCCTGAGACGGTTTCTGACAGTTTGTGCAGAAATTCTTTGGTTATGCAAATCAATTGTTTCAGCAGCTGTCCGAGTGGCTGGTCTCAGATGATCTTGGAGGTGAACATGCTGGATGTGGAGGTCCTGGGCTGGTGTGGTTACACATGGTCTGCGCTTGTGAGACTGGTTGGATGTACTGCCAAATTCTCTGAAACGCCTTTGGAGACGGCTTATGGTAGAGAAATGAACATTCAATACACGAGCAACAGCTCTGGTTGACATTCCTGCTGTCAGCATGCCAATTGCACGCTCCCTCAAATCTTGCGACATCTGTGGCATTGTGCTGTGTGATAAAACTGCACCTTTCAGAGTGGCCTTTTATTGTGGGCAGTCTAACGCACACCTGTGCACTAATCATGGTGTCTAATCAGCATCTTGATATGGCACACCTGTGAGGTGGGATGGATTATCTCAGCAAAGGAGAAGTGCTCACTATCACAGATTTAGACTGGTTTGTGAACAATATTTGAGGGAAATGGTGATATTGTGTATGTGGAAAAAGTTTTAGATCTTTGAGTTCATCTCATACAAAATGGGAGCAAAACCAAAAGTGTTGCGTTTATATTTTTGTTGAGTATAAAATGGTAGCCAGTGCACTTTACTTCACGCTGTGACATTATAGTCATCAGATCTGTATATAAACATCAAACCATACAGACTTTACATTATCAAATATTTCGCTGGGTATATTTGGATATTTCAGATAAAAGCAAAAATAACATTTAGTCTTCTCAGCATGTCCTTCGCTATTTTGCGATTCCATTGGAAAAGTGTGTAAGACGTATGGCGGATCACAAATTCAATGTGCGATGCCTTGTTTGCACTCATGTTCTGGACAAATCTGCTGTTTTGTTTGCTCTCTTTAAGAGCAAGACATAAATGGATCATGCACTCGAGGTGTCTTTGTTTATTAAAGTGGGTAACAGTGAACTTTGTCCAGAATATTTGACATGGTCACTGGGCATGCGTGTTGATAATGCTGATTTGACTTTTTTTTTTTTTTTTGTCTATCTCGGCTTTCAATGCTTACCAGTCCAGTAAGTATCAGTGAAATTGTGGAGAGCTGGACATGTCTAAAAAAGTAACCGTTACTGACTGCCACAATTTTTTTCCTGATTTCTTAGTGTTTCTTAAAGCCAGAAAGTTGCCATTTAAAATGACTTTTGTGTCATGTCTGTGATCCTACAAAATTAAACAACTGAATGAACATCCTCCGAGGCCGGTGATTCCATAATTTTTGCCAGGGGTTGTACTTAAGATGTGAAGTGTAACTCACTGTGTGGGTCCAGCTGCTCTCAGCAGCATCATTCCAAACACCGCAGCCAAAATCCACACCACTCCGATGATGAAAACTCCCGTTCCGACGCCCAACACGGTAGCTGACATTCTTATCAAGCAGCGATTTTCTCCACAGCCCAGAGCTCATGAAAAAAAACTAATTGTCAGGAAGTCGCTAAGTGGGTAAGCTAGCTCGTTAGCTGTCATTGTAGCAACAGCTGCCACGCTAACGTCTGCGTTCTTAACGATACAAGCATTTAAAGAAAATGCAATTTATTTAATAAAAAATGAAGCAAAACGAGTCAGGGATGTTGTTAAGCTGTTACACAACATCCCGGTGTAACCAATGAGGCGTTCACCGCGGCTTATGCTTCCTAGTAACAGCAAACGGCAATTTGATTGGTTACACGATGTCACTGGGAGCCAATTAAATGAAATATTACTGAATGACCAAAAACTCGGCTGACCGTTCAACACTTGAGCAAGAAATTAAATTCCCTAAATCATAATGCTGTTGCTTACAGTCCGTAATTAGTTGGACAGTGACACTGTTTTATATTTTTACCTCTGTATATCACCACAACGAAGCTGAAATCAGTCGAGATTGATGTGTAATCACGTTTAGCCAGTATTTTTTTAACAGGCAATTCTCAAATATACTGACTGTACAAGGAAACACGTGAGGGAAGCCACCAAGAGTTACTGCCTCTGAAGGAGCTTTCTGTGGCTGTGATTGGAGAACCTGTGCAGTGCAACTTTTATTTGTTGCATCACTGGTTATACAGATTAAACTTAAAACATGACATTTTTGTGAAATCCCATGAAAAAAAGCTGAAAGTAAACTAAAAGCACATCTTCATAGTTTGATTACAACTCCAGTATGGTGCTGGAGGTGGTGTAAAAAGGTAAAATTACAAAGAAAAGAGGGGGAAAAAGGGAGACAGCTTGTCACGGCCAGATACTATGGACCAGACTGACAGAATAAATGCTTATGTTACATCAGACATCTCAACTTTGGTCTCATTTTTTAGTTTAATTTGAAGTTTCATAGTAAATTGACATTATTTTATTATCAACATACAGTAGCTCACTGAAATTTTGGAAAACAAAACCTGCAACCTATATTCCTAAAACCTTTCAATGTCTTAAGATAAGTTAAAATAAACTTTATTGATCCCACAGTAGGGAAAATCACTTGTTGCAACAGCAAGCGCCATACAGTAGTAAAGAAAAAGAAAAATGTTTACATTAAACAAAGGCGACTAAATTATATTGCAATGTTTCCTGGTGGGTGCATAAATACGGATGTGAACAGAATATCTGAAAATGGAATATATTGGGTATAAGTATGTATCGTATCGATATGGTAAAATTATTGCACAGGATAAATTAAACAGTTGTGCATGTAGTGAAGCGTAAAAGGTGACAGCAGACATAGTTGATAGTGCAAAATCATCAGCAGGTGATTATGGTGCTAGAAACATTTTGAGAACATTTTGTCTTATTACTTGTAAAGAAATGTACTTTTGTGTATGTGTGTTTGCATAGTTAAAGACATTAAAACAGAAATATCTGTTATTAATGAGTTTCTTATTATCTGGAGGAGGGCAGATATTATTCAGTCACTTCAGTTTGTTTGTTTGTTTGTTTGTGGACAGAACAGGTATGTCCTCCTCTCTACTCTGCCATTCTGTGTGTAACACTTTGCATTCCTTTAGTCTTTAAGGTCTGTTTGAAAGTTTTGCTTATGTTGTGGATGTAAAACATTTCTTCTTTTGAAATGGATGCTACTTATATAGATGAAAAATAATTCAGGCCTTTTACAACTTGCAACATTTGGTTTGAGAATCCTTTGGGGCCTGTCTCGTTGAAGCATGTAATTATTAATGCAGACCGACAGGGGGCTGGCCAGATCCATGTTTGGGAGATGTGTGTGTGTGTGTGTGTGTGTGTGTGTGTGTGTGTGTGTGTGTGTGTGTGTGTGTGTGTGTGTGTGTGTGTGTGTGTGTGTGTGTGTGTGTGTGTGTGTGTGTGTGTGTGTGTGTGTGTGTGTGTGTGTGTGTTTTCTAATTAAAGAGTCTGCCTGCTTACTGGAAGAAGACATGTTGCCTTTAAATGTCACACATGCAGTCCACACGCCCTGTACGACACCTTTTCAGCACTTGAGTACTGAAATAAGTGTGCTGAATGTTAAAACCAATGTAAGCACAGACAATAAGAAATATCAAGAGGGTAAAAGCAGTATACATAAAAGGTGAGGCTTATTTTACAAAAAGAAAAGGAAAGCTAACCAGGTTTTGTCTGATTACTTAGATTTATGCAATTCTCAGACTTGGAAACAGGCTCAGCAGCAATTACCAGTTATCCAGTGTTACAACGTTTAAAATAAAGAGCCCTGTGTTGCCCCGGTCAGTTGCAGGCTACATGTCCAGAACTGTCACAATGTAAGTGATCGGCGTGGGTGGACATTGCTGTTGCTGGGTTTGGTAGACCTCTTCAGCCCCATCGCCCTCCTCATCATAAGTGGCCAACTTGACATATGGTTGGAGAGTGGGAGATCACTGGGTAGGGCATGTGGAAAGCACCGCCTTGGCCTGTGCAGCTTCTTGGAGATCCTCGCTGATGGGGATGGATGTGGCAGGGCCATCCTGCTTTGCTGTGAATTCCTGTAGGAAGCTCTGGAAGTGCAGGTTCTCTTGTGCGGCAAAGTTTTAGATATGATTGGTTTATGTGAAACCTGACTTAAACCTACTGCTGTCCTCCCCTTAAGTGAAGCCTGCCCACCGGCATACACATGTAGTCATGTCCCTTGTGATACAAAGTAACGTGGGGGTGTGACTCTAATTTATAAATCTGGGTTTAGCCTATAAACCCATCCTTCTGGGGGAAGAGCAGGGTATTTGGCCTTCAGGAGCTGATAAGGCTGCCATGTTGATGTTAGGCAGAGAGATACAGAATTCCATTTACTGCACTTCTGACTGTCCAGAGTCCAAATTTATAAAGAATATTCTCCGGTCCTCAGCAGCACATTCCTTTGCAATGGAGCGATTTGCTCTGAGATGGTATCCATTTTGCGTTTGAGTTCAAGAGTTCATGCATTCTGAGATTACACAGTATTGCCCAACTCATTAATCATGATGGACAGATAAGGGGATGAGATTCTGGAAGCAGCCATCTTGCTAATATTGCTGTGGGTCAGGGCAGCGCACAAACCAATCAGCACCAAACCTCCCACCATAAAAGCGAATAGAAATAAATCCTCAATGTCTTCCACAGAGAGTGGAGCCAGCATGTCACACTCCATTCTCTCAGGCGTCGAGAGCATAGCCCGCTGGGTAGATTCCATCAGGGCATGCAAGGTCCCCCAGCCCTTATTTACTTGTAAAAAAAAATGGTGGTTAATCCAAATCTTAATTTGAAGAATTCACAGTCTGGTGAAGCTGGGACTTTGAAGGTCAGAGCAAAGATAGAGAACAGAAAGGAGGAGAGGAGAGGGGAGGAATGCGACTGTCCTTGCCGGAGTCCCAAGCTGTTGTATGAACTGTCGGGGGTCTAAAATAGAATTCGTTTGAACATCTGAGTCTCCGCTCTGCCCAGGATACTATGTATAGCCAAGGTCAGAAGAATAAAAATCAGTCATGTTATTTTGTCACTGTATATAGGCCCCTGGTCCTATATTATGAATGAATTTGATGAGTTTATCTCTAATTTCACAACCCGTACAGATAACATTCTGATTGTTGGTGACTTCAACATTCATATAGGATTTCAGCAATGCATTCAGGGTTTGACACACATTAGTGGAAATACCTTGGATTTGGTCCTTGTTCGTGGTATCGTTGTCTCAAATATTGGCATCATGCCTCTTGCATCAGTGGTCCCAGATCACTCATTTATTAAGTTTGCAATCTCATTACCGTGTTTACTGGAACAAGAACCTTATTTATCATTGTGGCAACACATCAACTCTTCAATTATAATTGAACTTGGAGCCAGACTGCCTGATATCTTAGTGTCACTTTCGGAACATGACCATTCAGTAGAGTCTTGTGGACAGCTTAAAAGCAGCGCTCAAAACTACACTCAACATGATTGTTCCACCTATATAAAAAACCATGCTCCCCCCAAACACAATCACCTTGGTTCAAAGATTACCTACATAGCCTCAAGCATTAAGCTAGATGTCTAGAATGAAAATGATATAGTTCAAAACTAGAAGTATTCCATCTCACATGACGCAATGCAATTCTAGACTATAAGCATGCACTACTGGCTACTCTGATTTGATCAACAAAAACGCGCATAATTCAAAGTTCCTGTTCAATATGGTGGCAACACTTATTCATGGACAACCACCTGTAAGCTGCTCTCCTTTTACAACCCCAAATTTTCTTGATTACTTCAAGAAGAAAACAGATGACATTAGGTTAAATACTGTATATCCCAGCATGCCTTAATCCAGCCACGACACCCTGTTATCAAGATGAGTGCCATCACTTACCTAGATTTACCAAATTTGATAGTATCTCACTGGTTGTGCTGATGAAACTTGTAACGTTGGCTAAAAGCACAACCTGCTTGTTCGACCCTATACCAACACAACCGTTTAGGACTTGTGGCCTACTCTTGGGTCTATTGTACTGGAAATTATTAATCTATCACGAACCTCTGGATCTGTTCCTAAATGTTTCAAATCTGCAGTGATTAAACCATTACTTAAGAAATCTAATGTTGATCCTAGTGTATTGAGAAATTATAGGCCAATATGAAATCTATCATTTTGTTCTAAAGTTCTGGAAAAAGTGGTTTCACAGCAGCTTGGGGACCAACTTTGCTGAGAATAATCTCTTTGAGCCACATATCACTCCACAGAGACAGCTTTCAGTTAAGTGGTACATGATATTCTGATTGCAATGGATTCAGACACCACTACAGCTCTGGTGCTGTTACATCTTAGTGCTACGTTTGATATGGTGGATCATCATATTCTACTCCATATGCTGGAGAATCATTTTGGGATTACTGGGAATGTCCTTGCATGGTTGACATCATACCTAACCAGTCATTGTCATTGTGTCTTGTACAACAACACCACCTCTAACCTTGGTGACATGAAATATGGGATTCCACAGGGGTCCATCTTAGGCCCCCTGCTTTTCTCCCTGTATATAGCACCCCTTATATAGCACCCACGCAGGTAATCATTGAACCAAGGTGATTGTGATTTGGGGGAGCGCGGTTTTAACTCAGGTGGCGCAATCATGTCTTGTGTAGTTTTGAGCACTGAGTTTAAACTATCCACAAGTCTACTGACTGGGTATTTGTCAAATGTAAAATTGTCAAATGTGTAAATTCATTTTATTAGGAACAGAACAGCTCTCTGCCTAAATTTCATCTAAATTCGGGGTCTGTTCGTGAAGCTTAGGGCTGTTGACTGCCGATCACCTTCGTATTTTCTCAGCTTTTCTGTTGATTGAATGCTGATGAATTATACCTTAGGTATAGTTTTTCCGGCCGACTGACTCTGCTGTTTTTCTCTTTCTCTGAGGTGCGGAAAACGTTTCATAGGATTGCAGGATTGATGGCTACAGACTGCAGGACTGATCTCAAGATGGTATGCCTGAAGTTGATGTAGCACACTACAGTCTTCCTATCCTGATGCAACTTCACATTATAGAGAGAAACTGGCAGGGGTGGGTTTTGAACCGGGAACCTTCCGCACTGAAACCAAGTGCCCTAACCACTGTTGTTCATAAACGTTCTAATACATTGTATTACAACGCTTATGCAATGTTGTTATTCTTGTATCCAACATTTATCCAATCAATGGAAGGAACTGTTTGCTCTTTGCTGGGATTTTACTGGAAAATATTGAGTCTGTTTCACTCCAATATTACTCACATGTTGAAAGAACAACATGAACATTGGGTACATTTGGTCATCATCAGCATTGTAGCAGCATTGCTGGGAGTCAACAGAATGACATTGTGGCAATTTTAAACCTCAACCAAAATACAATTTTGCATTTACATTGCGCAATTGCTGGCTTTCCACAGTGTGACATAAGTGCAAGCAACATGAGCTTTTGCAGAGGGCTTTATTACGTCCGTCAAGGACGTAATAAAATCATTGGCATTTATTTATTTGTTTGTCTGTCTGTCAGTCTGTTAGGAGCATTACGTCAAAACTACCAAACGGATTTTGATGAAATTTTCACCACAGATAAATATTTGGCTATAGAAGAACCCATTAAATTTTGGAGGTGATCCGGATCCCGATTCTGGATCAAGATTCGCTTTATATAGGCTTTGAAGGATTACTGTTAGCAGGATTCATTTTATATTATATATAATATATAACTTTATACTATATATATATATATAAAATAGCCATTAAACAAACAATTACCCTCGCTTGCTCGGTCTGTATGGGAATATTAGACCTTGGTGTTTTCTACAGACCGCGCTATGCTCTGTCCGTACTGTCAACACCTCAATCTGATATTTTCCCATACAGATCTATATGTGTGTGTGTGTATATATATGTATATATATATATATACACACGAGTATATCCACTCTGAGCAAATATAAGTGTACAGAAACATTTCTGCTGCTTTGAAGGTCCCAATGAGCACAGTGGCCTCCATCATCCATAAATGGAAGAAGTTCAGATCCACCAGGATGCTGCCAAGTGTCATATTTGGAGGAAGCCAAATGCATGCACCATCTCTACAGTGAAGCATGGTGGTGGTAGCATCATGCTGCGGGGATGTTTTTCAGGAGTAGGAACTGAAAAGAATTAGGCGATGGTTCATCTTTCAGCAGGACAATGTCCCTAAGCGTATAGTCAAGATATCAAAGGAGTGGCTTCAGGGCAACTCTGTGAATGTCCTTGAGTGGTCCAGCCAGAGCCTAGACCTGAATCCGACTGAACATCTCTGGAGAGATCTGAAAATGGCATTACACCAACACTCCCCATCCAACCTGATGGAGCTTGAGAGGTGCTGCAAAGAAGAATGGTCAAAACTGCTCAAAGATAGTTGCATCAAGCTTGTGGCATCATATTCAAAAAGGCTTGAGGTTGTAATTGATGCCAAAGGTGTATCAACAAAGTTTTTTAATTTGAATTAAAAAAAATCATGTTTTCCTTATGGGGTTCTGTGAGTAGCATTTTGATGGCAAAAAAATATTTACTCCACACGCTGTAACATACTAAAACATGGAAAAAGTGAAGCGCTGTGAGCACTCTATCTATCTATCTGATTGCATCTTTGTGAAAGACAAAGCACATATACACTCAACAAAAATATAAACGCAACACTTTTGGTTTTGCTCCCATTTTGTATGAGATGAACTCAAAGATCTAAAACTTTTTCCACATACACAATATCATCATTTCCCTCAAATATTGTTCACAAACCAGTCTAAATCTGTGATAGTGAGCACTTCTCCTTTGCTGAGACAATCCATCCCACCTCACAGGTGTGCCATATCAAGATGCTGATTAGACACCATGATTAGTGCACAGGTGTGCCTTAGACTGCCCACAATAAAAGGCCACTCTGAAAGGTGCAGTTTTGTTTTATTGGGGGGGATACCAGTCAGTATCCGGTGTGACCACCATTTGCCTCATGCAGTGCAACACATCTCCTTCGCATAAAGTTGAAGAGAACACCTCTCCAACGTGCCAAACGCCAGCGAATGTGAGCATTTGCCCACTCAAGTCAGTTACGACGACGAACTGGAGTCAGGTCGAGACCCCGATGAGGACGATGAGCATGCAGATGAGCTTCCCTGAGACGGTTTCTGACAGTTTGTGCAGAAATTCTTTGGTTATGCAAACCGATTGTTTCAGCAGCTGTCCGAGTGGCTGGTCTCAGACGATCTTGGAGGTGAACATGCTGGATGTGGAGGTCCTGGGCTGGTGTGGTTACACGTGGTCTACGGTTATGAGGCTGGTTGGATGTACTGCTAAATTCTCTGAAACGCCTTTGGAGACGGCTTATGGTACAGACATGAACATTCAATACACGAGCAACAGCTCTGGTTGACATTCCTGCTGTCAGCATGCCAATTGCACGCTCCCTCAAATCTTGCGACATCTGTGGCATTGTGCTGTGTGATAAAACTGCACCTTTCAGAGTGGCCTTTTATTGTGGGCAGTCTAAGGCACACCTGTGCACTAATCATGGTGTCTAATCAGCATCTTGATATGGCACACCTGTGAGGTGGGATGGATTATCTCAGGAAAGGAGAAGTGCTCACTATCACAGATTTAGACTGGTTTGTGAACAATATTTGAGGGAAATGGTGATATTGTGTATGTGGAAAAAGTTTTAGATCTTTGAGTTCATCTCATACAAAATGGGAGCAAAACCAAAAGTGTTGCATTTATATTTTTGTTGAGTATAATTACACCTTTCCCTAAGAATTACATTTAATACAAGACAAATGTTCATACATGTTTCATACAAGACAAATGTTAGTAAAAATGTCATTTTCCATTTGGCCTCAGTGTTACTATGCTATCTAAGGTTTTTGTGCTGTGAAATCCATATTTTCAGTCTTTCAACCTCACAAGGATCATCACCAGCAGGAGCCATATTTGTGTTGTTTGTTGAGGTTTCCTCATGATGTCACTGTGGGGATTCCTCTAACACTTCCTCACACCCTACTCAGGGAACAGCAGTGGGTGTGTTAGAATGCAACCTCCCACCAGTGACACTCATGCCTCTGGGTCCTCTGCCTTTTGAGATTGAGATACTTGAGAAGAGCTTATGGAGTCTTGAGTTGCCTGGATGCAAACGTTTGGTCATTCTGATACCTTTGCAAGTTCCACGTTTTTAAGGTGCTTCCTGTCTCACTGTATGTTTGTGAGAAGGCAATGTCCGCTGTAACATTTTGGCAGTGTGCTTGGCTTGTGTGGGCATGACCCAGCACATGGGCGCCACATTGGTGAGGACCTCAGTAACTGGGAAAAAGTCACGTGGGAACTTTGAGAAGTTTGGACGGACAGGTTGTCTGCCTGTGTGGTTGCTATCCAGGACCCGGGGCAGTTCCAGGAAGTGGTGGATGTGGCAATGTGCAGCATCATGCCCCGAGCTGTGTCTGACCTGCCCCGCAGAGCCAGGCATGGACTCAAACCATGTTAATTTAAATCAAAATGAAGGTTTCAGTGGGCTAATATTCAAAGAAAGCTATTTCCTGGTTTTTCTGTGTATTGATATGCATCTGTGTTTCTTGATGTTTGATATTTTGTGCAGTATTTTCCAGAGATACAACTCTGCCTTGTTTAACTACCTGCCATTCTCTTCTTTTGCAACACAGATGTGCAGGACTGCAGAAGTGAAGTAAAATCTTTGTGATGTCGTAAGGCAAAAATGTGAGATTAAAAAAAAAAAATCTATCTCAGTGTTAAATCAAATTAAAGAAAGATAATAGAAAACATATTGAGTCAGATCACAAAATCCATCCACATCATTTATTTATTTATTTGATATCCTGATTTCAGACGGATGAGGGCAAACACGTAACGCTGTGCTCCTCTTGGAGGAACATCACCTCTGATTGCCATATTTCCCACGGACACTGGAAGGCATCACCAGCCCAGTTATTGGGAAGACGGGGAGAGACGCTGGAGCTGGAGGTGGGAGGGGCCTGGCATGGCTGACGTCAGCGGCTGTGTGGAGGAGTATAGGCTGTGCTGTCAGGCCAGTGTCAGTCTGATGAAGATTGGCATGCAGGTAAGCTGTCATTCATTTTCAATGTCAGTGTGCACGAGCGCAGGGCTGCAGCACTCCAGCGTCTTTTACCCCCCCACCTCCTCCCTCTCTCTCCCCCATCCCCCCCCCCCCCAACACAAAAGGCAGGACATTATTCAGAGAGAGAGAGAGAGAGAGAGAGAGAGAGAGAGAGAGAGAGAGAGAGAGAGAGAGAGAGAAAGCGGAGGAGATGCATTTTTGTGCTGGATTCAAAGACCAGTGGATTTTCTTTCTTTCTTGATGCTGCGTTTGGATTTTTTTTTTTTTTTTTAATGTGTCGGTAATTGTTTTGTAGTCTATTTAGGAGATGTGTTGGGATAATATTGGTTTACTCTAAGCTTGTATTTTTATTTTTATAGTAGCGTACGAACGTTGTATTTTTCTTGGCTTTGTCCACTCTTAACACCAGATTTCAGTGTGATTATTTTCCGTTGAGTGACTTTTCCGTGTGAAAAGTGCCGTGTTGTGGTGTCTTTGAACTGCTCGTACACATTTTCCCCTCACGTTGAAGTTGGTTTTGTTTCCGCGTAAACGGCTTTTATTTTGATAGTCTGTAAAGTGTTTGTTGTTCTTTTTAAAGAATTTGCAAGCGTTGTCGTTTAAAAAATATCTTTTTTTTTGTGTCATATATCTCTTCTTCAATGGTATGTTTTCTTTATTTGAGTTTGACAACAACAACAACAAAAGAGTATTGGAGTGAAAAGATAAATGATCACATTTGTTGACAAGTGTGTGATTTTATAATTTTTAAATTAGCAGAGACTTCATATGTTTTTGCAGCAGTTTTCTTCACACTAAAATTAAAATTGAATCCTGAAATAATATACGCTATTCTGGAAAATGATGTTAAACATAAAAAGGGGGCATTTCTTTCAAAAGTTTAAATACTTTAAATGGATTTGAGTATGTGTGGATTAATCTCTATTTCAGATTTTTAATTAATATAATTGTAAATTTGTTTACTGCTCACTGAGGTCCAGTGTTTGCTCTCAGCCTACAGTAAACGCTGCTGAAGCCGCCTGAACACTGGCCTTCTTTATGTCATTTCAGATGACCGCTCTATTCCACAGTTACCCCAATGAGTATTTCACACAGGGTACATTTGATGGGCAGAAAATGTGATTTAGCGGCTTGTCGTGAACACCGGGGTCACGTTCCTGTTGAGCTTAATGAGCTTTTAAATTAATAATGCTTTGCGGTTTGATGGCATACTTTTGAGACTTGTATTGTTTTGGAAAAACTGAAAAACTGACATATTTATCAGTGAATATCCAAATTTTCCAATATTTGCTGATAAATATATCAGTTTTTCAGAGCTTCCACAAGCAAAAGCATTTAAATTGATCAAAAGTACTTGATATTGCAGTTTTTTTTTTTTGTTTTTTTTTTTTGCATTTGCAGTTGTGTAAATGACTTTGTGTGCATATGGCAACATGTTCCAGGGTAAAATGAAGGTGCAGCACATAAAGGCCCATCGCAGATTGTGCAGTGGGACTAAGTGACATCACTGAATGACATTGGCCATTTTAGACCACTTTGGCTCTCCGGTCAAGCACATTCGTCCAGTGCAGACCACTGACACGAAAATCCCAAGAGGAGCTAACGTGTTTAAATTAATGCACACGCTTCAAACTAAAGACCAAGTCTGTTGCATTTCAAGCTGCTCATTTGTACCTTCCTCAGCATCTCAGAGTGGGTCACTCAGCTTGGAATAAATGTGCACCATGCACAGTCAATCACCCTTACTGATGTTTGTTCTTTGTTGTCATGCACCCCATGCAGCTACACATATTGTCACATCGGGATAATGCCAATTTCGTTTATCCCCAAACCCTGCTGAGATCTTAATTGATGATTTGTGTCATTGGACAAGCAGCCCACGGGCATATTTGAGGCTGATACTATTTGCATATTACCATTCCTTTTATATGGGTAAATTACATGATGAGGTGTGATGTTGTGCATTCCTGCTGCTATTCAGGGAATAATCTCAAATAAAGTGACACGGTCACACTAAATGAAGGAAGTAAACAGAGCGAGGCGAGCATATGTTACAAACCAATTCAAGTATTTATGTATAGCCATCGAGCAATTGAGGAAATTAAGCCGCAAAAAATGTCATTTCCTTTTACACTAATTTTACCCTGCATGGTGCCAAAGTAACCAATGCTTCATTTTTTTTCTCACAACATGTTCAAATTTGAGGCCGTAAGGCTTTTTATGCACATGAATGTGTCCATGGCAGAGAAGGCACTTTTAGCAAAGAGGTAAAGAGATTTCAGCACTTATCAGAAAAGTGTTTTTGGTCCAGATAGCTGAGTTGTTCTTTGCTGCTGTGTTTGGTACTTGAACTGAATGCGACATTTATTTGTGTATAAGGACACAATCTCATGATCATATGTATGAATTCATAGTGAAAACAAATTAATAAAATAATGCTGCAGCTTCACATTGTTGTTTTAATGTGTTAATTTGTAGTTGATTAAAGGCCTGTTCTCACTTTCGTGGATATGCATCCCGGAAGGTCGCAGTCTATAAATGTGACGTGGGAAGATCAGGGTTATGGTTTGAGGATGCAATGAGCCCAACTTGCAGCATATAATGTGTGCCAAATCAGCCGTAGCACACCCATAGTACCTTGGTGCTTCTGGAAAACTGCCAGGTGATTTCATGGCATTTATGACAACATTATGGGCTCTGTGAGAATGCAACGAATGACCAAAGTAGGGTAAAGTTAGAGTTGGGAAAAGGAAATACTCTGCCACATTTAAAACAAGACCATGGCTCAGAGATGGAATATCCCAGTTCATCACAGTTTTTCCAAGGTATGGAGGAGGTTTCAAACCGTGACCTTCCAGGATGCATATCCGTGAAAGTGAGAATGGGGCTTACCGCTACGTCTTCTCAATTCAGTTTATTTATTTAGCACCAAATCACAACATAAGTCGCCCCAAGGTGCTTCACAAGGATAAAGTCTACCCTTATCAACCCCACTCAGTGAGTAAGTAGGCAACAGGTAAGGGAAAACTCCCCTGTGAAACTTTTCAGGCCTTTTTAGTCTACAAAATGTCAGAATTCAATCCAATCCACTTTATTTATAAAGCACATTTAAACAGACCCGAGTCTCCAAAGTGCTGCACAACAAAAGCATAGACACAGAAAATAGCAATAATAACAATAAAATAGATAAGATAAAATAATACATAAATAGATAAAACCATGATAAAAAAATAAATTTCAATAAAATAAAAATAAAATAAGACACAAGGACCGTACAACTCACGCGGTGTTAAAAGCCAAGGAATAAAAATGGGCCTTAAGACGGGACTTAAAACACTCCACAGTGGGAGCAGATCGGACATGTAGGGGCAGAGCGTTCCAGAGTCTGGGACCGACCACGGAGAAGGCTCTGTCCCCTCGAGTTTTAAGTCTCGTCCTAGGCATCATGAGCTGGGACTGGCCCTCGGACCTCAGAGCTCGTGCTGGAGTGTAGAACTGTGGGGCCAGTCCATTCAGAGCTTTAAAAACAAACAAAAGTATCTTAAAATCAATTCTGAAACATACAGGGAGCCAGTGCAGAGAAGCCAAAATTGGGGTAATATGCTCACGCTTTCTGGCCCCTGTTAAAAGTCGAGCCGGACTTTTAACAGGGGCCGGTTCTAGACTAACTGCAGTCGGGAAAGTGCGTTGCAGTAGTCTAAATGAGAAGAAATAAAAGTGTGCATGACTTGTTCAAACAATTTAAAAGGGATAAAAGGTTTCACTTTTGATAAAAGACGAAGGTAAGAAAAACTCAATTTTAAAACCGTGTTGACCTGTTTATCAAATTTAAGATCGCTGTCTATGGTGACACCAAGGCTGGTGACTTTGGGACGCACAAAACTTTGGAGAGGTCCCAAGTCAAAGCGGGAATTGCCAAACAGAATTATCTCAGTTTTTCCCTCATTAAGTTTTAAATAATTCTGTGCTAACCAAGCCTTGACATCACCGAGACAGTTGAGAAGGGGTGTCGGGGGCAGTGGTTATTCTTGACAATCGGCATGTAAATTTGGCAGTCATCAGCATAAAAATGGTATGACATGCCATGTTTTCTAAATATCTCCGTGAGTGGGAGGAGATACAGAGCAAAAAGAATTGGGCCTAAGATAGAACCCTGGGGGACACCGCACTGCAGGGGAGCAGAAGAGGAGCAGGAGTCCCCCAGCCTCACAGAGAAGGACCTCCCACTCAAGTAAGACTCAAACCACTTCAAAGCAATCTCCCTGACACCCACACAGGTTTCCAAAAGAGATAAGAGAGTTGCATGGTCCACTGTGTCAAAAGCAGCAGTCAGGTATAAAAGCACTAAAATAGCAGAGCTTCCCGCATCAGCTATTAAAAACAGATCATTAAAAACCTTAAGAAGTGCAGATTCTGTACTGAGAAACGTTTTGTAACCCGACTGAAATGGGTCTAAAATGCCATGTGCATCTAAAAACAGATGAAATTGAGCAAGCACGCATTTCTCCAAGATCTTGGAAACCAAAGGAAGCTTAGAAATGGGCCGATAATTTGCTAAAGTCACAGGATCAAGGCCAGGCTTCTTAATCAGAGGCTCAACAACAGCATTTTTACAAAAGGTGGGGACAGTGCCAGAGACCAGACTACTGTTTATTACCTCGCTCACAAAGGTGCCAATGGTGCCCCAAACCTCTTTAAAAAAGCGAGGAGGAACTGGGTCTGTAGGACTAGTAGAGGCTTTGAGTTTACTTACAATCCCAGTAAGAACAGCAAGTGGCACAGGCTCCAACTGGCTAAATGCTGCCGTACATGCGTTAGCCCCTGGACCACAAGGTGAAGAGGGCGAAATATTGGTCCTTATCACCGCAACCTTATCATTAAAAAAGGAGAGAAATCTCTCACAGGTTTCATTGGTTATTTCCAATGCAGTGAAAGGATTAGGATTAAAAATAGAGTTCACAGTTTTAAAAAGAACACAGGGTTTGTTAACACTGTTGGCGATTAAGTCAGATAAATATTTTATTTTCTCTGCTTTAACCACACATTGATAGTTCCTCCAGCTATCTTTAAGAAACTGGTAAAAAACCTCCAGGTGGTTCTTTTTCCACCTCCGCTCCGCCCTCCGACACTCACGCCGAGCTGCACGTGTAGTGTCATTTAGCCAGGGCTCCTGCCTGGACTTTGGGCACATGATTTTAAGAGGAGCTACGCTGTTCAGCACATCAGAGCAGGTGGAAACAAAAGAGTTCATCAGGTGCTCCGTGTTCATGTTTATAGATGGACACGGGTTTAACAGACTTCACGCTGCAGCGGTAAAGAGAGAGCTAAAATCAGCCGCTGTGCTAGCCTTAATAGCACGGCTATGACGCACAGCTGGCAGCTGCTCTCCAAAAGTTAAAAACACGTCAAACATGACAGGGCAGTGGTCAGAGAACACAGCATCCTTAACAATAACATGGCCAACCGAAAAGCCATGCGACAACACCAGGTCCAATGTGTGTAAATTAGAAGGGTATAAAACAAATCTATTATCCAAATATCTACAAGTTTTCTACACTGGTGTCCATATCTAAAAAAAAAAGAAAGAAATATATATATATATATATAAACTTGATGAATAAAAACAGAACAGGATGAGATTCTCATAAAGGAAGAAGCTTATTTTTGTAAAACTCAGACTTAGTTCATAAAGAAAATTCCAAAGTCTTGACTGGAATAATTAGCTTTCCCCCTCCATTTTCTGTTTAATGTAAATTCAGTTTATTTGGTCATTATCCAAAAGAAGATGGTTGAATGTTACTGACATCTTTATTCGTGTTTGACAGATTTAATTTATTTATTAAATTCTTGTCTGTTTGCTTGTTTTTATAGATGTATTTTTTTTTTTTATTTATTTGCTTTTGTGCTTTTATATCAGAGAGTGCTTTTACCTGATTTGAAGGCACTTTGTAAGTAGTAATTTGTTTTCATCTGCCTTTCTGACATATCAGTTTAGTGATTAATTGTAAAAATAATTAACAGATTGGAGTGGAAAGTGGAGTTTATTTAGTTGCAGTGCCACCATTGGTCAGCACACACACACACTTGCACAACAAAGTGCAGCTACAAAAGAGAACAGCCATGTGGACGTGCCCATCCCTTACTCGTGCACACTCACATACATGCAGACGAAGAAACTTAATTCAGCCTTTAATTTACATGCTTCCTTTTCTTGGCAATCAGATGATCTCTAATTGTTTTCGAGTGTCTCGCTTTCTTAAATCAGCCTGGAAAAGAGAGGGAATGTTCAGAATTATTCATAAGGCTTTAGTCTGCTCAGTATCCTCAGCGGAGTGCATCTAGGTCCTGTTCAGGGCCCGTGAGCAATGCAATGTCAGAGAGTGTTCTTGTGTTCAATAGCGCAGTGATCCATAAGAAAATTGTGTTGTGTTGCATGTTTTGGTGCTGTCTGGGTCCTCACAGGTCATGCCCACTAAGCCGGTTTGATCCTTGTTGCTCTCCAGAGGAGACAGAGGCCTGTTTAAACCGTCATCTCAGTTGAAGGACGGCCTGTGCATGCTTGCTCATTCCACAGCCTGTGCTGCATTGGCATGGCTCTAAGTAAGCCACCAGGGAGCGGGTCGGAGGGAGATGGATTGGTCTGATTTATGCTCCAAGAGCAGCAGCAGGCAAATTTAATGATCCTCTGTACTGTCAACATCACCAAGCTTTGTTTCTGGAAGGGCATAAAAGGCAAGCATTGTTGGGCCGTGAAGTACAAAAACCGTGGTAAGACAGCAATGTGAATGAGTGATACTGTGTAGTTGTAGAATTAGCAAAAAACGTATTTGCGGTTTTAATCAGCAGTCAAAGCTTGTTTAGTAATCACTCTCTTTTAGTTAATCTGTACACTGGGATATGTCCAAAAAGAAAAAGTAAATGATATCGACACAAAGCCAAAAGCACACGGTGCCATGTCTTCCTGACACAAGCACGCATAATTGACCCTTGGTCTTGACCTTCACCATGACCTTTAAAGTTACAGATTTTGTTATGGTTGGCTGTAATGATAATAAGAATTGTGGGATTCTGAACAATTCTAACACCTCTGTCACATCTTGATGATTTGGCCAGCGTATGCCGACTGTATTAAAAATGCTGGAATACACAGGAATATGTCTAATAATTACGTTTTGTATAAGTTAAGAGCATGTTGAAGCACACTGATATACGTCATAATATGGCGAGTACGCTGAAAAATTTTGGGCATGCACAATATTTTCAACACATGCCAGCATATGGCTTATACGTCCCACATATGCGGACCTTAAGTTGTCGGTAAGTTATGTGATTGTTGACACACGTTTCTTGTAGGTTACTCATAAGTTGAAATACGTCCATTGCTGTCCATTGATTGGCTGAAAACTGCAGTCATGCAAACAGTTCAGACTGTTTCAAATATTAAAACCATTCACAGACGGAGTAAATATAAAGTCTTCATCTTACCTGTTTGTTTCAGTCAGATTCATCATAACAGCCTGATGAAAATGTATCCACATAAAGTGTCTTGATTTTGTAAAACGACATCTGAAAATTCTTTAATTCTTTGTCGTGGCTGAAGAAACATGGCATTTTGAAAGAAGTCCCTCTGTGTTTTGTGCGTGTCTCAGCCTGAACCAGAGAATCCAGCACTTTGTGCCACAAGAAAATTAACCTATTTTAAAAGTTGAAAGTGTCACAGCGCCTTATTGATTCATGCCAGTGTTTATCACAGGCATCAGTCAACTCTTCAGCATTCTGCATGTGATGAAAATAAATCCCATGAGCCACCAAGACAAAATAAAATAGAATAAAATTTAAAAAAAATGTTAAATTACTCTGTTTGGCCTCAGTGTGGAGAAGAGAGGCCGCGCAACAGTGTATGCATGCTCGATGACGTGCTTGTCAATATTTATGTGTTCTGCCGGCAGTGGAAAAGCAAAGCAAGCCAGAATTAATCTTGCCAACCCGTACCATACTGTGCAGTACTGACCTGGACCACTCGGTGGAAACTGGGCTGACGGCATACGCTGGTTAAATCGTCAAGATGTGACAGGGCCCGAAAAGAAAAATGTCTAGCACTATTTTGTTGTCTTCAAGTTTGTTTTTATGTGGACTGTATCCTCTGAGGTGACAAAGTTTGATAAAGCAGTCATAGATCTTCTTGTGACTGAGATTACTTTTCATTACTTAATTCCCTGCAGTAGCTCTGCAAAAACTAGGGTATATTCAACTCTGACATTTTGGGTTCTGATAGATACAAGTGAGGACCAGTGAACCTCCTAGTTTTGGCCATGTTGATACCTATGTGCAAAATATCCACAACAAAAATTAAGAAATAAAGATAGCCTGGCCTTGGCTGACAGCATGGTGATTGAATACTGGTGTCTAGCAGTGAGCCTGTAGCACTAATCACAGGATCTCAGTGGCCACTGTTGCATGATTAAAATTTTCAACAAACAGACTGCTGGGTTTTGATTTGTTTTTCCAGAGTTTTATTTCAGTACTGAATGGTACAAATATACCAAATACACTGCTTTCACAAAATAAATTTTTAGTTTTCAACCAGCATGGCTTACTGGTGTTACAGTCATGTGCACTGGGATGTGATGATGAATTTTACAGTTACACATTCTGATTTTAAAGCATTCTAGCTAAACTCAACAACCAAAATACCCAAACAACAACAGTATCTGGTTGTTAAGCTCTGACGTAACGCATAACGTGATAAATCTGTAAATTATTCTTACCCCACTGGCAGATTTATTTTGCTTAATACAAGACAATTTTGCTAGATTTGAGATTCTTATTTTGAGAGGCACAGTTTTGCTGAGCTATAATCCCATCAAATCATCATATGATCCACTACTCACAAAATTGTTAAGAGCAACATTCTTGTAAAAACAAAACAAGCAGAACAAGTTAAAGTAAATGGTCCTTGAAGGCTAATAAGCATGTATTTTTACTATAAGAAAAATGGGCTAGAAACATAAAGTAATTTTTGTAACTTTCTAGTATTGTTCAGCCCTTTTATGTTGATTTTGATCAGCAGGATGTTATTTCTACACGGTTAATTGCTCCTGCTGTAGCGCCCATAACAAAAATGCACGTTGAAAATCCATTTCAACTGTCTATGTGATTCTGTGAGTTCCATAAAATCGAATGCCACAGCATGGAGGAAGTCATACAAAGAGTTTAGTCATTAGCTAATTATTTTAGCATCACTACTCTGATTGTAATCCTTTTGCACACGGAGGAAACGAAAAAGCCAGCAGCGACACATCCTTAGTCGTGACGAAGAGTGAAATCTTCCAAAAGGGCTTCACTTTACACTTAGCTGCCAGCAGCTTTTTACTTCTTCTAAAATTGCATTTTCTGATTTATAAGAAGTAGGTTATTTAACCACCCCAGCAATTTATTATTATTATTATTATTATTATTTAGTTGCAGTAAAAACAATTTAATATTGTATATTTGTAAGATGACAGTGGTTATTATTCAAGGATCAAGTGTAAAATCAAATTAACAACATCTTATTATATATTCTGCATTTAAAGCCCTTTAACAAGACTGAACCTCATTGTGCCTTTGCTTCCTATCGCTGGCGGAATGCAGATAATCCTAATAAATTAGCAGCACTTCACACAGAGAAATATGAAGCCTGCAAGTAAATCCTGAATTTATTATATTTGAGGTAACAGCTGAGCTGGGAGAGGTTCAAAATATTTGATTTGAATTTAAGCAGCAGATCAGAGGGGAGAAAATCCCACCAAGCACGGTCTGGCTGCACGTTTGTGCTTTCCTCGAAAGACGAAGAAATGGACAGGCCAGGATGGTGTCACCGTGTAACGTCTAAGAACTTCAGGGCTGTGACGTGAATGTCTTCTCTGCTATTTGCTTAAAGAACCACACCGTGCGTTAATGTGTTCATTTATAGAAAGAATTAGTCGCATTAAAGGTGCCAGCAAAATAGCTGCAACTTGACAGCTTTTGCAAAGTTGTTTTCATATTCTGTCATTGCATTTAGAGTTTAAATGCAGTTTATGTCTTGTTTGTTGATGTTGTTGTTTTTATTTGAACTTGATTTTCATTACTGCAGTTTGATTGTTGTTCTGTTTCTGCACTTTGCTCTACTCTGCATTACGGCTGCATCTGATGTTTATGTTCTTCATTGATTAATTGATTTATTATTTTTTCAATTAATCAGTTAGTTGTTAGGTTCATAAAACGGTGAAAAATGTCTTATTAGTGTTTTCAGAGCGCAACATAATGCCTTGAAATGTCTAATTTTGTACACATCCCAGAGATATTCAATTATTTCAGATTGAAGTAAATAAATGAGTACAATAATCTAAAAAGCATTTACAATTAAGAAGATGAAATCAGACATTTTAAAGAAATGACATGATTACTCAAGTGTCAAAATAGTATAAAATGTACAATCAGGCCATTAATCATTACAGTTCTACTCTGGATATAGTGGCGTGTAGAAGCAAAGGATTTCCATGAATGAATGGAAATGTCTCAGCAACTGAAGACCAAATTTTTATATTTCATCACGAGTCACGACTGAACATAGATATTGACATTTCAACATCACTTCATTTATTTTACGGAAACATTTGACTTTGAAAACTACAGTCCTAAATCAGTAGTCACATCTAAGTTGTGTAATTCACAAAATTTTTTCCAGCATGTATTTATTTTTACGGTTTTCAAGTTAAGATAGAGAATTCACATGCTACCCCCTAGAACAACCCCAGGTTTCTTTTCAGCACTGTAGCCAGGCTGACAAAGAGTCAGAGCTCTATTGAGCTGAGTATTCCATTAACTTTAACTAGTAATGACTTCATGACTTTCTTTGCTAACAAAATTTTAACTATTAGAGAAAAAATTACTCATAACCATCCCAAAGACGTATCGTTATCTTTGGCTGCTTTCAGTGATGCCGGTATTTGGTTAGACTCTTTCTCTCCGATTGTTCTGTCTGAGTTATTTTCATTAGTTACTTCATCCAAACCATCAACATGTTTATTAGACCCCATTCCTACCAGGCTGCTCAAGGAAGCCCTACCATTATTTAATGCTTCGATCTTAAATATGATCAATCTATCTTTGTTAGTTGGCTATGTACCACAGGCTTTTAAGGTGGCAGTAATTAAACCATTACTTAAAAAGCCATCACTTGACCCAGCTATCTTAGCTAATTATAGGCCAATCTCCAACCTTCCTTTTCTCTCAAAAATTCTTGAAAGGGTAGTTGTAAAACAGCTAACTGATCATCTGCAGAGGAATGGTCTATTTGAAGAGTTTCAGTCAGGTTTTAGAATTCATCATAGTACAGAAACAGCATTAGTGAAGGTTACAAATGATCTTCTTATGGCCTTGGACAGTGGACTCATCTCTGTGCTTGTTCTGTTAGACCTCAGTGCTGCTTTTGATACTGTTGACCATAAAATTTTATTACAGAGATTAGAGCATGCCATAGGTATTAAAGGCACTGCGCTGCGGTGGTTTGAATCATATTTGTCTAATAGATTACAATTTGTTCATGTAAATGGGGAATCTTCTTCACAGACTAAAGTTAATTATGGAGTTCCACAAGGTTCTGTGCTAGGACCAATTTTATTCACTTTATATATGCTTCCCTTAGGCAGTATTATTAGACGGTATTGCTTAAATTTTCATTGTTACGCAGATGATACCCAGCTTTATCTATCCATGAAGCCAGAGGACACACACCAATTAGCTAAACTGCAGGATTGTCTTACAGACATAAAGACATGGATGACCTCTAATTTCCTGCTTTTAAACTCAGATAAGACTGAAGTTATTGTACTTGGCCCCACAAATCTTAGAAACATGGTGTCTAACCAGATCCTTACTCTGGATGGCATTACCCTGACCTCTAGTAATACTGTGAGAAATCTTGGAGTCATTTTTGATCAGGATATGTCATTCAAAGCGCATATTAAACAAATATGTAGGACTGCTTTTTTGCATTTACGCAATATCTCTAAAATCAGAAAGGTCTTGTCTCAGAGTGATGCTGAAAAACTAATTCATGCATTTATTTCCTCTAGGCTGGACTATTGTAATTCATTATTATCAGGTTGTCCTAAAAGTTCCCTAAAAAGCCTTCAGTTAATTCAAAATGCTGCAGCTAGAGTACTGACGGGGACTAGAAGGAGAGAGCATATCTCACCTATATTGGCCTCTCTTCATTGGCTTCCTGTTAATTCTAGAATAGAATTTAAAATTCTTCTTCTTACTTATAAGGTTTTGAATAATCAGGTCCCATCTTATCTTAGGACCTCGTAGTACCATATCACCCCAATAGAGCGCTTCGCTCTCAGACTGCAGGCTTACTTGTAGTTCCTAGGGTTTGTAAGAGTAGAATGGGAGGCAGAGCCTTCAGCTTTCAGGCTCCTCTCCTGTGGAACCAGCTCCCAATTCAGATCAGGGAGACAGACACCCTCTCTACTTTTAAGATTAGGCTTAAAACTTTCCTTTTGCTAAAGCTTATAGTTAGGGCTGGATCAGGTGACCCTGAACCATCCCTTAGTTATGCTGCTATAGACGTAGACTGCTGGGGGTTCCCATGATGCACTGTTTCTTTCTCTTTTTGCTCTGTATGCACCACTCTGCATTTAATCATTAGTGATTGATCTCTGCTCCCCTCCACAGCATGTCTTTTTCCTGGTTCTCTCCCTCAGCCCCAACCAGTCCCAGCAGAAGACTGCCCCTCCCTGAGCCTGGTTCTGCTGGAGGTTTCTTCCTGTTAAAAGGGAGTTTTTCCTTCCCACTGTAGCCAAGTGCTTGCTCACAGGGGGTCGTTTTGACCGTTGGGGTTTTACATAATTATTGTATGGCCTTGCCTTACAATATAAAGCGCCTTGGGGCAACTGTTTGTTGTGATTTGGCGCTATATAAATAAAATTGATTGATTGATTGATTGATTGATTGAATGTTATCATCTGAATTTGACTGAGCACATTTGAGCAACCAAGTTTTATTAGTTTATTTGAAGAGTGCAACTTGAATATGGCTTTTGAATATTAGTGAGACAAATTCTGAAACTTTAATTGGGAACCCTAAAATATAATGTGCATGCTCTCAAGACTCGGTTTGACTAAAATAAGAATGTGCTGCAAATTCTATTGCACAATTTCAACCTGACTACTCACTACTTCAGTTGTGTCACTTTGTGTAACTACAGTAAGGTGTTTTTTAAAACATTTCAATGAAATAAATTTAAGAGCCTTTTAGATTATTCAGTGGCGATAATTACATTTCAAAATGTCGTATTTAACAGCTGATATAATTCAAATTTATTATGGCATTTATTTGCTTCCACAGTTGTGCAGCAGCACTTCCAAAATTGTCCTGGCAGAGTTTGTGAAATGATGTTCAGGAATACTTTAAAGGAATGTCATCATTTATCAGCCTTTTGTACAGATTCAAAGTATAAGACGGAAACTCCTAAAGTTCCCACCACACTGTGCTTGTGTGTGGGTGTGTTACATACTTTAAGTTGGTCAAAGCCAAAAACTGTAAGTTGTTAATATGTACATGTGTCATTTCTGTGGAATTTGTATTTTTTAACATTCATAAAAGAAAAAAACAAAACATGGGGCAAGAGGAGCATTCAGTCATTCAGGATCCTTTGTGGATAATATGAATAATTCTTTATGATGGAAAAACTCCAACATGAACACCTAAACTGGCCTGTATGTGCATGGTCGCCATAATACAATACAAATGAAATGATAATACATTGTAACCAATTACTACTTTCTCTGACATCATCTGTTCCTCACAAAGTTTGCAGCTGATCTCCAGTAAGCTTGGAGAAATGGCCAATACTTGCTTCGAGTGTTGATTGAGATCTGAATGTAGATTATTATTGTTATTGTGATTATGGTTTAGTTTTATCAAAGTTTAAGTCAAATTTCTGGTGTGTTGTTAACATGGAAAATATACACTATGTGTAGTAGTACAATAATAGTGCAGGTATTGTGCTCATTGTCTATATGTTTAGTGTACTTTTCTATGTGGATGAATACATTAAATGTTTTAGAGTATTTTGGGGACAAACATCACATGATGTTTTCTGGGCTCATGGAAGTTGGGTTTTGGTCATTTTCTGAGATTTTAGACATTGGACATGCATAAATAATAGACACTACAGATCAGTAACCTCCCTTTTATTATTTTTGCATTGGTTTCTGTGTGGCCATGCTGTGTGTCTGAGCAGTGCATGACGCTGGGATTGTTTTGGGATATTTATGGTACTACTGCAAAAAAGTCTAATTTTTAAAAATCTAGAATCAATGTGTTTGTTTGTTTTCTTTTAAACGAACATCCATTTCCATCCCTGTAACCTAAGGAAACAGAGAGAGTTTGACATTTTTCCTGAAAAGGAATGGACTTTTGAAATCACTCTACTTTGATTATTGCTAGAGTAGTCAATTGACATCTGCAGTGCTGTGAATAGAAAAGCGATGGCACTAAAGTTGTGACCTCCAAAAGGCCATTTACTTGAGCACAGTCCCATTTTCTGCAGTCCTCTCCAAAGATGTTATTCAAGTGTGTTTCTCTTTCTGCCACTCATATCTCATCTGAATGTTTCAGCCGGTTGCACTCCAGGACATCATCAATTTTTGAAGGACAATATTTCCACTCGGTTTCGAGCTGCTCCTTTATTTTGACATTAGACTCTGACAAAAGCCGCCCTCTCTCTTCAGATCCATTTGTACACTTGGCTGTTAATCTGCGAGTGCTCTTTGCAGATAAAACACTTGTTAGTGTGTAAGCTCTTTGGTAAAACTGCAGCTTATGAACAGTTTTTAGGAGAAGCACTGTGCGGTGACAAGGACAGAATAATTTGCCTTAATGCATTTTACTGATCGCTCTAATTGGCTGTAAATGGCTTCCTTTATGTAGTGCCGTCCCTTACTGTAAAAGTGTCATGATTTTATGACAGTGCAGGCCTTACCTGAGGTGTATTTCATTTTCCGTGAGAAGGCCACATTTTTTATGGTACTTCATAAGACATGAACTCTTAAAATATTAAAAGAGTAGTTTACGGTTTTATCCCTGCATTATCTTTCTTCTTCTTCTTTGTCTTTCGGCTGTTCCCGTTAGGGGTCGCCACAGCAGATCAATCGTTTCCATCTCACCCTGTCCTCTGTATCTTTCTCTGTCACACCAACCACCTGCATGTCATCTCTCAGCACATCCATGAACCTCCTCTTTGGTCTCCCTCTTCTCCTCCTGCCTGGTGGCTCCATCCTCAGCATCCTTCTCCCTATATACCCTGGGTCCCTCCTCTGCACATGTCCAAACCATCTCAATCTCGCCTCTCTGACTTTGTCTCCAAATCGTCCCACCTGAGCTGTCCCCCTGATATGTTCATTCCTAATCTTGTCCATTCTTGTCACGCCCAAAGAGAATCTCAACATCTTCAGCTCTGCCACCTCCAGCTCTGCCTCCTGTCTTTTTGTTAGTGTCACTGTCTCTAAACCATACAACATAGCTGGTCTCACTACTGTTTTGTAAACTTTCCCCTTCACTCTTACTGATATTCTTCGGTCACAAATCACTCCTGCCACCTTTCTCCACCCACTCCACCCTGCCTGCACTCTCTTCTTCACCTCTCTACCACACTCTCCATTACTTTGAACAGTTGACCCCAGATATTTAAACTCATCTACTTTCACCACTTCTACTCCTGGTAACTGCACTATTCCACTGGGCTCCCTCTCATTCACACACATGTACTCAGTCTTGCTTCTACTGACTTTCATTCCCCTTCTCTCCAAAGCATATCTCCACCTCTCCAGACTAGACTCAACTTGCTCTCTACTCTCACTACAGATCACAGTGTCATCTGCAAACATCATAGTCCATGGGGACTCCTGTCTGATCTCATCTGTCAACCTGTCCATCACCACTGCAAACAAGAAAGGACTCAGAGCTGATCCTTGGTGTAATCCCACCTCCACCTTGAATGAGTCTGTCATTCCGACTGCACATCTCACCGCTGTCACACTATTCTTGTACATGTCCTGCACTACCCTAACATACTTCTCTGCCACTCCAGACTTCCTCATACAATGCCACAACTCTTCTCTTGGCACCCTATCATAAGCTTTTTCTAAGTCCACAAACACACAATGTAACTGTTTGTCCTTCTCTGTACTTTTCCAACAGTATTCTCAGAGCAAACATTGCATCTGTAGTGCTGTTTCTCGGCATGAAACCATATTGCTGCTCACAGATCTTCACCTGTTTTCTAAGCCTAGCTTCTACTACTCTTTCCCATAACTTTATGCTGTGGCTGATCAGCTTTATGCCTCTGTAGTTACTGCAGCTCTGCACATCACCCTTGTTCTTGAAAATAGGAACCAGCACACTTTGTCTCCACTCCTCAGGCATCCTCTCACTTTCCAAGATTTTATTAAACAATCTGGTTAGAAACTCTACTGCCATCTCTCCTAGACATTTCCATGCCTCCATTGGAATGTCATCTGGACCAACTGCCTTTCCACTCTTCATCCTCTTCATAGCAGCCCTCACTTCTTCCTTGCTAATCTCTTTTACTTCCTGATTTACTCTCACCACATCATCCAGCCTTTTCGCTCGCTCATTTTCTTTATTCATCAACTCTCCAAAATATTCCCTCCACCTTCTCAGCACACACTCCTCACTTGTCAGCACATTACCATGTGCATCTTTTACCACCCTAACCTGCTGCACATCCTTTCCACCTCTGTCCCTTTGTCTGGCCAATCGGTACAAGTCCTTTTCTCCTTCCTTACTATTCAACGTCTTGTACAGCTCGCAATATGCCTTTTCCTTTGCTTTTGCCACTTCTCTTCTCGCCTTACGCCGCATCTCCTTGTACTCCTGTCTTCTTTCTTCATCTCTCCGACTATCCCAAAACTTTTTCGCCAACCTCTTTCTCCTTATGCTTTCCTGGACCTCTTCATTCCACCACCAAGTCTCCTTGTCTTCCTTCCACTGTCCAGATGTCATACCTAGTACTGCCCTAGCTGTCTCCCTCACCACATCTGCAGTACTTTTCCAGTTGTCCAAAATTGCTTCCCATCCAACTAGTGCTTCTCTCACCTGCTCACTAAATTTCACACAACAGTCTTCCTCCTTCAGCTTCCACCATCTGATCCTTTGTTGAGCTCTCACTCTCTTCTTCTTCTTTACCTCTAAAGTCATCCTACAAACAACCATCCTATGCTGTCTAGTGACACTCTCCCCTGCTACCACCTTACAGTCTGTGATTTCTTTTAGCTTGCATCTCCTATAAAGAATGTAGTCCACCTGTGTGCACCTTCCTCCACTCTTATATGTTACCCTGTGCTCCTCCCTTTTCTTAAAGTAGGTATTCCCCACAGCCATTTCCATCCTTTTTGCAAAATCAACTACCATCTGTCCTTCCCCATTCCTATCCTTGATACCATATCTACCCATTACTTCCTCATCACCTCTGTTCCCTTCACCAACATGCCCATTGAAGTCTGCTCCTATCACCACTCTTTCATGCTTGGGCACACTCTCCACCACCTCATCTATCACACTCCAGAAATCTTCTTTCTCCTTCATCTCACAACCTACCTGTGGGGCATATGCACTGATGATATTCATCATCACCCCTTCAATTTCCAACTTCACACTCATCACCCTGTCAGACACTCGCTTAACCTCCAACACACTTTTAACATACTCTTCCTTTAAAATGACCCCAACACCATTTCTCTTCCTGTCCTCACCATGGTACAACAACTTGTACCCACCGCCGATGCTCCTGCTCTTACTTCCCTTCCACTTGGTCTCTTGCACACACAATATGTCTACCTTTCTCCTCTCCATCATATCAGCCAGCTCTCTCCCTTTACCAGTCATACTACCAACATTCAAAGTCCCCACTCTCATTTCCACCCTTCTAGTTTTCTTCTTCTCCCGCTGTTCGTGGCAACGTTTTCCTCCTCTTCTTCATCGTCTTCGCCCAGCAGTAGCCCAATTTCCACCGGCACCCTGTTGGGCAATAGCACCGGTGGCGGACGTTGTTAACCCGGGCCGCGACCGATCCGGTATGGGAATTCGATTCTGAGTCTGCATAGTTGGCTTGTTTTACGCCGGATGCCCTTCCTGACGCAACCCTCCTCATTTATCCGGGCTTGGGACCGGCACTCAGAATGTACTGGCTGCACACCCCATGTGGCTGAGTTTTATGTGACATTAAATTGTGTGGTGTCCCAGATCCTTTTACTTCTGGACTCTGATGTCAGCACACATTAGTGCCCAGAGAATACAAAACTCTCAGACAATGCCACATTTTGACTGTAACGCTTAAATGGCAAAATTCTTGAAACACTATATAGTTTAAAATAACATAACATATAAAGAATTGTGTGATTTTTGCAAAACAGTACTGATGTTATTAAATATGAATTATTTTGAGAATGATGTAAGATTTTAAAAATTTAAAACACTTGTGTGTTGCAGCTTTCTTCTATTGTCAGTCTGAAAAAATGTGCGTGTTGTGCAGACAGTATAGTAATGGTTTCAAACTCGCACCCAGGGGGCTGGATAAAGCAGATGATAAATTGGCATGGATAACATGCCATGGCATGCCTTTTGAAATAGCTATAAATACGTATATACACAAAATTACTGAAAACCATTCTATTCACTAATTGGAATGTGTTTGTCTGCTTATATGTGAGCCTGTGATAGATTGGTGGCCTGTTCACGGTGTACTGTGCCTCTCACCCGCTGACCACTGGGACAGGCTCGAGCTCAGCCGTGACCCTTAATTGGAATATGCATGTACACACAATTAATGGAATGTCTTCCCTGTCTTATATAAATCTCAGTAAAAGACAATTTTAACACTGAAAATTCTGTTTGTTAGTAAATGTGTGGCAGTTGGTATTCACACTGCCATCTACTGGATGGCAGTGTTAATTTTTTTTTACAAATGAAAAAATGACATATTTACAAATTCAGATTTATTTGTGAAAACCAACACCCACGGTACAGTAACTTGTGTGATGGTTTTTACCTATAAATAACCAACCATCCACTGATGACAGGAAGCTCATTTCCCATAATGCCTTTTTTGTGTCTGTAAATGCTCAAACCTTCAAAATTAGTGCATTACTTTAAAACTAAAACATATAGCTGATATTTTCACTTTGTAAAATGACAGAGGTGATGTTAATTTTGATAACCTGTCTGGAATTAGTTTGTTCATAATTTTAACCATAATTCAAAACTGCCTTGCTGTGCATGTCTCATGTGACATGTCTGCAAGACTGTATGGCTGTGAAAATAAATTAATTTTTTTCCCCTCTCCCCTTTCTTTCTCTCTGGGCACCAGGTCTCTTTTGCTGAGAGAAGGCTGATCGTAGACAGAAGTACTGGCTTATTGTTGTTTGTGATTGTCTTTTGAATTTACTCAGAAGCATCAGTCGTTGCCAGTGTACTGGAGTCAATACTAAAAGTTATCGGTTTAGTTGTAAGTTCCGCTAAATTTTTTTTAGGGGTTTATCAGTTTAGTTTTATAAAAGTTAACGTTTCAGTTAGCGGACCTTGAAAATTGAATCAGTTCTTGGCTATCAAGATATGAATCTTCAGTAAAACTTTCTTAACAATATATGAAAATTTGCAAACTCCAAGCTGTTCAAAAACAGACAAACAAACAAACATGGGCAATAACATAACCACTTCCAACTTAATTGGTGGAGGTAATAAGTGCTATTATTATATGGCTGTGATGCTACGCACGGTCTGATTGGCTGATTTGCGGTTTTCAGACCAATTACCATGACAATCATTCCAGAACGCGTATCACATTCGTTACAAACCAGAAAGCTAAAAACACGTTTAGAAAAACCAAGTCGGGCATGAACATACTCCATAAATATTTAAGCAGCATTGGAAAATACACAGATTGAAAGCTTACCAGCTAACGACCGGACCATATGTTTTAGCAAGTTCTTCATGGAGGTGAAGAAAGCGAGCAGGTCTGACTACAAGCCCAAAACCATCAGCAGCTTTCATATTCCAGCGATACCGTAAGTGCATATGTTTATATATATATAATAGCTATATAATAAACCAGTTGTTAACCTCACGCTCAGTTAATAATTCTTTATGATCTTGTAAGCCAACAAATTTAAAAGGGCATATAAAGAGAATAAACATTATAATTTGTGTAATCAATTACCTTGACACAAACCCCATTAAAAAAAAATAAGAACTTCTTTGAGTTTTTCTCCTTGGTAAATAACAACACAAATGCAGGTGCCAATGGTCACTCCATAAAAATAAATTGATTGCCATTGCATCATTAAAACAACTCCATTTCCGTATGAATTGCAGAGACCACCAAGAAGAAATTATGTTTAATTAATTATTTTTAATGGTAAGAAGTGGTCACATGTTTTACTTATTTATAGTTATTCATAAATATTATATATCAAGCAGCTTTCCATTGCCTTCAGAAGTTGCAAGCACATTAAATGTCTAAAATCTTTGTACAAATAACTGGGTCATTTGCTGATATTGTCACATTTCGAGGTCAAACATATATGGTGTGAGGTTTGTACTTTCCATGTGCCCCTTAATGATGTTTTACAATCATAAACATCCAATAAAATCATAGTACAGCTTTCCACTGGTAGCAGCAGGAGGCTTGCACAATGAAAATGGAAACGTGAGCTTGTGTTAGTCTGTTAAGTCCTTTATAGGCTCTGCAGCCTGTTGGTACCGGGGATTATCTCCAGAGTCCAATGCATGAAGTCGAGTACGCCTGGATGGAATGCCAGTCCAGCTTTCCTAGTCTAGACCAGTACCCATTCCAGTTCCACTTCACAATGGTCACTCCAGCTTGGTGGACTGAGACTGCAGGAATCAAACCCAGTTCTCAATATTGGCAGCACAACTCCTTATTCCACTGAGCTAGCTGCTCTGCTTATGTAAGCAGTAACAATATTCCTGTAATCTAGTAACTCATCACATTAAAAGAACACATATTGATGGTGAAATGATTTGGCAGTGGTTAACACTTACAAACCAAATCAATTGAAAAAGCAACTTTATGCTGCCTCTGTAATGTCCTGTAGGTGTGTCTGCCACCTACTGGTGGATGCTAGAAATGTGCTAGAAATCTGTAGTTGAATTTGCATGTAGTTTATCTGCCAGCTGCTGAACACTGGGCACATTGCGTGGCTTTTGCTTTCACGTCAACGTTGGCTAACACGGTATCCTACCATGAGGAGAAACATGATGCCTACTGTGTTGACAAAGACTGGAATAAATATACAACTGGAAAGTAAACTCAGAATTAATGAATGGATAGAACGTGTGGCTTGGGATTATATCAGAACACTTTGTCGACCCTTTGTGATTTGTAATTTGAAATTTGTGATTGAAAACTCAGAATACTGTTTCAGAATGTTTCAAAATCTTTGCTACACCTGCATTTTGGGGCAATGTTCCAAAGTCCATTTTGTGCTGTGCTAAATGGAGCCTCATTATGTCACTCACTTTTTCAAAACAAATGCGTCAAAGCGTTCCACTTGGTTTGTTGCCTCTGGTGCTGAAACGTAATAAAATGCAAGTGAAAAAATCCACAGTGTCTGTACATGCACTGCCATGTATGCTGTTTGTTTAAATATTTTGACCATTTTTAGAAATTGCAACAATAAAAATATAACTAATAACTTAATTTAGAGAGGAGGCAATGTAATGCAATACTCAATTCAGAGTTGCACCAAAATTCAGGTTACAGCCCTGGGAAATCAACTCTTTGTGATCTACTTGTATTTATTGAAAATGCAAATTATAAGTCAAAAGGTATAAAATTCCATAATAAATAATAAAATGTCTGTGTTGGAGTACATGTGGCTCTCTGTTTTAAAAATACAGGCCATTGCTTCTGATATACGAATGGGGGTGAGTATTTCCTATATTTGTGGAACCTGTCCTGATGTATAATGTAATCAGATCTTCATACCCATTATTTTCATAGTGTGGCTCCGCATACTGTCTCCTGTTTACTCACCCACACTCACCTTTTTCTGGTACTCTGCATCTGGAAAGTATTCACAGCGCTTCACTTTTTTGACATTTTGTTATGTTACAGCCTTTTTCCAAAATGGAGTAAATTAAATTGTTTTCCCTCAAAATTCTACACACAACACCCCATAATGACAACATGAAAAAAATTTTTTCTTTGCAAACTTATTAGTAATAATACAAAATTAGAAATCACCTACATATACGTATTTATACACTTTGCTCAATATTTTGTTGATGGACCTTTGGCAGCAATTACAGACTCAAGTCTTTCTGAATATGATGCCACAAGCTTGGCGCACCTGTCTTTGGGCAATTTTGCGCATTCCTCTTTGCAGCACCTCTCAAGCTCCATCAGGTTAGATAGGGAGCATCTGTGTACAGCTACTTCTGTCCAGAGATGTTCAGTTGGATTCAGGTCTGGGCTGTGGCTGGGCGACTCAAGGACATTCACAGAGTTGTCCTGAAGCCACTCCTTTGATATCTTGGCTGTGTGCGTAGGGTCATTGTCCTGTTGAAAGATGAAGTGTCACCCCAGTCTGAGGTCAAGAGTGCTCTGGAGCAGGTTTTCATCCAGGATGTCTCTGTACATTGCTGCATTCATTTATCTCTGAATCCTGACTAGTCTCACAGATCCTGCAGCTGAAAAACATCCTGACGGCATGATGCTGTTACCACCATGTTTTACTGTAGAGATAGGGCCTTGTTTCACCCAACATGACCCTTGGTATTCACTCACACCAAAGAGTCTTTATCTCCTCAGACCAGTGAATTTTGTTTCTCATGGTCTGAGAATCCTTCAGGTGCCTGTTGGCCAATTCCAGGTGTGGTGCCATGTATCTTTTACGAAGGAGTGGCTTCCGTCTGCCCACTCTGCCATACAGGCCTGATTGATGGATTGCTGCAGAGATTGCTGTCCTTCTGGAAGGTTCTCGTCTCTCCACAGAGGAATCAATCAATCAATTTTTTCAATCAATCAATTTTTTTATATAGCGCCAAATCACAACAAACAGTTGCCCCAAGGCGCTTTATATTGTAAGGCAAGGCCATACAATAATTATGTAAAACCCCAACGGTCAAAACGACCCCCTGTGAGCAAGCACTTGGCTACAGTGGGAAGGAAAAACTCCCTTTTAACAGGAAGAAACCTCCAGCAGAACCAGGCTCAGGGAGGGGCAGTCTTCTGCTGGGACTGGTTGGGGCTGAGGGAGAGAACCAAGAAAAAGACATGCTGTGGAGGGGAGCAGAGATCGATCACTAATGATTAAATGCAGAGTGGTGCATACAGAGCAAAAAGAGAAAGAAACAGTGCATCATGGGAACCCCCCAGCAGTCTACGTCTATAGCAGCATAACTAAGGGATGGTTCAGGGTCACCTGATCCAGCCCTAACTATAAGCTTTAGCAAAAAGGAAAGTTTTAAGCCTAATCTTAAAAGTAGAGAGGGTGTCTGTCTCCCTGATCTGAATTGGGAGCTGGTTCCACAGGAGAGGAGCCTGAAAGCTGAAGGCTCTGCCTCCCATTCTACTCTTACAAACCCTAGGAACTACAAGTAAGCCTGCAGTCTGAGAGCGAAGCGCTCTATTGGGGTGATATGGTACTACGAGGTCCCTAAGATAAGATGGGACCTGATTATTCAAAACCTTATAAGTAAGAAGAAGAATTTTAAATTCTATTCTAGAATTAACAGGAAGCCAATGAAGAGAGGCCAATATGGGTGAGATATGCTCTCTCCTTCTAGTCCCCGTCAGTACTCTAGCTGCAGCATTTTGAATTAACTGAAGGCTTTTTAGGGAACTTTTAGGACAACCTGATAATAATGAATTACAATAGTCCAGCCTAGAGGAAATAAATGAAGTTGGGAATGCTGGAGTTCTGACAGAGTCACCTCCCTGACTAAGGCCCTTCTCCCCCATTCGCTCAGTTTAGACAGGCAGCCAGTTCTAGGAAGAGTCCTGGTGGATCTGAACTTCTTCCATTTACTGATGATGGAGGCCACTGTGCTCATTGGGATCTTCAAAGCAACAGAAATGTTTCTGTACCCTGCCCCAGATTTGTGCCTCAAGACAATCCTATTTCCTGTTTCGGAGACAATTCCTTTGACTTCATGCTTGGTTTGTACTCTGACATGCACTGTCAACTATGGGACCTTATATGTAGACAGGTGTACACCTCTCTAAATCATGTGCAATCAATGGAATTTACCCCAGATGGACTCCAATTAAGATGTAAAAATATTTCAAGGATAGTAAGTCCCTTCGGCTGCTTCCTTGTTTGCACTCAGGGTTGCCACAGCAAATCCAAGGTGGATCTGCATGTTGAATTGGCACAGGTTTTACGCCGGATGCCCTTCCTGACGCAACTCCACATTACATGGAGAAATGTGGCAGGGGTGGGATTTGAACCCAGAACCTTCTGCACTGAAACCAAGCGCATTAACCACTTGGCCACCGCCCCTGCTAAAAACATTTCAAGGATGATTAGTGGAAACAGGATGCTCCTGAGCTTAATTTTGAGCTTCATGGCAAAGGCTGTGAATACTTATGTACATGTGATTTCTTAGTTTTTTATTTTTAATGTATTTACAAAAATTTCAAGAAGCTTTTTTCACTTTGTCATTATGGGGTATTGTGTGTAGAATTTTGAGGGAAAAAATGAATTCCATCCATTTTGGAATAAGGCTGTAAGATAACAAAATGTGGAAAAAGTGAAACACTGTGAATACTTACGGATGCACTGTAATATAGTCTCCAAATATTACTGTCTTCTTTTAATATTCTCTATTCTCATAAGAAGATGGTCATTCCTCTTATGACTTTTCTTCTCATAAAAGTTTGGATTTAATGTCAAAATGTTTTCCTCAACAGGGGCAATATAATGTGTTGGTGGATTTATTATTTCTTATGTGGTGAAGATGTCCACATTCTGCAGCAGATATGGTTTTTGGTTTATGCCTTCAAGTAAATTTTGGGGCCATCATAAGCAAGATGACAATGTATGAATACAGACACTGCTGAATTATGCAAGTTACTGCAGAGTGGTGTACAGTCTATCTGATCCTGTATGGCTTTGTCCGTATACTTTATGAAAAAAAATTAGGCATGTTCTCTGTGGGTCTGTCACAGTTGAACCTTGTCATTATATTGTGTTTGTACTGTTTCTGGACAGAATCTCAAAGTACTCCTAAGATCAGAGAGTATCCGTGTGGTGGCCTCAGGATTGCATCTGTGCTTTTTAGAGATGATGTGGTTCGAATGGCTTCTTCAGATTGAGATTTTTTTATTGGGACAGCTTGCAGCAGACTGTGAGGTCATTGTACTCTGAAGCAGTGGATTGTTGCTTCATACACTGTACCACATCACTGCTTTGGTGAAGGAATTCAAGCAACTCTGGCTGTTATTCACAAATGGGGGGGGGGGTGTATGACATTGGGTTGTAGGTACATTTGAGTGTTGCTTTGAGCTATCATAATGAGGGTGAAGGTCTCAGATTACCAGACAGTTTACACTCCAGTGATTGTCTGTGGTCATGAACTTTGTGTAGTGACTGAAAAGATGAGATCACAGGTACAAGCGATCAAAATCAGGTGGCAGCACTCACCCTGAGGGACAGGATGGAGTTGCTCTGACATTCAGAATGAGGTCAGAATAGAACCAGTGCTCCTACATATTGAAAGGAGTCACTTCAGGTGCTTTGTGCATGTGATTTGGCTGGCCTTTGGAGTTTTTGGGCATGCCCAACTTGAAATCCCGTGAAGACCCACAACCCTGTTGGAGGGAATATATATATATATATATATATATATATATATATATATATATATATATATATATATATATATATATATATATATATATATATATATATATATATATATATATATATATATATATTCAACAAAAATATAAACGCAACACTTTTGGTTTTGCTCCCATTTTGTATGAGATGAACTCAAAGATCTAAAACTTTTTCCACATACACAATATCACCATTTCCCTCAAATATTGTTCACAAACCAGTCGAAATCTGTGATAGTGAGCACTTCTCCTTTGCTGAGATAATCCATCCCACCTCACAGGTGTGCCATATCAAGATGCTGATTAGACACCATGATTAGTGCACAGGTGTGCCTTAGACTGCCCACAATAAAAGGCCACTCTGAAAGGTGCAGTTTTGTTTTATTGGGGGGGGGATACCAGTCAGTATCTGGTGTGACCACCATTTGCCTCATGCAGTGCAACACATCTCCTTCGCATCATCTGTGAAGAGAACACCTCTCCAACGTGCCAAACGCCAGCGAATGTGAGCATTTGCCCACTCAAGTCGGTTACGATGACGAACTGGAGTCAGGTCGAGACCCCGATGAGGACGACGAGCATGCAGATGAGCTTCCCTGAGACGGTTTCTGACAGTTTGTGCAGAAATTCTTTGGTTATGCAAACCGATTGTTTCAGCAGCTGTCCGAGTGGCTGGTCTCAAACGATCTTGGAGGTGAACATGCTGGATGTGGAGGTCCTGGGCTGGTGTGGTTACACGTGGTCTGCGGTTGTGAGGATGGTTGGATGTACAGCCAAATTCTCTGAAACGACTTTGGAGATGGCTTATGGTAGAGAAATGAACATTCAATACACGAGCAACAGCTCTGGTTGACATTCCTGCTGTCAGCATGCCAATTGCACGCTCCCTCAAATCTTGCGACATCTGTGGCATTGTGCTGTGTGATAAAACTGCACCTTTCAGAGTGGCCTTTTATTGTGGGCAGTCTAAGGCACACCTGTGCACTAATCATGGTGTCTAATCAGCATCTTGGTATGGCACACCTGTGAGGTGGGATGGATTATCTCAGCAAAGGAGAAGTGCTCACTATCACAGATTTCGACTGGTTTGTGAACAATATTTGAGGGAAATGGTGATATTGTGTATGTGGAAAAAGTTTTAGATCTTTGAGTTCATCTCATACAAAATGGGAGCAAAACCAAAAGTGTTGCATTTATATTTTTGTTGAGTATATATATATATATATATATATATATATATATATATATTCTAGTCTAAGGCACACCTGTGCACTAATCATGGTGTCTAATCAGCATCTTGATATGGCACACCTGTGAGGTGGGATGGATTATCTCAGCAAAGGAGAAGTGCTCACTATCACAGATTTAGACTGGTTTGTGAACAATATTTGAGGGAAATGGTGATATTGTGTAAGTGGAAAAAGTTTTAGATCTTTGAGTTCATCTCATACAAAATGGGAGCAAAACCAAAAGTGTTGCGTTTATATTTTTGTTGAGTGTATATATAGAGTGAGGAAAATAAGTATTTGAACACCTGTGAAAATCAATGTTAATATTTGGTACAGTAGCCTTTGTTTGCAATTACAGAGGTCAAACGTTTCCTGTAGTTTTTCACCAGGTTTGCACACACTGCAGCAGGGATTTTGGTCCACTCCTCCATACAGATCTTCTCCAAATCTTTCAGGTTTGGAGTTTCAGCTCCCTCCAAAGATTTTCTATTGAGTTCAGGTCTGGAGACTGGCCAGGCCACTCCAGGACCTTGAAATGCTTCTTACGGAGCCCCTCCTTAGTTGCCCTGGCTGTGTGTTTGGGGTCATTGTCATGCTGGAAGACCCAGCCATGACCCATCTTCAATGCTGTTACTGAGGGAAGGAGGTTGTTTGCCAAAATCTCGCAATACATGACCCCATCCATCCTCCCTTCAATACGGTGCAGTCATCCTGTCCCCTTTGCAGAAGAGCACCCCCAGAGTATGATGTTTCCACCCCATGTTTCACCATTGGGATGGTTTTCTTGGGGTTGTTCTCATCCTCTAAACATGGTAAGTGGAGTTTATTCCAGAAAGCTCTATTCTGGGCTCATCTGACCACATGACCTTCTCCCATGCCTCCTCTGGATCATCCAGATGGTCACTGGTGAACTTCAAATGGGCCTGGACATGTGCTGGCTTGAGCAGGGGGACCTTGCTGCCCTGCAACCTTGACAGCATCATGTGTTACTAATGTAATCTTTGTGACTGTGGTCACAGCTCTCTTCAGGTCATTGACCAGGTCCTCCTGTGTAGTTCTGAGCTTTCTCAGAATCATCCTTACCCCACAAAGTGAGATCTTGCATGGAATCCCAGACTGAGGGAGATTGACAGTCATGTTGTGTTTCTTCCACTTTCTAATAAATACTCATAACAGTTGTTGTCTTCTACCAAGCTGCTTGCCTGTTGTCCTGTAGTGCATCCCAGCCTTGTGCAGGTCTACAGTTTTGTCCCTGGTGTCCTTAGACAGCTCTTTGGTCTTGGCTATGGTGGACAGGTTGGAGTGTGATTGATTGAGTGTGTGAACAGGTGTCTTTTATACAGGTAACAAGTTCAAACAGGTGCAATTAATACAGGTAAAGAGTGCAAAATAAGAGGGCTTCTTAAAGAAATTTAACAGGTCTGTGTGAGCCACATTGTGATTTCCGGATTTTCTTTTTGAGATTATGTCTCTCACAGTGGACGTGCACCTAAGATGAAGATTTCAGACCCCTCCATGATTTCTAAGTGGGAAAACTTGCAAAATCGCAGGGTGTTCAAATACTTATTTTCTTCACTGTATGTGTGTGTGTGTGTGTATATATATATATATATATATATATATATATATATATATATATATATATATATATATATATATATATATATATATATATATATATATATATATATATATATATATATATATCCCAGCAACAGCTGGAGGGTGTTGCTTGGAAGTAGGATGTCTGGAATTAACATATTGCCACTATGACTAAGACCTGGACTATTGGAAAACTGTGTGGATGGATTGGAACTGGTTTTAAACTGATGTGTATCAGGGATGGATTTAAACTGCTTTGCTAGTTAGTGGTTAGCAGATTAGCAGAACTGGAGGTAATAATCCACACATACAATGAAATCAAACCATAGATGTCTATAACTTATGTATAATAATGTGAAAAGTCACAGGGAAAAAGTATCGAACATGCTTACTGAAATTTATGGTGTTTTTCATACAAAAGCTGTTGTTGGCAAAGACTCTTTTCACTCCTCTGTCAGTAATCATGCAAATGATGTTCCTTCCACTTCTGGATTATGGCCCAACAGTGCTCACTGGAACTTTCAGGAGTTTAGAAGTCCTTCTATAACCAATGATGTACTGGTTTTTTAAACTGATACATATAGCACAGGTGTCCAACCCTGCTCCTGGAGATCACCTGGCCTGCATGTTGTCAAGCTCTCATTGCTCCACCCAGAGCTAATTAACTCACTTAGATGTACTCAGTCAATCACAAGCTGGGAAACACCAGACTTGAGTAATTAACAAGAAAGGCATTCAAAGAGTGCAAAACCGGTGCTTTTCATGTTTGGTACAAATTCATCTAAATTCCTTCTTTGTGATTTAGTGATACCGTAATACATGGTCCTGTGTGGTCTTGACATTTGATAATTTCTCTGCAGTACTGAAGCAGTTGATCTTAGGATACAACCCTTCTGCCATGTTCAATCCATATTGATTCCAAACTGTTTGGATTAAACAGTTATATCTTTGCGTTAGACCTTTCAAGGCCACCCAAGATCAAAAGGTCGTGAGATCAGCAGGTAGGTGATACATAACTTCATATTTCCGTTTTATAACCAACAATTTCTCGAAGTAGTGAATATCCCTGACGGCATGAGCTAAATGTTAGACCATGGCCAGTGACCATGACTTTTAAACAGTTTCTTGGAAAATGAAATCAAATTTTCTTCAGCTCACCCTCAGAAATTTCACCAACTTTGGTCCAGAATGGACCAAAAGTCTGACACTGCCTGCAGATGGAAAGATGAGGTGTGTGTAGAGCAGGTAGACATTAAAACATGCAGAGCAGCTTCTCTCCAGGAGCAGTGTTGGACATGTGTGCTGTGTATAAGCAGTTAAAGCACGCCTCTCGTCTTAATGGTTTTTGAACATTGTCAGATAGCATGTCTTCAGCCTTCATGGTGATGTAGCATGTGCTCTAACGATGAGTCATTTTTTAGTGTGCTAGTTGTTCTTTGTCTTTTAACTGCTTGCCACGACAATGAATCACTCATTAGAGTTTTTATTTCAATGTTTGTGTCCAAGAGCAACTTAATCTGTTACATCTCAACAAGCAGCAGACACGCTGACAAACTGAGCATCTGTTTCCATGATTTCACCGCACCGCATTCCAACACATGGAAAAAAAAAAAGTTTAATTTTGAACAAAACAGAAGCCAAAACAGTCGCAGGAACATATATTAAATTACTGAAGAGTATCTATTTCCTCTGAGTTTTTGCGGCAGCCGCATGATTTGTCAAAGGAAGCTTGTGCTGTGTGAAGTGTATTTGTACAGTCGTGCAAGCCAACCACATGCAGGCTCTGATTTTAGAAGTGGTAATATTTAATGACTCTAGAACGCGCGTCTGATTTGTGAGGCTTTAACTCCGAGCGTCATTCCTTCCTCTCTGCGTCCTTTCTGCTTTGGAGACTCGAAAGTGGCAAGTTGTGTTGACTTTCAAGTCATAATGTAAACATGTTAGATTTGTGTTTGATTCGGGAAACAGACGTGCACAGTGATCATCACAGACCACGCAAATGTGTAGAAATGTAAAGGAAGGCACAGTGTAGTAGAATTATGCACAAAGGCTTAACTATAAATCTCCAAAAATCAATTAAGATGGTCCATACAGTAGGGCTCAATCAAGAAAATGTTCCTTAAATATTATTTTGGAGTGCAGACATGATTGTACATGTTAATTGCAGTGCTGTGAACTGAATGGGGGGGGGGCAGACGGATCTCCCCCCACCCCCATCCACCTCTTACTTTCGTGCTGAGACTTCTTTCCACTACAAAGAATAATTACTTTTCCCAACTCCAGCACCATAATTGGTTACCACTCTTTTATCTTATCTATGTGCGCATAATTATCACAGTCATCATATTAGATTATTTCATGCATAATAAATGAACTCAAACTGTGTGTGGGGTAATTAGCATGCAGGGATACGTGCCACGATAAGGGGTCTGCTCCTTCAGTGATTGTTTTCAAGATATCCCTGAAAAGTGAGAAACAGAGACAGAATCCAGAAGGAGTGTTTAATTGTCAGTCTGGTGTCTCTATATTAGAAGTGTCAAACTGTGACTGTCCACAGGTCATTAGACAGGTTCTGTTTTCTCAGGAGGACCACTTGAACTTATTTATTTCAACCAGAGGTGGGACGATGTCACTGTCAAGACATTCTCAAGTCGTCAATCTGCAAGTCCCAAGTCAAGTCAGCTTGCAAACAACTGGTAGTCATTATGACTTGAGACTTGCTAATCATGACTTGAGAGTGACTTGATGGTGACTTCATCCCACCTCTGATTTCAACTAGCCTTGGCGAGGCGGAGGGGAAGGCGGAGGGCTACAAACCCCTCCAGATGGAGTGAATCTGGATGCACACCCCGTTTGGAGGGGTAGGAGGAGCTTACTGCTGTCTCCAAAAAACAAACATGGCGCCGAAAGAGCCGCATAAATGAAGCGGCTTTCATTACAAATTACGCTGTTTAGAAAGTTATAACTTGAACAAAAACTTTACAGGCGGTTGTCTATGACAGCAACGTGTATGCTGCTGCATGCATGTTGCGTATATTGTCGTTCTGAAGAATATCGTAACTTCGCTCTTGCGCTGAGGAGTTATAGTGCATATAATACACACGAACGCTACGATAAGACACTTTTTTATCTCACAACGGAGAAAATCATGATAAAGGATAAGCACGTTAATTTGTATGTTCATAAATCTTTGGATAATATCAATCCCTGCTGTTGGATTTCAAGGTCTGTAACATGTGTATTTTGTAAACAAACGGAGCCCTGAACACACTCGACTCCTAATAAACTTTCAGGCAGACAATGAGGAGAAGTTTCATCAATGGGAATAAGTTGGAAAATATATACACACACATGTATATGTGTAACACATAACCTGATGTCCTAATAGACTGATATTATTTGTCAAGGAAATTTCTAAAGGAAATAGGGCTGGATGCAAAAAATGGGAGAATTTGAAAAAGAAATATAAGGTTAACAGAACTAGACGCAGCCCATAAACATACATACAGGTGCTGGACATATAATTAGAATATCATGAAAAAGTTGATTTATTTCAGTCATTCCATTCAAAAAGTGAAACTTGTATAATGTATACATTCATTGCACACAGACATATATTTCAAGTGTTTATTTATGTTAAATAAATAAACTGTTTTCCTGTTTTATCATTAGTATTTTATATGATTGTGTGTCTTTTTTATTATTTTACTTCTTTAACTTCTTTATGTTTTAATTTTTTTTTATTGTGTTTTAATCTTATTTCATTTTATTCTGCTTTTAAATGATGTCTGTGAAGCGCCTTGAAGCGATTAATCGTGATTTGGCCCTATATAAATTAATACATTATTATTATAAATTATTTTAATTACTAATGAATTAATTACTAATCAATCAATTAATGATTAATCAAACAATATTAATTACTATTATTGATTAATTATTGGTATTATTAACATTAATAAATTACTAATTAATACTATTAATTCTTCTTCTTTGTCTTTCGGCTGTTCCCATTAGGGGTCGCCACAGCAGATCAATCGTTTCCATCTCACCCTGTCCTCTGTATCTTCCTCTGTCACACCAACCACCTGCATGTCCTCCTTCAATCAATCAATTCAATCAATTTTTATATAGCGCCAAATCGCAACAAACAGTTGCCCCAAGGCGCTCTATATTGCAAGGCAAGGCCATACAATAATTATGTAAAACCCCACCGGTCAAAACGACCCCCTGTGAGCAAGCACTTGGCTACAGTGGGAAGGAAAAACTCCCTTTTAACAGGAAGAAACCTCCAGCAGAACCAGGCTCAGGGAGGGGCAGTCTTCTGCTGGGACTGGTTGGGGCTGAGGGAGAGAACCAGGAAAAAAACATGCTGTGGAGGGGAGCAGAGATCGATCACTAATGATTAAATGCAGAGTGGTGCATACAGAGCAAAAAGAGAAAGAAACAGTGCATCATGGGAACCCCCCAGCAGTCTACGTCTATAGCAGCATAACTAAGGGATGGTTTAGGGTCACCTGATCCAGCCCTAACTATAAGCTTTAGCAAAAAGGAAAATTTTAAGCCTAATCTTAAAAGTAGAGAGGGTGTCTGTCTCCCTGATCTGAATTGGGAGCTGGTTCCACAGGAGAGGAGCCTGAAAGCTGAAGGCTCTGCCTCCCATTCTACTCTTACAAACCCTAGGAACTACAAGTAAGCCTGCAGTCTGAGAGCGAAGCGCTCTATTGGGGTGATATGGTACAACGAGGTCCCTAAGATAAGATGGGACCTGATTATTCAAAACCTTATAAGTAAGAAGAAGAATTTTAAATTCTATTCTAGAATTAACAGGAAGCCAATGAAGGGAGGCCAATATGGGTGAGATATGCTCTCTCCTTCTAGTCCCCGTCAGTACTCTAGCTGCAGCATTTTGAATTAACTGAAGGCTTTTTAGGGAACTTTTAGGACAACCTGATAATAATGAATTACAATAGTCCAGCCTAGAGGAAATAAATGCATGAATTAGTTTTTCAGCATCACTCTGAGACAAGACCTTTCTGATTTTAGAGATATTGCGTAAATGCAAAAAAGCAGTCCTACATATTTGTTTAATATGCGCTTTGAATGACATATCCTGATCAAAAATGACTCCAAGATTTCTCACAGTATTACTAGAGGTCAGGGTAATGCCATCCAGAGTAAGGATCTGGTTAGACACCATGTTTCTAAGATTTGTGGGGCCAAGTACAATAACTTCAGATTTATCTGAGTTTAAAAGCAGGAAATTAGAGGTCATCCATGTCTTTGTCTGTAAGACAATCCTGCAGTTTAGCTAATTGGTGTGTGTCCTCTGGCTTCATGGATAGATAAAGCTGGGTATCATCTGCGTAACAATGAAAATTTAAGCAATACCGTCTAATAATACTGCCTAAGGGAAGCATGTATAAAGTGAATAAAATTGGTCCTAGCACAGAACCTTGTGGAACTCCATAATTAACTTTAGTCTGTGAAGAAGATTCCCCATTTACATGAACAAATTGTAATCTATTAGACAAATATGATTCAAACCACCGCAGCGCAGTGCCTTTAATACCTATGGCATGCTCTAATCTCTGTAATAAAATTTTATGGTCAACAGTATCAAAAGCAGCACTGAGGTCTAACAGAACAAGAACAGAGATGAGTCCACTGTCCGAGGCCATAAGAAGATCATTTGTAACCTTCACTAATGCTGTTTCTGTACTATGATGAATTCTAAAACCTGACTGAAACTCTTCAAATAGACCATTCCTCTGCAGATGATCAGTTAGCTGTTTTACAACTACCCTTTCAAGAATTTTTGAGAGAAAAGGAAGGTTGGAGATTGGCCTATAATTAGCTAAGATAGCTGGGTCAAGTGATGGCTTTTTAAGTAATGGTTTAATTACTGCCACCTTAAAAGCCTGTGGTACATAGCCAACTAACAAAGATAGATTGATCATATTTAAGATCGAAGCATTAAATAATGGTAGGGCTTCCTTGAGCAGCCTGGTAGGAATGGGGTCTAATAAACATGTTGATGGTTTGGATGAAGTAACTAATGAAAATAACTCAGACAGAACAATCGGAGAGAAAGAGTCTAACCAAATACCGGCATCACTGAAAGCAGCCAAAGATAACGATACGTCTTTGGGATGGTTATGAGTAATTTTTTCTCTAATAGTTAAAATTTTGTTAGCAAAGAAAGTCATGAAGTCATTACTAGTTAAAGTTAATGGAATATTCAGCTCAATAGAGCTCTGACTCTTTGTCAGCCTGGCTACAGTGCTGAAAAGAAACCTGGGGTTGTTCTTATTTTCTTCAATTAGTGATGAGTAGAAAGACAACACATCCATAAACCTCCTCTTTGGTCTCCCTCTTCTCCTCCTGCCTGGTGGCTCCATCCTCAGCATCCTTCTCCCTATATACCCTGGGTCCCTCCTCTGCACATGTCCAAACCATCTCAATCGCACCTCTCTGACTTTGTCTCCAAACCGTCCCACCTGAGCTGTCCCTCTGATATGTTCATTCCTAATCTTGTCCATTCTTGTTACTCCCAAAGAGAATCTCAACATCTTCAGCTCTGCCACCTGTCTTTTTGTTAGTGCCACTGTACAACATAGGTGGTCTCACTACTGTCTTGTAAACTTTCCCCTTCACTCTTGCTGATATTCTTCGGTCACAAATCACTCTATAAATTACAAATTAATGAAATTAATTAACATGACATGTTTGCAATGCATTGAAGAAATCTGCAACTTCTTCTAAATGGTAAATGGACTGCATTTATATATCGCTTTTCCATCTGCATCAAACGCTCAAAGCGCTTTACAAGAATGCCTCACATTCTCCCCGATGTCAGGGTGCTGCCATACAAGGTGTTCACTACACACCAGGAGCAATAGGGGATTAAAGACCTTGCCCAAGGGCCCTTAGTGATTTTCCAGTCAGGTGGGTTTTGAACCGAGGATCTTCTGGTCTCAAGCCCAACACCTTAACCACTAGACAATCACCTCCCCCTTCTTCTATTTCTTTGCATTTATGCAGAAAGGCGAGAAAATAAAAAGAGCAAACAGGCTACTGCAACAAGTTGCATTTCAGTTGCCATGTTAACAAACAATGAAGACAGCAGTTTGACACAGGCAGTTTTTTTTGCTCTCATTTGACATCTGCCAGGTAACATTATGGGTCTCATTTAGTAAAATTTTGCGTGCATAAAAATGTGCAGAAACCCCATTGTATTTACAAAAAATGTCCAAGCTGATTTGCCAATGGTGTGCAAGTAAATCAGGCCCTCATTCAAAAATATACAATGAAAATGAACTGAAAACAAGCGTTAAATGAAATAAGAGTGAACACTGCACTGCGTCACCTCATGTGGCTTTTAGTGTGTGATTGGTGCTAATCTGTTGACATGCAAGAAATCCTTTCTCTTACATCCATTTTCTCAATACCACAAAGCTCTGTGCCTGGCACACATCAGTTTAAAGTAACGACCAGGTGCCACACTGATGGGTTGATCTTGAGTTCGGACTACAACATTGTTACGCAGATGATACCCAGCTTTATCTATCCATGAAGCCAGAGGACACACACCAATTAGCTAAACTGCAGGATTGTCTTACAGACATAAAGACATGGATGACCTCTAATTTCCTGCTTTTAAACTCAGATAAAACTGAAGTTATTGTACTTGGCCCCACAAATCTTAGAAACATGGTGTCTAACCAGATCCTTACTCTGGATGGCATTACCCTGACCTCTAGTAATACTGTGAGAAATCTTGGAGTCATTTTTGATCAGGATATGTCATTCAAAGCGCATATTAAACAAATATGTAGGACTGCTTTTTTGCATTTACGCAATATCTCTAAAATCAGAAAGGTCTTGTCTCAGAGTGATGCTGAAAAACTAATTCATGCATTTATTTCCTCTAGGCTGGACTATTGTAATTCATTATTATCAGGTTGTCCTAAAGGTTCCCTAAAAGCCTTCAGTTAATTCAAAATGCTGCAGCTAGAGTACTGACGGGGACTAGAAGGAGAGAGCATATCTCACCCATATTGGCCTCTCTTCATTGGCTTCCTGTTAATTCTAGAATTTAAAATTCTTCTTCTTACTTATAAGGTTTTGAATAATCAGGTCCCATCTTATCTTAGGGACCTCGTAGTACCATATCACCCCAATAGAGCGCTTCACTCTCAGACTGCAGGCTTACTTGTAGTTCCTAGGGTTTGTAAGAGTAGAATGGGAGGCAGAGCCTTCAGCTTTCAGGCTCCTCTCCTGTGGAACCAGCTCCCAATTCAGATCAGGGAGACAGACACCCTCTCTACTTTTAAGATTAGGCTTAAAACTTTCTTTTTTGCTAAAGCTTATAGTTAGGGCTGGATCAGGTGACCCTGAACCATCCCTTAGTTATGCTGCTATAGACGTAGACTGCTGGGGGGTTCCCATGATGCACTGTTTCTTTCTCTTTTTGCTCTGTATGCACCACTCTGCATTTAATCATTAGTGATTGATCTCTGCTCCCCTCCACAGCATGTCTTTTTTGCTGGTTCTCTCCCTCAGCCCCAACCAGTCCCAGCAGAAGACTGCCCCTCCCTGAGCCTGGTTCTGCTGGAGGTTTCTTCCTGTTAAAAGGGAGTTTTTCCTTCCCACTGTAGCCAAGTGCTTGCTCACAGGGGGTCGTTTTGACCGTTGGGGTTTTACATAATTATTGTATGGCCTTGCCTTACAATATAAAGTGCCTTGGGGCAACTGTTTGTTGTGATTTGGCGCTATATAAAAAAATTGATTGATTGATTGATTGATTATGTCTCATGAACGTGATAAATACAACCTCTGTGTGCCCAACGCCTGGAACTCTGCCAGTATTTACCACTGTTTATATAGTAATACGCACTCAGACACGCCCCAAATGGATTCATGCCCATTGCTCAACTGGTTTTTACATCTGCTGTCCAGACGGGGCGCTAAATAGTAAACGGGTAACACTATACATTTAGCAAGCTTAAACTGAGCCAGTGCCAATGTGTATGGACAAATGAAGACACAAGCAAACTGGATGATTACCCCCACCTAGTGAGCTTTCAGTTTTTGAGCAGCAAACGTGTGATATTTCTAGCAATCTGAGGATTAAATTTAAAATCATGCAGGCTGTATTTGACAAAGAAAAAAAAAAGCCATAATCTTCCATTTCATGTGTCAAATCTGGCCCTTGGGCTGCCAGTTTGAGCCCCCTGCTCTATATCAAGAAATTTTTGTTTTTTTAAAAGCTTATTTCTTAGTCTGTGTGTCTTTTTATGCATGCCTACTCTCTGCTGTGCCTGGGGAAATTTTCTCATGTAAACTAATGTACCTTGTAATGTATTTTACCTTGAATTCAGAATCTAGAGGAGTGCATGTTTTATATGCAGAAGACATAATGGAACCTTTTGTGAAAAGACAGAGTGATGTGCTACTTGACTTTGACAGCTGCCTGCTTCATAGAATTTGGTCAGTCCAATCCAAATCACAGATGTGCATCACGTCGATAAGGATGCAAGTTTTGATGCTGTCGTGATGATATAATAGCTTAATTCATTTGCATAATAAAGATAGCAATATTTTATTTACAGGTTTTCCCCAGCAGGTGCTCAAGGTTAAACACTTCAAATAAAATAAAGCTGTTCCCAAATGTTTTGTCATCTTAATAATTGTTAATATTTCATAGTTGTGTGTAATGAGAGGCGCCAATAAAAACAAAGTCCACCTGGAGTGAGTCAGAAGCTGCTTTGAAATAATGAAGGAATTTAGAAAATGCTGTAACTTAATGTTTTATTGTCCAATTAAAGATACATTTTTACTGTGTGTGTGTGTGTGTGTGTGTGTGTGTGTGTGTGTGTGTGTGTGCGTGCAAAAAGTGTGTATAAATAAATGCAAATACCACTAGAAATACTTCAGAGAATGCATACCTCTGCCAAGGCTACATATTCCTCATTGCCAAAATTTCCACTTTCACTTGCATTAAGCATTAACCGTTGTTTCTGAATAATTTATCGAGATGCTCATACAATTTCTTCAACATTCATTCATAACATTTTTTGAGTTCAGTGCTGTTATATCTTCAACACTCTTCTGGGTCCCAGATCCAAAATATGTTCCACAGTGACTCAAAAAATATATAAATTATTTCCTAGGATATTATTCATTTCCTCACTCACAAAATGCTATTGAAATTCATATAAATAAATTGTTGAATTTAATGTTTCTGAATGCTTAAAATTTTTTTCGAGAACCAAAATATGATATGATAATATTATGATATCCAGATCCATTTCAAAACAATGCCCTTCATTTTCTAGAACATTATCTATCTTTTCAACAAATGTCATTAACATCTTCTCACAACATTTGGAATTAATTGTTGCTATGTCAGGTAGCACGGTGGCTTGGCGGTTAGCACTGTTGCCTCAGATTGTGAAGGTCGTGAGATCGATTCCCAGCTGTGGCCTTTCTGTGTGGAGTTTGCATATTCTCCTTGTGTTTGCGTAGGTTTCCTCCGGGTGCTTCGGCTTCCTCCCACATCCAAAGACATGCAGGTTAGGTGGGTTGGAAACTTTAAAATTGTCCATAGGTGTGTGTGCGGGTGTGAATGTATTTGTTTGTCTGTATGTGGCCCTGCGACCGACTGGCTTCCTGTCCAGGGTGTACCCCACCTCACGCCCTGTGACTGCTGGGATAGGCTCCCTCCCTGGTGACTCTTAATTGGCGTAAGCGGTTAAAGATGAGTGAGTGAGTGTTGCTATGTCCCAAACATTCTTCTGGATCTCAGTTCCAGAATATTTTACACATCATCTCCAAAATTGAATCACTTAGTTCCTGGAGAGACGGGGGATAATGGCTCTGAAGGTCTCTGAATAGTGACCTATGACATGCCATGAGTGTCAGGAAACCTGAAGCCAAATAGTGTAACGTTCTGTCGTCACAGGGGTGTTTCCCAGTTGATGCAGTGTGACATCAGTAACTGCAGAGCGTGAGTGCAGGCACCATTCTTCCGCAATTGAATACACCACAAAGACAAGATATTTAATGTTCAAACTGATAAACTTTATTGTTTTTGTGCAAATATTTGCTCATTTTTAAATGGATGCGTGCAACGTTTCAAAAAAGCTGGGACAGTGGTATGTTTACCACTGTGTTACATCACCTTTCCTTCTAACAACACTCAACAAGTGTTTGGGAACTGAGGACACTCATGATTGGGTATAAAAGGAGAATCCCTAAAAGTCTCAGCCATTCACAAGCAAAGATGGGGCGAGGATCATCACTTTGTGAACAACTGAATGAAAAAATATATATAAATATATAATATATTATATATATATATATATATATATATATATATATATATATATATATATACGAGGTCTCTTAGATAATAAACCGACCCTTTTATTTTTTTTTTTAACTATATGGATTTGAATGACATGCGATTACACCAATCATGCTTGAACCCTCGTGCGCATGCGTGAGTTTTTTCACGCGTGTCGGTGACGTCATTTCCCTGTGGGCAGGCCTTGAGTGAGATGTGGTCCCGCCCTCTCGGCTGAATTCCTTTGTTTCACACGCTGCTCGAGACGGCGCGCGTTGCTTTATCAAAATTTTTTCTGGACCTGTGAGGAATATCCGAGTGGACACTATTCGAGAAATTAAGCTGGTTTTCTGTGAAAAGTTTAACGGCTGATGAGAGATTATGGGGTGTTTCTGTCGGTGTAAGGACTTCCCACGGAGCGGGACGTCGCGCAGCGCTTCCAGGCGACGTTGTCTGGCTGTTTCGAGCTGAAATCATCCTAATTTAAGGTTCTGTTGACCCAGGACGTTGTGAGAGAACAGAGAAGATTCAGAAGAGGCCGGCATGAGGAGTTTATGTGGACATTCCACTGTTAAAGGTCATTTTGTAATGAAAGAACGTGCGCGCAAATTCGCCGAGTCGTTTCCGTGACGACGACGCAAATCTGTGTGCGCCGCGACCAGAAAAACACCTCCGTGTTGAAAACCATTTGTAAAATTCAGGCGGCTTTTGATGGCTTTCAACAAGTGAGTAACTGAGAAATTGTTTAACAGCTTGGGCATGTTCCAACTTGCCCGTTAAGATTTCTAACGGAGGTGTTTTTCCTGCCGTGACCCCCCGCGGTCGGGTCCAGCCCGACATGCGACTCTGCCCGCACGTTCTTTCATTACAAAATGACCGTTAACAATGGAATGTCCGAATAAACTCCTCATGCCGACTTCTTCTGAAAGTTCTCTGTTCTCTGACGACTTACTGCGTCAACAGAGCCTGAAATGTGGAAGTTTTCAACTTGAAACGGCGAGACGCTGCCGCCTCGAAGTGCAGATCGCCGTCAGGCGCCGTGGACCGTCCTTAAAGCGACAGTTACAGACCAAAATCTCTCATCAGCCGTTAAAATTTTTACCGAAAACCAGCTGAATTTATTGAATGGTGTCCACTCAGTTGTGCCTTACAGTTTTGAAAAAATTTTTATCAAACAAAGCAACAGTCTCTGAGCCATTCATAAACAATGAAAAAAATCGACGAGCGGGTGGACGACTCCTCACTCAAAGACTGCCCACAGGCGAATGACGTAACCGACAGGCGTGAAAAAACTCTCGCATGCCCACGAGGGTTCAAGCATGTCTGATGTAATCACACGTGATTCAAATCCATATGGTTTTTGAAAAAATAATAAGGTCGGATACTTTTCTAATAGACCTTGTATGTATATATATATATATATATATATATATAAAATAAAAAGATAGTTAACTTTAGAAACCACTTAAGATTTAACCTGAGATGCAAACAAAACAATGTTATTCCCAAATGCATGAAGCAAAAGGCACTAGAAGCAGGTCACACAGCATAAAAGATCCAGCACAGTTACCTTAGGAGGATTTTGGGTCTTAGAATTAGAAGGCTTCATTTTAAAATATTAGACCTCCGAAATAATCTTGATAGTCTGCACAAACTGTTAGAAACTTTAGTGGAGGAAGAGGCCCATAATAAGATCACAAAGTTCATAGTTAAAATTCAAATGGCTGAGCATTTAAAAAGTAAGGAGTGGCAAATCAGGAAGTTTCACAACCTTTTAGTGCAAAAAAGGCGTACTTTCAGTGGGAGTATTTTTAAAGATACACCCACACAAATTAGTGACAACAGGGAAAATTGGGTAAAGAATCTCTCCAACAGGGTTCTTACACAGACAAAAAAGGATGTGCTCGCTAAAGGACTAAATTTCTCAGTGACCCCTAAACATATACCAACAGTAGATTACATCACTGCAGTAGAGTCAGCCATTAAACATAACAGTTTGTCAGTCAGAAGCTGGGGACCTCTGACTAAGAGTCACAGCAGTGCTGAACAGTGCTAAGCCTCCTCCGTCCAACATCACAGGAGAAGAACGGAAAGCTTTGTCAGCACTGCAGAAGGACCAAAGCATTCTATCCTGCCAGTGGATAAAGGCAGATGCACGGTGGTCCTGAACACATCTGACTACGAGACCAAGATCAACAACTTGCTCAGTGACTCCAGTACATACGAACATCTGAAGAGAGACCCCACGAGTGGCTATAAGAAGAAAATCATTAGCTACCTCCAAAACCTGGAGAAAGAGGGACTCATCGACAGGCAGACATACTACAGACTGTACCCTGGGGACGCCACTCCGTGCATCTATGGACTGCCCAAAATCCACAAACAGGACGTGCCACTCAGGCCTATTGTATGTAGCACAGATTCCATCACGTACAATGTGGCCAAGCACCTCAAGTGGATTTTGGCTCCTCTAGTGGGTAACTCAGAACACCATGTGGAGAACACACAAGATTTTGTGAACAAGATCAAGGACCTGCAGCTGGAGGCAGATGAAACAATTGTCTTTTGATGTGACTTCGTTGTTCACCTGCATCCCCACCGCTGAGGCTGTCTCAGCTGTGAGGCAGAGACTGCTGGAGGATGTGTCTCTACTTGAAAGGACCAAACTCACACCAGACCACATCTGCCAGCTCTTGGAGATCTGTCTTAACACCACATATTTCCTGTTTAGGGGGAATTATTACAGGCAGATTCATGGCTGTGCAATGGGGTCTCTGGTATCCTCCATTGTGGCCAATCTATACATGGAGCGAGTGGAGAAGACAGCCTTGACGTCTTTCATGGGCATCTCTCCCAGTCACTGGTTCAGATATGTTGATGACACATGGGTTAAAATCAAGCAACAGGAAGTTGAGGACTTTACAGAACACATCAACTCGGTGGACGTCAATCTCAAGTTCACACGTGAGAATGCCAGAAACAACCATTTAGCCTTCTTGGACTGTGATGTTACGATTGGAGAGAACAGGCAGCTCCAGACAGGGGTTTACAGAAAACCAACTCACACTGACCAATATCTGCTCTTTGGCTCAAACCACCCCCTTGAACACAAGCTTGGGGTGATCAGGACGCTTCAACACAGAGCCCTACAGGTGCCCACAACTGCAGAGGGAAGGGCTAAAGAACAACAACTTGTCTGGAAAGCCCTCACAGTATGTGGGTACCCACGATGGTCCCTGGACAAAGTGACCAGATAGACAGGAGACGGAGACAAGAAGAAGAGTGTCTCTCCCTTATTTAGCAGGAGTAGGGGAAAAACTACAGAGGATCTTCAGACAGCACAAAATCCCAGTTTACTTTAAACCGGTTAACACCTTGAGACAGAAATTAGTTCACCCTAAGGACAGGATCCCTAGTTACAAACAAAGCAATGTAGTGTATTCTATCAGATGTCAGGAAAACTGTAACGAACACTACATAGGTGAGACTAAGCAACCTTTACACAAAAGGCTATACTAGCACCACAGAGAGGGCGCCAGTGGACCTCAGTCTGCAGTTCATCTCCTCCTTAAAGACACTAACCACACATTTGAGGACAAGGAAGTTAAAATATTAGCCAGAGAGAAGAAATGGTTTGAGAGAGGGGTCAAGGAGGCATTCTTTGTGAAACGTTTGAAACCTAGCCTTAACCGGGGAGGGGGTCTGAGACACGCTTTATCCCCTGTTTACAATGGGGTACTCAGGTCAAAGCAGTTTCAGTCTTTTGTTCATGGTAATGAGTCATTCACGTCATCAGCAGAGTCGTCATGGGAGCCATCAGGAGAGGGACAGCTGCCCTGTCATTAGGAGGGTGTTAACTAGAGCACAATAGGTGCTAATTAGAGCTATTGTTTAGTCACCAGCCTATAGCAGTCTGCCTCTCGGTAGGAGGGGTCTGGTTAGGTTTAAAACTCCAGCTTTTGTGACTTCTTGATTATTCTTCTCTACAAGAATCAAGACAGAAGTCAGACCACCAGAGCAAGAATTTTAGCTGAGGAAGCTTCTGCGATTTGAAGCGAAACGTCCTCGCGTCAAGCAACCCAGTCCAGTCGAAGATTCAAGCTTCTCTACTATGCATGAAAAAATAGTCTAACAGTTTAAGAACAATGTTTCTCAATGTTCAATTGCAAGGAATTTAGGGATTCCATCATCTACAGTCCATAATATAATCAGAAAATTCAGAGAATGGACTGCATTTATATAGCACTTTTCCATCGGCATCAGATGCTCTACAATTATGCCTCACATTCACCCCGATGTCAGGAATCTGGAGAACTTTCCACATGTAGGCGGCAAGGCTGAAAACCAACATTGAATGCCTGTGACCTTCGATCCATCAAGTGGCACTGCATTAAAAACTGACATCATTGTGTAAAGTCCATTGTAGACTGGTGGTTGGCTCTCACTGCGGTATTGTATCACTTCCTGTTCCGGAGCACAGCGGTGTTTTGCTGTATCTGTTAGCTGTTTAATCTGCGCAGTTAGATTGATCTAGATAACTAGATAACGATTTGTTTCACAGTGTAATCTTCAAGTGCTTTAACTAAAGCACTCCCTCTGCTGAATCACCTCTAAATTATTTACACATTATTCAATTTGTGTGTTTTTAGGAATCCGCTGGCTTAGTGCAGCTACTAGCTCTTAGCCGATTTAGCATGGTGGCTTCTCCTGTCTCTCCTGCACTTTTCTGCTCTGGGTGTGAAATGTTTAGTTATTCCTTGGCCTCCTTTAGCAGTAATGGTACTTGTAATAAGTGTAGCTTATTCGTAGCTTTGGAGGCCAGGCTGGGCGAATTGGAGACTCGGCTCCGCACCGTGGAAAATTCTACAGCTAGCCTGGCCCCTGTAGTCGGTGCGGACCAAGGTAGCTTAGCCGCCGTTAGTTCCCTTCCAGCAGATCCCGAGCAGCCGGGAAAGCAGGCCGACTGGGTGACTGTGAGGAGGAAGTGTAGCCCTAAACAGAAGCCCTGTGTACACCGCCAACCTGTTCACATTTGTAACCGTTTTTCTCCACTCGGCGACACACCCACCGAGGATCAAACTCTGGTTATTGGTGACTCTGTTTTGAGAAATGTGAAGTTAGTGACACCAGCAACCATAGTCAATTATCTTCCGGGGGCCAGAGCAGGCGACATTGAAGGAAATTTGAAACTGCTGGCTAAGGCTAAGCGTAAATTTGGTAAGATTGTAATTCACGTTGGCAGCAATGACACCCGGTTACGCCAATCGGAGGTCACTAAAATTAACATTGAATCGGTGTGTAACTTTGCAAAAACAATGTCGGACTCTGTAGTTTTCTCTGGGCCCCTCCCCAATCGGACCGGGAGTGACATGTTTAGCCACATGTTCTCCTTGAATTGCTGGCTGTCTGAGTGGTGTCCAAAAAATGAGGTGGGCTTCATAGATAATTGGCAAAGCTTCTGGGGAAAACCTGGTCGTGTTAGGAGAGACGGCATCCATCCCACTTTGGATGGAGCAGCTCTCATTTCTAGAAATCTGGCCAATTTTCTTAAATCCTCCAAACAGTGACTATCCAGGGTTGGGACCAGGAAGCAGAGTTGTAGTCTTACACACCTCTCTGCAGCTTCTCTCCCCCTGCCACCCCCTCATTACCCCATCCCCATAGAGACGTGCCTGCTCCCAGACCACCAATAACCAGTAAAAATCTATTTAAGCATAAAAATTCAAAAAGAAAAAATAATATAGCACCTTCAACTGCACCACAGACTAAAACAGTTAAATGTGGTCTATTAAACATTAGGTCTCTCTCTTCTAAGTCCCTGTTAGTAAATGATATAATAATTGATCAACATATTGATTTATTCTGCCTTACAGAAACCTGGTTACAGCAGGATGAATATGTTAGTTTAAATGAGTCAACACCCCCGAGTCACACTAACTGCCAGAATGCTCGTAGCACGGGCCGAGGCAGAGGATTAGCAGCAATCTTCCATTCCAGCTTATTAATTAATCAAAAATCCAGACAGAGCTTTAATTCATTTGAAAACTTGACTCTTAGTCTTGTCCATCCAAATTGGAAGTCCCAAAAAACAGTTTTATTTGTTATTATCTATCGTCCACCTGGTTGTTACTGTGAGTTTCTCTGTGAATTTTCAGACCTTTTGTCTGACTTAGTGCTTAGCTCAGATAAGATAATTATAGTGGGCGATTTTAACATCCACACAGATGTTGAGAATGACAGCCTCAACACTGCATTTAATCTATTATTAGACTCTATTGGCTTTGCTCAAAATGTAAATGAGTCCACCCACCACTTTAATCATATCTTAGATCTTGTTCTGACTTATGGTATGGAAATTGAAGACTTAACAGTATTCCCTGAAAACTCCCTTCTGTCTGATCATTTCTTAATAACATTTACATTTACTCTGATGGACTACCCAGCAGTGGGGAATAAGTTTCATTACACTAGAAGTCTTTCAGAAAGCGCTGTAACTAGGTTTAAGGATATGATTCCTTCTTTATGTTCTCTAATGCCATATACCAACACAGTGCAGAGTAGCTAACTAAACTCTGTAAGTGAGATAGAGTATCTCGTCAATAGTTTTACGTCCTCATTGAAGACAACTTTGGATGCTGTAGCTCCTCTGAAAAAGAGAGCTTTAAATCAGAAGTGCCTGACTCCGTGGTATAACTCACAAACTCGCAGCTTAAAGCAGATAACCCGTAAGTTGGAGAGGAAATGGCGTCTCACTAATTTAGAAGATCTTCACTTAGCCTGGAAAAAACTATAAAAAAGCCCTCCGTAAAGCATCTTACTACTCATCACTAATTGAAGAAAATAAGAACAACCCCAGGCTGACAAAGAGTTAGAGCTCTATTGAGCCGAGTATTCCTTTAACTTTAACTAGTAATGACTTCATGACTTTCTTTGCTAACTGCTTGCTCAGCTAACTGATCATCTGCAGAGGAATGGTCTATTTGAAGAGTTTCAGTCAGGTTTTAGAATTCATCATAGTACAGAAACAGCATTAGTGAAGGTTACAAATGATCTTCTTATGGCCTCAGACAGTGGACTCATCTCTGTGCTTGTCCTGTTAGACCTCAGTGCTGCTTTTGATACTGTTGACCATAAAATTTTATTACAGAGATTAGAGCATGCCATAGGTATTAAAGGCACTGCGCTGCGGTGGTTTGAATCATATTTATCTAATAGATTACAATTTGTTCATGTAAATGGGAAATCTTCTTCACAGACTAAGGTTAATTATGGAGTTCCACAAGGTTCTGTGCTAGGATCAGTTTTATTCACTTTATACATGTTTCCCTTAGGCAGTATTATTAGACGGCATTGCTTAAATTTTCATTGTTACGCAGATGATACCCAGCTTTATCTATCCATGAAGCCAGAGGACACACACCAATTAGCTAAACTGCAGGATTGTCTTACAGACATAAAGACATGGATGACCTCTAATTTCCTGCTTTTAAACTCAGATAAATCTGAAGTTATTGTACTTGGCCCCACAAATCTTAGAAACATGGTGTCTAACCAGATCCTTACTCTGGATGGCATTACCCTTACCTCTAGTAATACTGTGAGAAATCTTGGAGTCATTTTTGATCAGGATATGTCATTCAATGCGCATATTAAACAAATATGTAGGACTGCTTTTTTGCATTTGCGCAATATCTCTAAAATTAGAAAGGTCTTGTCTCAGAGTGATGCTGAAAAAGTAATTCATGCATTTATTTCCTCTAGGCTGGACTATTGTAATTCATTATTATCAGGTTGTCCTAAAAGTTCCCTGAAAAGCCTTCAGTTAATTCAAAATGCTGCAGCTAGAGTGCTAACAGGGACTAGAAGGGACCATATTGGCCTCTCTTCATTGGCTTCCTGTTAATTCTAGAATAGAATTTAAAATTCTTCTTCTTACTTATAAGGTTTTGAATAATCAGGTCCCATCTTATCTTAGGGACCTCATAGTACCATATCACCCCAATAGAGCACTTCGCTCTCAGACTGCAGGCTTACTTGTAGTTCCTAGGGTTTGTAAGAGTAGAATGGGAGGCAGAGCCTTCAGGTTTCAGGCTCCTCTCCTGTGGAACCAGCTCCCAATTCAGATCAGGGAGACAGACCCCCTCTCTACTTTTAAGATTAGGCTTAAAACTTTCCTTTTTGCTAAAGCTTATAGTTAGGGCTGGATCAGGTGATCCTGAACCATCCCTTAGTTATGCTGCTATAGACTTAGACTGCTGGGGGGTTCCCATGATGCACTGAGTGTTTCTTTCTCTTTTTGCTCTGTATGCACCACTCTGCATTTAATCATTAGTGATTGATCTCTGCTCCCCTCCACAGCATGTCTTTTTCCTGGTTCTCTCCCTCAGCTCCAACCAGTCCCAGCAGAAGACTGCCCCTCCCTGAGCCTGGTTCTGCTGGAGGTTTCTTCCTGTTAAAAGGGAGTTTTTCCTTCCCATTGTTGCCAAGTGCTTGCTCACAGGGGGTCGTTTTGACCGTTGGGGTTTTTCCGTAATTATTGTATGGCTTTTCCTTACAATATAAAGCGCCTTGGGGCAACTGTTTGTTGTGATTTGGCGCTATATAAATAAAATTGATTTGATTTAAAGGATCTTACCGTGTGGGCTCAGCAACACTTCAGAAAACCATTGTCAGTTAACACAGTTCGTTACTACATCTACAAGTGTAAGTTAAAACTCTACCATGCAAAACGAAAGCCATACATCAACAACATCCAGAAACATCACTGCCTTCTCTGGGCCCGAGCTCATTTGAAATGGACAGATGCAAAGTGGAAAAGTGTGCTGTGGTCTGATGAGTCCACATTTCAATTTGTTTTTGGAAACTTTGGATGTCGTGTCCTCTGGACAAAAGACGAAAAAGTCCATCCAGATTGTTACCAGCACTAAGTTCAAAAGCCAGCATCTGTGATGGTATGGGGGTGTGTTAGTGCCCATGACATGGGCAACTTACACATCTGTGATGGCACATCAATGCTGAAAGGTACATCCAGGTTTTGGAGCAACACATGCTGCCATCCAAGCAACATCTTTTTCAGGGACGTCCCTGCTTATTTCAGCAAGACAATGCCAAGCCACATTCTGCATGTGTTACAACAGCGTGGCTTCGTAGTAAAAGTGTGCGGGTACTAGACCTGTCGCCCATCACATCAAGTCATCACTACACTGCACCTCATGAAGACCAACATGGCTGTGCTTGAATGACCACACCTATGTTCCACTAATAACATGTTAAGCTGAGCTGTCCGTGGTGCTGATTGAACATTGAATACATATGAAAGAAACTTAATGTAGGACCAGGAAGATTTGGATGAAAAGTTGCTATTTACATTGTGAGCAAGTATCAGCTTTGATATTTTGGCCACGTGGTGGTTTTCTCTTGACATGACTGATGTCTCATTTCGAGGATTCCAGTGGTTGGAGGAAGCTGAAGAACCACTACCTTTTACCTGGCTAAGGCAGATATCATAGGTGGTTACTTTCAAGATGTGGAGACGGACAACTTTTGGTTGTGTCTATTCAATTTAAAAAAAATGGTGAAAATATCTCATATTTACATTTGAAAAACTTGCTGCTGTAACCTGCTATAAATACATTTCAAGGCAAGCTCATTTTGGTGCCTTTGTGTGTGTGTGTGCGTGTGTGTGTGTGTGTGTGTGTGTGAGTAAGAAACGTTTGACCATAAATGAAATTTGCACAGTAAAAACTGATCCTAAAAACAATTTTCATCACTTTGCACAACAGTATTTTAATTATCACTGCATAGGAAGGGAAAGACACAAAGGAACAAAAAAATCAGCATCACCTTTTTTGCTTTTAAATATCAAGAGCATCTTTGATGCCAAATGTTTTTGTTACATTTTTTTTTTGGTCCTCTGGCATTTTTTTGGCAGTGTCACCCTTTGTTAGCCTGTGCTAAAAGGCTGCAAAAGCATAGTTAGTCATTTTCAGGGCAGATGATTTTTGTGGTGGGTTTTCAGGAAAAAAATAAACCCTGACACGTGTTAAGTGTATATTGTGAAATTATTATTTTTTTGAATTTCTGTTACTATTTGCAGCACTGGCACAGTTTACTTACACCGTGTATTCTGTGTAATTACTGTTTTATATTTTGTATTCAAATGTAGATATGTAGATAGATATTCGTTGCACGAGTGGAATACAGGAATGGCACAGTGGATTGTGTGTCGGAAAGGTGTGTTCAGTTCTCATAGGGATAGGCTCCAGCCCCCTGTGACACTTTACTGGAATAAGCAGGTATAGAAAATGGATAGATGGATGATGAGAATATGGTGTCACTTCATAAAGGTTCTCGTCCAACGGGCGATGACAGCTCTGTGCTAAAAGTGAATTACTAACAGCTGCCTGCCGTGCTGTAAATACGGCAACTTGGAGGTGCTTTAGCACTGTGTTTGCCTTCTTATGACGAGACTCGCTGAGAGTGGCGAGGCGGCTTTCAACTCCTCACCTCTTCCATTTCCCACCAGCCAAAGTCATGATACCTCTCCGGTGTGCCATGTTTGCTGGCATCGCTGTGGCATTACAGCAGCTTCACTGTAGTGTAAATGGTAGTCTGAAATCTGATCGGCCTGATTACACCACATGGTTGTTTGTTAAGCTTTAAAATAACACACTATGTGTTTGAGGATAGGCCCTTTAGCTTGTATCAGCTTGGGACTGAGTGGAGGTCCCAGGGGCCGCAAATGGCCCCTACATTCAAGACTTAAAATGTCATGTGACAGAAATAGTTGGTGCAATTTTTATTTCTTAGCAGAATCCACAGGATATCATATAAAGATAAAGTCACATTGATTGTTATTGCAAACAAAGGTTTCTGTACCAATTATTAAGGTCTGTTTTTCTGTTGTATCAAATCCTTATTTCATGCAATAAAATTCAAATTGATTATTTAAAAATCATAAAATGTGATTCTCTCACAGTTGAAGTCTACCTACGATAAAAATTACAGATCTGTCCATTCTTTGTATGTGGGACAACTTGCAAAATCAACAGTTGATCAAATACGTATTTGCCTCACTGTAGGTGGTGTGGCTTATTTGGTCCAAATGGGATTGAATATCAGATTTCTTGACTGTGATTTTTGTCAGAATTAATCCTGTAAGGGCAATTTTCAGATCAACCTTCCCTGACATCCCAAGTTTAGTAGAAATCAAAATGACCATGAAGGAGTAGGCCAAGAAACCCACAGGCAGACATGAACTTGTCTCCAAAGTTTGATCTGAGCCAAATTTGATCACACCTGGGCAATTACAGAACCAACCTACATATGTGTGCCAAGTCTTGTGCAAATCTGAATGAAACCCTGAAATGTTGACCTTTGTGTCTAGTGACATTGACCATGGGGGAATGGACCAGTTGTCTGCCTGGGTGGTTGCCATCCAAGACACAAGGTGGTTCTGTGGTGTTGTGGGTGCAGCACGAGTGCGTGCTCCCAGACGTGACTTGGAAAATTTGTTCTTGTCTGGGTAATTACAGAACACACCTTCGTATGTGTGCCAAGTTTACTGGATGTTTGAATGAAAATTAAAATTTTGAACTTTGACTCCATTGACCTTTATCTTTCCCAAAACACCTTTTTAAGGGCAATTCTGGTGTTGACCGCCATCCATATATCAACTTTGGTGGAAAGCAGCCAAAGGAGGTGTTGAGGAAGAAACAAACTTTACTCAAATTTTGTGTCGAGTGTCCCCTTGTAAAATACACACATGAACCCAGACTACTGCAGTACCACTTTAGTGTGCACGATCAAAAATCTTATCTTGAGCACTGATGCTCAGAGATCTTAATCTCTACTATATTTGTGAGACTCATAGTAGATCCGTTCACAACCAATTTTTCAGTTTACAATGTAAATTGCCCTCATTTGAGTGAAAGCAGGAACTAACTCCAAAATTAGCTCCTACACATTAATAAGATCTAAATAATCTGAAGTTCTCTGTCTGCTGTTTTGTTTTTTCTGTTGAAGCACATTGAAGGTTTGGCACGAAGAAGCACAAAACATATCAAGTGCTTATGTGCTCATCTCCTCGGGAGTAAGTTGACCAGTGGTCATATCGTCCACAACGCTGGCATAATCTAATAACACACAAAGGTCAACAGGATGGAGAGGATGTGCTTATTTGAGACTGGAGGCTTTGAGGGGGATGTTAGTCGGGCTTTATGAAGGTGAGATGCACTGCAGCAAAGAAAGAAGGAGGAGTTGCAACCGAGTCTTCATGCCCACTTTGAAATGGACCTACTTACGTCTGAGTTCAGAAGAGAGACGGAAAATGTGAGTTGGGTTCACATGATTTCCTAAAGTGTGTTTGTATAAATGTGTCTCTGAATAGGAACAGCGCTGTCCCTTTTTCCCCCCTCACAGTCTGTTTACGGACATTTGAGGTCATTGTTATCATTGGCTCAACAATGTATGTGACTGAGGCAGTGAGGCGAGTGCAGGAGGGGCAAACGTGAGACAAAACAAGAAATCCAAGGCACAGCAAACATAGCAGAATTATTTTTTGAGGTTGAGGGTGTTTGAAGCTGTGATGAGAAGAAAGAAGGCAGGAGGAAAAAAGTCTGGAGTGAAGGGGGTGGAAGGATGAAGGAAATGGGGCCAAGTGAGGAGGAGGTGTAAGGAGAAGTCATTGTCAGCTGTGACAGATACGCTGATCTCAAGGAGAGTTCTCCAAAATGTTCACACCTTTTGGCACTCAGACCTTAAACAAGTGGATAAATGTCTAGGACACGTTTTCAGTCCAAGTCACATTTCAGTGTTCCCCCTGGAGACGGTGATATAGCCTAAGGATGAAAACCTCTGCCTACATATTGGAAAAGGCAGGATGCGTAATTCTGCCGTGACAAATGTTAGTATGTACAGAAGCTTCAAGGTGTGAAGTGTAGGGTTTTTTACAGGCTAGCAGTGCAGTGACATACATGCTGGCACTGTGGTCTCATACAGAATAATGCTGCCCACATTTGGTTGAAGTTGACACCACTTCACGCTTTTACATTTAAATTCTTTAACCTTCATTTTGTAGCACACAGGACATGTAAAATTTTGTTGTATCCAGTAGACACTGAAAATAATGGCTTAATTCTGCTTCTCCCTATTTTCACTCACCACAGCAGATCCGAGGTGGATCTGCAAGTTGATTTGGCACAACTGTTACACCAGGGACCGGTTTCATAAAGTGGTCTAATCTTGTTTAGTCAACGAAACTCACTTGATCGACTAATCTTTTGATGTTAGTCGCATTAGCCGACTAAAGTTTTTAGCCTGGTACAGAGGAGGCTAATCTCATTTTAGTCAACAAAATTTTAGTGTCATACCTCAGAAATGGTGGTTATCATGTACCACCACTGTTCCACCGGTGTTCCATGTCACCGACCGAACAGTCCTCCCTAAAAATCAGCCCACCCTGCCTTCACTGCGCATGCATCATTTCTGAGCAATTCACAGATTATCACCTTGTTTCTGCTTCAAACTGCACTCCAGTCATCATCTATCTCGGCAACAGATATCTGAAGCTTTTACACAACAATCATTTAATAAAAGATGGAGGAAGCGATCAGAGCACTGCGGCAACACAAGCTGCTAGCTGATGCGATCACTGCATGCCGGTCAAAGGTGGAGGACCGATCAGAGCACAGTGCCTATGTCATTTCAGAGTGTCAGTAACGACTCATTGATTATCGCCTCGTTTTCTTAAAACTGACTTTAGAATGTTTTAAGAGGTTTTACTTTGTCATCTTATGGTTAATAATTACATTATTCCCTTTGATCACTTTAGATGTAGAGAGTCAGTCTCAGACAAGCTGCTATGGTCCCAAATGACGCATGCGCAGTGAAGGCAGGGTGGACCGTTCGGTCTGCGACACCGGGTCCGGAATAATCCATTGGAGATGTTTACGTACGTCTAGGCTGGGAGCACTTCTCCACTTTACAATCACACTGCAGTCATTGTTAAATTATTTCCTTTTGCATTTATAATAAACATTTGTATTTATTTAGTGTTTGTTTTTCTGGTTGAAATAAGATATAAATAATCTACCAGACTTCAAAAAATATACAAGTTTCCATGTTTTATTTGTCTAAAAATAAATGTCTGAGGTTCCTTATGTTAAACAAGAAATTATCTAATCTGAAATAACAGGTGGTTTTAATACAGATGAAAGGTTTCTAAAGAACCATTTATTGATTTATTTACCTATTTTAATTACAAGTGTTCTAAACTTTTTTTTTAACAGTAATCAGAAATTTTGAGGTAACAACAACAAAAAAACATTTCCAATGATTTTTCTTCAGAAAACTGCTCTATAAATGAGCAGTCCTGTCACACGTTAATGGTTTGTACAGATCAGTGGTTTCTGCACCAATCGGATTGGTCCAATCCATTTTGTACAGATCAGTGGTTTCTGCCACGAGTCTTCCGTGTTTTGGCCAGACGCGTTGTTCCTATTGGACAATGCGAAGGTACGTCACAGCTCAGAGTGGCGCATCTCATCTCGACAGAACACCGGCTCTGTGTGAAATGCAGGAGATCACTTGACCGAGCGTCTATACGCTCAAATAATAATTAAAAAAAATACTGTCATCACTCTTCACTCTGTCAGTCTCTTACAACAGTGCAGCGTAAATACACGAGCTTTCCAGGAGCGCACGTCTCCTCCGGTGCGCACTATTTTTTTTGGGGGGGGGGGGGGGCGACCCCGCCCCTGTGATTTTTTTATTTTTTTTCTGGCGCCAGGTCTGAAAAAGGAAGCAAAAGCACACAAGCGGAAAAAAAGTTTTTGTGTCTCCAAAGTGTGTGTGTGTGTGTGAGAGAGAGAGAGAATGTGTAACCACTGCTAGGATTCACACAGCAGCAAATTAAGGAGCTGAAGTCCGTAGCTGTTGCATTTAAAGATTAACAAAAGTAAAGCACAGTTAATTAACGATTCCAACCTTGTATTAGTAGAAGAGCGGAGAGAAGTCCAGGCGCCGAGGACTCAATTAATTCACAGGGGCGGGAGCGGCTGCCTGCTCTTCCTGCAATTTGATTGGCCACCCTGTATGCTTCTCCATTGTCATTGGCTGTTGGTCATGACAATCATTGTGCTCGATGTAAGTCTCCATTGTGTGATCAAACGGAAACAAAACTGAAACCTAGAATAAGACTGCGCCATGTATGAAACACTACAGAACTTTTATTTTGACACAAATTCAGGAAGTGGCTCTGCAGCTGCGCCGATTAAATGCTGTAGCTTCACCGATCACGGATTTTCCTCGTGTTGACAGCAGCACGCGGTTCGAGAGCACTGTATATTTCCATAATCTCTATAAATATGGGACGGCCGGTCCACGCACATCTAAATGTGCAGTGGCCCACTGGGCAAATGCCCCAAATCACAGATTACCAGTCCGAGCCTGGTATGAGGTGAAAGCAAAACGGAGTTGATGGTCTTGGAAAGCCATTAAGTGGGCACAGTAATGAGAAAGAACATATTTTGGACTTTTTGACTGGGAATAACGTTGGAAACGCTTGTGGAAGAAAGTCATATTTAAGCCGAACATGTCCTATGTGTTTTTCTCTTTTACTTAAATATGCTGTTGAACAAAGAGGAAATGCTAGTTTAATTTGAATGCAAATTGCCCAAACTGAGTTTCTACATAAACATTACAGAATTCTTGCAACACTGATTTGAAACCTGAGACAGGCTTCATTCTGTTTTCATCACTCTTTCTTTTTTCTTCTCTGGGTGAACGTCATTGTTCACTTTAAAGCTACAATATGTAGGATTTCATTTGCTAGCCACTGTGCTCTGTGGACACCTGATCCCAGCAGATCTCAGAAGTAAAGCAGAGTAGGACCGGATTAGTACTTGCCTGTGAGATCACTTGGGAAGACCAGGGGCTATGAACGAGGTCTGTTAGAAAAGTATCCGACCTTTTTATTTTTTTTTTTCAAAAACCTGATGGATTTGAATCACGTGTGCTTGCATGAGCCAACCTTGAACCTTTGTGTGCATGCGTGAATTTTTTCACGCCTGTCGATTGCGTCATTTGCTTGTAAGCAGCCTTTGTGTGAGGATGGGTGGAGTCTCTTGTCGTTTTTTCTTTGCAAGGAAATGGCGGAAAGACTGGAGCAGCGTTACTGCATCAAATTTTGCCAGAAACTGGGCGACAGCCAGGTGGAAACTATTCAGATTATTCAGACGGCTTTCGGTGACGATCCTGTGGGCATCACACAGATTAAGGAGTGGTACAACCGGTTTAAAGACGTCCGCACAACGGTGGAGAGCGAGCCGCACTCCGGGCGGCCATCAGCATGCTGAAATGACCAGATCATTTCCAAAGTGAATGCTGTGGTGATGTGGGACCGTCGTGTGACTTCACGAAAAATTGTGGAAGAGGTGGACATCAGCACTTTTTCGGCACATTCCATTGTGACCGAAGATTTGGCCATGAAAAGAGTTGTAGCGAAATTCATGCCGATGGCTTGGGCACGAAGCTGATGGCACAGCAAAAGTGCCACCGTGTTGAAGTCTCACAGGACATGTTGTGACATGCCCAGCTCTTCCACCATTCAGAAGATTCAGACGGCTTTCGGTGGCTTTTCAATCATGTGACTATCCGAGAAATTGTGGACGAGGTGGGCATGTCACAACATGTCCTGTGAGACTTCAGCTCACTTCACAGTGAGCTGCTTCCTGGTTGTGCATTTTCCCTCAGTGCATCCTCGTGGTTTCTTTTTATGGTTTTGTTATCCTCTCATTGCTGATTTCTGTGTAGGCTCTCAGTTGTCCAGGTGGTTTCCATAGTAGAGAAGCTTGAATCTTTGACTGGACTGGGTTGCTTGACGCGAGGACGTTTCGCTTCAAATCGCAGAAGCTTCCTCAGCTAAAATTCTTGCTCTGGAATTTTTGTAGAGAGGATTCTCTACAAGAGTCAGAAACCCGAGAAAAGCCGCACAAACCCTCCATCCTGTATTCCTGATATTTTGGAGTGGGCAGCCTGTGTGTGGCAGCATACAGTTTGTTTGCTTTAACATGCACTGATCACATGAAGGCGCAGCTGCTTTTCACTCAATGTAAAGTAATGTTGTAAAGCAGAAGACTATACAATTAGCCGTTTAGTTTAGCCTCCTGGCCATTTGGCGGCAGTGAAGCGCTCGGGCTGCTGCTTCCCACAGGAACAAAACTAAACTGTTGGGAAAGTGTAGTGACACGGACCCACAACAGGGGGCGTAAATGAGCGGACAATAGAAGGAGTTAAATTTGAACACTTTACTGTTGTGAATGCCACAACCACACACAGCAGATTATAGAATAAATACAAAGTCAATGGATAAAGGTGTCGTGTGGGCAGGCTCGACGATAGGAGACGCCCGTCTAGAGAAGAACCGGAACCACACGATTTCCTCCGCCACCAAACCCGAAGGATACTGGAGCCGCCAGGTCCCGAGTCCCCAGGTGGCCACCGTCTCCGCGTGTCGGATCTGGTACTGCTGGCGAAGAGCAAAGACAGTCAAGTGTGGGTGTGTGTACACCCAGTAACAACAACAGTGGGAATTCCACCTCCACCTCTAACACACTCGTGCAGCTCCTGTCTCAAACACTTATCTGACGGAAAGCAGAGCGAAGCAGTCGCGGCCCACGCCGGTCCTCCGGGGAGACAGCTGCAACAATGTATCTACTGGAATCAATATTGGAATATTCAGGCTGAGAGTATTACCTCCGTAGGAGAACGATATCTCGGCGATGTGGTGGAGGTGTCATCCTGCTTTTATCCGGGGTGAAGTGCAGATGATCGGTGACAGCTGTCATAGTTGATGAGTGACAGCTGTCACCTCGGCTGTTCCTGTGAGGCGGCAGCGCCCTCTCGTGCCTGAAGCCCGCACTTCAGGCAGGGCGCCCTCTGGTGGTGGGCCAGCAGTACCTCCTCTTCTGGCGGCCCACACAACATAAACAGGAACCTAAACAGCGCAAAGGTTGAAAAATTCCATAGTTCCCCTTTAATTGCTGCAGGCCTGGTATTTTTCCAGCCTGAGCCAGATTTCCAGCTTTTGGATCTAGATATAATGCAGCAGAGGCCGCAGGTTGCCATTTAATCCCTATGGAAGGACGCGTTATGGCACCACAAAAGTTAAGGCGATGCGATGCAAATTAAGCAATTTTGAGCAATTGGCGCATTTGTGGCGTGATATCACTTGTCGCCTCCTCCACAAGTTGAAAAATCGGAACTTTTTTGTCTTGTCGCGCCGCGATGACCAGTCAGGGACTGGATATGTAGTGACATGGAGATGTCTGTCTGGAGTTTATACTTGACGTGGACATGTCCTGTCTCTGGCAATCAGCCTGTGAGCAGGACTTATGTCCATTTTGTCTTTCATTTAACACATTTATGACAGAGTTTGAGGGGAGAAAGCGAGGAAGTGCAGCAGCAGTCGGTGTTTTGTTTTATTTCGCGTGCATGCGCATGCAAACGAATTATCCGTGAAGATAATTTTATTAATTACACAGATGTATAATAAAACAAATGGTGACTGGCTTATAACACAATTATGACAGATTGAAGGGATGTTTAGTGCCAGGAAATATACCGGTTCTTTGTTTAATAAGAGCTGTGAAATATACCCTGTTCTTTGTTTAATAACACGATTTTTCATTGGTCTAACTCGATGTGATAACAAATCATTGAATGTGTTTTAATGTGGCTCCATCTGTATCAGAACAAAAATCTTTTCTTAGCATTTTGCAGGCGCCTGTTAGACAAAGCGATCAAATTGAAGAAAGAGATTATTTAGTGGGTTTGATTTTGACCAGTGCAGTTGATTGCCGTGAGTCGTATTTTATGTTTTTATCCACTGGTGTCAAATATGTGTATATGATCAAAGTTATTGAAAAGCCCTTTTATATTCTAGTCTGTAAAGTTTAGTTCATTACAAACACTGCTCTGATGTTCTGATTAACTACAGTACTGATGACATTGTTTGTTATGTTCTCATGGCTTCATTGTTTATGGTTATTTTATTTTTGCTTTAGAAAACTGCATTGTAAAACACAAACCACTTGACCTCAAAGATGGTAATGATTGTTTAAAATCTCTAACATTGGGTGTCCCTGAGAGCTTTTCAAACAGGTTTGAAAAGGCCTAAAATCGCAGCCCCCAGCCCAGGACTTTGCCCCTGGACCCCATTGGGGACCTAGGCGGGCCCCAAACCCCTCAACAAATTAGTTTCAGGCTTAGCCATATTGCCTCAATGCCAGCCCTGTTGCTGTCTCAATAAATCTTGCTATTTTGAGCATTCAGTCTTTGTAGCCATTGTTGTTGCATAAACCGCTCTGCTTTTGCATGTTTTTGTACCTCAACCATATATTGCACAAATGTATCCCAGTATAGTGCAATTTATCGCCTCAAACCCAGCATATCTCAATACAATAAATGGCTTTTTTTTGTTTTGTTGCTGCACCTTTTTTTGCCTCATGTCTCCAGTTCTTTTTCACACCATTAACCTCCATTTGGATAATCTCTTTTTATCCCACTAGTCTGCGGATTCTTTTTCCCCCTGTGAAGGCGCTCTGTTCATTAAGCAGAGGGATCCACTGACGACACTAAAGATCTGAATTTCTTGTCCATGTCTTTACCGTAAGCTCAGACTGAAGGAAATTAGAATGGTCTCTTTTTGTTTGCCCTAGCCACCCTGACTCATCATCATGCAGATATTTTTAGCAGTGTATTCCTGTTTGGCTTCCCCTCAATGTTCACAAGGGACTATCATATTCTGTGAGACAGCCTGGAATAATCAATGCTAAATATCAGCCAAAAGGCTACTGCTGGCACAATCAACGTTAAAGTACCTTATTTTATCACATTTTAAAGTTAGATTTTTTTTGTTCTGTGGCGATGGCGGTTGGAGTGTTTGTGTGTTTTTGCAGATACACCCACATTTGTCGATTAACTAATCGTGTTTTGTCTGGTACAGCTGCCTCTGTCAGCAGTGTGCTCATTAAATGTGGGTCTTAAAGCCGCCGCAACGCCACGCCGGCTCTGGTTACTCTTGTAGGAATACCTGCCATTGACATCCTGAGCCCTCATAACGTTTTGAAACACTGCAAACTTTAGTTTCAAATGGTAGAAGCTTGGCAACCCATGATAGTGGCAATAAGATGTGTTAGATAAAAAAAAGTGCAGGAATAACAAGTAAAACACATGGGTGGAATTCACTTTGGGCCTTTTCTTGAATAGTTTTCACATGAGCATTAGGGCTGGGTGATAAAACAAGCATAATAACTGTATAAAATGTATAGCAATAATAATAAGCTTTGACCATGTATACTTGATTTAGACAGATGTAATCACTTGTTACACAACAGAATATCTTGTTTTTAGAATGTACATCAAAGTGCGTGATCATTTCCCTCCACAAAGAGTTGTTTGAGCATCAAATGAGCTAGAAAAGAGAGGGGGGGGACTAGAATCAATGAGGGACACAGAAAGTGACTGTGAAAGTGAACTTGCATCATTCACTACAACTGAGGACGTTGTTGACAATAAACATCTTACCAACGGTTATAGCTGTGTTGACGCTTACAAAGGATGACAAAACAAAGATGCAGAGTTTACGTTGTGTGAACAGTCAAATTCATGTGGTATTGAGTAATTTTAGGGTTCAGTGTCTTGCTCATAAACCTTTTAAACTTGACCTCAAGTGATTAAAACTCAGTGTTTAGCAGACTCCTGCTGTTGTGACCATACACTGTACATATACCGGACAAGCCCTCCATGATGTCACCCAAAGGGTTTCTGAAGAGACCAGGAAGAGCTGTTTTGAAGCTCAGAAAGTCCTACTCTGATTGTCGCCATGTTGGCAGTGTTTACTCCACCTACATCCCTGCCAACCCATTAATAGGTAAAGAGGTGGGCAAGACATGGGTATTAAAAAATATGACCACCTTATTTTCTCTGTAACTCTTGATTAACTGGACCTGACATCATCAAGCTACCAATAGCTGCTAAAATTGGTAATGCTGCTAACATACAAAATTAAACAGCACAAACATTTTAGTCAATGTAAATGCTGGAGCACAGACTTCTTAGATGTTCTGCCAGGACAATTCACAGCACAACATGCCATATTTTCAGATATTTGTAATAATGTGTTCAGAAAAGACAAACACGATCCTCCACAACAGCTAGCAGATGCCATTGCTAGCAGTTTCTGACAGCAGAGCTCTGATGGGGCTTAGCGGCACACACTACCTGTCCCTCAAACTGACCATACCTCTAATTATTCCTAACATTATAGAGGGTTTTCATGTGACGTATCGGTCACGTGATTTTGCGCCCCACGGCCATTGTGGATTATGACGCGGTTGCCACTGTGATACGCTATGTGTATTTGGTGAACAATTGCAGAAGCTTCAACAGTGGTCAACTTTTATGCTGTTTTCAGTTGTTCAAACAGAGGTGATAAAATGAGGCAGGTTGCTCATTTTACAGTCTACCAGCAGTTATTGTGCATCAAGCAGTGGAGTGTTACGAGATTTCTAAGCGACAGAGAGACCTGACTCAGCAGAAGAGGCAGAGCAGATCTGAAGGAAGCTTTAATATGGCCAGAACCAAGCAGACCGCCTGTAAATCCAAAGCCAAAACTGCCCAGAAGAGCACTCTGGCTACCGTCGGTGTGACGAGGCCTCACCGTTACAGACCCGGCACTGTGGCACTGAGAGAGATCTGCTGCTACCAGAAATCCACCGAGTTCGCGGCGGTTCGTGAGAGAAATCGCTCAAGACTTCAAGCTTGTGGATCAGCAGCTTGGTGGATTTCTGGTAGCGGTGGATCTCTCAGCGACACGGTGCCGGGCTTGTAACAGTGAGGCTTCTTCACACCAACGGTAGCCGGTGCGCTCTTCCGGCAGCTTTGGCAGCGAGCTGCTTTCTTGGAGCTTTTCCTCCAGTGGATTTACGGGCGGTCTGCTTGGTTCTGGCCATATTAAGTTTACGCTGTGAAACTGCTGGCCATTTCGTTACATCGTCATTAAATTTACTATCCAGTACAACATACGGATCCACTGAACTAACTGTTACACATTGATCACGATAAGCAGCTTTATCTCAAGAGTTTAAAGCCTCGTAATAAACATGTTAAACTGATAACTTATTAACACCCCCCACACACACACCTCCTACACCATTGTTATGGGAGAGTAAACTAGCTGTAGAGATCAGAACAATTTTTGTACCAGTGTAAACATAGTTTTTTTCTCCTCTAAAGCTGGTCATTTTAACACGGGCTGCAATGGGAATGTGTTTCCTTGTAGACACTTTTGGCAGCTGGAGGTTGGTTGGGGTTTGGTTATGACTGAGCAACAGTGCTCCTTTCAGCAACATGATCAACTGAACCTGTTGCAACTGTATCGGAAACTATACAACTTGATAATCTTTTGCCTGAAATTTTCAAATACAGTGAGAACATCCCGAAAAGTGTCCTTTAATTGTCCTGGATATGTAAATCCCAACTGCAGCTCAGGTTGGTTCTCTTGGCCATGAACCACAGTGTGAGCCCCCCCACTGCACTCCATGTCTAAATCTTCACTGTTAATGTGGCTGAGTGACCCTGTATCCTGTTTGTCAGGAGAATAGAAATATTTGTGATTGTTGCACATCCTGCCAGTCAGTGATCCATGGTACGCACAGCTGCTGGGCGTAAAACAAAAAAAAACAAAAAACTAACTTAGCCTCTATTGTTTGAGCCTGGGAACACGTGCTCTTCATACTTAGATCATTTTGGATGCAAAGGAATGAGTTTGAGATGTGAGACTGCTTGGTGATAGTCAATAGTATGTGGGAGTTTTGAGTGCACGTGCCTCTCACATTATTATGCAAAATTAATTATTTGCCTCCTTTTATGTCCCCGTGAAACTTAGCGCAATTGAAATGAAATTTTGGCATAATGTCACTTTCGCTATTAGCACTGGGAGTCTGTGCATGCCAATTGATCCTGCTGTTGTCATAGCAACCTGAACCACTAAACCTCTGCACAGCTGTTGTTATGGAAGCTAGCGAACAGCTGGGGGGGCGATAGCTGTGCAGGGATTGTGGCAAATGGCTCTTTTGGTTGTCCCTTCACACCTTGACCCCAAAGGTCCTGCTCGCGAAAAGGAGGAGGAGCTTGTCCTCTCCTTAACAGAGCCTCTGTGTGACCAAAGGGAAAGTTTAAGTCTGCAAGTTGTGAATATTCAATTGTGTCTTCTCCAGACCTCTTTCTTTCATGCGTTTGAACTCAAACGAGTCAATGGAGACTAGGTTTGCTGCTTCCCCAAGGTTGGCCTGGTGCATTCAGGCATAGCCCATTATTGATATGAGCAAATGTAGTACACAGTGCAACAATAAAACAAGAAGCTTGACAACTTGTGCAGGGAGGATTTCTCTCTGTGGCAAAATCCTTCAGCCTTATTAAAGTCAAAACTCAAGAGTGACGTGACGTCCTTCCACAGTTTGATTAAATGTAGAATTCTTTGGCTGTGTTATTTAACAAATGAAATGTACTCCTATAAATATGTTTAAACTGGATTTTGGTGCTGCCCCACTGCAGAACTGCTTTGGGTTCTTGATAGCAACTACCCAGGCAGGCAACTGGTTCCATCTCTTGAAAGTAACCATCTGTCTGCTGCAGGTATCCCCTTGGCCTTCTTGAGCCATTGAGGATCCTTGACGCTGAGGCACCTCCATGCTGGATCATGCCCACAGAAATGTGTCAAACATGTCACGAGACCTAGTCCCAAAGACTTAGTCATTGCCTTAGGTCATCATTTAGCATCCAACAGCCATACAGTAAGACGGGAAGTGCCAGGACCCTAAAGATTTAGACTTTCATCCTCTCACAAATGCATTGTTAAACTTCTCTGTTAAGTGACTTCATCACTCCATAACCTCTTCCCAGGTGTTTCTTGGTCCCTAAGACCAAGGACTCATCAAACACCTTACCCAATACTTTCTGACACTTAACCCGCATGCATGTATGCTTCTGACAAAGTCCAGGATGCCATTGAAACTCTGGATGTTAGTCTTAATCCAGAACAATCCTGGATTTTGATATGTTGGGGTAATAAAGTATTCACAGTGCTTGACTTTTTCCACATTTTATGTTACAGCCTTGTTCCAAAATGAAGTAAATTCATTTTTCCTTCAAAATTCTGCTCACAACACCCCATAATGACAATATGAAAAAGTTTTCTTTTTTGCCAACTAAGAAATCACATGTACATAAGTATTCACACCCTTTGCTGAATACTTTGTTGATGCACCTTTTGCAGCAATTAGACCCTCAAGTCTTCTTGAATATCAGGCCACAAACTTGGTGCACCTGTCTTTGGGCAGTTTTCCCATTCCTCTTTGCAGCACTTCTCAAGCTCCATCAGGTTGGATGGGGAGTGTTTGTGCACAGCCATTTTCAGATCTCTCCAGAGATGTTCAGTCTTGGCTGTGTGCTTAGGGGCATTCAACCCAGTCTGAGGTCAAGAGCGCTCTTGAGCAGGTTTTCATCCAGGATGTCTCTGTACATTGGTACATTCATCTTTCCCTTAATCCTGACTAGCTTCCCAGTTCCTGCCTTTGAAAAACATCCCCACAGCATGATGCTGCTACCACCATGCTTCACTGTAGGGATGGTGCCTGGTTTTCTCCAAACATGACACCTGGCATTCACGCTAAAGAGTTCAATCTTTGTCTCATCAGACCAGAGAATTTTGGTTCTCATGGTCTGAGAGTCCTTCAGATGCCTTTTGGCAAACTCCAGGTGGGCTGCCATGTGCCTTTTACTAAGGAGTGGCTTCCGTCTGGCCACTCTACCATACAGGCCTGATTAGTGGATTGCTGCAGAGATGGTTGTCCTTCTGGAAGGTTCTCCTCTCTCCACAAAGGAATGCTGGAGCTCTGACAGAATGACCATCGGGTTCTTGGTCACCTCCTTGACTGAGGTCTTTCTACCCCAGTTGCTCAGTTTAGATGTGTCGCCAGCTGTAGGAAGAGTCCTGGTGAATCTGAACTTCTTCCATTTATGGATGATGGAGGTCACTGTGCTCATTTGGAGGTTCAAAGCAGCAGAAATGTTTCTGTACCCTTCCCCATATTTGTGCCTCATATCGGAGACAATTCCTTTGACTTCATCCTTGGTTTGTGCTCTGACATGCACTGTCAACTGTGGGACGTTTATATAGACAGGTGTGTGTCTTTCCAAATCATGTCCAATCAACTGAATTTACCCCAGGTGGACTCGAAGTAAGCTGTTGAAACATCTCAAGGATGATCACTGGAAACAGGATGCACCTGAGCTCAGTTGAGCTTCATGCCAAAGGCTTTGAATACTTGTGATTTCTTAGTTACCACCACCAGTGAAGTTGGAGGTTTTGTTTTTGACTCTGCTTGTTTAACTATTTGTTTCTGTTCTGAACAGCCTGTAACCCACAATTCTTCGTATATTGTTATGAACTTTTTACTGACTATTCATATCCTGATAGGCAAGGACTGATTCAGTTTTCAAGGTTAAAGGTCAAAGTCAGGGAAAATCTTGGAAATTTGAAAAAAATCTCTATCTTTAGGGCCCCTTCACACATAGTGCAAAGTTTGGTTGATATCTGGTCGAATATGGCAAACAGGGCAAAACAGTTTGAAATTAGCATACCACGAAACATCGCGCCAACAGGCAGGCGTACACGAACCCGGTGCGAGAGTTCGTGCATGTGCCGGTGTCTTTTGGGCAGGAACACATAGTGCCAGCTGCGGCACATCGCGCTGCTTATGTGGAAGGAATATACAAAACCAGTCAGTACCTGTGAGACCACATCATGCTGCTTATGTGGAAGAAAAAAAAAAAGAAAAATAAACATACGACCCACTGGATGCAAACTTGCACCATCCAAAAGCTCTGATTGACACTCAGAGACTTTACTACTGAGCTACAGAGCTGTTCTTGGAAAGCTGCAGGAATCTGCCTCATATCAGGAAGGACATGGAAGTATTACAAAGTAAATTAAAATCACACACCATATAAAAACACCGCATTTATCAAGCAAGCAATACAAATATGATCCGTCTGTTCCTCTGGTGATGACCCATGGTCACAGACATACAGTCATGAAATGACATGAATGAGAAGCAGTACGCTTGTCTCATTCATGTCCACATCTGCTGGTGCGTCTCCAACCGGCCGCGCGCGTCTTGTGGAGTACGTGCCGCACGATACCGCGTCATGTGGAACAGAGCTCACGTGGGTGACGTGTCAGTGAGATTCCCTGCTGCCTGTCCTGATCTGACGGTCTGTTTAAACCTGGGAACAGCCTGTCCATTTACACTTTGTGCACGCGCTTGCTCACTGCACCATGTCGCCACAATGATATGTTTTTATTTATGTCCACTTGATAACAGCAAACATGAACATGCGCATCACAGTGGCAGTTGTTTGTCCGTGTCCGTCCAAACACATTACGTGGTGTCCAGCTGGAGTGTCCAGATCCACAGATTTCCACAGCCACTTCAGTGGGAGGACACACCTCCTGTCATCTCAACGCACACACCAAAACTACACTTGTGTGGGACTTAGACAGATTTCTCTGCGAGTACGAAAGTGATTGTCTGCTGTTGTGCCAAGAGTGCGACTGGCCACACATTTTCTAAGTGCCATGCGAGCGGTGTTAGATGTTCATGCGTGTCACCTGGAATTTGTCCGACACCTGCTGTGAGAGGGTGCGATGGTTCACACAGGGCATACTTGTCTTTCAGGCACTTGTGTGCGCAAATGTTTGTAGCAACAGGCATTGGAGGCAGAGACAACATTACATGGTTTGCACTCGATTCCTGCATCATGCGCACTAGCACACTTCGTCCAAACTTGTGCACTATGTGTGAGGGGGCCCTTAACATTGAATGAATTTTCAAAAATTCATAACTCTGTCAAAAAAAAAAAAAAAAAAAAAAAAATCAAATTTCTTCCATATTTGATAGTGTTATGTAGGATGGTATCCTTTATCGACTGACAAAGTTTGATCCGGTGTCGCCAACCGAACGGTCCCCCAACCTTCACTGCGCCTGCATCATTTCTGTGCATGATTAGCCACAGTTCACTGATTATCACCTCGTTTCTGCCTCAAACTGCACTCCAGTCATCATCTATCTCAGCGACAGATATTTGACGCTTTTGTACAACAATTGTTTCCACATAAATTCAGCATTCTGAGACTGATGCTCTACACCCAAACCGATCAAAGAGAATAGTGTGATTATTAACCAGATGACAGTCATCTGATGGTTAATGGTGAATTCTGAAGTCTGAATTAAAGATGGTTAATTCTAAAGTCAGTTTTAAGAAGAAACAAGGCCTTTTAAAGCAGAAACAAGGCGATAATTGGTGAATCGCTGTTGATGCTCCCATATGAGGTATGCACAGCAGCACGTCAGGCTCGGACATGCTACTGTGGCACTCTGATTGGTCCTCCATCTTTTATTATGAAATAATTCTGAATTTATATGGAAATAATTGTACAAAAGCTTCAGATATCTGTCTCTGAGATAAATGGATGGAGGTTCCAGTTTTATACCTGTTTGTCCATCTTCCAGTAATCAGTTGGAAACCAAGTGCCAAAAAGCAATGACAAATTGTGCATAGCAGAGATAACCAATGTTCTGTGAAAATTATCTGAAAAGGAATTCAGAAACCAAAAAAGTTGAAAACAAAAACCTGACAACACCTTTAATTCAAGTGCATGAACTAAATACATACTCCTAACTTTTGATCACATCTAATTTAGCTTATGAAAAGTGACTTCAAACAGGACTTTGATCGATCTTGAAATTTTTTTTCCAATGTTAAAGCTCGTGGAATTGGAAATTAGTGTTTGCGGAGGTTTGCGCTCTACGAGTGCGGTGCTCTAGTGTTTCTTTATTTTGAATAAATTTGCAGAAATCTAAAAAAAAAAAAAAAAAAAAAATCACATTGTCATTATGGGATGTTGTGAATAGAATTCTGAGGAAAAAAATGAATTTCATCCATTTTGGAATAAGGCTGTAACATAAAAAATGTGGAAAAGTGCAGCATTGTGAATACTATCTGGATGCTCCAAATATACAATGATTATGTGAGCACAAAATAGTTCAAGTAGCCATGTTAAATTACACTGCTACACTCAAGATCTTCACCACTGATATTAAATACTTCACAAACATACAATACGGTGCTAAAAACAGGCCAGTATTTTGGGTAGTGCATAATATTTTTTATTTTGATAGTGACTTCTTCAATATCTATGTTAACTCTTGAGTGTTTCCTTTTTCACCATTGTAGATTTTTCATTGTATATAACACTGGTTGAAGAAGCATGGTAGCGCGGCACCTTGGTAATTTTGCCTCCCAGCAAGAAGTTCTGCAGTTCTTCAATCTCCTACAACTGGAGGACATATGGCATAAACCTTGTGCCATATCAGTATGCAGGTTCATGTTTCATCTGCTATAGTGACACCATGCAAATGTCAACGGGTAAATAAATTTGAAGTATACGTCACTGGTTCACTTGCACTTGTGTTTTGCTCAGTGGGGAATGCTTTTGAAATTGGAGGATGACTAGCTGGACTTGAGTGTGCATTAAATATCAGTTTGCGTCTCTGTGATGCAAATTTTATGAATGTTATTGCTTTGTTTTGCAAAGTTGTTGAATGTTTCCATCATTTTCACATTCTTGTTTGCCTTTGTAAAAGTCTGCATTTTGTCCAAGAGGGAAATGTCTTTACATCACGCTGGTTCCTCTGTTTTAGGACAAACATTACACCGGACATGAGTAGGATTTAAATATTATCATTGCAGACTTTTTTCTTGTTGGTGGACAGCTGTATCACAGTTAGTATGTGTATACCTGTACGTGTGGAGGCCTCAGTGTTAATGATGGTGGTCACGTTCAGGAATGCTAATGTTTCCTCTGTGGGCTTTGTGAGGAACATGGTGATTAGACCTCCGGCCCCTTGGGTGGAACTCTTTGCAGCACATGCTCTGATTTACTTTGACGTCAACAGGAAGGTCAGCTGGATCCTAACGGGGTCATGGAGAGATGATGAATAGTGTGTTTGTGTGTGTGTGTGTGTGTGTGTGTGTATGTGGGGTCGGACTTCAGTGAAGAGACGGCAGCAGACGCGCTCCTTCAGGGTCCCAGACGGGGCCGGAGGCATGGCAGAGGGAGGGAGGCTCCTTAGAGCTTAGAGAAGGATTACTGAGCGGCTAAAATGTTTTCTTTGTAAGTTACAGAAACCTAAGAAATGCTCTCACTCTCACCTCCCATGGTGTGACAGAGTTCTTTTGCTGAGGAACCCAGTATACTGAATGTCCTAAAGGCATTTTCTCAAGATTTGAACTTGTCAGAGCCATCATTAACATGAACTTTTTTTAATTAATGTTTTCACCTTTTTTATTTAACCTTTTTATTTCATCTTAAATGTTTGTAAGAAAGAGTTCGGTGGAAATAAAATCACATTCCCACACTACTATAGTGGAAATCCATTCATGTTCTACACCCGCTTTTTCTAATTAAGCGTCACGGGAGGGCTCGAGCCTATCCCAGCAGTCATTGGGCGATCAGCGGGGTACACCCTGTACAGGCTGCCACATCCAACACATTCACACCTGCGGTCAGTTTAAAATGTACAATTCACACAACCTGCATGTCTTTGGAAGTGGGGGGAAGCCAGAGCACCCCGAGGGAACACACACACACACACACACACACACACACACACACACACACACACACACACACACACACACACACACACACACACAGGGAGAACATCCAAGCTCCACACAGAAAGAACAAGATGGGAAGCCATCCCAGGACCTTCTAGCTGTGAGGCAACAGTGCTACCCACTGAAGCCACCATGCTGCCCTATGGGATGGCGTGAGCACACGTCAGTTCTGGCGAAGTGGCGAATCCAAATGCGAGAAGTCGTACTTCCGCGACTGGCCGCCTGATGAAAATACTCTCGGGCTGTGTTGCTTGTTTATTGAAATCAGCAGGTTTTGTCTTGTCTCTAGTTTGCTTCTATCAGCCAGCTGATAGCTCTCATTGCTTGGACCAATGAGATTTCTACACCAAGCTGACCCGAAATGAACGATTGTACATAAAATTAACTTTATTGACGAGTCTGACCCCTTTGAAAAATGACCAAATTACACTGATTTGTACTGAGTTCGGCTATGTTTTCATCGGCCAAAAATGGCCACCAGAGGGTGTTGGGGTAAAGTCCATGGCAACCTGTAGCAGAGATTTCTCTGGGTTATCACAGTGTTATTTTTAAATCATGCACTACAACATTAAAAGAATATTTCTGTATTGACACTCTTACATTCTCAGAGCATTGTTGCAAAAAGCATGTGTTGTCTGTCTGTCTGTCTGGAGCTAGATCTCAGTGAATACTCCGTGGATTTCCTTCATATTTTGGTATAGCTGGCACTCTGTTCATAGACATTAAAGCACACAAACAAAAAAACAAACAAACAAATAAAAATAAACACTTTTTTAGCTCATTGCTACATATCTCAACAACCATTTCCTGAGTTATTTGTTTGTCATCATTGTAATCCTTTCTTTTCTCATGTTATCACATCACAAAGACTTCCTCGTGATAAAAATCTTAGAGAGTGGCTATACGCCCAACCGTTGGGTCAATAAAGTAAATTTGCGAGCATATACGCCCAACCACAACCAACCAATGAGCGCGCTTGTAAGCTCACTTCGGCAGGGAAAAAAGGCGGATATTTTCTTACCGGCTGCGGGAGGGTTTGCACCCCACGGAGGCAACTGTGTCAAACAAACACCATCTTATAGCCAACAAGCAGCATTTTTTTCAAAAACTGTTTCATCGTCGTTAACAGGCTTCCGTTCAAAATGCTTATGAAGTTTGTTTTCATCCATTGTGGTGTTTTCGCAGTAATTAAAGACGGCGCCATTAAATGTGTCAAACATACGCTGTAATAGAGTCTTAAAAAGTGGTGTAAAAAACGTAGTTTAGATGCACGAAACGTGTCAAATACACGATCGCGGTTGGGCGAATAAGATAAGACATTATATTTATCTGCCCAACGGTTGTGCATGTAACGTTCAATGTATGACTTATCTACCCAACTGTTGAGCGAATAAGGTAAGACATTATATTTATCTGCCCAATGGTTGGGCGTATAGCCTTTGCCAAAATCTTAATTCTCACTGTCAAACTCTGTTGGTTGCCAGATACTTTTTTGCCAAAGTGAATGTATCCTTCTCGATTAAATTATGGGTTGACACAATGGGAAATGAGGGGTTTATTTGGATAAAGAAAAGAAAATTCAATCCATAATGACATTCGTAGCCCAAGACTATTTTTAAACCATTGTTCACCATTGTGGGTTCTGTCTAATAAATAACGGCAGTTCATAACATTTTTACAGTTTGTAAACAGATGGTTTGTCCATTATAGAAAGTTTTATCTGACCGGCCTGTTTTCATTGTGCTTAACTCAGGTTTTGATGTAAGCCAGATCAAAGAGATTAAAACAAAATAGAGGTTAAATGCCTTATACGTATATCTGCATGTCCAGTTTGTAGACACAGATCTCAGTTTGTCTTGCAGTCTTTCTTTATGCACAAGTTAGTTTTTCCAAGTATGAACAGGTGTAATTGAGAATTTAAAACGAATATCATACCAGTGGAATACTGAAACTCAGAGACAGCTTGTATTACAACCCGAACTGTGACCTGGCCTGGCCAGGCCTGCTTTTGTGTCAGCAAAATAGCTTAAAAACGCACAAATTAAAACTAAATTTGCTGCAACATAGACCCTTCATCAAATAAAAGTGTGTTTTGCTTTAAGATGAATCTAATCTCGCATAATGTTTTTCTTGATATTGCGATAATATCTTCCATTGATTTGCATGTGATTTGCAACATTGATGAAACAGCGCCCCCACCATCACTTACGTACACCTACAGACAGATCGTGGCAGATGAATGCAGTGTGCTCAAAGTTTCCCCAACTTCTGCAAGACAGCAGAATAGAATCCTAACTTTTGATTAGCTTTGCAGTTTTCACTTGTCCCACCTTTTGGGAATTTAATGAAACATTTGAGAAATAGACACATTTTCTTATTAAAGCGATATATCCACAGCTTTCGTTCCGATCCCCCCGGCAACTAGGGGGGCCTCCAATAGAACCTACCTACCACACGCTCAGTCGTACCCTCTGAGCCGCGCAGAGCTGGATAAATACCATCCCTTCAGTGCCTCTGTGTTAGCAGATTGCTGGAGGTGGGCAGCCTGCTGTGAGGCCTGACCACACTCCCACTGTTCTGGAGTGGCTCTAAGTGAAAGATCAGGTGTCCAGCTCTGAATGCTTGATTGAACTTAATTTTTTTACATGTGCGCCGTGCCTCCACTGCGACACTGTAGGCTCGCTGTAGTTCAGACAAGGCCAACCAGTCGATTGCTCAAAGGAATTCAAGTCACTGCAGCTCTCTGTCCTCCTGATTGTCAGTGGCATTATTGAAAATTGTAATCGGATGCATTTTGTTCACACAGTGGTTGAGTTTCAAGTAAAGAAAGAGAAAGTTACAAATTGTTATTTTTACCCAAGGTAATCGAATATGACTATCGGGTTATTGCAAAAATTTTGCATCCGTCCGTCTGTCCACCTGTCCAGTCCTGTTACTGCCAAAGCCTTCAAATTCACAGGGAACATTCTTGGGACACAGATCTAGGACAAGTTCAAAGATGGCTAACCTTAACATATTTGAAGAGGTATGACGTACAGCGGCACTGTGACGTCCGTGGCAGGTCTCTCTAAAAACACTTCATTTATGTGTTTATATAACATGGATGTCATTTATTTGGTAAAAGCTAGCAAAAAATAAACACTTCTAAAACTGAAAATGCTGTTTTTGGAACCTAATCACACATCTAAAGTGATTTATAAGACATTTAGCGGATGCTAGCGTGGTGATGGCACAGGTTGGTAGCTAACTGCAAACTCCATTTCATTTTGTGTGTAAATATAACCTCTTTGTCATATATTATGTAAAAGCTAGTGAGAAATAAGCACTTCTAAAACTGAAAACATTACCTGATGACACCTCTAGAGTGATTTACAAGACATTTCGCGGATGTCAGTGTGCACTCTAACTTCTGCTAACTCAAAGCTAACTTCTGTTTTTGTCAAAAGCTCATGAATGTAAATATTGTTTATGATTGATTGATTGATAGAGGGGCTTCATTGAACATGTACAAATTGTAAGTAAGACAAGAGGATCTTAACAATTAAGGTAAATAACAATAAATGTATAATGTATAATTGCGTATATATATATATATATATATATATATATATATATATATATATGCAAGAGGTTTTACAATGTGACTGCCTAGTTTCCCTGAATGACTTTAAGCTTAAAGACTTAGAGGCAGCTTCTTTGATTTGTCAATGCTTTTAATTCAGTGCAATGAGTTGAGTTAGGTGCAGTTTTTAAATTTGTTACTCATATTCTTTTTACTGTATGTGTTCTTGTGATGTTATTCTTTTTATGTTATGGCTGTAATCATGCTTATTTTATGTTGCTGCCTGTCTTGGCCAGGTCTTCCTTGAAAAAGAGGTTTTTAATCTCAATGGGACCTCCTGGTTAAATAAAGGTTAAATAAATAAACAACTGCAAATTATAAAGAAGACAATGCTCACATGGCTGAGGGTATTTTAGCATTGTGTTATATTGTCTCTTTTCATGATGAAGGTTACATACAAGCTATAATATTTTGCTCCAAATTTTGAATTGATGTGAATCAGCTTTAATGGCTTTAATCAGCTTTAGTGCTTTTTTATTATTATTATTCAGTTATTTTGTTGCGATTACGATTAATTGGGAAATCATACAGTGTGGTTTATTGAAGGCAAACTGCAGTTGTTTAAGCTTATTTTCTGTGTAAGAAGAGAAGAAGAAGCTGTTGTCAGCCTGAAATCAGGTCAGCTACAAGTTTAGCTCTTTCAAAGATGCAGGAAAAAAATAAAAAAAAATCTACACATGCACAGAAAACATGCTCAAACAAACGTACAACAAAGTCCATTAAACCCACCAACCTCACTTTCAATGTGTTTCTGAAGCAACATAGATTTACAATATCTTGAAATGTTCTTTATGTCAGATTTGCAAGAAGTGAGCTTCCCACAATGCATTGTGCAGCATTACAATATATGTAGATAATGCAGTCTGCAACTGTAGTGTCATTGGATGCTCAAAAAGACAGTGTGATGAAAAGTGATTTACACAAATCAATATACTTTTGTTTTAGTTAAAATCGATATTATATCAAAGGGGGAAATTGCCACCTCCTGTTCTACTGCAATATTTGAAGTTTAGCTTGTCGTTAATGTTGTAGCTGTTGTTAATACTTGACTTTCTTGATCGCTTATATAGGCCTTGTAGGTCATTGTTTAAACATTTCAATTGTTACCTTCAATAATCTTGTCATTTTATATGAGTCTATGAAAGTTTGTTTTTATTCTCTGGGCATTTTATTTACACATTTGTTTAAAAAAATGGTCTTTCATTTGATTAATTCCTGTGAACATTCTACAAATATCTGGTCAAGTCCTTTATTTTAAAAATGCTGCTGTTAAGCCTCATTTAAAAAAAACACCCCCCCCCCCCCCAAACAAGAACCTCAATCTTGACTCATGCATTTTTGCAGTTGGAGACAATATTTAATCTAACTTTTTATTGCTAAGGTTTTAGCGAAAAGTAGTTGCCAAACAGCTTAGCTGTCAAAGCTGAATTTTGTGGCGAGTCCACTCTACTGAAACAACAGTGCCAAGTGATACTGGAAGAACTGATTCAAGACACCATTCTATTTTGTTGATGATGGACCATATCCCCACTTTTGATACTGTGGCGTCTCTAGCTTCCATCTGACGCAAAGCACACAGTGTTGTTGCAAATTTCCACCCGACACAGTTGTCATTTTTACACCTAGTGTCTACATCCCATAAATCACAATAACACTTCCAGTCTTGTGGGCATGTTGCTCTTAAAGTAATATGTGGTCAGCTGCTGCACTGAATTGTTCACGTGGTCCCTCATAAGAAACTATATGTGCCCTAGATCACAAAAACTTGGTCTAAAGACCACTGCTGTGTATTTCTTTATTTATAAAAGCACAATATTTAGACCTGCCATACATAAGTGGGTTCACAGTGCATGTACACCTCACTTGCCTGCATGGTAGCATATTATAACCACTCTGGGGGAGGAGGAATCTCTCTCTCTCTCTCTCTTAATTTTCAATGTCAGTTGTGCTTTATTGACATGGGAAACATGCGTTTACATTGTCAAAGCAAGTGTTAGGGCCCCTTCACACATGTTGTATGAATAAGTACAGCTCAGGGCGACTCACAGCGGAACAGCTCGTGTGAGCAAACCACAAAAACATTGCGCCAACGGGCAGGTGTACACAATGCCGCTGCCACAGTTCATGCATGCGGGAACACAGTGTGAGCATCAACCACATTGTGTAACTGCTGTGAATAAAATAAATAAAAAAAATACATACTGCCACGGTTTTGTGCACGTGGGAACACAGTGCGAGCAGCTACAACACATCATGCCACTGATGTGGAGAACCAATAAAATAAAAAAAATAAAAAATAAGCCCCAGCTGTATAATTAGTGAATATCACTGGGTTGATAGAAATAATACATAAAATGGGGATGCAGAACCCCATGGTTAAATAACTCGGGTTAAAAAAATGCGACTCATGGGATTTGAACCTGTAAGCTCTGATTACCAGACGGAAACTTTCCCACTGCGCTACCATTGCTGGCCTGTAATCAGTGCAGAAAAATGCCTAAAATCAACAAGGACATGGACGAGGTGCGCTGTGTCCGGCCACTGCAGCCCGGCACAAAGGCAAAACACGTTTTATATATTTCCATGTGAGGACAGCAGGCAGAGACACATGCCTCATGGAGAAATGTTGTAACTTCATGTTCTTCCAAACATGGAACATGTTCTCGAGATGGGATGTCCAGGAGCAGAGATCTTTACAGCTGCGATTGTGAGTGGACACACCCACCCCTGCCCGTTCAGTGCCCAGACCAACGTGTCAGTCTCTGATATGTGGTCATTCATCTTCATTATTTGTTATGTAATTGCATATGTAGGTATTGTCGTTATTTATATAACTATTCTGGCAGTGGTTTCTGTGTTTGTAATGTGTGCACTGAGCCGTCATCCAGCTGTCTGTGTGCTGTGATAATGTGACAGGCACCTCCCTGTGCTGTATGCGATCAGACCTCGCTGTCTGGCCCCCATGTGATCATATCTGTACATACAGTGGTATATAAAAGTTTGGGCATCCCTAATAATTTTCCTGATTTTCCTTTATAAATCATTGGTTGTCTGGATCAGAAATTTCAGTTAAATATATCATATAGCAGATGAACACACTGATATTTGAGAAGTGAAATTAAGTTTCTCGTATTTACAGAAAGTGTGCAATAATTATTTATACAAAATTAGGCAGGTGCATAAATTTGGGCACCCTTGTCATTTTATTGATTTGAATACATTTAGCACTAATTATTGGAACATAAAATTGGTTTGGTAGGCCACGAAAAATCTCAGATAAGCTGAAGCGAAGGATGATAACAGTCATAGTCAACCCACAGACCTGCTCTAAAGAACTACAACATGATTTTGCTGCAGACAGTGTCTCTGTGCATCATTCAACTGTACAGCGCACTTTGCACAAGGAGATGCTGTATGGGAGAGTAATGCAGAGGAAGCCTTTTCTGCATACATGCCACAAACAGTCGCTTGAAGTATGTTAAAGCACATTTGGACAAACCAGCTTCATTTTGGAATAAGGTGCTGTGGACTGATGAAACTAAAATTGAGTTATTTGGACATAACAAGGCCTGGAAAAAGAACACAGCATTCCAAGAAAAACACTTGCTACCGACAGTAAAATTTGGAGGTGGTTCCATCATGTTGTGTGGCTGTGTGGCCAGTACAGGTACTGGGAAGCTTGTTAAAGTGAGGGTCAAATGGATTCCAGTCAATATCAGTAGATTCTTGAGAGCAATGTTCAAGAAATAGTGACAAAGTTGAAGTTGCGCTGGGGCTGGATCTTTCAACAAGACAACGACCCTCAACACTGCTGAAAATCTACTAAGGCATTCATGCAGAGGAGCAAGTACAATGTTTGGGAATGGCCATCTCAGTCCCCAGACCGGAATATTATTGAAAATCTGTGGTGTGATTTTAGTCGGGCTGTCCATGCTCAGAAACCAACAAACCTGACTGAACTGGAGATATTTTGTAATGAAGAATGGTCCAAAATACCTTCAACCAGAATCCAGACTCTGATTGGAAGCTATAGGAAGTGTTTTGAGGCTGTTTTCTCTGCAACAGGAGGATCTACTAAATATTGATGTATTTTTCTGTTGGGGTGCCCAAATTTATGCACCTGCCTAATATTGTTTAAAGAATTATTGCACACTTTCTGTAAATCCTAGAAACTTCATTTTTGACATCAAATATCAGTGTGTTTGTCTGCTATATGATATATTGAACTGAAATTTCTGATCCAGACAACTAATGTTTTATAAAGGAAAATCATGAAAATGATCAGGGGTGTCCAAACCTTTGCATACAACTGTACACATAAGCATTTTACGCAAGTGTGCTCCCCCAGCACGACAGATGTGTTGCGGGGAGGGGGCGACACACATGCACATGTGCACACATGCACATGTGCAAGACACATGCACCACATGTGTGTGGCTTTTGCAACTCCACAGTCATGGGGCACTTAAACAAATTTCACATCCAGCTCGACAGTGATTGTCTGCTAATTCTTTTTGTGGTGGTCACACATTTTCTAAGTGCCAAATTAGCGGTGTTAGATGTTCGTGTGTGTCAGTTGGAATTTGGCCGACACCTGCCGTGAGAGGGTTTGATGGGCTCTCACAGTGCACACTCTGTCTTTCAGCCGCTGGTGTGCACAAATATTTGTAGCAGCAGGTGTATGAGGCGTTGGAGGCAGCTACGATTTTACATGTTTTGCATACGATTCCTGCTTTGTGCGCACTTCATGCGCAAGTTGACCACATTCGTACTATGTGTGAAGGGGCCCATAGATGGAGAAAAAATTAAATAAAAAATTAAGAAGGTGCAAAAACAGTTAACGATATTCTACAGTTAATGTGTAATGTGTAAACAGGAGATGTGGGATTGAAATAATAGTAAAAATTGTGCTTTTGGTGTATTAATACACTATCCTATAAAATGTGTTAAACATAGATAAAGTGACATAGTGGTTAAATCTCCTGTTTTGGGTTTATGGTAGTTTATGTCTGTTGCTCCTTCTTTTCATGTCACAGCAGCTCACAAACCTTGCTGTTGTGTTTGCACATTGTTGTACTTCACCCAATAGATATAGAAGTTTTTTGATGTTGGTCATGTTCTCCAAGTATTTTTGGGTGTTTGTGATCTGTGGGAAGTACCTGTCTCTGATGTCTTGGTGCGGGCAGGTGGTTAGGAAGTGCAGCTTGGTCTCCACCTCATGTTGTGAGCAGTGGGTGCACAGTCTGTCTTCTCTGGGGAGCCAGGTCTGTCTGTGGCGGCTTTTCTCCACAGCGAGGCTGTGCTCACTGAGTCTGTACATGGTCAAGGATTTCCTGAGCTTTGGGTTCGTCATAGCCCTCAGGTACTCTGCCATGGAGTACTGTCTGTTTGTGGCCAAATGACATTCCAGTATACTCTAGGTTTTGGTTGATTTTTTTTTTTTTTTTTTTTTTTTCCAATGTGTCATATAGTTTTTTTTTTCTTTTTGTTATCTTATAATTTGGTTTAGTCTAATAGGGTTTGTGTTTGGTGGCTCTGCTTGTGTTCATGTATAGAGTCCCACAACCAACTGGCTGAGGGTGCATCTCTCTACAATCTCTCTGTGAATCAGGGTTTTATTATGGAGCATATTGGGTCACTGTTTGTTAAGGTGGTCATAAAATTTCTTTGCTCTCTTTGAATGTTAATAATTAGTGGGTAAAGTCCTAATTATGCTCTGTATGCATTGTTTGGTGTTTTCCGTTGGACACAGAGGATGGATTTGCAAAATTCTGCATGCAGCGTTTCAATTTGGTATTTGTCCCATTTTGCAAAATCTTGGTTGGCAAACGGGCCACAGACCTCACAACCACAAAGACACATGGGTTCTATGATGGATTGCAGTATTTTTAGAACCCCCCTCTCTCCATGATCTAAAAATGTTAATATACAGCTATGATTAAGTTCAGGGCAACACTTTTGACACACATTGTTGCAGTGGTCAATATACAGCATGCACAGCAAGATATTATCTACTACGGTAAATAATAGGTTTGTTTTTGTACTCAGGGTTCTTGAAATGGAACAATATATGATTTTGATGGACATTTTCCATTGTTGCAGGTGCAATACAATTTTGCGTAGAGCTCTAATAAACATATATTGTTTGGTACTATGCTTTTCATAAAATATACATGTCATCCTGCTACTCTGTTGACCCCAATAACACTTCAGTGCCTTCGTAACTGTAATGATCTATTGAAAATGAAGGTTTTACATATCATGGAGAAATATGGCAGGGGTGGGGTTTCAACTGGGAACTTTACACACTGAAGCTACAGTGGGGTAAAAAAGTATTTAGTCAGTTCCTGATTGTGCAAGTTCTCCTACTTAGAAAGATGAGAGAGGTCTGCAATTTTCAACACTTCAACTATGAGAGACACAATGAGAAAAACAATCCAGAAAATCACATTGTAGGATTTTTAAAGAATTTATTTGTAAATTATGGTGGAAAATAAGTATTTGGTCAATAAAAAAAGTTCAACTCAATACTTTGTAACATACTGTAATCTTTGTTGGCAATGACAGAGGTCAAACATGTCCTGTAAGTCTTCACCAGGTTTGCACACACTGTAGCTGGTATTTTGGCCCATTCCTCCATGCAGATCTCCTCTAGAGCAGTGATGTTTTGGGGCTGTCACTGGGCAACATGGACTTTTAACTCCCTCAACATATTTTCTATGGGCTTGAGGTCTGGAGACTGGCTTGGCCACTCCAGGACCTTGAAATGCTTTTACAGAGTCACTCCTTTGTTGCCTGAGTGGTGTGTTTGGGATCATTGTCATGCTGGAAGACCCAGCCATGTTGCATCTTCAATGCTCTCACTGATGGAAGGAGGTTTTGGCTTAAAATCTCACGATACATGGCCACATTCATTCTTCCCTTAACACAGATCAGTCGTCCTGTCCCCTTTGCAGAAAAACTGCCCCAAAGCATGATGTTTCCACCCCCATGCTTCACAGTAGATATGGTGTTCTTGGAATGCAACTCAGCATTCTTCTTCCTCCAAACATGACGAGTTGAGTTTTTACCAAAATGTTCTATTTTGGTTTCATCTGACCACATGATATTCTCCCAGTCCTCTTCTGGATCATCCATATGCTCTCTGGCAAACTTCAGATGGGCCTGGACACATACTGGCTTAAGCAGGGGGACACGCCTGACACTGCAGGATTTGAGTCCTTCTCTGCGTAGTGTGTAGCCTTTATTACTTTGGTCCCAGCTCTCTGCAGGTCATTCATCAGGTCCCTCCATGTAGTTCTGGGATTTTTGTTCACCGTTCTCATGATTATTTTGTCCCCACGGGATGACATCGTGCGTGGAGTCACAGATCAAGGGAGATTATCAATGGTCTTGTATGTCTTCCATTTTCTTACAATTGCTCCCACAGTTAATTTATTCACACCAACCTGCTTGACTATTGTAGATTCACTCTTCCCAGCTTGGTCCACATCTACAATTTTCTTCCTGGTGTCCTTCGACAGCTCTTTGGTTTTGGCCATGGTTGAGTTTGGAGTCTGACTGTTTGAGGCTGTGGACAGGTGTCTTTTATACAGATGACGAATTCCAACAGGTGCCATTAATACAGGTAACAGGTGGAGGACAGAAGAGCTTCTTTAAGAAGAAGTTACAGGTTTGTGATAGCCAGAAATCTTGCTTATTTGTTATTGACCAAATACTTATTTTCCACCATAATTTACAAATAAATTATTTAAAAATCCTACAATGTGATTTTCTGGAATTTTTTTTTTCATTTTTTTTTCTCATAATTGAAGTGTACCTATGTTGAAAATTACAGACCTCTTTCATCTTTCTAAGTAGGAGAACTTGCACAATCAGGGACTGACTAAATACTTATTTACCCCACTGTACGTGCACAAACCACTTGTCCACCACCCCTGCTCACTGTTATAGCCGTACTTCTGATTAAGCACTGATTTATTTTCATGTTACCATCGTTAATGCGGTAAATTTTGACTTCACTGAGTCGTATAACGCAACAGATTCTCAACTGTCAACAGGTTTTACGTGGAGAGCTGGATACGGCATCACAGAGCAGACAACCAAACCTCAACCTGCTGTGTTGCTGGGGAATAACGAACTGTAAGTTAATATCAACTTTGTGATATTGGCGTTTATACATGTACATGGCTTCATGAACTGATTGTGTTAATGAATAGACAGAGATCTCTTTCTGCAGAGGTCAGAAGTGGTTTGATTTAATTTACACACAGAATAAAGTGGAATTCACTGTACAAACACACTGGCACCAAAGTAAAGCGTTAATGAATTGCTTGCTGCTGCTCACACAAGTCAGTCTAATCACACAGTTATTTCAATCACCTGAGCATATTCTTTGAATTTATTCAACCTCTAAATGAGGAATTTAGAGAAATTTGGAGATATTTGCTTAGTTCTTGCTGGTTCCTCAGTCTCCATGCTCTTCTTGATTTTTTTTTTTTTTCCTATTTTTTTCCCCTGAATGATTGATGGATTTTCTCTTCAGAAAGCACACCATTTTCTTCTTACAGCAGGATGAAAAGAAATTTGATCTGACAGTAAGAGGGGATTTTGATGCTTTCTTTCCTGAATGTGAAATTGGATTTTTATGACAGGTTCAATCCAGTGGTACATTCAAAAGGTTTGATTTTATTCAGTTTGACAAGTTATCATATTCTCTAAAAATTAATAATAACATATACTGTACTTAAAAGAAAGAAATGGCGAAACATTCATTCATTCATTTTGCTTCTGCCACTTATCTCTATCCAGGTCTTTGTGTTGTAGTGGCGTAGAGAAGGATTGTAAAACAGGAAAAACGATCCAACCTCGGCTCTGGTTTCCCTTGTGCCTTCTAGCAAACTGCAAATGAAATTTTGCATGTTCTTTTTCAGAAAATTGTCCTTTATACCACTTCATCACAAAGCTGTATAAGTGGTAACGCAACAGACAAAGGTTGCTCTATGCAGTTTCTCCAACCACAACTACACAGGTCTGTAATTCCTTCAGAGTTGTCTGTGTGTCTTGGTGGCTTCCTTCACTGGTTTACTTTTAGCATGATCATACAATTTTTGAGAGCCTCCTACTTGGAACAGATTTACAAAACAGTACCATTATGTTTGCATTTCAGAATGATTGATGTAAATGAAGTTCCGGGCATATTCGTCTCAAGAAACTGGCTGTAAAAGTGATGATTTAATCCAGATATGTAGAATAAAGTGCACACGTCAACTTTTTTGTGAAGTGTTACAGGTTTAAATGTGGGAATGGATGTATATTAACAATTGAAATGAAGATGACCACATAAAACTGTAAATATCTTTGGTTCATATTGTCTTCAATGAAACAGAAGTCAAAGAAAATGTAAGGATTTCTGTGTGGGGGATTTGTATTTTCTATACATCCCAGTTTTTTTTTTTTGTAGTTATACATTGCATGTATCTCTGGTATGCTTGGCAAGGTGATAGTGCTTTTTCTTTTCTTTTTTTTACTTTATTGGAGAATGGACCATAAAGGCAGATATTGACTCTTCAACAAACATTTACTGTATCGATATCACCAGTGGCTAAATATTCCCTGTGGAAATGTAATAATATCAGGGGCAGTATACGTAGTAAGTAATCATTAAATGAAAGAATGTGTTTATAACTTCACAATGCAGTTTGAAGGTTCAGTGATGTACTATATGTATTTCTTTTTCAGCAAACTGTAGTGGAAGGGGTTTCTCTCTTACGGCACAATGGCATAGCTGAGTACAGCACTCAGAGGCTTGAGTGCTAAAACAGCTTTAATATCAAATCTGTTTATTTGCAGGGGGATTCTTGCAGTATTTTTTCTGAATTCGTAAGACTTTTGTGCTAAGAAAGTACTCTAACACATGCATTTTGCACTGTGTACAATTTGCTGGTTCCCTCACATTTGTGTAGTTAGTGTTTTGGAACAACAAACAGGAACTATTCTGTTAGTTTACTGTTAAACCGTGAAATTTGGCTAAGGAGTTGTTGCAGGAGACTAACCTTATTTGAAGACAAGTACTATCACTGGATTGATGTACAATTTTTTTTTTCTTTCAGAATACAGATGATATTGTTTGTTGCCCATATATGCTTCCACCTGACATTTCTGTCTCTGAGCACTTGAATATTGCTGTCTCTCCCTTAGCTTGAGATTGATATAAAACCAGCGGATGTTCAGGCATCTGCCCCTCTACTATTTGCAGCTAATTGCAAATTGATTTCAAAAATTGAAAAAAACTGTGAATAGAAACTGATCCAGAATGTTTTTTTTTTTAATAATTCCCCTAAGGCTCAATGAAAACATCTTTTCCATTATATACGAGGTCTATTAGAAAAGTATCTGACCTTATTATTTTTTTCAAAAACCATATGGATTTGAACCACGTGTGATTACATCAGACATGCTTGAACCCTCGTGGGCATGCAAGAGTTTTTTCACGCCTGTCGGTTACGTCATTCGCCTGTGGGCAGTCTTTGAGTGAGGAGTCGCCCACCCTCTCGTCGATTTTTTTCATTGTTTAGGAATGGCTCAGAGACTGCTGCTTTGTTTGATCAAAATTTTTTCAAAACTGTAAGGCACAACTGAGTGGACACCATTCGATAAATTCAGCTGGTTTTCGGTAAAAATTTTAACGGCTGATGAGAGATTTTGGTCTGGTAGTGTCGCCGTAAGGACGGCCCATGGTGCCTGACGGCGATCTGCGCTTCGAGGCAGCAGCGTCTCGCCGTTTCAAGTTGAAAACTTCCACATTTCAGGCTCTGTTGACCCAGTAAGTCGTCAGAGAACAGAGAACTTTCAGAAGAAGTCGGCATGAGGAGTTTATTCGGACATTCCATTGTTAACGGACATTTTGTAATGAAAGAACGTGCGGGCAGAGTCGCATGTTGGGCCGGACCCGACCGCGGGGGGTCGCGACAGGAAAAACACCTCCGTTGGAAACCTTAACGGGCAAGTTGGAACATGCCAAAGCTGTTAAACAATTTCTCAGTTACTCACTTGTTGAAAGCCATCAAAAGCCGCCTGAATTTTACAAATGGTTTTCAACACGGAGGTGTTTTTCCTGTCGCGACGCACACAGATTCGCCGAGTCGTCACGGAAACAACTCGGCGAATTTGCGCGCACGTCTTTCATTAAAAAATGTCCTTAAACAGTGGAATGTCCGCATAAAGTCCTCATGCCGGCCTCTTCTGAATCTTCTCTGTTCTCTCACAACGTCCTGGGAGAATTAAGCCTTAAATTAGGATATTTTCAGGTCGAAACAGGCTGACGACGGCGCCTGGAAGCGCTGCACAACGTCCCGCTCCGTGGGAAGTCCTTACACCGACAGAAACACCCCATAATCTCTCATCAGCCGTTAAACTTTTCACCGAAAACCAGCTTAATTTCTCGAATAGTTAAAAGCAACGTGCGCTGTCTCGAGCAGGGTGGGAAACAAAGGAATTCAGCCGAGAGGGCTGAACCACATCTCACTCAAGGCCTGCCCACAGGGAAATGACGTCACCGACGCGTGAAAAAACTCACGCATGCGCGCGAGGGTTCAAGCATGATTGGTGTAATCGCACGTCATTCAAATCCATATAGTTAAAAAAAAATAAAAGTGTCGGTTTCTTATCTAATAGACCTCGTATATATTTTTAGATTTGAGCTTGAGTCCTTGTTGCCTTGGTGACATGACAGAATTCTGTTGCTGAGACTTTGACCAGTAGGAGAAGAATATACCAGCTTGGGTGTTGGGAAAGTGTAGTGACACGGACCCACAGCAGGGGCCGTAAATGAACGGACAATGGATGAGCCAAAAGTTTAACACTTTACTGTTGTGAAATGTGCACAACGAAATACAGACAATTGCAGATTTTGGAATGCAGTCAAATATTCAAAGGTGACGTGCAGGCAGGCTCGAGGATAGAAGACGTCTGTCCAGAGAAGAGCCCCCACACGATTTCCACTGCCAGCGGATCTGGAGTACACTGGAGCCGCCAAGTCCCGAGTCCCCAGGTGGCCACTGTCTCCAGCTGTCAGATCTGGTACTGCTGGCAGGAAGCAAAAACAGTTAATGGTGAGCGTGTGGGTACACACCCAGTAATACAGTCAGCAAACAGTCTTTCCTTTTTCTGGTGGGAAAAACACCTCCACCTCCGAAACAAGAACACAGTTTATGCAGAGTCTGAGTCACTACTTATCGGAGTGAGGAGTGAGGAGTGAAAGGCGTCACTCCTCCACCATCCACGAACCCAGCCTCCAGCTTCAAGTAGCGAGAATCAGGACACCTGCAAACAGTTCAGAAGAGAATCATGTGCATTGGGCACCAAACACGGCTGAGAGTATTACCTAGAAGGTAAGACGATATCTCGGCAGCGAGGTGGAGATGCAGTCCGACATTTATGGGGTTGATGATGATGATGAGTGGCACCTGCCACTCCCGGCTGCTCCCTGGAGGTGGCTGCACCCTCTCGTGCCTGAAGCCCGCACTTCAGGCAGGGCGCCCTCTGGTGGTGGGCCATCAGTACCTCCTCTTCAGCGGCCCACACAACAGGACCCCCCCTCAACGGGCGCCTCCTGGCGCCCGACCAGGCTTGTCGGGGTGGCGGTTGTAGAAGTTGGCCAGGATGGCCGGGTCCAGGATGAAGCTCCTCTTCACCCAGGAGCGTTCTTCAGGTCCCAGTCCACCAAGTACTGGAACCCCCGGCCCTTCCAACGGACGTCCAGGAGCCTGCGAACTGTCCATGCCGGCTCCCCGTCGATGATCCGGGCAGGAGGCGGCGCCGGCCCGGGAGTACAGAGGGGTGAGGTGTGGTGTGGTTTGATCCTGGAGACGTGAAAAACTGGGTAGATCCGCAGTGAACCTGGGAGCTGGAGCTTCACTGCGGTTGGACTGAGGACCTTGAGGATCTTGAATGGGTTGATGTATCTGTCCTTCAATTTAGGGGAGTCCACCTGTAGGAGGATGTCCTTCGTTGACAGCCACACCTCCTGCCCAGGCTATGCGGGGCCGGGGAACGCCGGTGGTCTGCATGGGCGTTGGCCCTCGTCCGGGCCTTCAACAGGGCATAACGGGCGGTGTGCCACACCCGACGGCATCTTCGAAGGTGGGCTTGGACCGAGGGCGCACCGACCTCTCCCTCCACCATTGGAAACAATGGGGGCTGGTACCCCAGACACACCTCAAATGGGAGAGGCCGGTGGCAGAGGACACTTGGCTGTTATGAGCGTACTCGATCCAGGCCAGATGCTCACTCCAGGGCGCCGGGTGCACAGATGTCACACAGCGAAGGGCCTATTCGAGCTCCTGGTTCGCCCGCTCTGCCTGTCCATTCGTCTGTAGGTGATACCCGGACGAGAGGCTCACGGTGGCCCCCAGTTCTCTGCAGAAACTCCTCCAGACTTGAGAGGAGAACTGAGGACCACGATCCAAGACAATGTCAGTTGGTATCCCATGCAGATGGACGACATGGTGGACCAGGACGTTTGCTGTCTGCTGGGCAGTTGGGAGCTTCGGGATGGCCACGAAGTGGGCCGCCTTGGAGAATCGGTCCACTATCGTGAGGATGGTCATCATACCCTGGGACGGCGGGAGGCCTGTGACAAAGTCCAGGCCAATGTGTGACCAGGGGCGATGAGGCACCGGAAGCGGCTGAAGGAGTCCTTGAGTCTTTCAGTGGTCTGCCTTGCCCCTGGTGCAGGTGGTACAGGCCTGAACGTATTCCCGGACGTCGGTTTCCATGGACGCCCACCAGAAGCGCTGCCGGACCACTGCCATGGTTCTTCACACCCCTGGGTGACAGGAGAGCTTGGAACCGTGACAGAAGTCCAGGACTGCAGCTCTGGCCTCTGGTGGGACGTACAGACGGTTCTTCGGGCCAGTCCCCGGGTCCAGGCTCTGTGCCAGGGCCTCCCTGATGGTCTTCTCCACGTCCCAAGTGAGGGTGGCCACGATAGTGGACTCAGGGATGATTGGTTCCGGTGGATCCGACAGCTCGGTTTTGACTCCTCTTTGCTAACCCGGGACAATGGCGTCAGATCTTTGGTTCTTGGTCCCGGGGTGGTAGGTGATCCGGATGTCAAAATGCCCGAAGAACAGTGACCAGCAGGCTTGCCTGGGGTTCAGCCGCTTGGTGGTCCTGATGTACTCCAGGTTCCGATGGTCCATGAAAACCATAAATGGTACTGCGGCTCCCTCCAACAGATGTCTCCACTCCTCAAGAGCCTCTTTCACCGCAAGGAGTTCCCGATTGCCCACGTCATAGTTCCACTCAGCCGGGGTCAACCTGCGTGAAAAATAGGCACATGGGTGGAGAACCTTGTCGGACTCCCCGCTCTGGGACAGCACGGCTCCTATCCCTGAGTCAGAGGCATCCACCTCAACCACAAACTGGTGGCTAGGATCGGGCTGCACCAGAACTGGTGCAGTCGAAAACCGACGTTTCTACTCCCTAAACGCGGCTTCGCACCAATCCGACAATGTGAAGGGGACTTTAGAGGAGGTCAGGGATGTCAGGGGACTAACCACCTGACTATAGCCCTTGATGAACCTCCTATACAAATTTGCAAAGCCAAGGAACTGTTGTAGTTTCCTACGGCTTGTCGGTTGGTGCCAATGTCTCACCGCTGCAACCTTGGCCGGATCAGGGGTGACGGAGTTGGAGGAGATTATGAACCCCAGCAAGGACAAAGAGGTGCGGTGGAACTCGCACTTCTCGCCCTTCACAAACAGCCGGTTCTCCAACAACCGCTGCAGGACCTGACGTACATGCTGGACATGGGTCTCAGGATCCGGGGAAAAGATGAGTATATCGTCCAGATATACGAAGACGAATCGGTGCAGGAAGTCCCGCAAGACATCATTTACCAAAGCTTGGAACGTCGCGGGGGCGTTAGTGAGGCCGAACGGCATGACCAAGTACTCAAAATGACCTAATGGGGTGTTAAATGCCGTCTTCCATTCGTCTCCCTTCCGGATCCGAACCAGGTGATACGCATTCCTAAGATCAAGTTTGGTGAAGATTTAGGCTCCATGCAGGGGTGTGAACACTGAATCTAACAGGGGCAAAAGGTATCGGTTGCGAACCGTAATCTCGTTCAGCCCTCTGTAATCAATGCATGGACGGAGTCCGCCGTCTTTCTTGCCCACAAAAAAGAAACCAGCACCCATCGGGGAGGTGGGAGTTCCAGATCAGACCGGCAGCTAATGAGTCCCGGATCTAGGTTTCCATTGATTCGCGCTCTGGACGTGAGAGATTGTACAGCCTGCTGGACAGGTACTCAATGCCCGGGATCAAATCAATGGCGCAATCATACGGACGGTGTGGGGGAAGAGTGAGTTCCAGATCTTTGCTGAAGACGTCAGCAAGATCGTGGTACTCCTCAGGCACCGCTGTCAGATTGGGGGGAAACTTAACCTCCTTATTAGCAGTCAAACCGGGGGGAACCGAGGATCCTAAACAGTCCCCGGTGGCAGGTTTCGCTCCACTGAGCCACAGCCCCAGCCGGCCAATCAATCCGGGATTGTGTTTAATCATCCATGGGAAGCCCAAAATTACGCGGGAGGTAGAAGGAGTCACATAAAACTCTGTCTCCTCCCGATGATTCCCAGACACTACCAGAGTTACTGGTTGTGTCTTGTGAGTGATTAAAGGAAGAAGGGTGCCTCTAGTGCCTGCACCTTCAATGGTGAAGGGAGTGCCACTAGAGGGAGCCCAACCTCCCTTGCCCATCTGCTATCCAGCAGATTCCCTTCCGACCCTGTGTCCACCAGTGCTGGGGCTTGAAGGGTTAGATCCCCACTCAGGATCGTAACTGGGAGACGTACAGAGATGCGTGTGTGTCCCCACGTGAATTTCTTGGCCCACCCTTAGCCCAGTTTCTAAGGGCGGGCAATTGGTGTTTAACCGCTTGGGGCAGTTTTTCTGAAAATGCTCACTTGAGCCGCAGATAAAACACTCCCTGCGGGCCAGTCTCCTCTGTCTATTGGAAGCTCTCAATTTAGCCCTGCTCGTGTCCATAGCATCGTCAGCAGGGGGAGCTGTAACGACACGGAGCGCTGAGGCTGTGGAGCGTGGGGAGGGCGGAACCTTTTCGGACCTGGAAGGGAGATGGGACGGCGCGTGCCCGGCCACGTCCTTCGTCTCGCTCCCGACGACATTCTTCTAACCGATTGTCTAATCGTATAACCAGTCGATGAGCCCGTCTAAGTCCCCGCGGCTCGTCCTTAGCCACCAGGTGCTCCTTTAGGACCGACAACGGTGCGGAGTGCAGCAGCATTCCAGCTGGACCTCGCAGCCACGATTCGGAAGTCGACTGCATACTCGGCTGCACTCCGATGCCCCTGTCTTTATAGACAGTAGCACTGGTTGAAGCGGTCTCGCCTCTATTTAGATGATCAAAAACCTGTTACCTCACAAACCCAGTATAAGTCGTTAGGAGCATGAATTCTGCTCCCGGAGCGCCGTTGCCCAGGCACGTGCCTCACATCGAAGCAAATTAATCACATAAGCCACCCGGCTGGAGTCTGACGCATACATGACCGGACGCTGTGCAAAGACAAGTGAACACTGCATCAAGAAGTCTGCGCACGTTTCCACACACCCTCGGTACGGTTCCGGGGGACTTATGTATGCTTCAGGGGTACGGTGGGGGGGGGGTTCATTGAGCGACCATTGGAATGTCTATATTCGGCACCAGGACAGCAGGAGGAGGAGCTGCAGCCGCGCCCTGTGCACGCGCTTCCACCTGTGCGGTGAGAGCCTCCATCCTACGATTGAGTATGACGTTCTGCTCGGTCATTAAATCCAACCAAGCAGTGAAGGAGGTGAGGATTGCTGCAACTCACCTACCACATCTCCTGCTGGCGCCCATGCACCCTGCTCTTCCATTGGTTGTTCAACTGATGGTTGACGCCACTCGGAATCCATGACGTTGGCGAGATATCCTGTGGGAAAGTGTAGTGACATGGACCCACAACAGGGGGCGTAAATTAACGGACAATGGATGAGCCAAAAGTTTAACACTTTACTGTTGTGAAATGTGCACAACGAAATACAGACAATTGCAGATTTTGGAATGCAGTCAAATATTCAAGGTGATGTGCAGGCAGGCTCGAGGATAGAAGATGTCTGTCCAGAGAAGAGCCGGATTCCCACACGATTTCCACTGCCAGCGGATCTGGAGTACACTGGCAGCACAAGTCCCGAGTCCCCAGGTGGCCACCGTCTCCGCTGTCAGATCTGGTATGCTGGCAGGAAACACAACAGGTTAATGGTGAGTGTGTGGGTACACACCCCAGTAATACAGTCAGCAAACAGTCTCTCCTTTTTCTGGTGGGAAAAAACACCTCCACCTCCGAAACAAGAAGACAGTTTATGCAGAGTCTGAGTCACTACTTATCGGAGTGAGGAGTGAAAGGCGTCACTCCTCCACCATCCGCGAACCCAGCCTCCAGCTTCAAGTAGCGAGGAATCAGGACACCTGCAGTTCAGAACAGTTCAGAAGAGACATCACGTGTGTTGGGCACCAAACACGGCTGAGAGTATTACCTAGAAGGTAATAAGACGATATCTCGGCAGCGAGGTGGAGATGCAGTCCGGCATTTATGGGGTTGATGATGATGATGATGATGATGAGTGGCACTGCCACTCCCGGCTGCTCCCTGGAGGTGGCTTGCCCTCTTGTGCCTGAAGCCCGCACTTCAGGCAGGGCGCCCTCTGGTGGTGGGCCATCAGTACCTCCTCTTCAGCGGCCCACACAACATTGGAACCCATTTAAAACAACAACAACAACAACAACAAAACCATTAGTTTATTCTCACTGTCCACATGCCGAAATCAGCCCGCATCAATTTGTATTTTTTATTTTGGCGAATTTCATTGACAGCGGTGCAAGCTGGTGCAAGAACCGGCACGCCCACTAGGGGGCGAGTATGCTTTGGCGGAAGACACCGAAGTTTATCGAGCCAGGCCCGGTGTCGCCGACCGAATGGTCCACCCTGCCTTCACTGCACGTGTAATCAGCCGCGGCTCACTGATTATCACCTCGTTTCTTCTTCAAACTGCACTCCAGTCATCATCTATCTCAGCGACAGATATCTGAAGCTTTTGTACAACAATCATTTCCACAGAATTCAGCATTATTTCATCACAACAGATACAGGAAGCAATTCAGAGTGCCGTGGCTCCACAAGCTGCTAGCTGATGCGTTCATGGCACGTCAGTCATTTCAATTACCTCGTTTCTGCTTAAAACTGACTTTAGAATGATTTTAAGAGGTTTTACCTTGTCATCTGATGGTAATATCCATTAATCCAGTTTATCACTTTGGGTGAAGAAACTGTCTCAGATGAGCGGCTGAGCGCCGAAATGACACCTATGCAGTGGAGGCAGGGCGGACAGTTGTTAGGGGCGGACTGTTCGGTCTGTGACTCCGGAACTTGCGGCTTGTTGTTATTGACCACCACACAGTCAGTTGCTCCATCTCACTCACACACAATATGCATGCTTATCATGCTACTAGCGTGCAGTACATTGACCGTATCAACAAGGAAACAAGATTTATTGAGAAAATTGCTAATATTTCAGTTCCTCACTTGATATGCAGGTGTTGCATGTGTCGTTTTTCAGGTTTGAAATGACGTATGTACCTGTTTTTAAGAGAAAAAAAAAAAAATCCACCCTCCTGCATCACTCTTTTCTTCTGTCAGGATGATAAACTAATGTTTTTTCTTGGGGCTTTAAATAATGTGGAAAATGGTGTGTACAAGGTCAAATGGGATTTGCCATGTGAATCGGCAACTTGACTTGAGTTGGGTGTCTCAAATCACTTTGCTTGCAGGCTTTGCCAAAATATCAATACCTGTATCAGTATTGTTGCGTGATGAAATCACTTTTTTGTCAGTTGAAGGTAGGTGTTTTTGAGAATATTCAACCGAGCACCATCACTACACTTTCATTCAGAAACACTGCATCCTCCAAGTGCTGGACAGCCTTCTGTATTAAATGCTGTCTCAGTGGATGCTTGAAAATGACAACAGTGAGGCCTGTGTGCCCTTTCAATGTTACACCCTTCCCCATGTACACTTTCTTTTCATGTAAATGTGTTTTCTTTTTTGACTGTTGGCCTAATGCTTCTAAATCTTCCATTGAGAATCTACTGGTAAATTTGAATTAAACTTCTGCACCTGTCCAATTATGATTAAATCATTTGGGAAAGAGGTGGATGCAAAATAAGCATTTGGATGATGAGAAACCTGCAGGCACGTGGATCTGCTGGAGGTCTAGTTACACTCAGCCATTTGTTTCATACTACATGGGGACTAGATAAATTGCAAAGCCCCTCCATGTCTTCTCAGCCCTAAGTATTAGTCACAACTTCCCTCTTGAAACCACCAACAAGATTTCCCACCAAGGATTGTTTTATGCTTAATTTTGTTAGACTTAATGAGATTTGACTAATTAATCTCCTCCTGGTTGGAGATCCCCTCTTTGTATTGCCTCAGCACTTACAGTCTCTTTAGCACATGCAGAGATTGCTTGTAGTGCTATTTCAGGCAAATAAACTTTTTCATTATGAAGACCAGGGACACTGAGTTACACAAGGACAGGCCGGTGTTGCTCTGTGGATTTCCAATTCGCGCTGAACTGCTCCACTGCATTTGTGATAGCAGTAGGTTTTAGAACCTGATTTAATATAAGAGCAGGAGTTCGTACATCAAGATCAGGCTGCAACTAATGGCTATTTTCATTATCGATTAATCTCACAATTAATTTTTTGATTAGATGATAAATCGCTGAGTTAGTAAATTGTCTAAACATTAGATAAAAGGTGCTTCTTTTGTCAAAACTGTTGTGAAAGTGTAGTGACACGGACCCACAACAGGGGGGCGCAAATGAACAGACAATAGGAGAAGTTAAATTTGAACACTTTACTGTTGTGAATGCCACAAACTCCACACAGCAGATTATAGAAATACAAAGTCAATTAATAAAGGTGTCGTGTGGGCAGGCTCGACGATAGGAGACGTCCGTCTGGAGAAGAACCGGAACCACACGATTTCCTCCGCCACCGAACCAGGAGGATACTGGAGCCGCCAGGTCCCGAGTCCCCCAGGTGGCCACTGTCTCCGCGTGTCGGATCTGGTACTGCTGGCGAAGAGCAAAAACAGTCAGGTGTGGGTGTGTGTACACCCCGTAACAAGGATGGTGGTTATTCCACCTCCACCTCTAATCACACGCTCGTGCAGCTCCTGTCTAATTACTTATCTGGCGGAATGCAGAGCGAAGCAGTTGCAGCATACGCCGGTCCTTCGGGAAGACAGCTGCAACAATGTATCTACTGAAAACAACGTTAGGACTTCTCAGGCTGAGAGAGTTACTCCCTTGGAAGAACGGATATCTCTGCGACGTGGTGGAGGTGTCGTCCATGCTTTTATTTGGGGTTGAGGCGCAGATGATTGGTGACAGCTGTCATAAGCCGATGAGTGACAGCTGTCAACCCTGGCTGCTTTTGGGAGGTGGCCGCGCCCTCTTCTGCCTGAAGCCCGCACTTCCAGACAGGGCGCCCTCTGGTGGTGGGCCTGCCGAGTACCTCCTCTCTGGCGGCCCACACAACAAAAACAAGATGTTCATGGTGACATCAAATCCTAACAGTGGAGATTAAGGAACTACGGGTCTTCACTGATCTGCTTGGTCCTGTGGATCCAAGTCCTGACCTGGGATTCAAGTTGGGTTTGGTCCTATTTTTGTTTATGTAACCCAGTTCAGATTAGGGTCGTTCTTTGTCCTCTTGTCAGAGTGTGTGTATTTCTAATACTGACGTTTGGTCATGTTGTGAATCATAATGATTAGAGAAGGAAAAGAAATTGGCCTTGTCGTAATTCAAGGGCTGCATCCTTTAAGACTGCGTCCCATGAAGATCATGCCCTCGAAACAACAGACGCCAGAACAATCATTCTGATATGAGACAGTCCAGGTCACAGGCATTTTGTTATTGTGGCATTATCTTCTCCCACCCTTTCAAAATACAACAGCCTAGTCATGCTGCTATGACGTATGCGGCCAACAAATACAGCCTTCAAACTCAGGGAAATGGAGGCAAAAATAAAACAAGTCAATCAATCAATCAATTTTTTTTTTATATAGCGCCAAATCACAACAAACAGTTGCCCCAAGGCGCTTTATATTGTAAGGCAAGGCCATACAATAATTATGTAAAACCCCAACGGTCAAAACGACCCCCTGTGAGCAAGCAGTTGGCTACAGTGGGAAGGAAAACTCCCTTTTAACAGGAAGAACCTCCAGCAGAACCAGGCTCAGGGAGGGGCAGTCTTCTGCTGGGACTGGTTGGGGCTGAGGGAGAGAACCAGGAAAAAAGACATGCTGTGGAGGGAGCAGAGATCGATCACTAATGATTAAATGCAGAGTGGTGCATACAGAGCAAAAGAGAAAGAAACAGTGCATCATGGGAACCCCCCAGCAGTCTACGTCTATAGCAGCATAACTAAGGGATGGTTCAGGGTCACCTGATCCAGCCCTAACTATAAGCTTTAGCAAAAAGGAAAGTTTTAAGCCTAATCTTAAAGTAGAGAGGGTGTCTGTCTCCCTGATCTGAATTGGGAGCTGGTTCCACAGGAGAGGAGCCTGAAAGCTGAAGGCTCTGCCTCCCATTCTACTCTTACAAACCCTAGGAACTACAAGTAAGCCTGCAGTCTGAGATCGAAGCGCTCTATTGGGGTGATATGGTACTACGAGGTCCCTAAGATAAGATGGGACCTGATTATTCAAAACCTTATAAGTAAGAAGAAGAATTTTAATTTCTATTCTAGAATTAACAGGAAGCCAATGAAGAGAGGCCAATATGGGTGAGATATGCTCTCTCCTTCTAGTCCCCGCCAGTACTCTAGCTGCAGCATTTTTGAATAACTGAAGGCTTTTTAGGGACCTTTTAGGACAACCTGATAATGAATTACAATAGTCCAGCCTAGAGGAAATAAATGCATGAATTAGTTTTTCAGCATCACTCTGAGACAAGACCTTTCTAATTTTAGAGATATTGCGTAAATGCAAAAAAGCAGTCCTACATTTTTGTTTAATATGCGCTTTGAATGACATATCCTGATCAAAATGACACCAAGATTTCTCACAGTATTACCAGAGGTCAGGGTAATGCCATCCAGAGTAAGGATCTGGTTAGACACCATGTTTCTAAGATTGTGGGGCCAAGTACAATAACTTCAGTTTATCTGAGTTTAAAAGCAGGAAATTAGAGGTCATCCATGTCTTTGTCTGTAAGACAATCCTGCAGTTTAGCTAATTGGTGTGTGTCCTCTGGCTTCATGGATAGATAAAGCTGGGTATCATCTGCGTAACAATGAAAATTTAAGCAATACCGTCTAATAATACTGCCTAAGGGAAGCATGTATAAAGTGAATAAAATTGGTCCTAGCACAGAACCTTGTGGAACTCCATAATTAACTTTAGTCTGTGAAGAAGATTCCCCATTTACATGAACAAATTGTAATCTATTAGACAAATATGATTCAAACCACCGCAGCGCAGTGCCTTTAATACCTATGGCATGCTCTAATATCTGTAATAAAATTTTATGGTCAACAGTATCAAAAGCAGCACTGAGGTCTAACAGAACAAGCACAGAGATGAGTCCACTGTCCGAGGCCATAAGAAGATCATTTGTAACATTCACTAATGCTGTTTCTGTACTATGATGAATTCTAAAACCTGACTGAAACTCTTCAAATAGACCATTCCTCTGCAGATGATCAGTTAGCTGTTTTACAACTACCCTTTCAAGAATTTTTGAGAGAAAAGGAAGGTTGGAGATTGGCCTATAATTAGCTAAGATAGCTGCGTCAAGTGATGGCTTTTTAAGTAATGGTTTAATTACTGCCACCTTAAAGCCTGTGGTACATAGCCAACTAACAAAGATAGATTGATCATATTTAAGATCGAAGCATTAAATAATGGTAGGGCTTCCTTCAGCAGCCTGGTAGGAATGGGGTCTAATAAACATGTTAATGGTTTGGATGAAGTAACTAATGAAAATAACTCAGACAGAACAATCGGAGAGAAAGAGTCTAACCAAATACCGGCATCACTGAAAGCAGCCAAAGATAACGATATCTTTGGGATGGTTATGAGTAATTTTTTTTCTAATAGTTAAAATTTTGTTAGCAAAGAAAGTCATGAAGTCATTACTAGTTAAAGTTAATGGAATACTCAGCTCAATAGAGCTCTGACTCTTTGTCAGCCTGGCTACAGTGCTGAAAAGAAACCTGGGGTTGTTCTTATTTTCTTCAATTAGTGATGAGTAGAAAGATGTCCTAGCTTTACGGAGGGCTTTTTTATAGAGCAACAGACTCTTTTTCCAGGCTAAGTGAAGATCTTCTAAATTAGTGAGACGCCATTTCCTCTCCAACTTACGGGTTATCTGCTTTAAGCTACGAGTTTGTGAGTTATACCACGGAGTCAGGCACTTCTGATTTAAAGCTCTCTTTTTCAGAGGAGCTACAGCATCCAAAGTTGTCTTCAATGAGGATGTAAAACTATTGACGAGATACTCTATCTCACTTACAGAGTTTAGGTAGCTACTTTGCACTGTGTTGGTATATGGCATTAGAGAACATAAAGAAGGAATCATATCCTTAAACCTAGTTACAGCGCTTTCTGAAAGACTTCTAGTGTAATGAAACTTATTCCCCACTGGGTAGTCCATCAGAGTAAATGTAAATGTTATTAAGAAATGATCAGACAGAAGGGAGTTTTCAGGGAATACTGTTAAGTCTTCTATTTCCATACCATAAGTCAGAACAAGATCTAAGATATGATTAAAGTGGTGGGTGGACTCATTTACATTTTGAGCAAAGCCAATAGAGTCTAATAATAGATTAAATGCAGTGTTGAGGCTGTCATTCTCAGCATCTGTGTGGATGTTAAAATCGCCCACTATAATTATCTTATCTGAGCTAAGTCAGACAAAAGGTCTGAAAATTCACAGAGAAACTCACAGTAACGACCAGGTGGACGATAGATAATAACAAATAAAACTGGTTTTTGGGACTTCCAATTTGGATGGACAAGACTAAGAGTCAATCTTTCAAATGAATTAAAGCTCTGTCTGGGTTTTTGATTAATTAATAAGCTGGAATGGAAGATTGCTGCTAATCCTCCACCTCGGCCCGTGCTACGAGCATTCTGACAGTTAATGTGACTCGGGGGTGTTGACTCATTTAAACTAACATATTCATCCTGCTGTAACCAGGTTTCTGTAAGGCGAATAAATCAATATGTTGATCAATTATTGTATCATTACTAACAGGGACTTAGAAGAGAGAGACCTAATGTTTAATAGACCACATTTAACTGTTTTAGTCTGTGGTGCAGTTGAAGGTGCTATATTACTTTTTCTTTTTGAATTTTTATGCTTAAATAGATTTTTGCTGGTTATTGGTGGTCTGGGAGCAGACACCGTCTCTACGGGGATGGGGTAATGAGGGGATGGCAGGGGGAGAGAAGCTGCAGAGAGGTGTGTAAGACTACAAGTGTAATGTCTTTGGTACTGGACGTCCTCGGAGAATCTTTTGGTACTGGTGGAATGACTTTGTCAAAATAAGTAGTTGATTAGGGACTCTTAGCTTTTTTTTTATGTGAGTTATGAGGTGCATTTTTTTTTTAATTCAACAATGATCCAGCACACATGTGCTTTGTTTTTATGGATTCCAGTGACTGGAAAAAGGCAAGTAGATGCCAAAATGTCACTTTTGGGAGATAAGGATGGATTGCAGTTCAGCCTGGGTGATGGATGTGGCAATACACAGTACAACCACATGCTCATAAATCTGATCTCACCTCTCTTTGGGTCTGTTTGGGCTGGCCAGATTTTAAGACACAGGTTCATTGTTCTTATGGGGTTGCATTAAGATCGGGCCCATCTTTAAACACTTTGTACATTTAAACAATATGTACATTAAGATCAAAGATAGGTAGACTTTCCTGAGATCTCTTCTGCAGATCCATACCTGGAATCAGAGTATGTTTCGTAGTTTTCCTGCATAAATAACTTAAACGTTTGATAACTTACAGATCAATTAAAGAGTATCTTTCTCGCCAAATGAAGCTTTTAGCTCTAAATCTAGATGTTGTGTGCATTGCATAGATGATGTTCTGTCACCCCCCCCCATCAGCCACTGCTGGAGAAATAGTTACAAACCTCTTTACCTCAGCTATGTAACACACCCTGAACACATCAAAACTTTGTAAATTGTGGTGATTCTCACAGTTTTAGGTTTAAATAACTGATATGTTTCCTCGAAAAAAAAATTATTTCCAAACTGAGAAGTGTTTGATCATTCATATGTTGTAGTACAATTTTTGAAGTGCAGAGTGACAGAACTTCATTGACGAAACACAAATATGTTCCATGATACACATCCCTAATAATAATCCTTGCATTAGCTGTGAGGCAGTGCTAAAACGGAAATGTTAAAGGGTATGACCGGTAGCTTAAAGTAGAGAGGCCATTCAGGTCATTGTTGACAGCAGCCGCTTGCCCTGCTTTTGTGGACGACCCTCTGGGAATTTTTCACTGACTATTGTGAAAGCCAGCCTTCCATTTCCCTTCTGAGCCTTGGACACCCATGCCAACTCTGCTGCTTAGTTCCTCAGCCAAAAAGTGCATTATACCCCTCCCCCACCGACCCCACCCCCCCAAACACACACACCCACCCATGCCTGTGTGTCCATTGTAGCCCAGTACCCCATCCCCACCTAATTTATGCAGACACACATTAGATCCAACCTCGTCAGCCCCTGTACCACGGCCCTTGGGTGGGCGAGTGGGCAGTGTGCCCATTTCAGATGTGAGTGCTTCCTTTATGAAGGCTGATCGGGTTTTCTGATCGGGTTTCTACCACCTGTCATTCAGATTAGGGGGCAAGAACTGTATGGCAGTGAGGAGGTGGAGTGAGGGGTTGGGGGGTTCAGAGGAAAGATGTTGAAGTCTGTTTCAGTAGTACTTCACAGTAATATATTTTAAATTTAGGCAGTGGTGACACTACCATTTATATCAGGAATTCAGTGTCACATTAATGGAGCAGATAAGTATGACTTTTGGCCAGAATTGTTCACTTGGTGATACAAGCATCAGATTTGGCATGAATGTTCTTGATAAATCAGTGTTTGAAAAAAAAAAAAGTGCTAGCCACTTGAAAATCCAATATGGTGGCCAAGTAGGGGTCAATAAAGAATTACACAGGGGTCAAAATTTAGAAATGCTCCAGTTATATTGAAAAGCATAACACAGTTTTTGTCTGATCATAAATATTCCAAAAAGGTGTAGTTTGGACTATGTATGACTGAATGTTATGGGGTTAAAAGCATTAAGAATAGATAGATAGATAGATTTATTGTCATTACAACAAGTGCAACATAGTTACAAGTGCAACAAAATTATCTTCACACCCAATCACCTCAGACAAAAATACAGCAATTAATCCACAGTTATTACGAGTTGAACATAATAATGGCACACATCAGAATTAAAACAACCATACATATACATTTGATTGTTTATGTACGCTAAACTTTAAGACAGTCCGTCATCCAAATTGAGGCAATGTGAGTGTGGGGTGGCCGCAACAGTACCCCGCACAGCTGTAAGCTCGGGGGGAGTGGCAGGGCAGAGGCAAAGGGCAGGGAGGGGGGCATGCGTCATGTGTGCAGATGAGATGAGTTTGTGTCAGTCAGATAATGATAATCAGTCAGAATAGTGACAAAGGTCAGTTTCAATTTGTACAGGGGTTAAAAGTTAAAGTTGTTCCAATTTTTGTAAAATGTGATGCAGATTATTGGTTAAGGTTTTTAAAAGGAATAGTTTGCACCATGTATCATGCTCAGTTGTCACATTACATGGTAAGGGCTCCTTCACACATTGTATGAATGTGGTCGAATTGCGCATGAAGCAGGAATTGTATGCAATGCATGTAAAGTCAGGGCTGCCCCCAACACCTTGGACACCTGTTGATACAGCTATTTGCGCACCCCAGCGCTGTGAGAGCCCATCGAACCCTCTCGCAGCTGGTGTTGGCCAAATTCCAGGTTACACACACGAACATCCGACACCGCTCACTTGCACTTAGAAAATGTGTGGCCATTTGCGCTATTAGCACGACAACAGTCAACAGACGATCACTTTCGAGCTGGCTGTGAAATTTGCCTAAGTGCCCCCACAACTGTGGAGCTGCATAGTACACATGTGGTGTGCCTGAGTGTTGGCTCCCCCCACAACACATGTGTGTGTGCTTGCTGTCCTCACGTGGAAATACATAAAAACATATATTGCTTTTGCAACGGGCTAGAAAGTGTGCACAATGGAAGCTGTCCCAGCTGTCACTCGATCTTCAATCAAGCGCTCCTGCTCAGACTCCACCCTCCTGCTCACGTCACGGGCTTCCTGCTCACGCTCACAGGGCTTCTTGTCCATGTTCAACGTTAGCTCTGCTGTTAGAACGGTATTGTGACCACCAGCGAAAAACTCGAAGTAAGTCCTGCGGCTATTGTAATGATTGGAACACCGCTGTCGAAGTCCAGTAGCTCGCCTTTGTGACCTGTAAGATCTGCGGCTGCAGTACGGCTGGTGGGTTGCGGTCGACGCTTGCCTGAGACGCTGCTGTTAGCATGCGTCAACCATTTCAGGGGCGGTTGGATCTGTCGTGTTGCTGCTGCTGGATACCATCGTTGTCTTTCGTCAGCTGCCATCAGATCCATTGAGACCGCTGCTACTTCTGCTGCTGCTGGGAGATTTGCAGTGGTCTTTTGTCGACTTGCCTCGAGGGGTGCTTATACCGCATCGGCCTGTTTTGAGGCCTACTAAATCTGCGGCTGCTGCTTGTTGGACCTCCTGCTGTCGGTGTCGTAGGTTCGCCTTCAGGACCCGTCAGCTATGGCTCCAAAAAAGGGTACTGTGTTTATGGAGGAAGAACTTGAGGACATTAGAAAAATGTTAAATGAGATGTCAGCACAAATGAAGCCCATTAAAGAAGTGGCTGATCAACTGAAAATTATTTCACAACAACAAAAAAAAAATATTGGAATTAACAAAACAAGTTGTTGAATTACAAAAGGCAAATGAAGAGAAAGACAAATCATTAAAACTTATGGAAAATCGAATTGCAGAACTTGAACAACAGACTAGGTCAAATGACCTTCTCATTACAGGTTTGGACATTAAGCCTCGAAGTTATGCAAGAGCGGTGGCTTCAGGAAGGGAGCCCTCTGAAATGGACAACCTCTCTGTAGAGGAACAGGTGATTTCACTTTTGAAGGACAAAGGAATTTTAATAAACCCTAATGATATCGATAGTAGTCACCTTTTACCGCAGAGGTCAAAATCAACCTAAAGTCATATTATTGAGGCTTACAAACAGGAAACAGAAGTTTGCAATTCTAAAACAAGCAAAGAATTTAAAAGGAACGAATGTATATATAAATGAATACTTGACCAAGAAAAATTCAGATTTAGCAAGACAGGCACGATTTTTAAGAAAACAAAACAAGATACAGGCTACATGGACATTTAACTGTAAAGTTTATATTAAATTAAATGGAACACCTGAAGAAGCTAAAACCTTATGGATTAAAGATGAACATGATCTTAGTAAGTTTAACTGATGTAAGTTGTGAAGTAATACATAAAGAAATGTACTGGTTGATTGTGATGATGGAGGAAAATCTGTATATAATATAATGAACACGGTTAATAATCAGTTTATTTCTGCCAAGGAGCTCTGTTTGAACCTGAATCAGATCCAGATTCTTTTTTTAGTGACAATATCGAGCGACAATGTAATTATTTACAGAAGAACAATTTAATTATAAAATTAAATATGGAGATTTTTCAATAATACATTTAATAGTAGAAGTCTTTCTCAGAATTTTCAAGGAAAATGATTGTTTAGATACATTAGAAAAAGTTTTCAGTGATCGCTATATCAGAAACATGGTTAACTGATGTCAATCAAGATCTTGTACAGTTGGAAGGTTATCAATTGTTTCAGGTAAATCGACAGAAGAGAAGAGGCGGGGGTGTGGCATTATATGTAAGGTCTGATTACAACTGTAAATTAGTTCACAATATGTCATTCACAGTTGATAATATCATGGAATGTGTTACGGTTAAAATTACATCCATAAATTCAAAAAATACGGTTGTTAGTTGTTTATACAGAGCTCCCGGAGCAAATATTGATACTTTTGAACAAGTAATTATGGGAATGTACAACAAAATAAATAAGAATTCACATTTATTTATCTGTGGTGATTTTAATATCGATTTTCTAAATCCTCACAATCATCCACAAACCACATCATTTATAAATTCTTTATATTGTTTGGGAGTATTTCCGACCATCATTCATCCAAGTAGAATAACTGTGAATTCAACAACCCTTATTGACAATATTTTAACTTATGTCATATCTGGTAATCTCAGTGCGGGATTGCTGGTAAATGATATAGTGATCACCTGCCAGTATTTACTGTTTTTGCATCACATGATCGAGTTTTCAAAGGATTGTAATAGATTGAGTAGAAATGTCACACCAATAACTGTTGATAATTTAAGGGTGGATTTATTATGCCAGAATTGGAATGATGTTTATGTTGATGATGTTGATGAATCTTATGATGGTTTTATTTCTATCATTTCTAAGTTATACGATAAACACTGTCCTCTTGTTAACAAGAATATACTAACCGATACAGCAATAAACCATGGATAACCAAGGGTCTTCAGAGGGCATGTAAAAAGAAGAACTTACTGTATAAACAATTTATAAATCGAGATCAAAGGAAGCTGAAAGTAAATATAAAATATATAAGAATAAAGTAATTCATATTATGAGATTTAGTAAGAAAAAGATATATAGTGACTTACTTGTTAAAAATAAGAATAATATAAAAAATACATGGAATATTTTAAATGAAGTAATAAAAAGAACAAAAATGGTAGAGATTATCCTTCTTTTTTTCTTTCCAATAATACTGTTATAGAAGATAATGAGACTATTGCTGACCATTTTAATGAATATTTTGTCAATGTAGGTAAAAGTCTTGCCAGTAATATTGATTCATTGAGCGTTAAATCTTTTGAAAATAAGATAACATTTAATAAATCTGTCAATGTTTGTTGGTGGAACAAATGAAAAAGAAATAATTGATCTGGTGCAGAATTCTAAAAGTAAGAAATCAAAGGACTTCAATAATTTGGATATGGCTTTGTTGAAAAAATCATTGATTGTATAGTAAAACCTTTTACTTATATTTGTAATATATCATTAAGTTTTGGTAAATTCCCTTCACAGATGAAGATAGCCAAAGTAATACCTTTGTTTAAAACTGGTGACAAACACACACTTTTTCAAATTATAGACCTATTTCACTTTTACCCCAATTTTCTAAAATACTAGAAAAAATTTTGTAAAAAGACTGGATAATTACTTCCTAAGTATGAGATACTCTGTGAAGACAATATGGATTTAGAAAATCTAGGACTACTTCACATGCATTGATGGATTTCGTGGAAAATATAGCGACTGCAGTCGATAACAAGCAATATACAGTAGGTATTTTTTTTATTTACAGAAAGCGTTTGACACTGTAAATCATGAAATATTGCTAACTAAATTACAGAAATATGGAATCAGAGGATTAGCATATGACTGGATAAATAGTTATTTACATGGTCGGTACCAGTATGTTCAATACAATAACATTGATTCCGAACTTCGGGAAATTACGTGTGGGGTGCCCCAGGGTTCGGTCTTAGGTCCTTTATTTATTTTATATATAAATGATATATGTTATGTGTCACGGGTACTGAGGTGTGTTCTTTTTGCAGATGACACAACTGTATTTTGCAGTGGTGATAATCTTGAACAGCTTCTTGACACGGTGGTAAACGAACTGGATAAATTTAAGGCTTGGTTTGATGCTAATAAATTGTCACTTCATCTTGGGAAAACCAAATGTATGATTTTTGGAAATAAATTTGTGCCTAAATGTAAAAGTGTAACCATTAACAATATGGAAATACAGATAGTAACTGAGAACAAATTTCTAGGTGTTATAATTGACAATAAACTCAGCTGGAAACCTCATATAAATTATATAAAATTTAAAATGTCAAAATCTATCGCTATCATGTACAGGGTCAAGGACATATTGTCCCAGGATGGGCTACTTAGATTATATTATTCTTTAATTGTACCATACATGACACATTGTATCGAACTCTGGGGTAATACTTACAAATCAAATACCAATCATGTATTTCTTTTACAAAAACATGCCATCAGAATCATCTGTAATAAACCTTATCTTGAGCCAACGCATTCTGTTTATGACTTTAAATTTACTGAAATTTAGAGATTTAGTGGATTATATCACCATACAAACTTTGTACAAAGCTAATAACCAGGCCTTGCCACTTTATGTCCAGAGCCTGTTCAAGATCAGGAAATCTGAATACAGTTTACGAGGATGCATGGTTTTTAAGAAGCCTCCCGTACGTACTAATGTCAAGGGTTTTTGTGTTTCAGTTAAACAAATGTCCTGTGGAAATTAGATTATGTAGTTCTTTTGTCTGTTTTAAGAAACATTATAAGAAATTAATAATTTCTGTATATAAAGAAAATCATAAATAAAAAAAATAATAAAATAAAAAAAGATGTATAAATTTGTGGATGTATGTATTTAATTTGCTTATTTGTATATATAGGAGTGTGAGCATAAGTGTAATTATATGTTGGACTTGGACTTTTGGGATGGGGTATGAGGGGTGGGTAATTTATAAGCTTTGCTTCTTCCCACCCCCTTTTCAGGCCACGGTGTTAATTGGTCTTGTTTTTTTGATTTGTTTGATATGTTGTCTTTATGCTGCTGTGTGTTGCTGAAATAAATTCTATTCTATTCTAATGGAACATCAGTTCATGTGGACATGCAGCAGGTGATCTGAATGTCACGTCTGTCTGACAGGAACCGTGTGCCCTGTGAGCGGCACACCACATGACTACTGTATATGACAAGCCAACAGTGTGACAATACGCCAGTTTCAGTCACGTATCTGCAGAAATACGCCAACAAATGCTGTTTGGTCAGTTTTCATGGCGCTTTTTCAATAAAAAAAAAAAAAAAACGTTTATGTCCTTGTTGATTTCAGGAATTTTTCTGTAGTGATAAAGTTTCTTGCTGACAATCAAAACTTTTGTAAATCGCAGGTTTGAATCCTTCTTGTGCACACCCATTGACCCGACATGCTTGTGCATGAAACCGTCGCAACGTGTTCGTTCACGCCTGCCCGTCGGCTCAATGTTTTCGTGGTTCGCTCATACGAGCTGTTCTGCCATGATTCACCCTGATCTGTATTTATTCCAGCCCAGTCTCACGTTTTTTTTTCGTGCTTCCATGACGAAATGAGTAAAATTTTCGTGACTTTTTTTTAACTCACTATTCCTAACCCTACTCTTACCCCGACCCTAACCTTAACCATAACCTAATCTTACCCTTTCTCCCCACCCTAACCATAACCACCCGCCCCCCCCCCCCCGCTTCACTTTTAATTTCGTGCAGCCATCACGGAATGAATTAGAAAAATGAGGCGCTTTTCATTACAATATCACAAACTAATAGATTAATGTATATTTCATGCTGATGAATCACGACTTGCCGTGAGACCAGGTTGCTTATTCATACTATGTGTGAAGGGGCCCTAACATATGTTACATGCCATAGATTCAATGTACGTCGACATTGTTTGACATTTACTTTGCAAACCAAGCATTCAACACAGTCAAAACTAGTTCAACCAATAATTTTCACCACCTTTTACCAAAATTGTAGCAACTTTAACTTTTGACTCCTGTACAATCTGAAATTGACCTTTGTCACCATTTTTAAAGTTTTTACTCCATAACTCTATAACATTTTACAGTTTGTAAACAGATGGTTTGTCCATTATAGAAAGTTTTATCTGACCGGCCTGTTTTCATTGTGCTTAACTCAGGTTTTGATGTAAGCCAGATCAAAGAGATTAAAACAAAATAGAGGTTAAATGCCTTATACGTATATCTGCATGTCCAGTTTGTAGACACAGATCTCAGTTTGTCTTGCAGTCTTTCTTTATGCACAAGTTAGTTTTTCCAAGTATGAACAGGTGTAATTGAGAATTTAAAACGAATATCATACCAGTGGAATACTGAAACTCAGAGACAGCTTGTATTACAACCCGAACTGTGACCTGGCCTGGCCAGGCCTGCTTTTGTGTCAGCAAAATAGCTTAAAAACGCACAAATTAAAACTAAATTTGCTGCAACATAGACCCTTCATCAAATAAAAGTGTGTTTGCTTTAAGATGAATCTAATCTCGCATAATGTTTTCTTGATATTGCGATAATATCTTCCATTGATTTGCATGTGATTTGCAACATTGATGAAACAGCGCCCCCACCATCACTTACGTACACTACAGACAGATCGTGGCAGATGAATGCAGTGTGCTCAAAGTTTCCCCAACTTCTGCAAGACAGCAGAATAGAATCCTAACTTTTGATTAGCTTTGCAGTTTTCACTTGTCCCACCTTTTGGGAATTTAATGAAACATTGAGAAATAGACACATTTTCTTATTAAAGCGATATATCCACAGCTTTCGTTCCGATCCCCCGGCAACTAGGGGGGCCTCCAATAGAACCTACCTACCACACGCTCAGTCGTACCCTCTGAGCCGCGCAGAGCTGGATAAATACCATCCCTTCAGTGCCTCTGTGTTAGCAGATTGCTGGAGGTGGGCAGCCTGCTGTGAGGCCTGACCACACTCCCACTGTTCTGGAGTGGCTCTAAGTGAAAGATCAGGTGTCCAGCTCTGAATGCTTGATTGAACTTAATTTTTTTACATGTGCGCCGTGCCTCCACTGCGACACTGTAGGCTCGCTGTAGTTCAGACAAGGCCAACCAGTCGATTGCTCAAAGGAATTCAAGTCACTGCAGCTCTCTGTCCTCCTGTGTCAGTGGCATTATTGAAAATTGTAATCGGATGCATTTTGTTCACCAGTGGTTGAGTTTCAAGTAAAGAAAGAGAAAGTTACAAATTGTTATTTTTACCCAAGGTAATCGAATATGACTATCGGGTTATTGCAAAAATTTTGCATCCGTCCGTCTGTCCACCTGTCCAGTCCTGTTACTGCCAAAGCCTTCAAATTCACAGGGAACATTCTTGGGACACAGATCTAGGACAAGTTCAAAGATGGCTAACCTTAACATATTTGAAGAGGTATGACGTACAGCGGCACTGTGACGTCCGTGGCAGGTCTCTCTAAAAACACTTCATTTATGTATATAACATGGATGTCATTTATTTGGTAAAAGCTAGCAAAAAATAAACACTTCTAAAACTGAAAATGCTGTTTTTGGAACCTAATCACACATCTAAAGTGATTTATAAGACATTTAGCGGATGCTAGGTGGTGATGGCACAGGTTGGTAGCTAACTGCAAACTCCATTTCATTTTGTGTGTAAATATAACCTCTTTGTCATATATTATGTAAAAGCTAGTGAGAAATAAGCACTTCTAAAACTGAAAACATTACCTGATGACACCTCTAGAGTGATTTACAAGACATTTCGCGGATGTCAGTGTGCACTCTAACTTCTGCTAACTCAAAGCTAACTTCTGTTTTTGTCAAAAGCTCATGAATGTAAATATTGTTTATGATTGATTGATTGATAGAGGGGCTTCATTGAACATGTACAAATTGTAAGTAAGACAAGAGGATCTTAACAATTAAGGTAAATAACAATAAATGTTAATGTATAATTGCGTATATATATATATATATATATATATATATATATATATATATATATATATATATATATATATATAATATATATATATATATATGCAAGAGGTTTTACAATGTGACTGCCTAGTTTCCCTGAATGACTTTAAGCTTAAAGACTTAGAGGCAGCTTCTTTGATTTGTCAATGCTTTTAATTCAGTGCAATGAGTTGAGTTAGGTGCAGTTTTTAAATTTGTTACTCATATTCTTTTTACTGTATGTGTTCTTGTGATGTTATTCTTTTTATGTTATGGCTGTAATCATGCTTATTTTATGTTGCTGCCTGTCTTGGCCAGGTCTTCCTTGAAAAAGAGGTTTTTAATCTCAATGGGACCTCCTGGTTAAATAAAGGTTAAATAAATAAACAACTGCAAATTATAAAGAAGACAATGCTCACATGGCTGAGGGTATTTTAGCATTGTGTTATATTGTCTTTTCATGATGAAGGTTACATACAAGCTATAATATTTTGCTCCAAATTTTGAATTGATGTGAATCAGCTTTAATGGCTTTAATCAGCTTTAGTGCTTTTTTATTATTATATTCAGTTATTTTGTTGCGATTACGATTAATTGGGAAATCATACAGTGTGGTTTATTGAAGGCAAACTGCAGTTGTTTAAGCTTATTTTCTGTGTAAGAAGAGAAGAAGAAGCTGTTGTCAGCCTGAAATCAGGTCAGCTACAAGTTTAGCTCTTTCAAAGATGCAGGAAAAAAATAAAAAAAAATCTACACATGCACAGAAAACATGCTCAAACAAACGTACAACAAAGTCCATTAAACCCACCAACCTCACTTTCAATGTGTTTCTGAAGCAACATAGATTTACAATATCTTGAAATGTTCTTTATGTCAGATTTGCAAGAAGTGAGCTTCCCACAATGCATTGTGCAGCATTACAATATATGTAGATAATGCAGTCTGCAACTGTAGTGTCATTGGATGCTCAAAAAGACAGTGTGATGAAAAGTGATTTACACAAATCAATATACTTTTGTTTTAGTTAAAATCGATATTATATCAAAGGGGGAAATTGCCACCTCCTGTTCTACTGCAATATTTGAAGTTTAGCTTGTCGTTAATGTTGTAGCTGTTGTTAATACTTGACTTTCTTGATCGCTTATATAGGCCTTGTAGGTCATTGTTTAAACATTTCAATTGTTACCTTCAATAATCTTGTCATTTTATATGAGTCTATGAAAGTTTGTTTTTATTCTCTGGGCATTTTATTTACACATTTGTTTAAAAAAATGGTCTTTCATTTGATTAATTCCTGTGAACATTCTACAAATATCTGGTCAAGTCCTTTATTTTAAAAATGCTGCTGTTAAGCCTCATTTAAAAAAAACACCCCCCCCCCCCCAACAAGAACCCCAATCTTGACTCATGCATTTTTGCAGTTGGAGACAATATTTAATCTAACTTTTTATTGCTAAGGTTTTAGCGAAAAGTAGTTGCCAAACAGCTTAGCTGTCAAAGCTGAATTTTGTGGCGAGTCCACTCTACTGAAACAACAGTGCCAAGTGATACTGGAAGAACTGATTCAAGACACCATTCAATTTTGTTGATGATGGACCATATCCCCACTTTTGATACTGTGGCGTCTCTAGCTTCCATCTGACGCAAAGCACACAGTGTTGTTGCAAATTTCCACCCGACACAGTTGTCATTTTTACACCTAGTGTCTACATCCCATAAATCACAATAACACTTCCAGTCTTGTGGGCATGTTGCTCTTAAAGTAATATGTGGTCAGCTGCTGCACTGAATTGTTCACGTGGTCCCTCATAAGAAACTATATGTGCCCTAGATCACAAAAACTTGGTCTAAAGACCACTGCTGTGTATTTCTTTATTTATAAAAGCACAATATTTAGACCTGCCATACATAAGTGGGTTCACAGTGCATGTACACCTCACTTGCCTGCATGGTAGCATATATAACCACTCTGGGGGAGGAGGAATCTCTCTCTCTCTCTCTCTAATTTTCAATGTCAGTTGTGCTTTATTGACATGGGAAACATGCGTTTACATTGTCAAAGCAAGTGTTAGGGCCCCTTCACACATGTTGTATGAATAAGTACAGCTCAGGGCGACTCACAGCGGAACAGCTCGTGTGAGCAAACCACAAAAACATTGCGCCAACGGGCAGGTGTACACAATGCCGCTGCCACAGTTCATGCATGCGGGAACACAGTGTGAGCATCAACCACATTGTGTAACTGCTGTGAATAAAATAATAAAAAAAATACATACTGCCACGGTTTTGTGCACATGGGAACACAGTGCGAGCAGCTACAACACATCACTGATGTGGAGAACCAATAAAATAAAAAAAATAAAAAATAAGCCCCAGCTGTATAATTAGTGAATATCACTGGGTTGATAGAAATAATACATAAAATGGGGATGCAGAACCCCATGGTTAAATAACTCGGGTTAAAAAAATGCAACTCATGGGATTTGAACCTGTAAGCTCTGATTACCAGACGGAAACTTTCCCACTGCGCTACCATTGCTGGCCTGTAATCAGTGCAGAAAAATGCCTAAAATCAACAAGGACATGGACGAGGTGCGCTGTGTCCGGCCACTGCAGCCCGGCACAAAGGCAAAACACGTTTTATATATTTCCATGTGAGGACAGCAGGCAGAGACACATGCCTCATGGAGAAATGTTGTAACTTCATGTTCTTCCAAACATGGAACATGTTCTCGAGATGGGATGTCCAGGAGCAGAGATCTTTACAGCTGCGATTGTGAGTGGACACACCCACCCTGCCCGTTCAGTGCCCAGACCAACGTGTCAGTCTCTGATATGTGGTCATTCATCTTCATTATTTGTTATGTAATTGCATATGTAGGTATTGTCGTTATTTATATAACTATTCTGGCAGTGGTTTCTGTGTTTGTAATGTGTGCACTGAGCCGTCATCCAGCTGTCTGTGTGCTGTGATAATGTGACAGGCACCTCCCTGTGCTGTATGCGATCAGACCTCGCTGTCTGGCCCCCATGTGATCATATCTGTACATACAGTGGTATATAAAAGTTTGGGCATCCCTAATAATTTTCCTGATTTTCCTTTATAAATCATTGGTTGTCTGGATCAGAAATTTCAGTTAAATATATCATATAGCAGATGAACACACTGATATTTGAGAAGTGAAATTAAGTTTCTCGTATTTACAGAAAGTGTGCAATAATTATTTATACAAAATTAGGCAGGTGCATAAATTTGGGCACCCTTGTCATTTTATTGATTTGAATACATTTAGCACTAATTATTGGAACATAAAATTGGTTTGGTAGGCCACGAAAAATCTCAGATAAGCTGAAGCGAAGGATGATAACAGTCATAGTCAACCCACAGACCTGCTCTAAAGAACTACAACATGATTTTGCTGCAGACAGTGTCTCTGTGCATCATTCAACTGTACAGCGCACTTTGCACAAGGAGATGCTGTATGGGAGAGTAATGCAGAGGAAGCCTTTTCTGCATACATGCCACAAACAGTCGCTTGAAGTATGTTAAAGCACATTTGGACAAACCAGCTTCATTTTGGAATAAGGTGCTGTGGACTGATGAAACTAAAATTGAGTTATTTGGACATAACAAGGCCTGGAAAAAGAACACAGCATTCCAAGAAAAACACTTGCTACCGACAGTAAAATTTGGAGGTGGTTCCATCATGTTGTGTGGCTGTGTGGCCAGTACAGGTACTGGGAAGCTTGTTAAAGTGAGGGTCAAATGGATTCCAGTCAATATCAGTAGATTCTTGAGAGCAATGTTCAAGAAATAGTGACAAAGTTGAAGTTGCGCTGGGGCTGGATCTTTCAACAAGACAACGACCCTCAACACTGCTGAAAATCTACTAAGGCATTCATGCAGAGGAGCAAGTACAATGTTTGGGAATGGCCATCTCAGTCCCCAGACCGGAATATTATTGAAAATCTGTGGTGTGATTTTAGTCGGGCTGTCCATGCTCAGAAACCAACAAACCTGACTGAACTGGAGATATTTTGTAATGAAGAATGGTCCAAAATACCTTCAACCAGAATCCAGACTCTGATTGGAAGCTATAGGAAGTGTTTGAGGCTGTTTTCTCTGCAACAGGAGGATCTACTAAATATTGATGTTTTTCTGTTGGGGTGCCCAAATTTATGCACCTGCCTAATATTGTTTAAAGAATTATTGCACACTTTCTGTAAATCCTAGAAACTTCATTTTGACATCAAATATCAGTGTGTTGTCTGCTATATGATATATTGAACTGAAATTTCTGATCCAGACAACTAATTTTATAAAGGAAAATCATGAAAATGATCAGGGGTGTCCAAACCTTTGCATACAACTGTACACATAAGCATTTTACGCAAGTGTGCTCCCCCGCACGACAGATGTGTTGCGGGGAGGGGGCGACACACATGCACATGTGCACACATGCACATGTGCAAGACACATGCACCACATGTGTGTGGCTTTTGCAACTCCACAGTCATGGGGCACTTAAACAAATTTCACATCCAGCTCGACAGTGATTGTCTGCTAATTCTTTTTGTGGTGGTCACACATTTTCTAAGTGCCAAATTAGCGGTGTTAGATGTTCGTGTGTGTCAGTTGGAATTTGGCCGACACCTGCCGTGAGAGGGTTCGATGGGCTCTCACAGTGCACACTCTGTCTTTCAGCCGCTGGTGTGCACAAATATTTGTAGCAGCAGGTGTATGAGGCGTTGGAGGCAGCTACGATTTTACATGTTTTGCATACGATTCCTGCTTTGTGCGCACTTCATGCGCAAGTTGACCACATTCGTACTATGTGTGAAGGGGCCCATAGATGGAGAAAAATTAAATAAAAAATTAAGAAGGTGCAAAAACAGTTAACGATATTCTACAGTTAATGTGTAATGTGTAAACAGGAGATGTGGGATTGAAATAATAGTAAAAATTGTGCTTTTGGTGTATTAATACACTATCCTATAAAATGTGTTAAACATAGATAAAGTGACATAGTGGTTAAATCTCCTGTTTTGGGTTTATGGTAGTTTATGTCTGTTGCTCCTTCTTTTCATGTCACAGCAGCTCACAAACCTTGCTGTTGTGTTTGCACATTGTTGTACTTCACCCAATAGATATAGAAGTTTTTTGATGTTGGTCATGTTCTCCAAGTATTTTTGGGTGTTTGTGATCTGTGGGAAGTACCTGTCTCTGATGTCTTGGTGCGGGCAGGTGGTTAGGAAGTGCAGCTTGGTCTCCACCTCATGTTGTGAGCAGTGGGTGCACAGTCTGTCTTCTCTGGGGAGCCAGGTCTGTCTGTGGCGGCTTTTCTCCACAGCGAGGCTGTGCTCACTGAGTCTGTACATGGTCAAGGATTTCCTGAGCTTTGGGTTCGTCATAGCCCTCAGGTACTCTGCCATGGAGTACTGTCTGTTTGTGGCCAAATGACATTCCAGTATACTCTAGGTTTTGGTTTTTTTTTTTTTTTTTTTTTTTTTCCAATGTGTCATATAGTTTTTTTTTTTTTTTGTTATCTTATAATTTGGTTTAGTCTAATAGGGTTTGTGTTTGGTGGCTCTGCTTGTGTTCATGTATAGAGTCCCACAACCAACTGGCTGAGGGTGCATCTCTCTACAATCTCTCTGTGAATCAGGGTTTTATTATGGAGCATATTGGGTCACTGTTTGTTAAGGTGGTCATAAAATTTCTTTGCTCTCTTTTGAATGTTAATAATTAGTGGGTAAAGTCCTAATTATGCTCTGTATGCATTGTTTGGTGTTTTCCGTTGGACACAGAGGATGGATTTGCAAAATTCTGCATGCAGCGTTTCAATTTGGTATTTGTCCCATTTTGCAAAATCTTGGTTGGCAAACGGGCCACAGACCTCACAACCACAAAGACACATGGGTTCTATGATGGATTGCAGTATTTTTAGAACCCCCCTCTCTCCATGATCTAAAAATGTTAATATACAGCTATGATTAAGTTCAGGGCAACACTTTTGACACACATTGTTGCAGTGGTCAATATACAGCATGCACAGCAAGATATTATCTACTACGGTAAATAATAGGTTTGTTTTTGTACTCAGGGTTCTTGAAATGGAACATATATGATTTTGATGGACATTTTCCATTGTTGCAGGTGCAATACAATTTTGCGTAGAGCTCTAATAAACATATATTGTTTGGTACTATGCTTTTCATAAAATATACATGTCATCCTGCTACTCTGTTGACCCCAATAACACTTCAGTGCCTTCGTAACTGTAATGATCTATTGAAAATGAAGGTTTTATATAATGGAGAAATATGGCAGGGGTGGGGTTTCAACTGGGAACTTTACACACTGAAGCTACAGTGGGGTAAAAAAGTATTTAGTCAGTTCCTGATTGTGCAAGTTCTCCTACTTAGAAAGATGAGAGAGGTCTGCAATTTTCAACACTTCAACTATGAGAGACACAATGAGAAAAACAATCCAGAAAATCACATTGTAGGATTTTTAAAGAATTTATTTGTAAATTATGGTGGAAAATAAGTATTTGGTCAATAAAAAAAGTTCAACTCAATACTTTGTAACATACTGTAATCTTTGTTGGCAATGACAGAGGTCAAACATGTCCTGTAAGTCTTCACCAGGTTTGCACACACTGTAGCTGGTATTTTGGCCCATTCCTCCATGCAGATCTCCTCTAGAGCAGTGATGTTTTGGGGCTGTCACTGGGCAACATGGACTTTTAACTCCCTCAACATATTTTCTATGGGCTTGAGGTCTGGAGACTGGCTTGGCCACTCCAGGACCTTGAAATGCTTTTTACAGAGTCACTCCTTTGTTGCCTGAGTGGTGTGTTTGGGATCATTGTCATGCTGGAAGACCCAGCCATGTTGCATCTTCAATGCTCTCACTGATGGAAGGAGGTTTTGGCTTAAAATCTCACGATACATGGCCACATTCATTCTTCCCTTAACACAGATCAGTCGTCCTGTCCCCTTTGCAGAAAAACTGCCCCAAGCATGATGTTTCCACCCCCATGCTTCACAGTAGATATGGTGTTCTTGGAATGCAACTCAGCATTCTTCTTCCTCCAAACATGACGAGTTGAGTTTTTACCAAAATGTTCTATTTTGGTTTCATCTGACCACATGATATTCTCCCAGTCCTCTTCTGGATCATCCATATGCTCTCTGGCAAACTTCAGATGGGCCTGGACACATACTGGCTTAAGCAGGGGGACACGCCTGACACTGCAGGATTTGAGTCCTTCTCTGCGTAGTGTGTAGCCTTTATTACTTTGGTCCCAGCTCTCTGCAGGTCATTCATCAGGTCCCTCCATGTAGTTCTGGGATTTTTGTTCACCGTTCTCATGATTATTTTGTCCCCACGGGATGACATCGTGCGTGGAGTCACAGATCAAGGGAGATTATCAATGGTCTTGTATGTCTTCCATTTTCTTACAATTGCTCCCACAGTTAATTTATTCACACCAACCTGCTTGACTATTGTAGATTCACTCTTCCCAGCTTGGTCCACATCTACAATTTTCTTCCTGGTGTCCTTCGACAGCTCTTTGGTTTTGGCCATGGTTGAGTTTGGAGTCTGACTGTTTGAGGCTGTGGACAGGTGTCTTTTATACAGATGACGAATTCCAACAGGTGCCATTAATACAGGTAACAGGTGGAGGACAGAAGAGCTTCTTTAAGAAGAAGTTACAGGTTTGTGATAGCCAGAAATCTTGCTTATTTGTTATTGACCAAATACTTATTTTCCACCATAATTTACAAATAAATTATTTAAAAATCCTACAATGTGATTTTCTGGAATTTTTTTTTTCATTTTTTTTTCTCATAATTGAAGTGTACCTATGTTGAAAATTACAGACCTCTTTCATCTTTCTAAGTAGGAGAACTTGCACAATCAGGGACTGACTAAATACTTATTTACCCCACTGTACGTGCACAAACCACTTGTCCACCACCCCTGCTCACTGTTATAGCCGTACTTCTGATTAAGCACTGATTTATTTTCATGTTACCATCGTTAATGCGGTAAATTTTGACTTCACTGAGTCGTATAACGCAACAGATTCTCAACTGTCAACAGGTTTTACGTGGAGAGCTGGATACGCATCACAGAGCAGACAACCAAACCTCAACCTGCTGTGTTGCTGGGGAATAACGAACTGTAAGTTAATATCAACTTTGTGATATTGGCGTTTATACATGTACATGGCTTCATGAACTGATTGTGTTAATGAATAGACAGAGATCTCTTTCTGCAGAGGTCAGAAGTGGTTTGATTTAATTTACACACAGAATAAAGTGGAATTCACTGTACAAACACACTGGCACCAAAGTAAAGCGTTAATGAATTGCTTGCTGCTGCTCACACAAGTCAGTCTAATCACACAGTTATTTCAATCACCTGAGCATATTCTTTGAATTTATTCAACCTCTAAATGAGGAATTTAGAGAAATTTGGAGATATTTGCTTAGTTCTTGCTGGTTCCTCAGTCTCCATGCTCTTCTTGATTTTTTTTTTTTTTCCTATTTTTTTCCCCTGAATGATTGATGGATTTTCTCTTCAGAAAGCACACCATTTTCTTCTTACAGCAGGATGAAAAGAAATTTGATCTGACAGTAAGAGGGGATTTTGATGCTTTCTTTCCTGAATGTGAAATTGGATTTTTATGACAGGTTCAATCCAGTGGTACATTCAAAAGGTTTGATTTTATTCAGTTTGACAAGTTATCATATTCTCTAAAAATTAATAATAACATATACTGTACTTAAAAGAAAGAAATGGCGAAACATTCATTCATTCATTTTGCTTCTGCCACTTATCTCTATCCAGGTCTTTGTGTTGTAGTGGCGTAGAGAAGGATTGTAAAACAGGAAAAACGATCCAACCTCGGCTCTGGTTTCCCATGTGCCTTCTAGCAAACTGCAAATGAAATTTTGCATGTTCTTTTTCAGAAAATTGTCCTTTATACCACTTCATCACAAAGCTGTATAAGTGGTAACGCAACAGACAAAGGTTGCTCTATGCAGTTTCTCCAACCACAACTACACAGGTCTGTAATTCCTTCAGAGTTGTCTGTGTGTCTTGGTGGCTTCCTTCACTGGTTTACTTTTAGCATGATCATACAATTTTTGAGAGCCTCCTACTTGGAACAGATTTACAAAACAATACCATTATGTTTGCATTTCAGAATGATTGATGTAAATGAAGTTCCGGGCATATTCGTCTCAAGAAACTGGCTGTAAAAGTGATGATTTAATCCAGATATGTAGAATAAAGTGCACACGTCAACTTTTTTGTGAAGTGTTACAGGTTTAAATGTGGGAATGGATGTATATTAACAATTGAAATGAAGATGACCACATAAAACTGTAAATATCTTTGGTTCATATTGTCTTCAATGAAACAGAAGTCAAAGAAAATGTAAGGATTTCTGTGTGGGGGATTTGTATTTTCTATACATCCCAGTTTTTTTTTTTGTAGTTATACATTGCATGTATCTCTGGTATGCTTGGCAAGGTGATAGTGCTTTTTCTTTTCTTTTTTTTACTTTATTGGAGAATGGACCATAAAGGCAGATATTGACTCTTCAACAAACATTTACTGTATCGATATCACCAGTGGCTAAATATTCCCTGTGGAAATGTAATAATATCAGGGGCAGTATACGTAGTAAGTAATCATTAAATGAAAGAATGTGTTTATAACTTCACAATGCAGTTTGAAGGTTCAGTGATGTACTATATGTATTTCTTTTTCAGCAAACTGTAGTGGAAGGGGTTTCTCTCTTACGGCACAATGGCATAGCTGAGTACAGCACTCAGAGGCTTGAGTGCTAAAACAGCTTTAATATCAAATCTGTTTATTTGCAGGGGGATTCTTGCAGTATTTTTTTCTGAATTCGTAAGACTTTTGTGCTAAGAAAGTACTCTAACACATGCATTTTGCACTGTGTACAATTTGCTGGTTCCCTCACATTTGTGTAGTTAGTGTTTTGGAACAACAAACAGGAACTATTCTGTTAGTTTACTGTTAAACCGTGAAATTTGGCTAAGGAGTTGTTGCAGGAGACTAACCTTATTTGAAGACAAGTACTATCACTGGATTGATGTACAATTTTTTTTTTCTTTCAGAATACAGATGATATTGTTTGTTGCCCATATATGCTTCCACCTGACATTTCTGTCTCTGAGCACTTGAATATTGCTGTCTCTCCCTTAGCTTGAGATTGATATAAAACCAGCGGATGTTCAGGCATCTGCCCCTCTACTATTTGCAGCTAATTGCAAATTGATTTCAAAATTGAAAAAACTGTGAATAGAAACTGATCCAGAATGTTTTTTTTTTAATAATTCCCCTAAGGCTCAATGAAAACATCTTTTCCATTCTATACGAGGTCTATTAGAAAAGTATCTGACCTTATTATTTTTTTCAAAAACCATATGGATTTGAACCACGTGTGATTACATCAGACATGCTTGAACCCTCGTGGGCATGCAAGAGTTTTTTCACGCCTGTCGGTTACGTCATTCGCCTGTGGGCAGTCTTTGAGTGAGGAGTGGCCCACCCTCTCGTCGATTTTTTTCATTGTTTAGGAATGGCTCAGAGACTGCTGCTTTGTTTGATCAAAATTTTTTCAAAACTGTAAGGCACAACTGAGTGGACACCATTCGATAAATTCAGCTGGTTTTCGGTAAAAATTTTAACGGCTGATGAGAGATTTTGGTCTGGTAGTGTCGCCGTAAGGACGGCCCACGGTGCCTGACGGCGATCTGCGCTTCGAGGCAGCAGCGTCTCGCCGTTTCAAGTTGAAAACTTCCACATTTCAGGCTCTGTTGACCCAGTAAGTCATCAGAGAACAGAGAACTTTCAGAAGAAGTCGGCATGAGGAGTTTATTCGGACATTCCATTGTTAACGGACATTTTGTAATGAAAGAACATGCGGGCAGAGTCGCATGTTGGGCCGGACCCGACCGCGGGGGTCGCGACAGGAAAAACACCTCCGTTGGAAACCTTAACGGGCAAGTTGGAACATGCCAAAGCTGTTAAACAATTTCTCAGTTACTCACTTGTTGAAAGCCATCAAAAGCCGCCTGAATTTTACAAATGGTTTTCAACACGGAGGTGTTTTTCCTGTCGCGATGCACACAGATTCGCCGAGTCGTCACGGAAACAACTCGGCGAATTTGCGCGCACGTCTTTCATTAAAAAATGTCCTTAAACAGTGGAATGTCCGCATAAAGTCCTCATGCCGGCCTCTTCTGAATCTTCTCTGTTCTCTCACAACGTCCTGGGAGAATTAAGCCTTAAATTAGGATATTTTCAGGTCGAAACAGGCTGACGACGGCGCCTGGAAGCGCTGCACAACGTCCCGCTCCGTGGGAAGTCCTTACACCGACAGAAACACCCCATAATCTCTCATCAGCCGTTAAACTTTTCACCGAAAACCAGCTTAATTTCTCGAATAGTTAAAAGCAACGTGCGCTGTCTCGAGCAGGGTGGGAAACAAAGGAATTCAGCCGAGAGGGCTGAACCACATTCCACTCAGTGCCTGCCCACAGGGAAATGACGTCACCGACGCGTGAAAAAAAGCTCACGCATGCGCGCGAGGTTCAAGCATGATTGGTGTAATCGCACGTCATTCAAATCCATATAGTTAAAAAAAAAATAAAAGTGTCGGTTTCTTATCTAATAGACCTCGTATATATTTAGATTTGAGCTTGAGTCCTTGTTGCCTTGGTGACATGACAGAATTCTGTTGCTGAGACTTTGACCAGTAGGAGAAGAATATACCAGCTTGGGTGTTGGGAAAGTGTAGTGACACGGACCCACAGCAGGGGCCGTAAATGAACGGACAATGGATGAGCCAAAAGTTTAACACTTTACTGTTGTGAAATGTGCACAACGAAAATACAGACAATTGCAGATTTTGGAATGCAGTCAAATATTCAAAGGTGACGTGGCAGGCAGGCTCGAGGATAGAAGACGTCTGTCCAGAGAAGAGCCCCCACACGATTTCCACTGCCAGCGGATCTGGAGTACACTGGAGCCGCCAAGTCCCGAGTCCCCAGGTGGCCACTGTCTCCAGCTGTCAGATCTGGTCTGCTGGCAGGAAGCAAAACAGTTAATGGTGAGGCGTGTGGGTACACCCCAGTAATACAGTCAGCAAACAGTCTTTCCTTTTTCTGGTGGGAAAAACACCTCCACCTCCGAAACAAGAACACAGTTTATGCAAAGTCTGAGTCACTACTTATCGGAGTGAGGAGTGAGGAGTGAAAGGCGTCACTCCTCCACCATCCACGAACCCAGCCTCCAGCTTCAAGTAGCGCGAAATCAGGACACCTGCAAACAGTTCAGAAGAGAATCATGTGCATTGGGCCCAAACACGGCTGAGAGTATTACCTAGAAGGTAAGACGATATCTCGGCAGCGAGGTGGAGATGCAGTCCGACATTTATGGGGTTGATGATGATGATGAGTGGCACCTGCCACTCCCGGCTGCTCCCTGGAGGTGGCTGCACCCTCTCGTGCTGAAGCCCGCACTTCAGGCAGGGCGCCCTCTGGTGGTGGGCCATCAGTACCTCCTCTTCAGCGGCCCACACAACAGGACCCCCCTCAACGGGCGCCTCCTGGCGCCCGACCAGGCTTGTCGGGGTGGCGGTTGTAGAAGTTGGCCAGGATGGCCGGGTCCAGGATGAGCTCCTCTTCACCCAGGAGCGTTTCTTCAGGTCCCAGTCCACCAAGTACTGGAACCCCCGGCCCTTCCAACGGACGTCCAGGAGCCTGGCGAACTGTCCATGCCGGCGTCCCCCGTCGATGATCCGGGCAGGAGGCGGCGCCGGCCGGGAGTACAGAGGGGTGAGGTGTGGTGTGGTTTGATCCTGGAGACGTGAAAAACTGGGTAGATCCGCAGTGAACCTGGGAGCTGGAGCTTCACTGCGGTTGGACTGAGGACCTTGAGGATCTTGAATGGGTTGATGTATCTGTCCTTCAATTTAGGGGAGTCCACCTGTAGGAGGATGTCCTTCGTTGACAGCCACACCTCCTGCCCAGGCTATGCGGGGCCGGGGAACGCCGGTGGTCTGCATGGGCGTTGGCCTTGTCCGGGCCTTCAACAGGGCATAACGGGCGGTGTGCCACACCCGACGGCATCTTCGAAGGTGGGCTTGGACCGAGGGCGCACCGACCTCTCCCTCCACCTTGGAAACAATGGGGGCTGGTACCCCAGACACACCTCAAATGGGAGAGGCCCGGTGGCAGAGGACACTTGGCTGTTATGAGCGTACGCGATCCAGGCCAGATGCTCACTCCAGGGCGCCGGGTGCACAGATGTCACACAGCGAAGGGCCTATTCGAGCTCCTGGTTTCGCCCGCATCTGCCTGTCCATTCGTCTGTAGGTGATACCCGGACGAGAGGCTCACGGTGGCCCCCCAGTTCTCTGCAGAAACTCCTCCAGACTTGAGAGGAGAACTGAGGACCACGATCCAAGACAATGTCAGTGGTATCCCATGCAGATGGACGACATGGTGGACCAGGACGTTTCTGTCTGCTGGGGCAGTTGGGAGCTTCGGGAGGGCCACGAAGTGGGCCGCCTTGGAGAATCGGTCCACTATCGTGAGGATGGTCATCATACCCTGGGACGGCGGGAGGCCTGTGACAAAGTCCAGGCCAATGTGTGACCAGGGGCGATGAGGCACCGGAAGCGGCTGAAGGAGTCCTTGAGTCTTTCAGTGGTCTGCCTTGCCCCTGGTGCAGGTGGTACAGGCCTGAACGTATTCCCGGACGTCGGTTTCCATGGACGCCCACCAGAAGCGCTGCCGGACCACTGCCATGGTTCTTCACACCCCTGGGTGACAGGAGAGCTTGGAACCGTGACAGAAGTCCAGGACTGCAGCTCTGGCCTCTGGTGGGACGTACAGACGGTTCTTCGGGCCAGTCCCCGGGTCCAGGCTCTGTGCCAGGGCCTCCCTGATGGTCTTCTCCACGTCCCAAGTGAGGGTGGCCACGATAGTGGACTCAGGGATGATTGGTTCCGGTGGATCCGACAGCTCGGTTTTGACTTCCTCTTTGCTAACCCGGGACAAGGCGTCAGATCTTTGGTTCTTGGTCCCGGGGTGGTAGGTGATCCGGATGTCAAAATGCCCGAAGAACAGTGACCAGCAGGCTTGCCTGGGGTTCAGCCGCTTGGTGGTCCTGATGTACTCCAGGTTCCGATGGTCCATGAAAACCATAAATGGTACTGCGGCTCCCTCCAACAGATGTCTCCACTCCTCAAGAGCCTCTTTCACCGCAAGGAGTTCCCGATTGCCCACGTCATAGTTCCACTCAGCCGGGGTCAACCTGCGTGAAAAATAGGCACATGGGTGGAGAACCTTGTCGGACTCCCCGCTCTGGGACAGCACGGCTCCTATCCCTGAGTCAGAGGCATCCACCTCAACCACAAACTGGTGGCTAGGATCGGGCTGCACCAGAACTGGTGCAGTCGAAAACCGACGTTTCTACTCCCTAAACGCGGCTTCGCACCAATCCGACAATGTGAAGGGGACTTTAGAGGAGGTCAGGGATGTCAGGGGACTAACCACCTGACTATAGCCCTTGATGAACCTCCTATACAAATTTGCAAAGCCAAGGAACTGTTGTAGTTTCCTACGGCTTGTCGGTTGGTGCCAATGTCTCACCGCTGCAACCTTGGCCGGATCAGGGGTGACGGAGTTGGAGGAGATTATGAACCCCAGCAAGGACAAAGAGGTGCGGTGGAACTCGCACTTCTCGCCCTTCACAAACAGCCGGTTCTCCAACAACCGCTGCAGGACCTGACGTACATGCTGGACATGGGTCTCAGGATCCGGGGAAAAGATGAGTATATCGTCCAGATATACGAAGACGAATCGGTGCAGGAAGTCCCGCAAGACATCATTTACCAAAGCTTGGAACGTCGCGGGGGCGTTAGTGAGGCCGAACGGCATGACCAAGTACTCAAAATGACCTAATGGGGTGTTAAATGCCGTCTTCCATTCGTCTCCCTTCCGGATCCGAACCAGGTGATACGCATTCCTAAGATCAAGTTTGGTGAAGATTTAGGCTCCATGCAGGGGTGTGAACACTGAATCTAACAGGGGCAAAGGTATCGGTTGCGAACCGTAATCTCGTTCAGCCCTCTGTAATCAATGCATGGACGGAGTCCGCCGTCTTTCTTGCCCACAAAAAAGAAACCAGCACCCATCGGGGAGGTGGAGTTCCAGATCAGACCGGCAGCTAATGAGTCCCGGATCTAGGTTTCCATTGATTCGCGCTCTGGACGTGAGAGATTGTACAGCCTGCTGGACAGGTACTCAATGCCCGGGATCAAATCAATGGCGCAATCATACGGACGGTGTGGGGGAAGAGTGAGTTCCAGATCTTTGCTGAAGACGTCAGCAAGATCGTGGTACTCCTCAGGCACCGCTGTCAGATTGGGGGGAACTTTAACCTCCTTATTAGCAGTCAAACCGGGGGGAACCGAGGATCCTAAACAGTCCCGGTGGCAGGGTTTCGCTCCACTGAGCCACAACCCCAGACGGCCAATCAATCCGGGGATTGTGTTTAATCATCCATGGGAAGCCCAAAATACGCGGAGGTAGAAGGAGTCACATAAAACTCTGTCTCCTCCCGATGATTCCCAGACACTACCAGAGTTACTGGTTGTGTCTTGTGAGTGATTAAAGGAAGAAGGGTGCCATCTAGTGCCTGCACCTTCAATGGTGAAGGGAGTGCCACTAGAGGGAGCCCAACCTCCCTTGCCCATCTGCTATCCAGCAGATTCCCTTCCGACCCTGTGTCCACCAGTGCTGGGGCTTGAAGGGTTAGATCCCCACTCAGGATCGTAACTGGGAGACGTACAGAGATGCGTGTGTGTCCCACGTGAATTTCTTGGCCCACCCTTAGCCCAGTTTCTAAGGGCGGGCATTGGTGTTTAACCGCTTGGGGCAGTTTTTCTGAAAATGCTCACTTGAGCCGCAGATAAAACACTCCCTGCGGGCCAGTCTCCCTCTGTCTATTGGAAGCTCTCAATTTAGCCCTGCTCGTGTCCATAGCATCGTCAGCAGGGGGAGCTGTAACGACACGGAGCGCTGAGGCTGTGGAGCGTGGGGAGGGCGGAACCTTTTCGGACCTGGAAGGGAGATGGACGGCGCGTGCCCGGCCACGTCCTTCGTCTCGCTCCCGACGACATTCTTCTAACCGATTGTCTAATCGTATAACCAGGTCGATGAGCCCGTCTAAGTCCCGCGGCTCGTCCTTAGCCACCAGGTGCTCCTTTAGGACCGACAACGGTGCGGAGTGCAGCAGCATTCCAGCTGGACCTCGCAGCCACGATTCGGAAGTCGACTGCATACTCGGCTGCACTCCGATGCCCCTGTCTTATAGACAGTAGCACTGTTGAAGCGGTCTCGCCTCTATTTAGATGATCAAAAACCTGTTTACCTCACAAACCCAGTATACGTCGTTAGGAGCATGAATTCTGCTCCCGGAGCGCCGTTGCCCAGGCACGTGCCTCACATCGAAGCAAATTAATCACATAAGCCACCCGGCTGGAGTCTGACGCATACATGACCGGACGCTGTGCAAAGACAAGTGAACACTGCATCAAGAAGTCTGCGCACGTTTCCACACACCCTCTGTACGGTTCCGGGGGACTTATGTATGCTTCAGGGGACGGTGGGGGGGGGTTCATTGAGCGACCATTGGAATGTCTATATTCGGCACCAGGACAGCAGGAGGAGGAGCTGCAGCCGCGCCCTGTGCACGCGCTTCCACCTGTGCGGTGAGAGCCTCCATCCTACGATTGAGTATGACGTTCTGCTCGGTCATTAAATCCAACCAAGCAGTGAAGGAGGTGAGGATTTGCTGCAACTCACCTACCACATCTCCTGCTGGCGCCCATGCACCCTGCTCTTCCATTGGTTGTTCAACTGATGGTTGACGCCACTCGGAATCCATGACGTTGGCCGAGATATCCTGTTGGGAAAGTGTAGTGACATGGACCCACAACAGGGGGCGTAAATTAACGGACAATGGATGAGCCAAAAGTTTAACACTTTACTGTTGTGAAATGTGCACAACGAAATACAGACAATTGCAGATTTTGGAATGCAGTCAAATATTCAAAGGTGATGTGCAGGCAGGCTCGAGGATAGAAGATGTCTGTCCAGAGAAGAGCCGGATCCCACACGATTTCCACTGCCAGCGGATCTGGAGTACACTGGAGCCACCAAGTCCCGAGTCCCCAGGTGGCCACCGTCTCCAGCTGTCAGATCTGGTACTGCTGGCAGGAAACAAAAACAGTTAATGGTGAGTGTGTGGGTACACACCCAGTAATACAGTCAGCAAACAGTCTCTCCTTTTCTGGTGGGAAAAACACCTCCACCTCCGAAACAAGAAGACAGTTTATGCAGAGTCTGAGTCACTACTTATCGGAGTGAGGAGTGAAAGGCGTCACTCCTCCACCATCCGCGAACCCAGCCTCCAGCTTCAAGTAGCGAGAATCAGGACACCTGCAGTTCAGAACAGTTCAGAAGAGAATCACGTGTGTTGGGCACCAAACACGGCTGAGAGTATTACCTAGAAGGTAAGACGATATCTCGGCAGCGAGGTGGAGATGCAGTCCGGCATTTATGGGGTTGATGATGATGATGATGATGATGAGTGGCACCTGCCACTCCCGGCTGCTCCCTGGAGGTGGCTTTGCCCTCTTGTGCCTGAAGCCCGCACTTCAGGCAGGGCGCCCTCTGGTGGTGGGCCATCAGTACCTCCTCTTCAGCGGCCCACACAACATTGGAACCCATTTAAAACAACAACAACAACAACAACAAAACCATTAGTTTATTCTCACTGTCCACATGCCGAAATCAGCCCGCATCAATTTGTATTTTTTATTTTGGCGAATTTCATTGACAGCGGTGCAGCTGGTGCAAGAACCGGCACGCCCACTAGGGGGCGAGTATGCTTTGGCGGAAGACACCGAAGTTTATCGAGCCAGGCCCGGTGTCGCCGACCGAATGGTCCACCCTGCCTTCACTGCACGTGTCATCAGCCGCGGCTCACTGATTATCACCTCGTTTCTTCTTCAAACTGCACTCCAGTCATCATCTATCTCAGCGACAGATATCTGAAGCTTTTGTACAACAATCATTTCCACAGAAATTCAGCATTATTTCATCACAACAGATACAGGAAGCAATCAGAGTGCCGTGGCTCCACAAGCTGCTAGCTGATGCGTTCATGGCACGTCAGTCATTTCAATTACCTCGTTTCTGCTTAAAACTGACTTTAGAATGATTTAAGAGGTTTTACCTTGTCATCTGATGGTTAATAATCCCATTAATCCAGTTTATCACTTTGGGTGAAGAAACTGTCTCAGATGAGCGGCTGAGCGCCGAAATGACACCTATGCAGTGGAGGCAGGGCGGACCAGTTGTTAGGGGCGGACTGTTCGGTCTGTGACTCCGGAACTTGCGGCTTGTTGTTATTGACCACCACACAGTCAGTTGCTCCATCTCACTCACACACAATATGCATGCTTATCATGCTACTAGCGTGCAGTACATTGACCGTATTCAACAAGGAAACAAGATTTATTGAGAAAATTGCTAATATTTCAGTTCCTCACTTGATATGCAGGTGTTGCATGTGTCGTTTTTCAGGTTTGAAATGACGTATGTACCTGTTTTTAAGAGAAAAAAAAAAAATCCACCCTCCTGCATCACTCTTTTCTTCTGTCAAGGATGATAAACTAATGTTTTTTCTTGGGGCTTTAAATAATGTGGAAAATGGTGTGTACAAGGTCAAATGGGATTTGCCATGTGAATCGGCAACTTGACTTGAGTTGGGTGTCTCAAATCACTTTGCTTGCAGGCTTGCCAAAATATCAATACCTGTATCAGTATTGTTGCGTGATGAAATCACTTTTTTTGTCAGTTGAAGGTAGGTGTTTTTTGAGAATATTCAACCGAGCACCATCACTACACTTTCATTCAGAAACACTGCATCCTCCAAGTGCTGGACAGCCTTCTGTATTAAATGCTGTCTCAGTGGATGCTTGAAAATGACAACAGTGAGGCCTGTGTGCCCTTTCAATGTTAACACCTTCCCCATGTACACTTTCTTTTCATGTAAAATGTGTTTTTCTTTTTTGACTGTTGGCCTAATGCTTCTAAATCTTCCATTGAGAATCTACTGGTAAATTTGAATTAAACTTCTGCACCTGTCCAATTATGATTAAAATCATTTGGGAAAGAGGTGGATGCAAAATAAGCATTTGGATGATGAGAACCTGCAGGCACGTGGATCTGCTGGAGGTCTAGTTACACTCAGCCATTTGTTTCATACTACATGGGGACTAGATAAATTGCAAAGCCCCTCCATGTCTTCTCAGCCCTAAGTATTAGTCACAACTTCCCTCTTGAAACCACCAACAAGATTTCCCACCAAGGATTGTTTTATGCTTAATTTTGTTAGACTTAATGAGATTTGACTAATTAAATCTCCTCCTGGTTGGAGATCCCCTCTTTGTATTGCCTCAGCACTTACAGTCTCTTTAGCACATGCAGAGATTGCTTGTAGTGCTATTTCAGGCAAATAAACTTTTTCATTATGAAGACCAGGGACACTGAGTTACACAAGGACAGGCCGGTGTTGCTCTGTGGATTTCCAATTTCGCGCTGAACTGCTCCACTGCATTTGTGATAGCCAGTAGGTTTTAGAACCTGATTTAATATAAGAGCAGGAGTTCGTACATCAAGATCAGGCTGCAACTAATGGCTATTTTCATTATCGATTAATCTCACAATTAATTTTTTGATTAGATGATAAATCGCTGAGTTAGTAAATTGTCTAAACATTAGATAAAAGGTGCTTCTTTTGTCAAAACTGTTGTGAAAGTGTAGTGACACGGACCCACAACAGGGGGCGCAAATGAACAGACAATAGGAGAAGTTAAATTTGAACACTTTACTGTTGTGAATGCCACAACTACACACAGCAGATTATAGAAATACAAAGTCAATTAATAAAGGTGTCGTGTGGGCAGGCTCGACGATAGGAGACGTCCGTCTGGAGAAGAACCGGAACCACACGATTTCCTCCGCCACCGAACCAGGAGGATACTGGAGCCGCCAGGTCCCGAGTCCCCCAGGTGGCCACTGTCTCCGCGTGTCGGATCTGGTACTGCTGGCGAAGAGCAAAAACAGTCAGGTGTGGGTGTGTGTACACCCCGTAACAAGGATGGTGGTTATTCCACCTCCACCTCTAATCACACGCTCGTGCAGCTCCTGTCTAATTACTTATCTGGCGGAATGCAGAGCGAAGCAGTTGCAGCATACGCCGGTCCTTCGGGAAGACAGCTGCAACAATGTATCTACTGAAAACAACGTTAGGACTTCTCAGGCTGAGAGAGTTACCTCCTTGGAAGAACGATATCTCTGCGACGTGGTGGAGGTGTCGTCCTGCTTTTATTTGGGGTGAGGCGCAGATGATTGGTGACAGCTGTCATAGCCGATGAGTGACAGCTGTCAACCCGGCTGCTTTTGGGAGGTGGCAGCGCCCTCTTCTGCCTGAAGCCCGCACTTCAGACAGGGCGCCCTCTGGTGGTGGGCCTGCAGTACCTCCTCTTCTGGCGGCCCACACAACAAAAACAAGATGTTCAGGTGACATCAAATCCTAACAGTGGAGATTAAGGAACTACGGGTCTTCACTGATCTGCTTGGTCCTGTGGATCCAAGTCCTGACCTGGGATTCAAGTTGGGTTTGGTCCTATTTTTGTTTATGTAACCCAGTTCAGATTAGGGTCGTTCTTTGTCCTCTTGTCAGAGTGTGTGTATTTCTAATACTGACGTTTGGTCATGTTGTGAATCATAATGATTAGAGAAGGAAAAGAAATTGGCCTTGTCGTAATTCAAGGGCTGCATCCTTTTAAGACTGCGTCCCATGAAGATCATGCCCTCTGAAACAACAGACGCCAGAACAAATCATTCTGATATGAGACAGTCCAGGTCACAGCGCATTTTGTTATTGTGGCATTATCTTCTCCCACCCTTTCAAAATACAACAGCCTAGTCATGCTGCTATGACGTATGCGGCCAACAAATACAGCCTTCAAACTCAGGGAAATGGAGGCAAAAATAAAACAAGTCAATCAATCAATCAATTTTTTTTTATATAGCGCCAAATCACAACAAACAGTTGCCCCAAGGCGCTTTATATTGTAAGGCAAGGCCATACAATAATTATGTAAAACCCCAACGGTCAAAACGACCCCCTGTGAGCAAGCAGTTGGCTACAGTGGGAAGGAAAAACTCCCTTTTAACAGGAAGAAACCTCCAGCAGAACCAGGCTCAGGGAGGGGCAGTCTTCTGCTGGGACTGGTTGGGGCTGAGGGAGAGAACCAGGAAAAGACATGCTGTGGAGGGGAGCAGAGATCGATCACTAATGATTAAATGCAGAGTGGTGCATACAGAGCAAAAAGAGAAAGAAACAGTGCTCATGGGAACCCCCCAGCAGTCTACGTCTATAGCAGCATAACTAAGGGATGGTTCAGGGTCACCTGATCCAGCCCTAACTATAAGCTTTAGCAAAAAGGAAAGTTTTAAGCCTAATCTTAAAAGTAGAGAGGGTGTCTGTCTCCCTGATCTGAATTGGGAGCTGGTTCCACAGGAGAGGAGCCTGAAAGCTGAAGGCTCTGCCTCCCATTCTACTCTTACAAACCCTAGGAACTACAAGTAAGCCTGCAGTCTGAGATCGAAGCGCTCTATTGGGGTGATATGGTACTACGAGGTCCCTAAGATAAGATGGGACCTGATTATTCAAAACCTTATAAGTAAGAAGAAGAATTTTAATTTCTATTCTAGAATTAACAGGAAGCCAATGAAGAGAGGCCAATATGGGTGAGATATGCTCTCTCCTTCTAGTCCCCGCCAGTACTCTAGCTGCAGCATTTTGAATTAACTGAAGGCTTTTTAGGGACCTTTTAGGACAACCTGATAATAATGAATTACAATAGTCCAGCCTAGAGGAAATAAATGCATGAATTAGTTTTTCAGCATCACTCTGAGACAAGACCTTTCTAATTTTAGAGATATTGCGTAAATGCAAAAAAGCAGTCCTACATTTTTGTTTAATATGCGCTTTGAATGACATATCCTGATCAAAAATGACACCAAGATTTCTCACAGTATTACCAGAGGTCAGGGTAATGCCATCCAGAGTAAGGATCTGGTTAGACACCATGTTTCTAAGATTTGTGGGGCCAAGTACAATAACTTCAGTTTTATCTGAGTTTAAAAGCAGGAAATTAGAGGTCATCCATGTCTTTGTCTGTAAGACAATCCTGCAGTTTAGCTAATTGGTGTGTGTCCTCTGGCTTCATGGATAGATAAAGCTGGGTATCATCTGCGTAACAATGAAAATTTAAGCAATACCGTCTAATAATACTGCCTAAGGGAAGCATGTATAAAGTGAATAAAATTGGTCCTAGCACAGAACCTTGTGGAACTCCATAATTAACTTTAGTCTGTGAAGAAGATTCCCCATTTACATGAACAAATTGTAATCTATTAGACAAATATGATTCAAACCACCGCAGCGCAGTGCCTTTAATACCTATGGCATGCTCTAATCTCTGTAATAAAATTTATGGTCAACAGTATCAAAAGCAGCACTGAGGTCTAACAGAACAAGCACAGAGATGAGTCCACTGTCCGAGGCCATAAGAAGATCATTTGTAACATTCACTAATGCTGTTTCTGTACTATGATGAATTCTAAAACCTGACTGAAACACTCAAATAGACCATTCCTCTGCAGATGATCAGTTAGCTGTTTTACAACTACCCTTTCAAGAATTTTTGAGAGAAGAAAGGAAGGTTGGAGATTGGCCTATAATTAGCTAAGATAGCTGCGTCAAGTGATGGCTTTTTAAGTAATGGTTTAATTACTGCCACCTTAAAGCCTGTGGTACATAGCCAACTAACAAAGATAGATTGATCATATTAAGATCGAAGCAATTAAATAATGGTAGGGCTTCCTTCAGCAGCCTGGTAGGAATGGGGTCTAATAAACATGTTAATGGTTTGGATGAAGTAACTAATGAAAATAACTCAGACAGAACAATCGGAGAGAAAGAGTCTAACCAATACCGGCATCACTGAAAGCAGCCAAAGATAACGATACGTCTTTTGGGATGGTTATGAGTAATTTTTTTTCTAATAGTTAAAATTTTGTTAGCAAAGAAAGTCATGAAGTCATTACTAGTTAAAGTTAATGCATACTCAGCTCAATAGAGCTCTGACTCTTTGTCAGCCTGGCTACAGTGCTGAAAAGAAACCTGGGGTTGTTCTTATTTTCTTCAATTAGTGATGAGTAGAAAGATGTCCTAGCTTTACGGAGGGCTTTTTTATAGAGCAACAGACTCTTTTTCCAGGCTAAGTGAAGATCTTCTAAATTAGTGAGACGCCATTTCCTCTCCAACTTACCGGGTTATCTGCTTTAAGCTACGAGTTTGTGAGTTATACCACGGAGTCAGGCACTTCTGATTTAAAGCTCTCTTTTTCAGAGGAGCTACAGCATCCAAAGTTGTCTTCAATGAGGATGTAAAACTATTGACGAGATACTCTATCTCACTTACAGAGTTTAGGTAGCTACTTTGCACTGTGTTGGTATATGGCATTAGAGAACATAAAGAAGGAATCATATCCTTAAACCTAGTTACAGCGCTTTCTGAAAGACTTCTAGTGTAATGAAACTTATTCCCCACTGCTGGGTAGTCCATCAGAGTAAATGTAAATGTTATTAAGAAATGATCAGACAGAAGGGAGTTTTCAGGGAATACTGTTAAGTCTTCTATTTCCATACCATAAGTCAGAACAGATCTAAGATATGATTAAAGTGGTGGGTGGACTCATTTACATTTTGAGCAAAGCCAATAGAGTCTAATAATAGATTAAATGCAGTGTTGAGGCTGTCATTCTCAGCATCTGTGTGGATGTTAAAATCGCCCACTATAATTATCTTATCTGAGCTAAGTCAGACAAAGGTCTGAAAATTCACAGAGAAACTCACAGTAACGACCAGGTGGACGATAGATAATAACAAATAAAACTGGTTTTTGGGACTTCCAATTTGGATGGACAAGACTAAGAGTCAATCTTTCAAATGAATTAAAGCTCTGTCTGGGTTTTTGATTAATTAATAAGCTGGAATGGAAGATTGCTGCTAATCCTCCACCTCGGCCCGTGCTACGAGCATTCTGACAGTTAATGTGACTCGGGGGTGTTGACTCATTTAAACTAACATATTCATCCTGCTGTAACCAGGTTTCTGTAAGGCAGAATAAATCAATATGTTGATCAATTATTGTATCATTTACTAACAGGGACTTAGAAGAGAGAGACCTAATGTTTAATAGACCACATTTAACTGTTTTAGTCTGTGGTGCAGTTGAAGGTGCTATATTACTTTTTCTTTTTGAATTTTTATGCTTAAATAGATTTTTTGCTGGTTATTGGTGGTCTGGGAGCAGGACACCGTCTCTACGGGGATGGGGTAATGAGGGGATGGCAGGGGGAGAGAAGCTGCAGAGAGGTGTGTAAGACTACAAGTGTAATGTCTTTGGTACTGGACGTCCTCGGAGAATCTTTTGGTACTGGTGGAATGACTTTGTCAAAATAAGTAGTTGATTAGGGACTCTTAGCTTTTTTTTATGTGAGTTATGAGGTGCATTTTTTTTTTTAATTCAACAATGATCCAGCACACATGTGCTTTGTTTTTATGGATTCCAGTGACTGGAAAAAGGCAAGTAGATGCCAAAATGTCACTTTTGGGAGATAAGGATGGATTGCAGTTCAGCCTGGGTGATGGATGTGGCAATACACAGTACAACCACATGCTCATAAATCTGATCTCACCTCTCTTTGGGTCTGTTGGGCTGGCCAGATTTTAAGACACAGGTTCATTGTTCTTATGGGGTTGCATTAAGATCGGGCCCATCTTTAAACACTTTGTACATTTAAACAATATGTACATTAAGATCAAAGATAGGTAGACTTTCCTGAGATCTCTTCTGCAGATCCATACCTGGAATCAGAGTATGTTTCGTAGTTTTCCTGCATAAATAACTTAAACGTTTGATAACTTACAGATCAATTAAAGAGTATCTTTCTCGCCAAATGAAGCTTTTAGCTCTAAATCTAGATGTTGTGTGCATTGCATAGATGATGTTCTGTCACCCCCCCCCCATCAGCCACTGCTGGAGAAATAGTTACAAACCTCTTTACCTCAGCTATGTAACACACCCTGAACACATCAAAACTTTGTAAATTGTGGTGATTCTCACAGTTTTAGGTTTAAATAACTGATATGTTTCCTCGAAAAAAAAATTATTTTCCAAACTGAGAAGTGTTTGATCATTCATATGTTGTAGTACAATTTTTGAAGTGCAGAGTGACAGAACTTCATTGACGAAACACAAATATGTTCCATGATACACATCCCTAATAATAATCCTTGCATTAGCTGTGAGGCAGTGCTAAAACGGAAATGTTAAAGGGTATGACCGGTAGCTTAAAGTAGAGAGGCCATTCAGGTCATTGTTGACAGCAGCCGCTTGCCCTGCTTTTGTGGACGACCCTCTGGGAATTTTTCACTGACTATTGTGAAAGCCAGCCTTCCATTTCCCTTCTGAGCCTTGGACACCCATGCCAACTCTGCTGCTTAGTTCCTCAGCCAAAAAGTGCATTATACCCCTCCCCCACCGACCCCACCCCCCCAAACACACACACCCACCCATGCCTGTGTGTCCATTGTAGCCCAGTACCCCCATCCCCACCTAATTTATGCAGACACACATTAGATCCAACCTCGTCAGCCCCTGTACCACGGCCCTTGGGTGGGCGAGTGGGCAGTGTGCCCATTTCAGATGTGAGTGCTTCCTTTATGAAGGCTGATCGGGTTTTCTGATCGGGTTTCTACCACCTGTCATTCAGATTAGGGGGCAAGAACTGTATGGCAGTGAGGAGGTGGAGTGAGGGGTTGGGGGGTTCAGAGGAAAGATGTTGAAGTCTGTTTCAGTAGTACTTCACAGTAATATATTTTAAATTTAGGCAGTGGTGACACTACCATTTATATCAGGAATTCAGTGTCACATTAATGGAGCAGATAAGTATGACTTTTGGCCAGAATTGTTCACTTGGTGATACAAGCATCAGATTTGGCATGAATGTTCTTGATAAATCAGTGTTTGAAAAAAAAAAAGTGCTAGCCACTTGAAAATCCAATATGGTGGCCAAGTAGGGGTCAATAAAGAATTACACAGGGGTCAAAATTTAGAAATGCTCCAGTTATATTGAAAAGCATAACACAGTTTTTGTCTGATCATAAATATTCCAAAAAAGGTGTAGTTTGGACTATGTATGACTGAATGTTATGGGGTTAAAAGCATTAAGAATAGATAGATAGATAGATTTATTGTCATTACAACAAGTGCAACATAGTTACAAGTGCAACAAAATTATCTTCACACCCAATCACCTCAGACAAAAATACAGCAATTAATCCACAGTTATTACGAGTTGAACATAATAATGGCACACATCAGAATTAAAACAACCATACATATACATTTGATTGTTTATGTACGCTAAACTTTAAGACAGTCCGTCATCCAAATTGAGGCAATGTGAGTGTGGGGTGGCCGCAACAGTACCCCGCACAGCTGTAAGCTCGGGGGGAGTGGCAGGGCAGAGGCAAAGGGCAGGGAGGGGGGCATGCGTCATGTGTGCAGATGAGATGAGTTTGTGTCAGTCAGATAATGATAATCAGTCAGAATAGTGACAAAGGTCAGTTTCAATTTGTACAGGGGTTAAAAGTTAAAGTTGTTCCAATTTTTGTAAAATGTGATGCAGATTATTGGTTAAGGTTTTTAAAAGGAATAGTTTGCACCATGTATCATGCTCAGTTGTCACATTACATGGTAAGGGCTCCTTCACACATTGTATGAATGTGGTCGAATTGCGCATGAAGCAGGAATTGTATGCAATGCATGTAAAGTCAGGGCTGCCCCCCAACACCTTGGACACCTGTTGATACAGCTATTGCGCACCCCAGCGCTGTGTGAGAGCCATCGAACCTCTCGCAGCTGGTGGTTGGCCAAATCCAGGTTACACACACGAACATCCGACACCGCTCACTTGCACTTAGAAATGTGTGGCCATTTGCGCTATTAGCACGACAACAGTCAACAGACGATCACTTTCGAGCTGGGCTGTGAAATTTGCCTAAGTGCCCCCACAACTGTGGAGCTGCCATAGTACACATGTGGTGTGCCTGAGTGTGGCTCCCCCCACAACACATGTGTGTGTGCTTGCTGTCCTCACGTGGAAATACATAAAAACATATATTGCTTTTGCAACGGGCTAGAAAGTGTGCACAATGGAAGCTGTCCCAGCTGTCACTCGATCTTCAATCAAGCGCTCCTGCTCAGACTCCACCCTCCTGCTCACGTCACGGGCTTCCTGCTCACGCTCACAGGGCTTCTTGTCCATGTTCAACGTTAGCTCTGCTGTTAGAACGGTATTGTGACCACCAGCGAAAAACTCGAAAGTAAGTCCTGCGGCTATGTAATGATTGGAACACCGCTGCGAAGTCCAGTAGCTCGCCTTTGTGACCTGTAAGATCTGCGGCTGCAGTACGGCTGGTGGGTTGCGGTCGACGCTTGCCTGAGGACGTGCTGTTAGCATGCGTCAACCATTCAGGGGCGGTGGATCTGTCGTGTGCTGCTGCTGGATACCATCGTTGTCTTTCGTCAGCTGCCATCAGATCCATTGAGACCGCTGCTACTTCTGCTGCTGCTGGGAGATTTGCAGTGGTCTTTTGTCGACTTGCTCGAGGGGTGCTTATACGCATCGGCCTGTTTTGAGGCCTACTAAATATGCGGCTGCTGCTTGTTGGACTCCTGCTGTCGGTTGTCGTAGGTTCGCCTTCAGGACCCGTCAGCTATGGCTCCAAAAAAGGGTACTGTGTTATGGAGGAAGAACTTGAGGACATTAGAAAATGTTAAATGAGATGTCAGCCCAAATGAAGCCCATTAAAGAAGTGGCTGATCAACTGAAAATTATTTCACAACAACAAAAAAAAATATTGGAATTAACAAAACAAGTTGTTGAATTACAAAGGCAAATGAAGAGAAAGACAAATCATTAAAACTTATGGAAAATCGAATTGCAGAACTTGAACAACAGACTAGGTCAATGACCTTCTCATTACAGTTTGGACATTAAGCCTCGAAGTTATGCAAGAGCGGTGGCTTCAGGAAGGGAGCCCTCTGAAATGGACAAACCTCTCTGTAGAGGAACAGGTGATTTCACTTTTGAAGGACAAAGGATTTTAATAAACCCTAATGATATCGATAGTAGTCACCTTTTACCGCAGAGAGGTCAAAATCACCTAAAGTCATATTATTGAGGCCTTACAAACAGGAAACAGAAGTTTGCAATTCTAAACAAGCAAAGAATTTAAAAGGACCGAATGTATATATAAATGAATACTTGACCAAGAAAAATTCAGATTTAGCAAGACAGGCACTGATTTTTTAAGAAAACAAAACAAGATACAGGCTACATGGACAATTTAACTGTAAAGTTTATATTAAATTTAAATGGAACACTGAAGAAGCTAAAACCTTATGGATTAAAGATGAACATGATCTTAGTAAGTTTAACGATGTAAGTTGTGAAGTAATACATAAAGAACAATGTACTGGTTTGATTGTGATGATGGAGGAAAATCTGTATATAATATAATGAAACACGGTTTAATAATCAGTTTATTTCTGCCAAGGAGCTCTGTTTGAACCTGAATCAGATCCAGATTCTTTTTTTAGTGACAATATCGAGCGACAATGTAATTATTTTACAGAAGAACAATTAATGATTATAAAATTAAGATGGAGATTTTTCAATAATACATTTTAATAGTAGAAGTCTTTCCTCAGAATTTTTCAAGAAAATGATTGGTTTAGATACATTTAGAAAAAGTTTTTCAGTGATCGCTATATCAGAAACATGGTTAACTGATGTCAATCAAGATCTTGTACAGTTGGAAGGTTATCAATTGTTTCAGGTAAATCGACAGAAGAGAAGAGGCGGGGGTGTGGCATTATATGTAAGGTCTGATTACAACTGTAAATTAGTTCACAATATGTCATTCACAGTTGATAATATCATGGAATGTGTTACGGTTAAAATTACATCCATAAATTCAAAAATACGGTTGTTAGTGTTTATACAGAGCTCCCGGAGCAAATATTGATACTTTTGAACAAGTAATTATGGGAATGTACAACAAAATAAATAAGAATTCACATTTATTTATCTGTGGTGATTTTAATATCGATTTTCTAAATCCTCACAATCATCCACAAACCACATCATTTATAAATTCTTTATATTGTTTGGGAGTATTTCCGACCATCATTCATCCAAGTAGAATAACTGTGAATTCAACAACCCTTATTGACAATATTTTAACTTATGTCATATCTGGTAATCTCAGTGCGGGATTGCTGGTAAATGATATTAGTGATCACCTGCCAGTATTTACTGTTTTTGCATCACATGATCGAGTGTTTCAAAAGGATTGTAATAGATTGAGTAGAAATGTCACACCAATAACTGTTGATAATTTAAGGGTGGATTTATTATGCCAGAATTGGAATGATGTTTATGTTGATGATGTTGATGAATCTTATGATGGTTTTATTTCTATCATTTCTAAGTTATACGATAAACACTGTCCTCTTGTTAACAAGATATATACTAACCGATACAGCAATAAACCATGGATAACCAAGGGTCTTCAGAGGGCATGTAAAAAGAAGAACTTACTGTATAAACAATTTATAAAATCGAGATCAAAGGAAGCTGAAAGTAAATATAAAATATATAAGAATAAATTAATTCATATTATGAGATTTAGTAAGAAAAGATATTATAGTGACTTACTTGTTAAAAATAAGAATAATATAAAAAATACATGGAATATTTTAAATGAAGTAATAAAAAAGAACAAAAATGGTAGAGATTATCCTTCTTTTTTTCTTTCCAATAATACTGTTATAGAAGATAATGAGACTATTGCTGACCATTTTAATGAATATTTTGTCAATGTAGGTAAAAGTCTTGCCAGTAATATTGATTCATTGAGCGTTAAATCTTTTGAAAATAAGATAACATTTAATAAATCTGTCAATGTTTGTTGGTGGAACAAATGAAAAAGAAATAATTGATCTGGTGCAGAATTCTAAAAGTAAGAAATCAAAGGACTTCAATAATTTGGATATGGCTTTGTTGAAAAAAATCATTGATTGTATAGTAAAACCTTTTACTTATATTTGTAATATATCATTAAGTTTTGGTAAATTCCCTTCACAGATGAAGATAGCCAAAGTAATACCTTTGTTTAAAACTGGTGACAAACACACTTTTTCAAATTATAGACCTATTTCACTTTTACCCCAATTTTCTAAAATACTAGAAAAAATTTTTGTAAAAAGACTGGATAATTACTTCCTAAGTATGAGATACTCTGTGAAGAACAATATGGATTTAGAAAATCTAGGACTACTTCACATGCATTGATGGATTTCGTGGAAAATATAGCGACTGCAGTCGATAACAAGCAATATACAGTAGGTATTTTTTTTTATTTACAGAAAGCGTTTGACACTGTAAATCATGAAATATTGCTAACTAAATTACAGAAATATGGAATCAGAGGATTAGCATATGACTGGATAAATAGTTATTTACATGGTCGGTACCAGTATGTTCAATACAATAACATTGATTCCGAACTTCGGGAAATTACGTGTGGGGTGCCCCAGGGTTCGGTCTTAGGTCCTTTATTTATTTTTATATATAAATGATGATATGTTATGTGTCACGGGTACTGAGGTGTGTTCTTTTTGCAGATGACACAACTGTATTTTGCAGTGGTGATAATCTTGAACAGCTTCTTGACACGGTGGTAAACGAACTGGATAAATTTAAGGCTTGGTTTGATGCTAATAAATTGTCACTTCATCTTGGGAAAACCAAATGTATGATTTTGGAAATAAATTTGTGCCTAAATGTAAAAGTGTAACCATTAACAATATGGAAATACAGATAGTAACTGAGAACAAATTTCTAGGTGTTATAATTGACAATAAACTCAGCTGGAACCTCATATAAATTATATAAAATTTAAAATGTCAAAATCTATCGCTATCATGTACAGGGTCAAGGACATATTGTCCCAGGATGGGCTACTTAGATTATATTATTCTTTAATTGTACCATACATGACACATTGTATCGAACTCTGGGGTAATACTTACAAATCAAATACCAATCATGTATTTCTTTTACAAAAACATGCCATCAGAATCATCTGTAATAAACCTTATCTTGAGCCAACGCATTCTCTGTTTATGACTTTAAATTTACTGAAATTTAGAGATTTAGTGGATTATATCACCATACAAACTTTGTACAAAGCTAATAACCAGGCCTTGCCACTTTATGTCCAGAGCCTGTTCAAGATCAGGAAATCTGAATACAGTTTACGAGGATGCATGGTTTTTAAGAAGCCTCCCGTACGTACTAATGTCAAGGGTTTTTGTGTTTCAGTTAAACAAATGTCCTGTGGAAATTAGATTATGTAGTTCTTTTGTCTGTTTTAAGAAACATTATAAGAAATTAATAATTTCTGTATATAAAGAAAATCATAAATAAAAAAAATAATAAAATAAAAAAAGATGTATAAATTTGTGGATGTATGTATTTAATTTGCTTATTTGTATATATAGGAGTGTGAGCATAAGTGTAATTATATGTTGGACTTGGACTTTTGGGATGGGGTATGAGGGGTGGGTAATTTATAAGCTTTGCTTCTTCCCACCCCCTTTTCAGGCACACGGTGTTTAATTTGGTCTTGTTTTTTTGATTTGTTTGATATGTTGTCTTTATGCTGCTGTGTTGTTGCTGAAATAAATTCTATTCTATTCTAATGGAACATCAGTTCATGTGGACATGCAGCAGGTGATCTGAATGTCACGTCTGTCTGACAGGAACCGTGTGCCCTGTGAGCGGCACACCACATGACTACTGTATATGACAAGCCAACAGTGTGACAATACGCCAGTTTCAGTCACGTATCTGCAGAAATACGCCATAACAAATGCTGTTTGGTCAGTTTTCATGGCGCTTTTTTCAATAAAAAAAAAAAAAAACGTTTATGTCCTTGTTGATTTCAGGAATTTTTCTGTAGTGATAAAGTTTCTTGCTGACAATCAAAACTTTTGTAAATCGCAGGTTTGAATCCTTCTTGTGCACACCCATTGACCCGACATGCTTGTGCATGAAACCGTCGCAACGTGTTCGTTCACGCCTGCCCGTCGGCTCAATGTTTTCGTGGTTCGCTCATACGAGCTGTTCTGCCATGATTCACCCTGATCTGTATTTATTCCAGCCCAGTCTCACGTTTTTTTTTCGTGCTTCCATGACGAAATGAGTAAAATTTTCGTGACTTTTTTTTTAACTCACTATTCCTAACCCTACTCTTACCCCCGACCCTAACCTTAACCATAACCTAATCTTACCCTTTCTCCCCACCCTAACCATAACCACCCGACCCCCCCCCCCCGCTTCACTTTTAATTTCGTGCAGCCATCACGGAATGAATTAGAAAAATGAGGCGCTTTTCATTACAATATCACAAACTAATAGATTAATGTATATTTCATGCTGATGAATCACGACTTGCCGTGAGACCAGGTTGCTTATTCATACTATGTGTGAAGGGGCCCTAACATATGTTACATGCCATAGAATTCAATGTACGTCGACATTGTTTGACATTTACTTTGCAAACCAAGCATTCAACACAGTCAAAACTAGTTCAACCAATAATTTTCACCACCTTTTACCAAAATTGTAGCAACTTTAACTTTTGACTCCTGTACAATCTGAAATTGACCTTTGTCACCATTTTTAAAGTTTTTACTCCATAACTCTATAACATTCAGTCACAGATAGTCCAAACTATATCTTTTTTGAATATTTATGATCAGACAAATAATGTGTTATACTTTTCAATATGATTGGAACATTTCTAAATTTTGACCCCTGTGTAATTCTTCATTGACCCCTACCTGACCGCCATATTGGATTTTCAAGTGGCCAGCACTTTGTTTTCTCAAACACTGATTTATGAAGAACATTCATGCCAAATCTGATGCTTGTATCACCAAGTGAAGGATTGTTTCAGTTATCTGCTGCACTACATGCCATTTTGCTAATTGTTGTACACGTCATTCATGCTTTTGGAGGAAATCTTGTATTTTTAATTTTTACAACGAAAATGTTACGGAACTCATGCAGCCTCTTCTTCTGAAGAACTGCAAGATCTCTTTGGCAAAATTGATAAACACTGGGACACCCAACATGGCTTTCAGAGGATATTCTCCCATAATTAAATAATTTTAAGACCTGTTTGGTGACATAAGAGATCTACATTTAATCAAAAGGGATTGGGAAGCAAACTGGCATGTCATACCCTCGTTGACCTTCAAATCTCGTGATTTTGAGTTCATGCTTATGCTCTTCATTATCCTCACTGTGTGATCCCACGTTTTCCTCCATCATGCTTGCTGTCTCTATCTTTAACTGCCATCCTCCAACCCATCCATATCCATTTCTCCCTCACACAGCCTCTTTACCCTACCAGCCCTAATTGTAATTATGTTGATTTAACTTAGACACATGCGGCTCCCTCCCTGCCATCTGAATGGAAGCTTATTAGTTTGAATATTTTTTTTTATATTTATTTATTCCCATTTCTCAGGGTCCCTGTCGGCATTTCCAATTACTCTTGTCGTGCGGCTGTAATTGCCTCCATGCTAATGGCCGCCAGACAATCGTGCTAAATGAGGTGAGGCCGAGAGGCTAGGAGACCGACTTCATTAAGAGCTAATGGGATTTTATAAGGGGGACTGAAGACCCAGCTCATCAAAAAGAGGGAGATGGAAGGAAAACAAAACAGATGGAGGAGGAGAGCCAAATCACTACTATTCTAACTTAGTCTGCTTCTTTCCCCAGAACTCTGATGTGGGAAGAAAGGACAGGTTACTCTCCGTCTAGAAGACTACCTACCTTCTTCCACCTAATTAAAGATAATGACAACACCGCTGACAGATTGTGCAGTGACATCAAATGAAAAAAATGATACATTGATAAGTATGTATTCCTCCCATTGTTCAGTTGACTATGAAGTGTAGCTTTTTTTGTGTCTCTTGGAAGCTGTTCAAGGCAGCAATCTTGTCTCTGGCAATGTAACAGCAATAGATACATATAAAATGTTTATTCCACTCTGCACTCCAAATCCTCCCACATTTTTCACACTTTATTTAGACAGAGAAGTGTTCAAACGTGGGGGGGGGGGAGAGACTATGCACGACTGTTGCTTGTACACAACAGAGTTATATGAGTGAGTGCAAAGCAGTAAGTATGGATTGAAGGCCAACCAATGGCACCAAAAGCCCACTCAGCCAAAGGTAATATAATAATTTAGAGCTTATTCAGAAGGTGTTTTTCTCAGGCAGGTGGGTGATGAATTCTGTGTAAACTTGTTGCAATCAAATATCAGCAGTAACTGTCTGAGAGAGAACTGAACAAAAAGCTTTTGTAGAGAAAGTTCTGTGTCAAAGGTGCTAAAGACCTTCATGTCATTTAAAGATGTTATTCATTGAGTGTGTGTATGAGATCACTTTGTGCAGGCTGCCTTATATTAGAAAGATTTGCATACAGGTATTTAAAGGAATGATAGTAAAAAAAATATCTTTGGTTCCCCTTCCTGAGAAAACATGTTACAACTGGTGTTACATGAAGAATAGGCACAGGTGGTCTTGAACTGGAAGCCTTCTGTTCTGGAAATATGCACACAAATTGCTTGGTGACCACACTGCCCCAAAGAAATGATAGTAACATATTTAAATAACGTGAACAAAGCAGTGACAGGCCTAGACCAGACAGTTAGCAGGCATCACCTTGAGATTTGGGTAGAGAATGCAGTACTTTTTAGGAGTACCACCCGAATTACATTGGTACAGAGTCACACCACACTAGAGCACCGCGTTCACAGAGCGCAAACCTCTGCCAACACTAGTTTCCAATTCCACAAAGTTTTACCTTGGAAAAAAAATTTAAGGTCATAGTTGTTCTAGAAGTGACTTTTCATAAGCTTAAATATAATGCAAAATATATACTCAACAAAAATATAAACGCAACACTTTTGGTTTTGCTCCCATTTTGTATGAGATGAACTCAAAGATCTAAAACTTTTTCCACATACACAATATCACCATTTCCCTCAAATATTGTTCACAAACCAGTCGAAATCTGTGATAGTGAGCACTTCTCCTTTGCTGAGATAATCCATCCCACCTCACAGGTGTGCCATACCAAGATGCTGATTAGACACCATGATTAGTGCACAGGTGTGCCTTAGACTGCCCACAATAAAAGGCCACTCTGAAAGGTGCAGTTTTGTTTTATTGGGGGGGGATACCAGTCAGTATCTGGTGTGACCACCATTTGCCTCATGCAGTGCAACACATCTCCTTCGCATCATCCGTGAAGAGAACACCTCACCAACGTGCCAAACGGCAGCGAATGTGAGCATTTGCCCACTCAAATCGGTTACGACGACGAACTGGAGTCAGGTCGAGACCCCGATGAGGACGGCGAGCATGCAGATGAGCTTCCCTGAGACGGTTTCTGACAGTTTGTGCAGAAATTCTTTGGTTATGCAAACCGATTGTTCCAGCAACTGTCCGAGTGGCTGGTCTCAGACGATCTTGGAGGTGAACATGCTGGATGTGGAGGTCCTGGGCTGGTGTGGTTACACGTGGTCTGCGGTTGTGAGGCTAGTTGGATGTACTGCCAAATTCTCTGAAACGCCTTTGGAGACGGCTTATGGTAGAGAAATGAACATTCAATACACGAGCAACAGCTCTGGTTGACATTCCTGCTGTCAGCATGCCAATTGCACGCTCCCTCAAATCTTGTGACATCTGTGGCATTGTGCTGTGTGATAAAACTGCATCTTTCAGAGTGGCCTTTTATTGTGGGCAGTCTAAGGCACACCTGTGCACTAATCATGGTGTCTAATCAGCATCTTGATATGGCACACCTGTGAGGTGGGATGGATTATCTCAGCAAAGGAGAAGTGCTCACTATCACAGATTTAGACTGGTTTGTGAACAATATTTGAGAGAAATGGTGATATTGTATATGTGGAATAAGTTTTAGATCTTTGAGTTCATCGCATACAAAATGGGAGCAAAACCAAAAGTGTTGCGTTTATATTTTTGTTGAGTGTAGATCAAAAGTGCTTTTCAATGTTAATATCAAATATCCACTAAATCCCTCGTACGGATCAGATGCAGATCAAACTTAGTCTAGTCATTGAGAGTGCCAGTTTGCACATCTTTGTCACAAATGAGAGTGATTGAGGCACTTTTGACTGAGATATAATGCAAAATGTACACCAAATGGACTTTTCAATATTAAGTTTAAATATCTACAAAATTCACTATCTGGATCAGACCCAGTGTCGCAGACCGAACGGTCTCTTCACTCCGCATGCGTCATTTTGGACCACAGCAGCTCGTCTGAGTCTGATTCTCTTCACCCAAAGCAATCAAAGGGAATAATGTGATCATTAACCATCAGATGATTAAGTAAAACCTCTTAAATAATTCTAAAGTCAGTTTTAAGCAGAAACGAGGCGAAACTGTGACGCTTTGAAATGACAGACGGGCAGTGAACACATCAGCTATCAGCTCATGTAGCTGCGGCGCTCTGATCGCTTTGTCCGTCTTTTATGATGAAATAATGCTGAATTTCTGTGTAAATGATTGTTGTACTAAAGCTTCAGATATCTGTTGCTGAGATAGATGATGACTGGATTGCAGTTTGAAGCAGAAATGAGGTGATAATCCGTGAACCGCGGCTGAAGACACATGCGCAGTGAAAGAAGGGGGAGCCGATTTCCAGGGGGGACCGTTTGGTCAACAACACCAGGTCAAACTGTCAGTCTGCACCTCACTTTCAAATATGTGTGATTGGGACATGTTTGATTAAGATATAGTGTAAAATACACAGTAAATGGGGCTTCAATGATAAATTTAAATGCCCACAAAATCTGTAATCTATATCTGATCTGGATCAAACTTTATCAGTCGATAAAGGATACCATCCTACATAATGCTGTCACATATGAAAGAAATTTGATCTTTTTTTGACAGAGTTATGCATTTCTGAAAATTTGTTCAGTGTTAAAGGATAGGGATTTTTCCTGACTTTGATCTTTGACCTATGACCTTGAAAATTGAATCTGTTCTTACCTATCTAGTGCAGCAGATAAGAGAATATTTAGAGCAGAATCCTGCAAATAGTGATAAAAGCATCAAATTCGGCAGAAATACTCCTTAGACATTCCTCTTTTGAAAAAATGATTGGCCACTTGAATTTTCAGTCAGTGTTCAGGTAGAGGTCAAGTGAAGAATTACACAGGGATCAAAATTAAAAAATGCTCCAGTCATATTGAAACCTAAACCACATTATTTTCCTGATCATAAATACCCCAAAAAGGTATAGTTTGGACTATCTGTGACTGAATTCTATGGAGTTATGGGATAAAAACAGCAAGAATGGCGACAAAGGTCAGTCTCAGTTTGTACAGGGGTCAAAAGTTAATGTTGTTCTAATTTTAGTAAAAAGTGATGCAAATTATTAGTTGATTTAACAGGGTTTTAAAAAAGAATAGTTTGGACCATGTACCACGTTATGGGGTAACATATGTCACAGGTCATAGAATCCAATGGACGTTGACCTTGTTTGGCCTTTACTTTGGAGACCAAGCATTCAACACTGTCAAAACTACTCCATTTATTAATCCTATTAGCTCAACCTATAATTTGCATCACTTTTTACCAACATTGGAGCAACTTTAACTTTTGATCCCTGTACAAATTTTTGCTGTTTTTGTCCCGTAACTTCATAGAATTCAGTCACAGGTAGTCCAAATTATACCTTTTTGGAATCTTTATGATCAAGCAAATAATGTGGTATAGTTTTCAATATGATTGGAACATCTTTTAATTTTGACCACTGTGTAATTCTTCAATTGACCCCTACCTGACTACCGATTGAAAATTCAAGTGGCCAATTGTTTTTTTCAAAAGAGGAATGTCTAAGGAGTATTTCTGCTGAATTTGATGCTTTTATCACCATTTGCATGATTGTTTCAGTTATCTGCTGCACTAATCAGGATATGAATCCTCTGTAAAAATGTCCTGAAGATATATATGAAATATTATGGATTACAGTCTATTCACAAACAGACAAACAGAATTGAGAACATAACCTCTGCCCAACTTTGTTGTCAGAGATAATAAATAACTACCAAATTTCTGACTTGAGCACATCTGGGTTAGAGAAAGAAAGAGACAGAGACCTACTAATTTGTTTATCTGATGTGGTGGTAGTGCTATTGGGACTGAGGATGTAGATTTTAACTACCGTTAAATTCCAAGCATGGAAAAACAACTGCTGCCGTAGAAAAACGACTTGCAGTCCAAAATCTGTAATGCTAGCCCCACTGTGTCACAACTGATGTAACATTATCAATGGTAATAAAAAATGAAATCTCGTCAAAGGAAAAAAGTCAGCATGATGTTAGGTAGGAGGAGATTAAACTGTGTCTCATTTAAGTGCCATTTGGTGCCAAAGTCATGACTCTTGCTTCACTTCTGTTTGGGCTCCCCACAACAGCTCATTATCATCCTGACATTTACTGGTCAAATAGTTTGTTGTGCAATACTATAATATTAAAACTCATTTTTGTTTTCGCTTCTCCAGCAAGAAATATAATATCATTATTGATGAGATATAATAAACAACTCCAAATATACTAACATTTACCTTAATTAGACGCTGTAGATTTTTCTTTATCTATTGTATCTCAATCGTACAATTTTATTGTGTCATACAAGAAAAAATTTTGAATTTATTATTTCAGAGTGAGAAAAGCACAGAAAAAAGTGCCGAATTCCAGGTACTTTTATCACTACCGGATACCCAGCTCTTATCATGTAGCACAGTACGTTGCACAGTGCAGAGGGGTTGTATTTGTTATCTTATTAATCATGTGTTTGGGGTGAAACATGAATTACACCAATCAGCCAGCCATCTGCTGTTTCCTTTAAAGCGAGATGGCCGGGTGTTTCTTGCCATCTGGTGTTGAGGTTTCAAATTGCAGCCACAACAGAGACTTGATCCAGTGTAGACCAGGACGCTGAGCCGCCGCTCGACATCATGTGTGTAGATTAAGTAACTGAAATTACATTGTTGTACTCTGACACAGATTATAAACATTTTCAGTCTATGAAGCGCCAGCGTTTGCAAGCTAGCCAGTTTAACTACCTCTGTGTATCGTTTGCAGAGCCTCAGCGATATCTGTGAAGCTGAAGTGACTGAATGATAACGCACACACTTGCAATGAACAACTTGCCACTAAATCCTAACTTATTGAGGGTAAAGTGTGTTGGCGGCCGAGTGCATGTTGCTGCACAGACCTTCCTGCCTCCACTTGGGAGTTTGCGTGAACGTGTAGCCTATGTATATGTATGGATTTTCTACAGGGATCTGACCATATCCTTTTTGAGAACAGAATTGCAAAATATTGGATATTCTGGGGTGGCACGGTGTCTTAGTGGTTAGCACTGTTGCCTCACCGCAAGAAGGTTGTGGGATCGCTGCGGCCTTTCTGTGTGGTGTTTATATGTTTTCCCCATGTTTTGGGTGGGTTCCCTCTGGGCACTGGCTCTAGCTTCCTCACACTTCCAACGACATGCAAGTTTAGGTGAATTGGTGACTCTAAATTTGTTGTCTGAATGTGTTTGTCTGATAGATAGACTGGCGTCCTGTCCAGGGTGTACTCTGCCTCACACCCTATGACTGCTGAGATAGGCTGTCACTTTCTGCTGCAGTTTGCTACTGGGAACTTCCCACTAGTCCTAGGGTCCAGTAGTCCTAGAATTAAGGAGAACATGTTGAAGTTGTCTTTACATTTTTGGTAGGCTATATGTTACACTAAAGTAGGTTAAGTAATGTTACAAAAGTGTGACAGTAAAAACAAACAAACACACAAACCAAAAAAAAAAAACATGTAATTATGGTGAATGACTAGCTAGAGTACTGACAGGGACTACAAGGAGAGAGCATATCTCACCCATATTGGCTTCTCTTCATTGGCTTCTTGTTAATTCTAGAATAGAATTTAAAATTCTTCTTCTTACTTATAAGGTTTTGAATAATCAGGTCCCATCTTATCTTAGGGACCTCATAGTACCATATCACCCCAATAGAGCGCTTCGCTCTCAGACTGCAGGCTTACTTGTAGTTCCTAGGGTTTGTAAGAGTAGAATGGGAGGCAGAGCCTTCAGCTTTCAGGCTCCTCTCCTGTGGAACCAGCTCCCAATTCAGATCAGGGAGACAGACACCCTCTCTACTTTTAAGATTAGGCTTAAAACTTTCCTTTTTGCTAAAGCTTATAGTTAGGGCTGGATCAGGTGACCCTGAACCATCCCTTAGTTATGCTGCTATAGACTTAGACTGCTGGTGGGTTCCCATGATGCACTGAGTGTTTCTCTTTTTACTCTGTATTCACCACTCTGCATTTAATCATTAGTGATTGATCTCTGCTCCCCTCCACAGCATGTCTTTTTCCTGGTTCTCTCCCTCAGCCCCAACCAGTCCCAGCAGAAGACTGCCCCTCCCTGAGCCTGGTTCTGCTGGAGGTTTCTTCCTGTTAAAAGGGAGTTTTTCCTTCCCACTGTCGCCAAGTGCTTGCTCACAGGGGGTCGTTTTGACAGTTGGGGTTTTTCCGTAATTATTGTATGGCCTTGCCTTACAATATAAAGCACCTTGGGGCAACTGTTTGTTGTGATTTGGCGCTATATAAATAAAATTGATTGATTGATTGATTGATTGATTGGACCCAATGATTAGAGGACCCTGGGACCAGTGGACCCTCTCTGTCCATGCCATCATTGCACCTGTCCGTGCTTTGTAAGGCCAACACACCAAAATGAGTGCAAGTACACCCACGTTTCACTTGGTAGTAACAGATGGATGGTTACTTTCAAGAAGTGAGGATTGACCAATTGTCTGTCTGGGTGGTTGCCATCCAGGAACTGGTAGTTCTGTAGTGTATTAGAGTTGTGCAGCACAGCACCAATGTGCACTCCCAGACATACTTTGCCTTTCAAATGCACCCAGCTCACATGAAAATTTTAATGTTTGAGATATTTTTCGACATCAATTTGAAGGATTTTGCACCATTGGTGGTGGTGGTGGTGTGTGTGTGTGTGTGTGTGTGTGTGTGTGGGTGGGGGGGGGTGTTGCTGATAGACTTGCCCTCACTCGTGTCTGCCAAACTGCATGAAATAATCTGGATCGAATGATTCATCTGGATCGAGTAAAAAGAATTGTGTTGTTGCCATATTAATCGACGCTGTGACTTTTCTTAACAGAGAGCTCTGATATATTTCCAAAATATATATATATTTTTTAATTTTGGAAACATAAAACTCAAAATCTGTATGTTTCTCGTGTGCATTCACTTTTTTTTTTGTTTTCCACAAAGTACTGTGTTCTACACATAACAGTGTTCTTTATTCAGACCACTAAACCAACCCTTCACTTCACAGAAGTAATGATCCCGTACTGATCTGTCTGCCCTTGAAGTGCATTGAAAGGCAACCATCCATCTTGGAGAAATTGCTCACTTTCCCATTGGAATATAGTCACAGTGTGCGCTCTGCAGTTGCAAGATCAGTTGCCCTATACTTTAATTTGCTGCGCCATCTTAAAGCTGACACGCTTTGTCTGCTGTTAGTTTCATTTCAGTGGCATTTCTGGCTCCAGTATGAGAAAGGTCTGCCAAATTCTATTACACGCTGAATAAACCAACATGTTCACATGTGAGTGGCGAGCATTCTGGAGTCACTGGGATAATGGATACTGTACGGGTGTACATCCCCTGCCATGACTGCTCTTCATTCTCCGGCTGTTTAGTATCTAGTGGTTTGTTTATAGTAGACAGAGCAAGCGTGACTCGAAGAAAGTAGAGCACTTCAGTCATCAGTCTGTTAGGATTTACTTTGGTTTATAAAAAAACTAAACTATTGAATATCAACATAACAAACATTGCCCAACTTTATTACACAATTGACAAACAACATATATATGTATATCCTTATTTTCTGTGCACCAGATGTCTGGATATTGCACAAAAATATTAAAATTACAATAAAAAACAAAGCTTTTTGTATGGCTGTTTTTAATGGTAGAAAAAGTAAAATTAAAAGAATACAAATCACAGTGAGAGGCAACAAGGGAAATTCACTGTTTAATTTTGTGTGTTAGTGGAATAAATTAAAAATGTCAAAATTACTTTTAAATATAGAAATGACAATGAGAAATAATTTTAAAAATAATAGTTTTAAAAAAATCTACTGGCTGAAGCCCAATCCCCCATTATTACATTATTACTGCTTTTTTTTTTTTTAAACAGCTAAAATTTGATCTTTTTTTAGGTGCTTGTTTCCAGCATTCATTGTAATTGCCATTTGTATGTCTTTGCAAATTGGTATTTGTTTTATGCATGGCAGAAACCTCCTTAGAACATCCAAAATCAGAAACACAGAACAGCTAATTAAAAGTTAAAATCTGTAATTTTGCACATGATCAAACTGTGGAAGTGATGACATAACATCTAGATTTGTGATGGTGTTCATTTTTGTATTGCTGGTAAATAACATAATGGTGTGCAAAAACCCTTGTGAAATGTCCTCCTATTTCAATAGAAATCAAATCATAAATAGATTTTTTCCCTATTTCATTTAGTAAATGAAACACAAGTTATATTCATCACTGTGTATATATATATATATATATATATATATATATATATATATACATACACACACACACACACACACACACACACACACACACACACACACACACACACACACACACACACACACACACACACACACACGTGTGTGTATATCCTTGATGTCATCATAGGTGTGCTAACCTCTATATGCCAACACAAAGTTGGCAGTTTATTGAATGTGTCTGTTGTGTAAAATTCAACATACATGCAGAATGTGAATAAAACCGTGTAAGCCCATGAAAGTGAAACCAGTTATTCCAGCTGTGGTCCATAAAATCAGTAACAAATATGAGTGCTTTGTTAAAAGTATGGTACTTAACAATGAAGAATTATATTTTTAAATAATATAATAAAATGGTTAGAATACTTTTAAAATGTAACTGAATCAGGTAAAAAAGGGTTTGATTAGAGATCACAAAAAAAGAAAATGTTTGTGAAAAGTTAACTGAGCAGAGCCCAGTTTTCTTAGCAATCACTGGAGACAACCTAAAATGAGTTTTAAAAGTATGTTTTATTTATTCAATGAATGCAGAAATGAATGGATATTAGCACATGAAATGTTGACCAGAAATAAAAGATACATGAAATATCTTGGGTTCATACTGTATGCAAAGAAATAAAAGTCAAAGTAAATGCAAGGGTTTTTTTTTGTTGTTTTTTTTTTGCGTACTTTTCCATTTTGAAGTGATCTGATGCATCAGAGTTAACCAATGTCTAGTTAGTTCAGTTCTCTGTCAATACTCTCTTAATTTGGTGAGTTATAAGATGATAGCATTATTGCCTTAACAAACTATAAGTGATGGACTCTTCTATTGTATGCTCACTGTGTTTTCCAAAATGTAGGAATAGACCTATCTGCCACCTACTGGACATGCCTGGGCTTGTTGCACAGAGTATTCTTGCATGATGGAAATTAGGAGCAGGTGTAATCAAAGTTTAAATGCGCTTCCCAGTTTATTTCATTTCTAAAGTCTACGTCTAATATGCCAAGGTCAGCAGTGCCTGTTTTGTCAAGAATTTGAAATTTGCTTTTAAAAAGTAAAATGCATAATTTTTTAAAAACTGTTATGAGTAAGTGTTTTACATCTCCAAAATCAGCACAACATTTGCTATCAAAATGAGTCACCAACCATGAAATAAAATAAAGCAAGTTCTAAATGTTATGTACTATTTTCGTTAGGAAACACAAAAATCTTATGATTGTATATATTGTAATTAAGAATAGGTCTTTAATGTAAATAATAAAATATATTTGGTTTAGCAAGCATATGGAAAAAAGTGATAACCTAATGAATTTGCTTCAGTAGGTGATAAGTTTGCATAAAGGTCACTTGTGGTAACTTGCATTGACCTATGTAATTCACTTTATTGGGTTAGCCCAGTAGTTCTCTTTTTTCAGTGTAGAAAAGGTCGACATACTTCAAATAACTGAATCATCTGATTTGGAGAGAGTAGCTAACATGTTCAGTAGCTGAGGGTTGGATTAGCGAACAAATAAGTGACATCATGGAACATGCATGTTTGTTTGTTTGTTTGTATGCCTTTCAAAAACAACAGTTTGTGTAAGTGTCAAACTGAGTTATGTGGAGGAGGCTGGTGCACGACTGGGGTTGATGATATGTGGGTGGGGGCATGTAATTCTCCACAAAGTGAAAAGTTAGCTGTTTCCACCTCCACTGTGGTTCCACAAAATAAATAAATAATAATACCGAACATCACGTGAGGCTGAAGGCTGAAGGTTTTTAGCCATGCTAATGCTCCCCTGGACCATTTTACTGAAAAAGGTCTGAAGGACCTAAATGACATGGTGAGATGATGAGCTTTTCTCATTAATGTTAGCCATAATTATTTACGGTTGTTGTAAATCACATTGTTCATTCAATAAATCTATCAATCTAGAGAATGTTCTACTTAGCAATGATATTTTCTTGAATACCTTATGTATCGTTAAAGCCTACAGTAGTTTAGCATTCACAAATCATGTCAGTCTATTTGAAATACCTTGATCTCAAGACCTTCATACATCCAAGCAATTTTGAACTATGGTGTATCACATACAATCGACACTATATTTACATCAACTTTCATTGATGTTCGGGCCAAGGCTTTGCCTTAAGTATAGTAGCTAAAGCAAGTAATACCACTGCCATCAGCAAACCATCTCAAAAGTTTCTGAAATGTGTATCTGAAATGTGTGAAACCTGAGAAAGTTGCTAATGCTAACCAAGTGAACAAGCTAGGTCAGATTGAGTTCTGTAAAATTAAAAATATTAACGCTGCTCATAAACTGATATTGAAGTGGGGAGTTCAAATCATGTTAAAACATTGCGTAACTTGCTGTTAATTTAGGTTTTTATCCCGCCTCTTGTGCTTTTCTGAGAGAATCTTGGTAAGCTAGGCAGATGTGCCGACTCATTGGGGCTGCGGGGTGTTTTTGTCTCTTGAAATGTCATTCAGGCCGTAACGACGGTGGTTGCGGTTTGAAGCTCAGGCCTGGTAGGAACAGCTGTCCTACAGCTGCCATCTCTCCTGCTTTCTGGGGGTTGGGGTGGAGGGGGGTTGAAAAACAGTCCCAAACCTCTTGGGTCAGAGCCCTGGTATGGCGGTCTCCGTGGCAACTGGAGCTGAGACTGTGTTGTGTGCATGTGTGTGTGCGAGTATGTGGTACGTCTGTGTGCGATCGGGGAGAACAATCTGGCCAGTGAGAAGCAGAGTATCGAGGGTTAAGGGCACAGAGTCGATCCTCACTTTACGTGGCCAAAAGTAGAACCATGTGCTGTTTTTCTCCAACCAAAAACAACAACAACAACATTCAAACCACGCTGAGTTGATTAATATTCTGTCTGCTATCTGTTTCTTTCCAACTTTTACACAAGGGAATGTGATGCTCCCTCAGCAGAGTAAGACGTTGGGAAAGGGGAAGAAGAAGAGCGGGAGAGTGAACGGAGAAGTTTAGAAGTAAGAAGAGAAAGCATTGGCGAGAATAAGAGAGAATGCTGGGGGATGGAGAGGGGACGTGCTGAGGGACGGCTGAGTAGATGGAAAAGAAGGGAGGACGGACATGAATAGGGGAGGGAAAGAGGATATGTGGAGGGATATTTGGCTTTGGCCCCATCAAAATAGCAGTTGTCATGCTAACTCAGCTCACACATGTGTTATACACGTTGTACCTTATCATCATCCCACAGTAATCGCATGCAAACTAATGTTTGGGAAGACTTGAGGTTACAGGTCACCTGGTTGACTAGTTTATCTTGTTACTTAGAGGGAGCTATTCACGCACAAACACACACACAAAAACCAGCATCACACTTCACCAGTGTGTTAAGGGGCTTTTTCCTCTTACTGCTACACATACAGTAGCTGAGGTTAAGAGGGTCACCTATTGTCACGCTTCACGCTCCGCTCACTTCCCCTGGTACTTTTATTTCTACTAGCTTGGTCTGTGTGTGTATCTGCAGGTTTCTTCTGCTTCATGGGCTCTTGGCTTTCTGCTTCCCGTACATGCTTGTTTCCTTGTTTATCAATTCACACTTCATTTACCTAACTCCGTCCTTCACCTCACTGTCAGAACATCTTGCCATATCAAGTCTTCCACCAGATTCTTGCTTGTTTGTTTGTTCTGGTACCAACCTTTTTTTTTTTTTTTTTTTTTTTTTTACTGTTTTCTTGGTTTGTTGCTTGCCTGTCTACAGACTGCCTGCCTGTATTTCTGAATTGGGCAGCGCAGTCTTGTTTGAGGGTGGGCGCAAAAGGGGTAAAATATGTAATTTCTCTACTTCTGGGAACAGAAACATGGCACTTTCTCTGAGTTTTTGGGCAAATTACACGCAAACAAGGTGAAAATGCAAAGGAAAGTGTTGATGAGGTGGAAAGTGGACATGTGTTGTGGTTTGTTTATGACCCGGAGCTCAAACGAGTCAAGGCAGTTGTGCAGGCGAGAGAACGCAGCTACTCTGGTTAGCTGTGTAGGTTAACACTTACCGACACGACCTCTCCCATTTGCCTCGTCTTTCCTTCTCCACTGGGAACTGAAAAAACTGCACTTTTTGTGACTGCTTTGGTGATTGCAGCCGGAAACAAAATAGTACACCATTTTCCTGTTAGAATTGATCGTTTGTGGGAAGAGACTAATACGGAGTGTGGGAGTGTCAGCACAAACCATTTGGAGGTTGGGGGTTTCAGCAGAAAGCAATTTAAACCCGCACATCTTAAACTGATAGGTCCGCTAGGTGACAACGAGTATGCTTTTAAGTTTACCGAGCCAAACTCAATGGTTTGTGTTGAAACTCCCACACTCCACCCGGGGATTCTCTACCGTGTTTGTGCCGGCTGTCCCCAGATGTTTTCAAATCTCACGATATCACATAGGGGTTCAAACGAGACTGTGCTGCCCTATTACCTCTGAACCTAACCCATCCTTTGGATTGCCTTGCTGTTGAAATGGCCTATATACATGAACTTGTCTCACCTTTCCTTACGTAAAACCGTGATCCCATCTGAACCTTGAGGTTTGTGATCTGTCAGACACCTACCTGTAACCCACCAAATTAATAGAGCACATGAGGAAAGTGAGGTTATTAAACTGTGGTTAACATTAAGGCACCACATCAATTGAAAAATCAAGTTTGTTTTGCCTAAGTGATATCTCATGGATGTGTATGCTACTTGATGGATGTCATGCCCATCTTTACATCAGCATGACCTATCAACATAAGAACCACAGGAAGAAATGTGATGCCCACTACATGGCCAAATATAACATATACACCAGAAGGGGAACGAAAAGCCAGAACTAATGAATGGAACTTGTGGCTGGGGACTTCGTGGACTCCCCATTCCTTGCTAACAGTCTTGCAAAAACTCAAAAATAAAAAGCATCCTGGAAATTTACTTATTACCTTATGCAGTGGTGGGCACAGTTCCGCTAATTAGTGAAGCTAACATTTTCATTAGCATATTAGCTTTTCAGCTAACTTTGAAAACCATCAGCGGACCAATTAACTTCCGCTGAATTCAGTTTCACTCACTTTCAGTCCACTAACACTTTTTTTTTTACTGGTGAAGTGAATGAAATAATTTGTAAACCCTAAAATCATACATGTTAGTTCCTGTTTATGAATGCAGAGAGCTAGCCAACACATTTGATCCGCAGGTCAAAGCACACAAGCGCTGGAAAGAAGACAGGAAAATACACTGTGGACAAAAACGGTATGTAAGCAGCTCAAAAGTCAGTATTTTTATTTGTTAATTTTTCATGCATTTGTTTTGTGCTTGTGAAGGGGGGAGCCGTAGCTCTGTCAAAGGTTTAGAAATGTATAATATAGAAATAAACTGTGACTTCTAATACTGAGATTTACTGCTTTTGATAAAGATGATGACAGTGTTTGGGGTTTTATTTTTTATTTATTTATATTTCGTCTGTTGATTTTGTGTTTGTGATCGCCTTTGAATTTACCCAGCAGCCCCTGCGGCGCTTAAACTCGAAACTGGCTTATCAGTAGCCAACAGTGTACCGAGTCAATACTGAAAGTTAGCAGTACCTTCCAAGAATGTTTTTTGCGGTTTATTGGTTTAACGTTATAAAAGTTAACATTTCAGTTAGCGGTTTAATGGTTGTCAAAGCTAACTTTTTGGTTAGCTGTGCCCACCACTGACCTTATGCATTTTTTATCCTGTATATAATAGGAAATGAATGCGTTAAACATACACTGTCAACGCACCCTGTGATAGGGTTGATTGTCACAAGTGCACAAACTGTACTGTATGTTTTGATTGGTTTCATCCAGCTAACTGTAACAAGAAAATTTTAAAAAGAATCTGTTCCCACAGATGGATTTTAAGAAATGTACTTCGTTAAATGCCATATTTTATATTCAATGCACCCAAAATTAAATTCTAACAGTTTTTTTATTCGTGTACAGGCTGCCTTTATACAGTTTATATACAGAGGTTCCTCAATTTTGGCAGTTTTCTTTCTTACACAGTACACGCTCACACATAAAGTTACAATAATTGCGCCCACCAACCTTCTGTGCAGTCACAGTTGGTAAAACAGCCTGAGTTTGTTCTTTTTGGTGAGAAAATAACTGTCCACTCCAGTACAGTAAGCTTGCAAGACAAAAGCACAGTAACAGGTGTCGGCAGTGACACACGAACAGTTACTGTATACTGGCTGATCAAGGTGTGAGAGGATTGTGTTTGTGTGAGTATGAATGTGTGTGCTGAAACAGAAGGTGCATACTTTGCTAGAAATCAAATTTCTATTCACTTCTGTGTCCTTTAAAAGCTGTGAAACTATTTGGAAAGCAGCATGTTTATTTATAAAATGGCTCTGCTCAGATCCCTTTCATGGAAATTTATGCAAACATTTAAAGCATTCACCAAATGGTTATATCACTGTGTGGTGTTTTTAATGCCCTGCATGATTCAGGGCATTAAAGTTTGGCTATAATTTGCTGCATATTTATAATAATCCTACAAAATTTTATTCTTTCAGGATTTATTAAACTATGATGATTTGAATTCCAAGCTTTCTTAAAGAAACCACAATGCAAAAGCTGACTTACTGAATTACAGTAATTTAACATTACAGTGGATGTATGAATGATTTGTAAAAAAAGAAAGCACTTTTCACCACATTCATTCATTCATTAATTATTTCAAATAAGAAATAACACAATGAACAATAAGTGGCACTCAGAATGCAACTACACCCATGATTGATTAATGCAAATATTTTCTTTATGATGAAGTGAAACCATAATAAATGGTTTTGTGCACTCTTGACATTTGATCACTTCTTTACAAATTTAAATTAGATTAGATAGAACTTTATGAATCCCTTGGGAAGATGCAGTCAGGGAAATTGAGGTTCCAGAAGCATTGGACAGTAGCACACAGGGTAAGAGCACACAGCGTATCAAAAGTAGACGTAAGAAGTAATTTGCAAAAAGTAAATACAAATATAAATGAACTTATTTCTTTGGCACACAACTCGTCAATAACAAAAACTGATATACAAGACAATGCCACAGTGACATGTGTGACCAAAAAGGGGGTGAGCAGAAGCAAAGCTTATAAACGCCCACCCCATATATACATGCATACATACATATACAGTGGTCCCTCGCTATAACGCGGTTCACCTTTCACAGCCTCGCAGTTTCACGGATTTTTTTAGTGCAATTTTGCATGCTTTTTTTTTTAACAGCGCATTGTGTTCTGCGTCCTTATCAGGCGGGCCGGTCGCAGCACTGGTCGGCATCACCGCGACTGCTCTCACTGCCTCCGATGCGCTTTCTGCGGGCTCGGTAAACGCAGTAGTTGCCAAATCTGGCAACAGGTCCAGAGACTACGCTCGCTGTTTTGATGCAGATGTTGACCGCAGCCGCAGAGCTCCGTGGCCACCGAGAGAGGACTTGGAGTCTTTGCGGGTCCCGCATCCGTACCTCCAGAGGAAGTGAGGGAAGGGAGAGGTCTGCGTGTGTCTGTTTATAATCTTCTCAGCCAGAAGAAAAAAGAGTGTTTACACAGGAGAGAAAAGTAAGAAAATGTTAATGCCTGTTTGAGAAAAATGTAGTAGTGAGGGGTTTTACAGCCTTAAAACATCTATAATAATTACAAAAAATAGCGCTGACTACTTTGCGGATTTCGCTTATCGCGGGTTAATTTTAGAACTTAACTCCAGCAATAAACGAGTGACCACTGTTTACACATTACCAACCCCCAGAGCAAGCACACAGTGGTAAGGAAAAACTCCCTCTGATGTATTGAGGAAGAAACCTCAAGCAGACCAGACTCTAAGGGGTGACCCTCTGCTTGAGCCATGCTACAAACACATTTAACAACACAAACTCAAATCCCATTATCATAAACATATCAAGTGAACACTGTGTCTTTGTCTACATACATATACAGTTTACATGTATACACACACCAACATACATCTACACATACATACATAATTACACACACACACACACACACGCATATATATATATATATATATATATATATATATATATATATATGCGCATACACAAATTAATGTTACTGAACAAGTTTACAATTACAACTGACAACACAAAACTCATCGTACTTCATTAGATACATATCTTGAAAACATCATTTTTTATATTGATTTTAAACTGATTGATATTTGGACATCGTTTGAGTTCATCCGTCAGGTTATTCCATAATCTAGGGCCACACATGGAGACACAGAAACCATTCCTGGTCGTCCGAGCGCCAGCAGTTTTAAAATGATACAAGCCCTGTAAATTATATTTTCCTTCTCTCTCAGTAAAATATTCTTGAATTCTAAATGGCACTTGTTTATTTTTCACTTTGTGCATTAATTGAACAGTCTTGAACAAAATCATATCATTAAGTTTTAATATTTGAGATTTAATGAACAGTGGGTTGGTGGGTCTCGATAACCTGCATTATGAATTGTCCTTAAAGCTCTTTTTTGAAGAATGAATAATGGTTGCAATGTAGTTTTGTAATTGTTGCCCCAAACGTCAGCACAATAAGTCAAGTAGGGTGCAACCAATGAACAATAGAGAGTATGTAGTGCTCTGCAATCAAGAACATGCTTTACTTTATTTAATACTGCAATACTTTTTGATACCTTCATTTGAATATGCTGAATGAACTTTCCAATGAATTTTGTCATCAATAATGACACCTAAAAACTTATTCTCTTTGACACGCTCTATGTTTACCCCATGTATATTTAACTGAATTTGTATGTCTTTTTTATAATTTTCAAATAACATCAATTTAGTTTTAGACAAATTTAATGATAATTTGTTAATATCAAACCATCTCTTTCACTTTATCATTTCTGTTCCTAAATCAGATAATAATTGTTGCAGATTTTCCCCTGAGCAAAACAGGTTTGTGTCATCTGTAAAGAGCACAGTTTTAACCAGATCTGAGACTTTACATAACTCATTAATGTATAAAATAAATAATTTTGGGCCCAACACAGAACCCTGTGGTAGCCCACAAATGATGTCCAGATATGAAGAACAGTAGTCCCCGAGTTTAACAAACTGCTTTCGGTTTTGTAAGTAGCTTTTAATCCAACTCAGAGCAACCCGTCTGATCCCATACAGTTCCAACTTTTGAAATAATATATTGTGATCAATTGTGTCAAAAGCCTTTCTTAAGTCAATAAATAAACCTGCAACTATTACCCTTTGGTCCACATGTTTATTGATCTCTTCTATGGAATCGAGCAATGCCAGTGTCGTGGACCTTTTTGCTCTAAAACCATATTGACTTTCATCAAGCAAGTTGTGTCGATCTATAAATTTATCCAGTGTGGTGTTGTAAAGTTTTTCCAGTATCTTTGAAAATTGTGACCACAGGCCTGTAGTTAGTAAAAAGATGCTTGCTGCCAGATTTGAATAAAGGTATCACTTTTGCCACTTTCATACTGTTAGGAACAATCCCAGTTTGAAATGATTTGTTAAAAATATATGATAATGGTTTTGCAATTTCAGTAATTATTCGCTTTACTAAGGACATATGTACCTCATTATGATCTGTTGACTTTTTACTTTTACATGTACTAACTATGTTAATAATTTCCTTTTCATCTACTGGGCTGAGAAACATTGTGTGCGGATTTCTGGCGATTAATTGCTGATTTTCCCATGTACTGTGTGGGATTTCAGCTGCCAGATCTTGTCCAGCATTAGCAAAAAATTTATTGAAACTATTCACTCCTTGGCTCATGTTATATTCATCTTTGTTGTTATAAGTAAAGTATGTTGGATAGTTATTTGATTTGGGTTCATTTGCTATAATACTATTCAATATTTTCCATGTTTCCTTTATATTGATTTTATTATTGTTTAGTATTTTTCCGAAGTATGATTTTTTTTTTTTACAGTTCAGCATAATAGTTGTTAGTTTATTTTTATAGTCCTTATATTTAACCTCTGCCTCTCTTGATTTACTTTTATTGAATTCTCTGTATAGCCTATTTTTCTTTTTACATGCCTTTTGAAGACCTTTTGTTATCCATGGGTTAGCTTTATAGTTATTATTTTTATTATACTGTATAATTGGACAATTTGTTATATATATTGAGACATATGTTTTCAAATTCGGAATATGCTAAATTCGCATCTTGCTTATTGGAAATGGGATTCCAATCCTGTAAAAGTAAATCATTTTTTAAGGCAGTGATAGCTTCTTCAGATTGCAGGCGCTTGCAATATTGTTTTTTTCTCAGTACATTTTTTATTAAACTTCAAATCAGTTACTATGAAAATTGGTAAATGGTCACTAATATTGAATAATAGTGAACTAATAGTGTTTTGGTATCGATATCATTTGTAAATACCAGAACTACTGTCTTACTGGCTACTTCTGTTCCTCTCCTTTCCATCCTGTCTTCCTGTTTCTCCTCCTAACCCTCGAGTGAGGAGTTGTACAGTCTGATGGCCTGAGGAACAAAGGAGTTTTTCAGCCTGTTGGTCCTATACTGTGGGAAGGAGCAGTCTGTGGCTGAACAGGTTCCTCTGGTTGCTGATGATGGTGTGTAGAGGGCTGCATTGGGATTGGGTCCCGTGGGACCCAATGCAAATCTTGCGGGAGCGGATGGTTAGAACTTCGCTGTGGGCAGTAATGGGCGGCTAAAAATAAACACTGCGGGAGCAGAAGCGACATGATGACTCAGTCAACAAAGGAGAATAGTGTAAAGTATGCATGTCCACACGTTACTTTTATCTTAACTAATTTAACAGGAGCAGCGGACAAAACAGGAGCGAACAGAGAGAGACAGCGCAGCAAGTTACTTAATGCCCTTATATGGTCATGCAGTAACTGAACTGTCACATGAAACTGTCTGTAAACTAAAAACAACCAAATAGTAGTGCTATTCCTGACAAGTGCATCAAAAGACATACAGGCCAGGAAATCGAAACAAAAAACCACATGAATCTCTTTAATAATAGCGTAAATTATGTGTTTTCTCCCACGAGACTGGAGGAGACACAAAATTAATGTGTCTCTATTGTAAGTGCATACATTCTCAGAATTTTGTGGGTATGGGTGGGACTGGACCGGCACATTGTGGGAACAGGTGGGATTGTAACACACACGTTGTGGGTGTGTGGGCGATGGAAAAATTTGTCCCGCACAGGGCTCTAGTGCTAACCACTAATCCACTGTGCTGCCCACTATGGCAAATTGTTGCTGGAATTTATTATTTGATTATTTTATTTGATCGTTATTGGAATAGTTGAGAGTGGGTTATAAATCTCGGTAGTCTTGCGTTTCTTTGAGAGCATAAAAAAACACCAGGTTCCCCCAGCCACCTGAGTAATTTTTAAAGCATCAGTTACCAATATTTGTGACACTGGATCCCAAGTTGATTTTTATGAAGTAATGCTGCCGGTTTTCTTCAATTATGGGTTTGACTTGTATGGTTTGTTCAATGAGCATCACCAGTTTTTCTTTTCTTCTGTCTTCGGTGCCTGGGTTCTAGTGGCTGATGAACTTCACTACTGCAAAGCACTGAATCTCAGGGACATTGCAAAGGTAGTGAAATGACTGGTAGCTGGTAAAGCTACTGTTGTATCTGGGTTGAATTTCTTCAGACAGTTAGAAATGCTCTTCTACTGACATTGCAAGGAATCTTTGGTTCCATCTGGGAGACAGGTACCATGTCTGTAGACTGAAAGAAAGAGCTTGTTCTTCCTTTCTGGCTAGAAAAGAATGTTTGCCTGGATTGCAACAACTACAGGAATATTACAGTGCTCTGTGTGCAAAGCACTTGCAAGGATCATTCTCAGTAGGATTCAGTACCACATACTTGCTGCCCAGCAATCAGACCAGGCTGATTTCACACCAAGAAGTTAACTGTTGACCACATCTTAACTCTGTGGGTACGTACTGAATATCAGCAGTGCTTCTTTGAAGCTTCAGTTGACGTTCACAAACCATTTGATTTGGTTAATCTCATTGGGCAATTTTATTAACACTAAGAATTTGTGGGATCTCCAATAAATTGGTGGACATCATGGCTAGTTTGTAAACAGGTACTCCGGGTGCATGGTGGAGCACGTGCAGAATCTCTGATTTCTTCATGTCAGCTCTGGCATTCATCAGGGATGTAGGCAGGATCCTATTCTGTTCAGTGTTTGCATGTACTGGTGTTGCATGAGGTCATGGAGTCCAGTCTCATGGATGCTTTTATTGGCTTTGTGAGTGATGCTGTGATTTTCCTGAAACTCCTGGTTGCTGCACTTGAGAAGCTGAGTGAGGAGTCTGGGGAGTGATGGTCAACTGGTTAAAGTGATGGGTTGGAGACCAGAGGGTCCTCAGTTCAAATCCCAGTCAGACCAGAAAATCACTCAGGGCCCTTTGTCGAGGTCCTTAATCCCCAAGTTGCTCCAGGTGTGTGAGGACTTTGTATGGCAGCACCCTGACAATGGTGTGTGACTCTATGTGTGAATGGGTGAATGTAAAGTACCATTGTCAAGCACTTTGTCTATAAAAGCACTATATAAATGCAGTTCATTTATCATGATTGTCTTGGTGAAGGATTCAGTCATACTCATGTCTCTGGGAGCTTGGCTTATGAGGTTGAGAGATATTTGGGAAGAGGTTATGATATCATGCAGTCACTTGACAGATGTCTGGATATGTCCAATATGTTGAATAAATGTCCAGTTTGATAGGGGGTTCTTGAAAGTGGGGGAGAACTTCAAGACTGGGAATGACTCTGATAGACTGAAATGTATAACTTTTAATTAAACAAAATGACAAATTAATAACATGAAGTTGAATTAGATTTTATTCATATCACCCCCTGGGTGCTTCAGATTCCATTGAGGACTACTAAATGTCTTTTTCAGCCAATAGGGAGGCAGCAAATGGCCACATGAAAATTTATAGGATAAATTTGACAGTTTTATAGTCATAAATTGGTAGTGTGCTCACATTTACAATGGTTTTATTGTAATATACATCATGGCATGGATAGGTACTAAGATCTGACCAAATGTGAAGGAAATTCATCAAATGGATGCCAAGGTGTTGGTCAAACAGCAAGCAAAAAAGTCTGCTTGATGTTCATAAATCATGAAAAGTGGCATTTATTCAAAAATTTGATTTGTCCAATAGCCATTTTGGACCTCTCCCCATTGATAGAAATAGTCATCAGTCAATTTCAGTTCAATTTATTTCATTTATACAGCACCGCATCACAACAAAGCTGCCTCAAGGTACTTCAAAGGAGTAAGGTCTAACCTTACCAACCCCTACACTCTAGAGCAAGCACACAGGTGACGGTGGTAACTCCCTCTGATGCTATTGACGAAGAAACCTCAAGCACACCAGACTCAGAGGGGTGACCCACTGTTTAGTGCATTATTGAGATGAGCACACAGTCATTGGTGCCACATACAGGGGGTCGTCCAGCATCCTGGCGTGCAGGGCCAGCGTCCATCCATCACGTCATCAGTTGGTTCACAGCACAAGCTGTCCTCCTGGAAGAGTACATTCCAAAAGCAGACTGCATTGTGCTGTGTTAGCTTTAGCCAGGGCACCTCGTGATCAAGCCAACATCCTGTGGTGTGCAGCCGTCAGCCTTGCGCGATGTCATCAGTACCTCGGACAGAGAGCAAAAGGGCAGATCAGTTGGCCGGAAGTAACTGCGCCAAAGGTATGAGTTCACTAGCAGTAAATCAATCAATCAATCAATCAATTTTTTTATATAGCGCCAAATCACAACAAACAGTTGCCCCAAGGCACTTTATATTGTAAGGCAAGGCCATACAATAATTATGTAAAACCCCAACGGTCAAAACGACCCCCTGTGAGCAAGCACTTGGCTACAGTGGGAAGGAAAAACTCCCTTTTAACAGGAAGAAACCTCCAGCAGAACCAGGCTCAGGGAGGGGCAGTCTTCTGCTGGGACTGGTTGGGGCTGAGGGAGAGAACCAGGAAAAAGACATGCTGTGGAGGGGAGCAGAGATCGATCACTAATGATTAAATGCAGAGTGGTGCATACAGAGCAAAAAGAGAAAGAAACAGTGCATCATGGGAACCCCCCAGCAGTCTACGTCTATAGCAGCATAACTAAGGGATGGTTCAGGGTCACCTGATCCAGCCCTAACTATAAGCTTTAGCAAAAGGAAAGTTTTAAGCCTAATCTTAAAAGTAGAGAGGGTGTCTGTCTCCCTGATCTGAATTGGGAGCTGGTTCCACAGGAGAGGAGCCTGAAAGCTGAAGGCTCTGCCTCCCATTCTACTCTTACAAACCCTAGGAACTACAAGTAAGCCTGCAGTCTGAGAGCGAAGCACTCTATTGGGGTGATATGGTACTATGAGGTCCCTAAGATAAGATGGGACCTGATTATTCAAAACCTTATAAGTAAGAAGAAGAATTTTAAATTCTATTCTAGAATTAACAGGAAGCCAATGAAGAGAGGCCAATATGGGTGAGATATGCTCTCTCCTTCTAGTCCCCGTCAGTGCTCTAGCTGCAGCATTTTGAATTAACTGAAGGCTTTTTAGGGAACTTTTAGGACAACCTGATAATAATGAATTACAATAGTCCAGCCTAGAGGAAATAAATGCATGAATTAGTTTTTCAGCATCACTCTGAGACAAGACCTTTCTGATTTTAGAGATATTGCGTAAATGCAAAAAAGCAGTCCTACATATTTGTTTAATATGCGCTTTGAATGACATATCCTGATCAAAAATGACTCCAAGATTTCTCACAGTATTACTAGAGGTCAGGGTAATGCCATCCAGAGTAAGGATCTGGTTAGACACCATGTTTCTAAGATTTGTGGGGCCAAGTACAATAACTGAAGTTATTGTACTTGAGTTAAATAGACAGGGAAACAGAAAATACTGAGGTAATCACAGGCAGCTAGCCCTATGCTTCACTAACAGTCCCAGAATTTAGATGAAGTGAGGCTGAGACATGTTCCATTGCTAATAAGATGACTTAAAGGGATAGGAAGCATAGTTCCATACTACGCCAGCAGAGGTGGTTTCTCTAAGACTGCAAGGGAAGCTCAGCTTCCCCTAAAATGTCAAAAAATGAAATGGTCAAATATGTACAGTTTGTTATTATTTCATTGACTACAAATGCATTAGAACATGTTCATCTTGAAGACGAGTTCATTCAGAATTAGCTACTTATCACAAATCGATTGACTCTATTTTGTTAACTTCTCATAAATCTTTTTTTCATATGGTCTGTGGTCAATGCATTTTCCTGTAGAAGCCGAGTGTCAGTTTACTTCAGTGAGACTGCCTGGAAAGGTTTTTCATTGCCACAAAACGCGACGGTCATTGGATAAAGCCCCAATTTTGAACTGCGCCCCCAATGCTGAGCATCTCTGGGGGTGAGTGGAGCTGTGGGCAGGCCTGGATGCTGGAGTTCTGCACAATGATTGGATGATGAGTCGAAAGGCTGAATCCTGTTTTGATTGACAGCTGTAGGAATGTGACAATTAGTGTGCACATTTCTGTGTATTTATGCATTTTTAAATTTTTGCTGAAGTGTTTTGTGTGCGCTATAAATCAGTCTGCTTTAAAGTCGCACAGAGAAGCAGACTGGATTAGACATTATTTGAGAAGATCTCGGTGAGTTACTCTCTGTTTCCTTCTTCAGTAAGTGTTTAAAAGTCGTCACACGTTAATTAACATCCCGGTTCGCAACACAACATCAAAGTATTCATAATTATTAGTCTATCTGGGCACATGTGGTAATAATTAGTGTTTGCTGATGTACTTTATTCATGAAAATTAGTGACGGAGAAACCGAAGCATTTTGAACCACTGAATCAATATGGAGCAACGGTTCAGTGTTTTGAATGTTTTGATACAATTAGATATGGTGACATCTGCTGGCCAAACTTTAAAATAACATTTGCATGGAACAATGTCATGAAACAGTCAGACTCTGTTATGTATGTTTCATAATAAAGGTTCTATGTGCTTCTTGAAATTTTTGATATTTTTATTTAAAAACATTAATAATATAATTGTAAAAGTAAGTCCCTTCGGCTTTTCCCTTGTTTTCATTTGGGGTCACCACAGGCTGATCCAAGGTGGACCTGTGTGTTGATTCTGGCACAAGTTTTATGCCTGATGCCCTTCCTGACGCAACTCCACATTACATGGAGAAATGTGGCAGGGGTGGGGTTTGAACCGGGAACCTTCTGCACTGAAACCAAGTGCACTAACCACTTGGTAAATGGGCTACCATAAAATACTGTATTTAATAGAGATATAAATTGTGAAATGCTTGTGCAACTAGGGACTGTTATGACCATTTTACATATTTGAATTTACATATGAATAAATTGACAAATTTTATGATGTAAGCCGACAATGAGCTTCCCCTCTTTGACAGACCAGCAGCTGCCACTGTATGTCAGTATGGTAGCCATATGAGAGGGAGAATAGATGTGACTTAAGTCTGGAGTTGAATGTCTCTACAGAATCTGACTGTTTTATTTCTGCAGGGAGATCATTCCACAAGACAGGGGCATGATAAGAGAAAGCTCTGTGGCCTGCAGACTTTTTATTCACCCTTGGGACACACAGTAGTCCTACACCTTGAAAATGCAGAGCTCGGGTCGGTACGTAGGGTTTAATAAGGTCAACTAAGTAGGGAGGTGCCAGTCTGTGAATAATTTTATAGGTTAATAGCAGAACCTTAAAATTTGACCTCACAGAGACAGGAAGCCAGTGAAGAGATGCCAAAATGGGTGTAATGTGGTCAAACTTTCTGCTTCCTGTCAAGAGTCTGGCAGCGGCATTTTGAACCAGTTGGAGACCCCTAATGATGGACTGTGGTAAACCAGAAAATAGAACATTGCAATACTCTAATCTAGAAGAAACAAATGCGTGGATTGGAGTCTCTGCATCAGCCACAGACAGGATGGGACGAATCTTCACTATGTTTTGAAGGTGGAAGAAAGCAATGCTTGTGATAGCTCTAAAGTGTAAGTCAAAGGACAGCGTGGGATCAAAATTCACCCCTAGGTTCCTCACTTTGTCAGTGTGATGTATGACACATGAGCCTAGGTGAAGCATTAACTAGTTAAACTAATGTCGATGTCTTGCTGGACCAAGGACCATCATTTTGGTCTTGTATGAGTTTAAAAATAAGAAATGGCTGAACATCCATCTTTTCACTGACACAAGGCAGTCCTCTAAAGACTTCATGTGTATGAGATTACCAGCAGTTATCGACATGTACAACTGAGTGTCATCAACGTAACAATAAAAGTAATCTCGTAACACTGCAGTGTGTGCCCAAAGGGTGCTATATAAAGGGACAAAAGCAGGGGGCCTAAGACGGACCCTTGTGGAACCCCATGTTTCATGTCAACAAGGTTAGAGGTACTGAGAACGACTGGTCAGGTAAGATGTCAACCATGACAGGACATCCCAGTAATCCCAAAATGACTATGCAGCCTATCAAGTCAAATGCAATGATCCACCATATCAAACACACTGCTATGGTCTACCAGTAACAGAACTGAAGTGGTGTCTGAATGCATTGCAATCAGAAGATCATTTACCACTTTCGTGAGCACTGTCTCTGTAGAGTGATGTTATTGGTCTGGGGGTCTAACACCACATTTGACTCATTTTTATCTGTTTTGTTGACATTCTGAGAAAGGTTTCCTTTGTTCTCTTTCATTTTGCAGGTACCTTGTCTATAATATTACAATGATCTCCAGCTGGCCACCCTGCTTTGTCAGTTGGTGGATGTCTTAAAGGAGTTTGCTGTTGTTCCTCTCTTGGTGGATGTAAGGTCTGCTAGATTTGACTTCCACATAAAATGAAACCACCTAATTTCTTGAACTTTAAACAGTAGATGGCACTCCTCTAATGTTCAACAGTGGAAAAATGAATTAAACAACTGGCACACACATTTTTAAACGTAATGCGTTCTTCCTCTTCGTCACAAGTGGGGCAGTTTTGGCCAACCGATGACAGGAAAACACCGAGTGTGTCCGGGCTGGATGTTGTTTCCATAGAAACAGACCTCACGTGAAAAGGTCACAGCCAGAGGTTTTTCTCAGAAAAAGGCAAAGGATTACATTGGGGAGATTTGAGACAAGAACAAAAAGCACTTTTATTATAAATGTTTATGCATTCTTCTTCTCCTCCAATGAATTTTTCAATGATTTAAGAAAAAAAGTGTGATTTTAAATAGTGCAATTACATGGTTGCAGACGGTGAGAGCCCCCCCTCCCACATTCTGTTTTTTTTATTTTTTATTTCTTGATTCTCTTTTGAAGTCAGGAATTGAAAAGGGAGAGTGGTCGACAGCCTGTGCAACGCCTGAGCTTTGTGTTTCCGTGCAGATACGTCGCCTGCCTGCCCCCTCAATCACTGGCAGCTCCTTCCTCCTCTCCCCTCCCTCTCAAGTCATTTTAATTAAGTCAGTCTCACTGGCATGGTAGGCAAAGATAATTGGAGAGGGTTTTTGGATGCCATTTACTCTAAATGACGCCTGTTCCTTTCCATTCTCTCGCCTTTTCTACACTCCCACTGGTTCTCCCGCCACCCCTCCCCTTTCTCCGCTCATCTCCTGGCAAGGAGTTACCTAGTTTCCCTTTTCTTTCGCTTCGATCTTATATTCAAACGTGAAATATGGATTAACCTCTTCTGTGTGGCTGAGGGGACGACTTCTTGTGAATTGCAAATTTTGGCCAACACCACAATTTATTTGAAATGGTGAATCAAGCAAAGCAATTTACTGGAAATGAGGAGGTACTTTGAGCTTTCCTCCTTTTGAAAAAGTTAGCATTTTCTCCCCATCGCAAAAGAAGCATCTGCTGAAGGAAATCTTACAGAGATGTCTATTGTGTACCATAATGAAAAAGTATATTTCTGTGTGAGCTTTGATGAGCATCTTTGTCTGTTTGTTAGGGTATCAAAGCTACTGCATGTTGTCACTGAACCGCAGAGTTCCCTAATTAATTCCATTTGCTGAGACAAGAAAACCAAAGCACAGCTTGTCTTTATTGATCTGGTATGACCCTGTAATACAATGCATGTCAGTATGTTAGCTTTGAATATACAAGAAGGGAAAACATAGGTCTGACTCGGTTGAACAGCTTTACACTGTTTATGTTGGTGTTAACAACATGATTGCATGTTTGTAGCCCTATTCCTTAAAATACAACAGCTTCACGTAGATCACGCTCAAAGGATTTGGATCATTTTCTGCTCAGCATTTCACTTGATTGTCTGTTATCTTTTATGTATGATAGATATGCTTAATCAAGATCAGTGGATTTCATTTTCAGCAGATACCTGTCATGTCAAAATGGTCTATCTTGCTGTATTAAAGAAAGTAAAAGGATATCCACAGTCAATAGCTGCATCCCCATCAGCACAAATACATACAGTTGAAAATATTTTGTCAATATTTTTTTTTTTGGAAATGTTGTAAATTAGCCAATGCCACTATGTTCCAGAAAATAATAATAATAAAAATGATCTTGAATCCCTGGCAACACTAAAATCAATGTGTTCTTCTTGATAAAGTTGCCCTTTTCTCTTTGTTTCATAGGTTTTATTAATTTGGTTGAATAGTTTAAGCTGAAACTTTTTTGACATGTTTAAAAATGCTGCATTACTTCCAATCTTGCTTTCTTATAGAAAGAAAAATTGATTTGGTATGCACACCAGGATCTTGATCGACAATAAAGTTAAATCCACAGTCAACTGTTCAGAGAAAAATAGCTGATTAAAAAAAAAAAAAAACTACCGGTAATATCTAAGAAAGTAAATAAAAAAAAAGACTTGTTTAAAGAAAATTTGACTTAATTTTTGTCTAAATAGAAAAATAATCTCATCAAACATTTTTTACATAAGAAAAAAAGTATTTTATTGGGAAAATGTCTTAATACGTTTTTCCAGCTAATATCAATCTGTATTTAACCAATAACAAGGAAAGGCAAAGGATTTCAAATCACCCAAGCAAAGGAACAAGATTGTTTTCCTTATTTTAAGACAGAGGCTCATCTTAAAGTAAGAATTCTGTCTAGTTTTAAGGCACATTTTGATTATTCAGTGCCTAGACATTTTACTAGTTTTGAGAATCCAATCCATCCAATCCAATACAGCTTTATTTATAAAGAACTTTGAAATCACCCACAGGGTCTAAAGTGCTATACAATAAGACAGTAAAATACATAAAAACTCAATAAATATATTAAATACAAAATGCATTTAAAATGCACACAGCTCACAGGCACAGCATTTCACTTAGTGTTAAAAGCCAAAGGAAAGACATGAGTTTTTAAAGTCATTTAAAATGCACAAGTGATGAAGCTTGTCTAATATGCACTGGCAGATCATTCCAAAGATTTGGTGCTGCCACGGCAAACACCAGTTACCCCCTGAGCTTACACCTAGTTTTAATCCTAACCAAGTAAATTTTTCTTACCCCATTGGCAGATTTTTGTGCTTAATACAAGACAATTTGTCTAGATTTTCAGATTATTTGCCTCACGTCCCTACAGTCAGATTCTGTGGAGATTTTCAAGTCCAGACTTAAGACGCACTTATTTTCCCTTTCATATGGCTAGCATACTGGTACAGTTTTGTTTTACACTTTTTACTCTTTGAATTCATTTATTAGTAATTGGAGCAGGCTGCAGCCTCAACTTTACCTAAATTCTGGGTCTTTTAGTGAAGCTTAGGGCTAGCGGCCAGCGATCACCTTAGTATTTCTCTGTTTTTCTTGTTGTTTAATGCTGGCAAATTATACAGTATTTTTTTGTCTTTCTGATGCCTGATTCTGTTTTTTCTCTCTGTTTAAGGTGCAGCTCCATCCAGAGATGGGAGTTGTATTTGTGTTGGTGACCCTCCTGTCCTGTGCGCCAACAGCAATTCTTGTATATTTGTCCGTGAATTGTTCTGTGAATTGTTCTGTAATTTATGTTTGTAGCATGGCCCAAGCAGAGGGTCACCCCTTTGAGTCTGGTCTGCTTGAGGTTTCTTCCTCAGAGGGAGTTTTTCCTTACCACTGTAGCTCTGGGGGTTGGTAAGGTTAGACCTTACCTGTGGGAAGCGCTTTGGGGCAACTCTGTTGTGATTTGGCGCTATATAAATGAAAATAAATTGAAATAAATTGAATTGAAATTTGTCTTATTTTGAGAGGGACAGTTTTTGCAGTGAGTGAGTACGCAACTCCCACTCCAAGTAGTGTTAAATGAACTCTTTTAAAACTGATCAACTTGATTTCACAGTATTTTAAGTGGGACCATATGTACTCACTACAGAGTCTATTTTATTCAGCAAAATGTACTGTGTAAGTTCTTCTGCTTGATAATATTGTTTAACCATATTTTATTGAAATCAGCTAAAAATAAATGAATAAAGGGCCCATATCTTAATGTTATTTTATCTTTCAGTTGCTCCTGTTTGCCAGGAGTCACCTCAGTGAATTTGGCACAGACCCGCCTTGCAGTTTGGTCGGAGTTGTGTTGGATGACCCTCCTGATGGCAAAACACGCTCACAGCTGCTGGTGTTCCAACGCCTTCTCCTAACTAAACACTCATCAGGATCTCCTGTGATTCACTTCTGAAACAGGATGGGATCATGTGCGCTCACAGCTGCATGGCTGGATCCTCCTTTGAAATCCAAATCTGAATTCTTGCCAGTACCAAAATTTAATATGTTCTTCTCTATGATAGTAATAATATCTGCACTACATTTTGTAGAAATCGGCTGCCTTGTTTTTGCAAGCTTGATTGTACGATTGAGAAATTCGCAATTTTATTATTTCGTAGAAATTTTATCTGATACAAAAGCGACAGTCGCATCCCGTCAACACCAACATTTAAAGTGTTGTTCCTGTTGATAAGGTCCATCATTCCACCAGGTTTGTACTCATCAGTTTTAAATATTTTTTGAAATATATCTGATGTCAGCGTCAGCAATGGCCCATAACACTATGTTGCAGAAAGTTAGATTCAGTATCCACATCTGGACCTGGATCAGCAACTAGTCACTGGATTATTCTTGACAAGATCAATCACTGTACCAGGTCTTGTGAAGATTAGCTGACACATAAACAGTCTGCGGTCACATTAACTCAATACCTTTATGACATAGAAGGAGTGAACATATTTAATGTGTGAAGCACAGTGTATGGGATATCCAGCACATGATTGATGGGATAAAGTGTACAGAGTGAAAGGTGAAAGTACACGGGTACACACTAATCCCTGTTAGCTGTACCACCAGCGATTCAGTGGCCTTATGCTCTGTGTCAGCTCTGTGGGATTTGTGTGTGTGTGTGTGTGTGTGTGTGTGTGTGTGTGTGTGTGTGTGTGTGTGTGTGTGTGTGTCGGGGGGCTCCCTCTATCAATCAGGTAGGGCCAGGTCTGCTGCTGAAAGGGAGCTACACTGGGCCACCCATCCAGTCAGGCGCTCCGGGGAGATCCAGTGTCCTTCGTGCTTTAATGCGCTCCAGATGTCCCTTCAGCTGAAAGTGAGGGGGATACAGAGGGGTAAAGGGAAGCTGTATGAGCAGACTTTGATCTGCTTCACGCACTGTAGATCTGGTTTGTCAAATGTTTTCCTTGCAGAGGATAGTCGTTCATGTACTTGTATATTTTTGATGATTTTTTTTTCACCTGTTAAAAACATGAAGACATTTTTTTTCTCTGTTGGTGAGCATGGGAATGTTTAATTTTTTCCTTTCAGTCTGTTTGCACTTTGTCTTGTTCCGTCTTCCTCCTCTCCATTCTTAGCTGTTGATTTAAGACAGACACTCTTGAGGTTCATTGTACAGCATTTAAAAAGATGAAGAAAAAAAACTACTTCCCTGCACAGTATTTTTTTCAATGCCAATGTATTTTTTCAGTAGTTTTTCCAATGCCAATGTCAGTTTGGAACTTCTTGGTGCCAGAAAAATAAGTCAGTAAGATTGGTTTGTACATAACAACATTAACATAAATTTACTGTTAGAGGACGTTGGCAGTGGATATGCATTCTTCTTCTTTGACTTCCTCTTTCTTATGGTCACACCCATTTTGCTTGGGGTTGCAATAGCAGATGTAGATATATGGATCCATATGTTGATTTTGCACATTTTACAGCATTTGTCCTTCCTGATGCAACTCCAGTTGCACAGTGTGGCACAAGCAGCATTGACTGGGGACCTTATCAAAGATGAGTTTGAGTCTCAGTCATGGTACCTGTCTGTGTGTGTGTGTATAACTGGGCACTGGTCTAAGCTCAGGGAGTAACTTGCAATGGATTCACATCCCATCCATGGGGAGTCACTTCACGCAGCGGTGTCTAGGGATAAGTAATGGCACGCAATGTTGTTGACCACAGTTGCAATAATAGATTTAAATAATATCATCAAATACACCAAGGACATATTGGCTTCATATTTTTTTATTTGCCAGATTTGTGGATGTGGACCAGACTTGGGCAAACTGCGGCCCAGGGGCCACATGCAGCCCTTTGCATGTCTCTGTGCGGCCCTCATGAGGTCTGTGATTATTATTACATATATTAAAAATGGCAAGCTTGTATGTTGCAAATCATTAGAGAGGTTTGTTTAGGTATATTTAAATATTTACATATTATTACAATAATAAAAATTACCTATAAAAGCTATTAAATAGGTAAATTTTTGTAAAATTTGTAATGGGAGACAGAACTGAGTTATCAATGGTGTGGCCCTCGGACATAATTCAGGTTCCCTATGTGGCCCCTTGTAAAAATTAATTGTCCACCCCTGATGTGGACCAACCCAGGAGGATCCTGTATATAATCCAAATCCAATGAAAACTGAAGTAATCACATGTTTGTTTCATGACAGTGAGTAAGCCCAAGAACACCCAACAACTATATCTGTGACAGAATATGACAAAAGGAGAAACTGCTCATGATGTGAAGCATACTACCTGATCTATGAAGCAGGATAGAAGTAGTAGAATAAATGTTAGAGAAGCAGGGTTGTAACCAGAGGGTCATTGGGTTTATTCTTTGACCAGAAAGCTAAATCTTGTCTCACCCTGAGGTGTCCTTGAGGAAGGACTTTAATTCTCATTTTCCCCTTGGTATATGAATAGTTGAATGTGAGGTGTTGTAGAAAAGGGCTGCAGAAATAGTAGTTGCTTGGCTGCTTTGCTGTCTACTAGTCACCTCTGCAAAGCAAATGAGGAGGGTAAAGATTATATAACCTTCTGTCTATGGACAAGATATCCCACAAAGTAATTGATGGATTTAGACAATCTGAGGAGATGATCTTCATGTTTGAGAAGAATTGGATTTATTTTGGTGATGTTTCCTTTTATCTCTTTGAGACAGGGTGTTTTTCCTCTGCTGTTCTCACTGTCTGTTTACCAAACACAATGATCATACTTTTTATTGTCAGCATTCTGTGGCCTTTTTTGTGCATGAAGAGACGTGCTGCTTGAGATCAGAATGCAAGGTGCATTAAAAGCGTGATTGACAACATGTTTGTGGTTGGACCACAATGAGCCCCCCCATCCCTCAAATGTCTTCAGGATGCGCTCACATATGGAGCATTTTACTGCCGGAGTAGCAAATGTAGTGAACATTGAGCCCTGCCTGCTGGTTCCTCACCAGTGATGCAGCCGGTCATGGGATATTGTGACCAATCAAGGCTGGGGAGGAACTGAAAATAGACAAGACAATGCTCATCAGGGGCCATAAAAAGAAAAAAAGAACTTGTCCTATTCTTGCCTGTACTTTCCTTTCTCTTCATACTGTAATGCACATAGTGCATCCAGAAAGTATTCACAGCGCTTCACTTTTCCACATTTTGTTATGTTACAGCCTGAATGAAATTCTTTTTTTCACCCTCAAAATTCTACACACAATACCTCATAATGACAATGTGAAAAGTTTTTTTAGATTTTGTAAATTATTAAAAATAAAAAAACAAACTAAGAATGACATGTTCATAAATATTCACAGCCTTTGAAGCTCAAAATTGGGCTCAGGTGCATCCTGTTTCCACTGATCAACCTTGAGATGTTTGCATGACTTAATTGGAGTCTACCTGGGGTAAATTCAGTTGATTGGACATGATTTGGAAAGACACACACCTGTCTACATATAAGGTTCCACAGTTGACAGTGTGTGTCAGAGCACAAACCAAGCATGAAGTCAAAGGAATTGTCTGTAGAACTCAGAGATAAGATTGTTTTGAGGCACAAATCTGGGGAATGGTAAAGAAATATTTCTGCTGCTTTGAAGGTCCCAGTGAGCACAGTGGTGTCCATCATCCATAAATGGAAGAAGTTCAGATCCACCAGGACTCTTCCCACAGCTGGCCACCCGTCTAAACTGAGTTATTGGGGGAGAAGGGCTTTAGTCAGAGAGGTGACCAAGAACACGATAGTCACTCTGTCAATGCTCCAGCAATCCTCTGTGGAAAGAGGAGAACCTTCCAGAAGGACAACCATCCCTGCAATCGACCAATCAGACATGTATGGTAGAGTGGCCAGATGAAAGCCACTCCTTAGTAAAAGGCACATAGCTGCCCACCTGGAGTTTGCCAAAAGGCACTCGAAGGACTCTCAGACCATGAGAAACAAAATCCTGTGGTCTGATGAGACAAAAGTTGAACTCTTTGGCTTGAATGCCAGGCGTCATATTTTGAGGAAACAGGCACCATCCCTACAGTGAAGCATGGTGGTGGCAGCATCATGCTGTGGGGATGTTTTTTCACCGCAGAAATTGGGAGACTGGTCAGGATTGAGGGAAAGATGTATGCAGCAAACTATAGACACATCCTGGATGAGAACCTGCTCCAAAGCACTTTGACTGCTGACTGGGGTGACGGTTCATCTTTCAGCAGGACAATGACCCTAAGCACACAGCCAAGATATCAAAGCAGTGTGTTCAGGACAACTCTGCGAATGTCCTTGAGTGGCTCAGCCAGAGCCCAGACTCGAATCCGACTGAACATCTCTGGAAAAACCCCCCATACAACCCTAATGGAGCTTGAGGGGTGCTGCAAAGACGAATGGGCAAAACTGCCCAAAGATAGGTGCACCAAGATTGTGGCATCATATTCAAGAAGACTTGAATATGAGACTTGAGGCTGTTATTGTTGCCAAAGGTCCATCAACACATATTGAGCAAAGGGTCATTACTCATGTGGTCATTATGGGGTGTTGTGAGTAGAATTTTGAGGGAAAAAATGAATTTACACCATTTTGAAATTTGGCTGTAACATAACTAAATGTCAAAAAGTGAAGCACTGTGAATACTTTCCACATGCACTGTTGGTGCCAAACTGATTCCAGAAAGGGCCAAGAAGGTGTAGTTTTCTTTGTAACCACCAACTCCACCAGGTGATTTCACTAATGAACTCATCCTATCTGCTCAAAGTGATGTTAATCAGTGAAATCACCTGACAGAGTTGGTGGATCCAAAGAAAACCTGCACCCTCTTGGCCCTTTCTGGAATCATTTTGACACCTATGCTGTAATGGATCTAAGTTGGGACCCCAATGCAGAGAACCACAATAACATAATATTGTCTTTTCTCTTGTATATGGAAATCAGTCCAAAATTGCCTTAGCTTATCTCAGGGGAGAACACAGGAGAACAGTCCCAAAAGCCATGCAGAGTTCTGTATTAAGAGTTCTCAATAGCAAGAGTGTTTCACAGTCTTTCAGTTAGCAGAATTATCCAAAACACAGAATGAGTTCAGTAACCAAACATTGTCCTTCCCCAGACTTCAAATGGCAGGTGAAAAACAGGAGTATGGAATGGCAGCAAAGAAATATAATGTGGCATCAAAACACTGTAACCAGAGTGCAAAAAACAGGAGGTAAGAAATAGGAGTCCCAGGCGATAGCAAGAGTCACTAATGTAGTATCAAAAGACACTGTAACATGGAGCGCCAAAGAGCGGGGCAAAACCTAATGCATCTGGCCATGAGTAGATGCTCTAATGGAATTCATAAGTGAGTATAGCAGTTAAACCCGGCTGTTTGAGGACACGCTGAGGTCAACAACCCCAAAGTCAACAACCTGGAAGTCAAACTAACACAGGAGAAAACACCAGGTTAATTCCGCATCTGATAAACAACACTAAGGACCCCTTCACACATGCAAAGTTTGGACAGCGTTTGTACGAAAACGGCAAAACAGTGCGAAACAATTTGAAATTAGCGCATGAAACATCGCACCGACGGGCAGGTGTGCACAAATCCGGTGCGAGAGTTTGTGCATGTGCTGATGTCTATTGAGAAGGAACAGTGCCAGGTGCAGCACATTGCGCCGCTTCTGTAGAATAAATAAAAACACAAAAAACAGCTGGTATCTGTGGGACCACATCATGCCGCTTATGTGGAATAATTAAAAACATATAAAACAGCTGGTATCCGTCGGACCACATTGCGCCGCTTATGTGGAATAATTAAAAACATAAACAGCTGGTATCTGTGGGACCACATCGCGCCGCTTATGTTGAATGATTAAAAACATAAAAAAAAACAACTGGTATCTGTGGGACCACATCGCGCCGCGTATGTGGAATAATTAAAAACATAAACAGCTGGTATTTGTGGGACCACATCGCGCCGCGTATGTGGAAAAAATAAAAACATAAAAACCAGCTGGTATCTGTGGGGACCACATTGCGCCGCTTGTGTGGAATAATTAAAAAACATAAAAAAACAGCTGGTATCTGTGGGACCACATCGCGCCGCTTATGTGGAATAATTAAAAAAAGAAAAACACACCACCCAGGACACAAACTCATGCCTTCCAAAACCTCTGATCCCCAGTCAGAGACTTTACCACTGTTCTTCGAAGGCTGCGGGAAGCTGCCTCATATCAGGAAGGACATGGAAGTATTACAAATAAATAAAATCCCACACCATATAAAAACAGCGCACATATCAAGCAAGCAATACATATATGATCTGTCTGTTTCTCTGGTGATGAGCCATGGTCACAGACATACAGTCATGAATGACATGATCGAGAAGCAGTGTGCTCTAATGTCCACATCTACTGGTCAGGTGCATCCAGTCAGCTGCGTGAATATTCTGTGGACAGCACGCCACAGCACAGACATGGCGTCATGTGGAACAGAGCTCATGTGCGTGACATGACGGTCAGATCATCCGCTGTGTGTTCTGATGTGACGGTCCATTTCATCCTGGGGGGCTGTCAGTGTCTGCTCGGTGTGTGCGCTCACTTGCTGCAGCTTGTCGCAACCAGGGCATTATATGTTTTTATTTTTGTCCACGTAAATACAGCAATCAGACATAGACACACGCGCCTCACAGTGGACAGTTGTTAGTCCATGACTGTCCAAACACAGTAGGTGTTTGTGTAGCTGGAATATCCAGAATGACAGATCACCACAGCTGCTTCTGTTGGAAGCCACACCTCCTGTGAGTGGAGCGCACACACCCACGTGCCACTGTGTGTGTTTGCAAAGTCACACTTGTGGGGAACTTAGACAGATTTCACAGCAGTATGACAGTGATTGTCTGCAGTCTCTTGTCATGCCAAGAGTGCCCCTGGCCACACATTTTGTAAGTGCCATGTGAGCGGCGTTAGGTGTTTTGTGTGTCACTTGGAATTTGGCTAGCACCTGCCGCAAGAGGGTGCAATGGGTTGTCTTTCAGGCACTCATGTGCGCAAATAGTTGTAGCAACAGGTGTATGAGGCGTTGGAGGCAGGGACGTCATTACACGGTTTGCACATGGTTCCTGCGTCATGCGTACTAAGTGTGCACTTCGTCCAAGCTTTGCACTATGTGTGAGGGGGCCCTTAATAACATGGAGGGAAAATTTGCAGAAATAACTCAGTGACTTATAACTTAAGACAACACATAAACGGAACTTGAGCCAAAACATAACTTATAACCTAACATGGTGAAACTAACACAGGAGAAATGTCACAATGAGAGTACTATTAATAAATACCAGAAGGGACAAATACCAAGTAACACAGACAGAAAATGACCAGAAATAACTCAAAATTAAAATCTACTCAGCAAAATCTACTCTATAATGTGCATGCATCTCTTTTTCTCTGCTTTTTTTTTGCCTCTGTTCCTCTTCTTCCTCTCATTTTATTATCAGCTCTCTATCTACCATCCCTGTGCCTTCTCTCACCCTTGTTCTCTATAACTGCTATATACCTTCAGTCCCTCCACTTCTCTGCTTCCCGTCTCTGCATGTCCTCCCCTGCCACTTCGGAAGAAATTTAATATGGTTTGTTTGGCATTTCCAAGAATTTCATTCGTCTGCCGGCTCTCTTTGCTCCCTCTGCTAAGACAAACAGATACCATCCAGCCAAGAGCAGCAAACACCGCTGGTGTTGGGCTCATTATTTGGTCGTCTCATTTCATATGACTCCAGCTCCACTTAATTATTTTATTTTATTTTTTACCCATTCAACCTAATTTCTTTTCGAGATGACTTCACTTTTAGATTGAAAGTGCCTAATGTACCTAATGTATTTGCATTGTATCCTGCAACTTTGATTCAATGTACATCTTTAAGACTTGTTTATATCACTGGTCCTACACATCTTTCTTACATCAGAACTACTGGTGGAACTATACTGTGTGAACCATTCTTCAGACATCTTTGGGGGCTTTTTAAGAACTGCATTAGAATGTTTTGAAGTCTCTAATCAGCCTTTCAGTTACTGCTTGTTACTTTTTTGTATATTTGACGCAATGCTTATGCCTTTGGAGAGATGTCAGATATTTCTAACAGTTTAAGTGGCTGTTTTACTGGTCAGGCTTTTCAAGTCAGACTTGTCACACATGCCAGTCTGGTCAGTCACCCTCTGGTTCTGTCTGGCCCGCAGCGCCAATGCCTATTTTTCTTTGCCAACACAAACTCGGCACCCTCCCCTTCCCAAAAGGAGCTGTGCAGACACTCAAATGCCGAACGTTACTGACACACAAGCAGAGCGAGCCACGCACCTGCTAATCCCTTCCTCATTAATCCCCCACCACTCTCCACAAATATTCCCTTCTGCTGATTTCATTGTGAGCGTTCGATGGAGGCAGTGCAACAGGGCCCTCTGCAGACGCGTTGGTCCATTCTAAGTGACATTTCACTTTCACTTTGGCATAATGCTTTTCATTTTCATCATATGCAAACCTGCATGGTAGTTCATTCAACTTCAAACATCCTCCCCTGCAGGGAGGATGTTTGAAGTTGATCGTACAGGGATGCAGAGCTGGAAACAGTGATGGGGATGTTCTCCAAGCTCTTAATGGGCTGTGCATAACGACAAGCACGTGCAGCTACCTGTTTAAAAGTTAAATTGATGTTACATCGAAAATTTCACTCCCTTTGAGTCATTTTCCTTATTTGTGAACATTAACCATTTTCAGAATGAATCAAAGAATATGGTGCTGAATATACAGCGGATCAACACTGCAGCGGATAAACAAAGAATTCACCAATACGAATCCGAAATCTATTTTAAAGTAAATGATATGGTGACATTGACACACAGGACACTGCACTGATTTTTCTTCAAATGCAAACATCTGTAAAAATTGAAAGGTCTGTATAGCGATCTCACATGAGTGGTCACAGGAGCATTAACTTTGCAAGGTAAAAACACAATCAACAGTGGAAGGCTACATAAGGGGTAAATTTACCCATTTACAATTTGTTAATCCTGCCATATCAGTTCAGAAAGTTACACTATTCTGACAGACTAAAACCATTTGGCTGCTTCTTCTAGCCTTCTACACTGGACATTCTGGTACTGTATGTGGTGCTACCCCCAGGGGTCAACAACCTTTGCGAGCAGAGGCAGTGCCAACAGCCTGCAGCACAGTAGTAAAAACCTGAAGAAGGTCTCTGGTCTTTTGGGAAATTTGTACCGTATTTGAAGGTGAGAAGTGCCACTGTTGGATTATTCTGATTTATTATGGAAAACTAATGTCTACAGTAAGAAAGAAGTGTATTGATTTACAACGTGATGCACTCAATCAAATCATTCCACAATAAAAAGTATAGTCCCTGAATTTGTATCATAGCCCATGTAGCTACAACCCCAAAACAGAAAAAGTTAGGACATTATGGAAAACACACACACATCTGTTTCATTGCAGACCGTATGAATCCAAGATATTCAATGTTTTATGGTCAGCATTATTCCATTTGTTAATATACATACATTTTGCACTCCAGGCCTGCAAGACATTACAAAAGAAGTTGGGACACAGGCAATTTAGGGCTAGTAATAAGTTAAAAAAATTAAACTGATCTTATTTCAAACAGATGACTGGAATCATGATTTCATACAAGAGCAGAATCCACAAGTCTTTGAGGAGAGAAAATGGGCAGAGGATCTCCAGTTGTTCAACACATGTGCCAAAATTATTAATATGTTTAAAAACAGTGCCCCTCAAAGAAAGACGGGAGGGACTTGCATGTTGCTCCTTCTATAGTGCATACTATCATTAAATGATGAAAGGAGTCTTGAGGAATTTCAGTACGTAAAGAGCAAGAGTGTAAGCCTAAGATAAACACCTGTGATCTCTGATCCAACAGATGGCACTGCATCAAGAACAGTCATCATCAATAGCTGATATAACCACGTGGGAAAGGGATTACTTCGGGGAAACCTTTGTCAAGCACTACAGTTCACATTCACAAATGCCACTTAAAACTTTACTATGCAATAAACAATCCTCCGGTTAACTGTGTTCTGAAGAACATGGACATCTCTGGGCTCAGTGTCATCTGGGTTTGTCCATCACATAGTAGAAACATGTGTTTTGGTCAGGAAAATCAGTATTCCAGATCTTTTGTGGAAGAAATGGACCCTGTCTGCTCAGGATCAAAGACAAAAAGGACCATCCAGACTGTTATCAGCAACAAGTCCAAAAGCCAGGGTCTGTCATGGTATCAAGTTGTGTCAGTGGCCTTGGCAAAGGTAATTTACACTTTTATGATTGTAGCATTAATGCACAATAGGATTTTAAAGCAACATTTGCAGCCTTGAAGACGATATGTTTTTCAGGGACATCCATTCATTTTCTCAACAAGACAATGCACACACACATTTTTCCCACATTGCAAAGGCATGGCTGTGAAGTAGAGGGTATGGATACTGAACTGGCCTGCTTGCACTTTCCCCATTAGAGAATGTGGAGAATTTAGAAAAAGAAAAAAAAAATGCAACAGCAATGACCCTGCACTGTTGTACACCTTAAAATGTGTTTGCAGGAAGAATGAGACAAAATAACACCTGAAATGCTTCATCGCTTGCTATCCTGAATGCCAAAACATCTTGTTGTGAATGTGGCAGAAGATTCATGAGGCTGGGGCTCACTTTGGTGTGGATAGGACTCTTGCTCAACTTCGTCGAAGGTTTTATTGGCCTGATATGGAGAGGGAGGTACGGGCATTTCAGGAGAAGAGTGCTATGTGCAGTCTCCAAAGGAGCTGTGTTGAGCCTAGGGCTCCGCTTGGTTCGATTGGTGTTACTTATCCATTGGAGGTTATTGGGTTGGATTTTTTTAACCCTTGGCCGACCAATGGATACGTATCAGAACATTTTGGTTGCAACTGATCAGTTCACTCGTTTTGCATGGGCAATTCCCACTTTAGATCAGTCTGCGCAAACGACGGTTAAAATGCTGTGGAAGCATATAATACAGCAGTTTGGGTGCCCCGTGTGGTTCCATTCTGATTGTGGCCCGAATTTTGAGTCTGCTTTAATGCAGCAACTCTGTGAATTGTATGGGATAGGCAAAAGTAGGACAATGTCGTATCATCCGGCGGGTAATGGTGGTGTGGAGCGTTTTAACCAAACGTTGCTGAATATGCTCTGTTCATTGGGAGAGGAGAGGCAGCGGAGTTGGCCAAACTACATTTCTGAGTTGGTTCATGCTTATAACAATACAGTGCATAGTGCGATGGGTTATGCTCCTTCGTTTTTGAAAACGAAGTGAGTGAGTTCTGAGCAATTATCGTTTGGGTTGACAGGGTGGGTAAAAGATCATCATTGCAAACTGTTGTCGGCTTATAACATTGCACGTCAGAGGGCAGCTAGTGAGGCCTCCCAGCGTAAATATCAGTTTGATAAAAGTGCTAAAGCCTTGCCTCTGGTACCTGGGGGACGGGTGTGGATGCGGAATAGACGTTGCGAGGGGAAGGGTAAGTTAAGTACTTGGTGGGACCCTGAACCCTATGTAATCTTGGATTGTGTAGGGAGTACCAGGGTTGTATATAGGGTGCGTCCAGAGAAAGGGGGGCGTGAGCAGACTGTGCACAGGAACGCTTTAAAGGTGTGCACCGCACCTCAGGCTGAGTCTGGATTATCAACTAAAGGATGGACGCTCTCATGTGTTTGTGAGGTGGTGCTTTTAAGCAGAAAGTTGGAGTTTCCCGCGGGGACGGAGTTGTGTGCTCGCTGGCCTGGGTGTGTGTGTGTGTGTAGGTGCACGGAAGGCGAGGTGACGGAGAGAGACGCCAGGAGGAGAGATGAGCGACGAGGGGCGTTACGTGCCACAGCCGGGGAAGAGCCTTCCCTCGGCTGAGAGAGTGCGTCGTGCCACGTCGGAGGAGAGGAGGACACGCCCCTAAACTGACAGTGGGAAAACGTCCGCGGATTGGTGGATGTTTGGTCGGGTCCGGATTGGTTGTCTCTCCTCGTTGACTGTTCGGCTCTGCTGGAAGTTGTTTTTTAATGTTTTTTTCTTTTAAGAATTGTATTTTAAGATTTCTCTTTTTTACTTTGTAAAATTGGTAATAAATTATTAATATAAGGTTTGCCTTGTTTGGTCACTCCAGCTCTATTTGACAATAACTAGTAAATTGGACATTTTGTGCTTTAACTCATTATTCAAAACTTACAATAATACATAAACCTTGCTTACATGAACATTGGCAACATTACAAAATGGCAAATGGTTTGGCGTCCCATCTTTTGGAATTTTCTGCAGGCTTTCAATGCAGGAATTGGAGGTATTTTAACAAATGTAATTCAATTGACCAGTTAAAGTAAGTAAAGTAATGTTGTGTGGGACCGGATTGACACAAATACACTGAACAAAAACATAAATGCAACACCTTTGTTTTTGCTCCCATTTTTCATGAGCTGAACTCAAAGCTCTAAAACATTTTTTATATACACAAAAGACCTGTTTCTCTCAAATATTGTTTACAAATCTGTCTAAATTTGGGATAGTGAGCACTTCCTCTTTGCTGAGGTAATCCATCCCACCTCACGGGTGTGGCATATCAAGATGCTGATGAGACAGCATGATTATTGCACAGGTGTGCCTTAGGCTGGTCACAATAAAAGGTCACTCTGAAATGTTCAGTTTTATCACAGAGCACAATGCTACAGATTTTGCCAGTTTTGAGGGAACATGCAATTGGCATGCTGACTGCAAGAATGTCCACCAGAGCTGTTGCCCTTGAATTGAATGTTCATTTCTCTACCACAAGCCATACCATACCATATTGCTGCAACAATTGGTTTGCAGAACCAAAGAATTTCTTCACAAACTGTCAGAAACCATCTCAGGGAAGCTCATCTGCATGCTCATTGTCCTCATCCGGGTCTCAGCCTGACTGCAGTTCCTCGTAGTAACCAAGTTGAGTGGGCAAATGCTCACATTTGATGGCGTCTGGCACATTGGAGAGTCATGGATGAATCCCAGTTTTCACTGTTTAGGGCAGATGGCAGACAGCGTTTGTGCCATCGTATGGGTGAGTGGTTTGCTGATGTCAACACTGTGGATGGAGTGGCCCATTGTGGTGGTGTGGTTATGGTGTGGGCAGCTGTATGTTATGGACAACGAACACAGGTACATTTTATTGATGGTATTTTGAATCCACAGAGATACCGTGATGAGATCCTGAGGCCCATTGTTGTGCCATTCATCCATGACCATCACCTCATGTTGCAGGATGATAATCTATGGCCCCATGTTGCAAGAATCTTGACACAATTCCTGGAAGCTGAAAACATCCCAGTTCTTGCATGTCCAGCATACTCACCGGACATATCACCCACTGAGCATGTCTAGATCAGCGTATACAACAGCGCGCTGCAGTTCCTGCCAATATCCAGCAACTTCACACAGCCATTGAAGAGGAGTGGACCAACATTCCACAGGCCACAATTGACAACCTGATCAACTCTATGCGAAGGACGTGTTGCACTATATGATGCAAATGGTGGTCACAACAGATACTGACTGGTTTTCTGACCCACCAAGACCCCCAATAAAGCAAAACTGCACATTTCAGAGTGGCCTTTTATTGTGACCAGCCTAAGGCACACCTGTGTTATTATCATGCTGTCTAATCAGCATCTTGATATGCCACACCTGTGAGGTGGGACAGATTTGTGAACAATATTTGAGAGAAATGGGTCTTTTGTGTATATAGAAAATGTTTTATATCTGAAAGGTAAATGGGAGCAAAAACAAAAGTGTTGCATTTATGTTTTTGTTCAGTGTAAATTAAACAAATATAACTTTTATTTTTAGAGTGAAGGGGGTTTTCTTATCTGCCTTTCTGCTGCTGTTGTCCTTATCATTTCAGTTTATCTTTTCATACTCAACTTCCTTAATGACTGTCCTTCAGTTATTCAAATGTGCCCCAGAGCCGTAATGAAGATGCTGGGATTTCCCTTGGGTGTGACAGCGTTCGACATTCGACATTCATTGCTTTTTCTAACTGCTGACAATAGCGTCAGTGATTCAATCTGACTCTATTTCACATTTTTCCTTTATACCTATGCAAATATTTGTTTGGATATTACACATTCCAGTTTGATTGCATTATTCCCCCTTGCTTTCAAAAATGAGATAAAAGTCTCAAGTAAAACGGATGGTGGGAACTCTATAGTACAGTAAAAAAATTTTGTAACTCCCTGGGGACGGGCGGTTTGCATGCAAATAACCTTATTAGCATAGCTAAAAGCCTTATTATAATGAGGTGACTTTTTTCTGAAGAGAGTAAACACACAGGACAAAAAGAATATTCAGACTTCAGGTAAATGATTTAACTGTCTTTAATCTGACAGTATGTGTAAGGCAAGTTTTTAAATGTAGATTTTATTTACTACAAAAAGGAATGCAAAATAATTCCCATTTCAGCCTTTCTGCACAAATTCAATTTTGACTAAAAGTGAAAGTGCAATAGTTTATCAAGTTCAACCCCATAATATGTGGCATTTAATGAAAGTTTTCTTCTTTTTTCATCTTTATTCATCATTTGTTGATGTGGTGCTTCTGTCATTTGTGTTTATTATGAACAAACAGTCCACAGCATCAGTACACATGATACAAAGTAATGAGCTGATTTTAATATTAAATTTCCTTATATTCTCACATTGCCACACAAATAAAGGTTTTACAGAATTATCCATATTTATCTGTTTCTCTGGGTGTGGTCCATCATGCGGGTGACTCTGTTGAGGATCCTAGTGGCAGGAAAAGGTCAGAGGGATGCCACATTTCATCTGCCTGTGGCAGACACATGGTTATGTTTGAGAAGTAGGGATGGCTCAGTTGTCTGCTTGGGTGTCTGCCATCTGGGTCCTAGTGTGGCAGATGCTGCGATGCGTGCTTGCCATGCATGCTCCCAGACCTGACCTGTGTTTACTACAGATCACATTCATAGCTTATTTTAATGATTTATTTATTTACATCTTTGTTTACACTAGAGATGGGCCGCTTGTCCGCCTGGGTGGTTGGCATCCAGGGATGAAGTAGTGTGGCAGATACTTTGATGCAGAATACCAAGCCTGACTTTTGTTTACATTATTTGGAAGCTTGTGTAAAGAATCAGGCAAGAAACCCAATGTTAGCAATGTCACTGTAAATAATTGAGTACAGCAGCAGAACATAGGAGACAGGAGAGGTGGTCTAACACGTAGGCTCGGGTCTGGTACACTGGAATCGGTCCAAAGTTTAACTCAGCTGTTTGAGGGAAAACAGAAGAATAATCCAGAGCCAGACAGGGTTCAGTTGCCAGAGTTCACTGGCAGCATGGGTCTTTCAAGAAAAGTAACAAAAGGCTTGCAAAACATACAGAGAGGAGTTCCAAAACCAGAAATGTTCATAATGCACAGGTCAAGGAAGTAGATGAAAACCAGGGGTTCAGATTGACAACAGGAGTCGATAAGCAGAGATCAGTAACATTGCAGTCACAGTAAAAAACAGCAAGCAAAAACAGAAGTACAAGACAATGGTAAGAGTGGGTAACACAGAGTCGAGAACATGCTAGAGAGCAGGGTGGAACCTTTTTACAATCTGGCCACTAGAACATTTAATAGACACAGAGCAATTACAGCAGTCAGCGCACGGACGCACAAACTCAGAGGTCAAAACTAACACAGGCAGTTGTTCAAAATGAGAGCACGATTGCAACTTATTATATGGCTATGACACTGCGTACGCTCTGATTAGCTGATTTATGGTCTGATATTTTCACATATCAGACCGTTACCATGACAATCATTCCAGATCGTCTATCACATTCGTTACAGACCACAAAGCTAAAAGCATGATTAGAAAAACCAAGTTGGACATGAACGTACTCCATAAATATCTAAACAGCATCGGAAAAACACATATTAAAAGTTCACCAGCTAACGACCGGACCATCTGTTAGTAAGTTCTTCACAGAGGTGAAGAAAGCGAATGGGTCTGATTACGAGCCCATAACTGTCAGCAGCTTTCATATTCTGGCGATACCATAAGTTTGCATGTTTATATATATATATATAATAGCTATATAATAAACAAATTAATATTATTTGCTCAGTTAATAATCCTTTAATATCAAAGTAACACAAAGGGAAAATAAGCATAAATAACTTAGAATGGCAATACGTATTCAGGAGTTTTTTGAGTTTCTGGCAGATTTTATCCCAAAATATGACAAATATTTGGTCTGAGGTGATTTTAATATTCACATCTGTTCTCCTTCTAATCAGCTGACTGATGATTTTAAAAGCCTCCTGAACTCTTTTGGTCTAACACAAGTTGTGGATGGACCGACACATAATCTTGGACACACTTTGGACCTGGTCATTTCTTGTGGGCTCTCAGTTTCACTTACGGGCATATCAGACATTGTTATTTCAGATCACTTTCCTGTTATTTTTTAATTTACTGCTCCTCCATCTGCTGGTAAGCCACTCGTTCTCGTCTCTCACCGCCGCTTGGTCACCTCCTCGACGGCGGGGGACTTTGCTACTGCCTTCATGGACTCTCAGTTTTATGCCATGAATGGACTGGTTTCTCCATTACTCCCAGATAACATCCTCTCTTCTTTCCACTCCACATGCACAGTAATTTTGGACTCTGTTGCACCGATGCGCTGCAAATCCAGGAAATCAAAATCCGACCCCTGGTTAAATGCCACGACCCGTGCCCTCAGGCAACGCTGCAGACAGGTGGAGAGAAAATGGAAAAAGGACAAACAGGTGTCTCTGGGTTTTCTCAGGGACAATCTAAATGACTATCAGAAGGCTGTGAAGGAGGCAAAAGCACAATATCTGTCTCATATTATTTCTAGCAATTGTCATTGTCCCAGTGTGTTATTTCAGACTATAAACTCAGTTGTAAATCCGTGCACCTCTGTTTTGATGGCTGCTACAACCACAACCTGTGAGGAGTTTCTTCATTTTTTTTATTGACGAGGTTTCATCAGTCAGAACGCTGATCAGATCTGCAATGTTGAACTGTCTGCTACTCATGCACATTCTGCTGTGCTCGAGCAGGTTGAACCCATTTCTTTTGCATCTCTTGCTGATGTTGTCAAACACATAAAATCTACAAGTTGTCCTTCAGATGTTGTTCCAGCTAAGGTACTGAAGGAGGTTTTTAATACTGTTGGAGCAGGCCTCCTAACTTTTATCAATGCTTGTCTTACATCAGGGCAGTGGTGGGCACACTTCCAATAGTCCTATAACAGATAATTATTGAAGATAATGTTTTCTTTATCGGATTATCTTTTTAGATAACTTTAAAAACCATTATCGGACCAATTATCTTCTGATTAATCTTTGTCCGATAACTTTGAAACCGATAAACAAAATAAACAAAGCTGAACAGTGACAAGCACTTTTAAAATTAGTTTAGCACTCACCTGTTAAAAGTTTTGTAACAGACGCACAGCTATAACATTTGCAAACAGAAGAGAGCCGCTTATATAAAAAGCATCTCAATCCTCTGCAGACAAAGGAGAACCCCCCCCCCCAAAAAAAAAAAAAATTCTTCATCACGACAGGACAAATGCATTTCAGACAACAGCATTAAACTCTAGTGCCTGAAACTCTCTTGAATATATTCTCTGCATTTATAGATGTTGGTTTTATTTGCGTTTGTTAAATTCCACGCATTTTAAATGTAGCAGACAGGGATTACTGTATCTGGAATTTTGTTTTCAAGGCCTCTACTGCCATCTACTGGTCAGTAGTGTTCACTAAGCGTGTGGGAACCAGTAGATAGCAGTGTTCTATTTATTTTGACCCCGGTTATGTCAGATGATTGTCAAATCAACTTTTTGGCTTTGCAAATGGCTTTTTTTTTTGTGTGCAATGAATGTATACATTATACAAGTTTCACTTTTTTAATGGAATTACAACCTTATTTCTTTTTCAAATTCTCCCATTTTTTGCATCCAGCCTTATTTCCTTTAGAAATTTCCTTGACAAATAATATCAGTCTATTAGGACGTCAGGTTATGTGTTACACATATACATGTGTGTGTATATATTTTCCAACTTATTCCCATTGATGAAACTTTTCATTTTCTGCCTGAAAGCTTATTAGATGAGTGTGTTCAGGGCTCCGTTTGTTTACAAAATACACACACGTTACAGACCTTGAAATCCAACAGCAGGGATTGATATTATCCAAAGATTTATGAACATACAAATTAATGTGCTTTCGCTTTATCGTGATTTTCTCCATTATGAGATATAAAAGTGTCTTATCGTATCGTTCGTGTGTATATGCATTATAACGCAGCGCACGAGCTACGTTAAGATATTCTTCAGAACGACAACATACACAACATGCATCCAGCAGCATACACGTTGCTGTCATAGACAACTGCCTGTAAACTTTTTTGGCAAGTTATAACTTTCTAAACAGCACAATTTGTAATGAAAGCCGCTTCATTTGTGCGGCTTTTTCGGCGTCATGTTTGTTTTTTCAGAGACAGCAGTAAGCTCCTCCTACCCCTCCGAACGGAGGGATTTGTAGCCCTTCGCCTTCCCCTCCGCCTCGCTCCAAAAAGAGAGACTCAGCCAGTGTTTAGCAGAGGCACTTTTACCCAGAATCCTTTGCGATCTGCCTGTTTGTTACAAAACCTCAGAATTAGTGCATTATTGAACATTAAAAGATATATGTTATATTTTAACTTTGTACAAATTACATAATTGACATTAATGGAGTTATTCTATCAGTATTAATGTTATTTATAATCAAAACCATAAGTCAGCATGACTTTATTTTTCAAGACCTGCGCCTGACCGGAGTGTTGTAATTGATAGAGAGTTGGTGTTATGGCTGCTCTCGGGGTGCCTCTGTGCTGGGAGCGCTGTAGTAAACAAAAGCTTCCAGCAGGGGCCAAATGTTGAAAGAAAAGTGTGGTCTCGTTGGGGTCTGTTGTTATTTTTAATATTATTATAAGCTATTAAATTTGTTTTATTAGTAGTTGTAGATGTGTCAGAGTTAATATTGGAGTTTATCTGTTATCGGTTATCTGTAACTTCTGATACATTTTTGGGTGGTTTATTGTTTTATTTTTATCGAAGATAACTTTTCAGTTATCTGATTATCTGTTATCAAAGTTAACTTTTTGGTTATCTGTGCCCACCACTGGATCAGGGTCTGTTCCAGCTGCTTTTAAACATGCTATGGTTTGACCTCTTCTTAAAAAACCTCATCTGGACTCATCAGTTTTATGCAATTTTAGACCTGTGTCTCATCTGCCATTTCTGTCTAAGGTTTTAGAAAAGGTTGTCTTTTCACAGTTAGTCATTTTTAGAAGACAAGCTCATCCTTGAAAAATTCCAATCTGGGTTTAGATCGTGACACAGCACTTTTAAAAGTTCATAATGACATCACTTTGTCGGTGGATGCAGGGAATCCTGCTGTGCTGGTTCTGCTGGACCTCACAGCAGCCTTTGGTACTGTGGATCACACAGTACTTGTTTCCCGGTTAGAACATTTTATTGGCATTCAGGGTACTGCACTTAAGTGGTTTAGATCATATTTAGCTGACAGGAGCTTTTCTGTTATGATTGGAGACCTCTCCTCATCAACTGCTCCTGTGTTGTGGAGTGTCGCAGGGTTCTGTTCTTGGGCCTATTCTATTTTCTTTGTACATTCTGCCATTGGGGTCAGTTATAACCCAGCATAACCTGTCCTTTCATTGCTATGCGGATGATATGCAAATCTATCTGCCTTTGAGGACTAATGGGAGTGATGCTTTGTCATCATTATTTAACTGTATTCGCGATGTAAAGCAGTAGCTGTTCCAAAACTTCCTTTACCTGAATGAAGGTAAAACGGAGATCATGGTGTTTGAGTGCTCTGGCATATCAAATGTGGTAACACCAAATTTTCGTGGTCTGGCTAATTATGTAAAACCAGCTGTCAAGAATTTGGGAGTGATATTTGACAGCTCTTTGAGGTTCAATCAACAGATAAACTCTGTTGTCAAAGCAAGTTTTTTCCAGCTTCATCTTTTGGCTAAAATAAAGCACTTTCTCAGTAGACGTGATCTTGAGATGACCATTCATGCTTTCATCAGCTCCAGACTTGATTATTGTAATGCACTTTATTCTGGCATTAATCAGTCTTCTCTTGCACGTCTCCAATTGGTGCAGAATGCTGCTGCTTGTCTTTTAACAAATACCCTTTAGACGTGAGCATATTAGGCCTGTCCTGTACTCACTCAACTGGCTTCCTGTTCGTTTTAGAATTGATTTTAAAATTTTAATGTTTGTTTTAAAGTTTTATTGTTGGTTTATAAAATTGTTCATGGACTGGCACCTTCCTACCTGGCGGACTTGGTTAAGCCCTACGTACCTGTGAGGCCCTTGCGTTCGCAGGGCGCAGGGCTTCTCTGTGTTCCGAGGATGAACAAGAAGTCTGTTGGGTATAGAGCCTTCTCCTACCGTGGTCCGACTCTTTGGAATGATCTACCTGCTATTATTCAGCAGTCCGACACGGTGGAGACTATTAAATCAAGACTGAAGACCCACTTTTTTAGACTGTCTTATCATTAATTTAATTTGTGTTTGCTTTGTAATATCCTTTTATTCTTCTGTATTTTATGTTTTTATTGTGCTTTTCTGGCTTTTAATTTTGATTTTAGATTAATTTGTGTTGTGAATTGTGTGAAGCGCCTTGGGGCGACTTTGTCGTGAGTTGGCGCTATATAAATTAATAAATTGAAATTGTTTTTAAAGCTGTACTTGTCTGAAATTTTAACTTTGCACACTTACAGTAGGACATTATGGGCATCTGGCCAGCTTTACTTAGATTTCCAAGGTCAAGATATAAACCCTGGGGTGGTCATGCTTTCATGGTAGCTGGCCCCAGACTGTGGAACAAGCTACCTCTTGAGTTACGTACTATTCCTGACCAAGCACTTTTTAAGTCTAAGTTAAAGACAAATTTATTTAAAAAGATTTTTAACATCTAGTGGGGAGGTGACATGTTCTGTTTTTTACGTGCTGTTTTAAAATTTTATTATATATGTGTTTTATTTGTGAATTTGTGTTTTTAATGTTAAGCGCTCTGGACCCCAGTCGGTGCTGTAAAGTGCTCTTTAAATAAATGTTAAATAAAATAGACAAAACAGGAGCACAGGACAGGAGCTAAAAATGTGAACCATGACAATTTCAGTTCAGTTTATTCATTTTATATAGCACCAAATCACAACAGAGTTGCCTCAAGGCACGTCACACAAAACAATTCACAAAACAAAATGAAATGAATTAAAAGATTAAAAAAAGCACAATTAAAGAGTAAAAAAGTAAAAAGCATAGTAACATACTATGCCAATATGCTAGCCATACGAAAGGGAAAATAAGTGCGTCTCAACCAGAAAGTCTCTACAAAATCTGACTGTTTTTGCTGACGCAGGGAGATCATTCCACAGAACAGGGGCATGATAATAGAAAGCTCTGTGACTTGCAGACTTCTTATTCACCCTTGGGACACAAAGTAGTTCTGCATCCTGCAAACATAAAGCCCGGGCCGGTACGTAGGTTTTAATTAGATCAGCTAGGTAGGGAGGTGCCAGTCCGTGAACAATTTTATAGGCTAGTAGCAGAACCTTAAAATATGATCTCACAGACACAGGAAGCCAATGAAGAGATGCCAAAATGTGTGTAATGTGGTCTGGCTGCAGCATTTTGAACCAGTTGGAGACCCCTAAAGCTGGACTGCGGTAAACCAGAAAATAGAACATTACAATAATCCAATCTAGAAGAGACAAATGCATGAATCAGGGTCTCAGCATCAGCCATTGACAGGACGGGACGAATCTTCACTCTATTTCACAGGTGGAAGAAAGCACTCCTCGTAATATCTCTAATGTGGAGGTCAAAGGACAACGTAGGATCAAAAATTACCCCAAGGTTCCTCACTTTGTCAGTGTGATGTATGACATACAAACCTAGACTAAGCGTTAACTGGTCAAATTGATGCTGATGTCTCACTGCACCAAGAACCATCATTTCAGTCTTATCAGAGTTTAAAAGTAGGAAGTTGCTAGACATCCAGCTTCTCACTGATGCAAGGTAATGTTCTTAGGATTTTATGTGGATGAGATTACCAGCAGTTATCGGCATGTCATCAGTCAACGATGATGTGTTGTGGGGGCATAGCATTGTCACATGGTGGACCCGGCTTGTCACATGACAAACAGACACACAGAAATGGACACCAGCCTTTTTTGCTTGTGCAGTGTTGAAGGGAAATAAGATGATGCTTGCACTCGGCTTCATCTCCCTCTTAACAATTGGGCAGTAGTTGGGTCACACTGAACATTCCTGTGACCAAACTTTGGCTATGACTTAGGGTGTGTGTGTGTGTGGGGGGGGGGGGGGGGGAACGTGCTCACTTCAAATGAATGTGACACCAGTTCACATGTGAGGATTCAGATTGATTATCACAATAATCTGTATCTTCAGCGGAGAGACGATCTTGGCTGTGATATCTTCTCCCAGGAAAAAACAAAATGCAAAACATCTGAGTAGGTACTTATTAATGGAAAAGCAGATTCCCACCGGCTGCAGCTCAGAACTGCTGGGGATGGAGGTTTGTTTTCTCCCTGCAGGCTGCAGCACACTGTTACACCCTCCAACATAAAATATGATCATAACACCAGCATGCTTTGTTTCATATAAGTGTGACACACATGACAAATACGGCAGATGGATCTCGGACCTGCTCCACTGAACTTATTTTTGTTTCGGCTCTGCTGTGGATAAATTTACACAAAACGGTGCCGCATCATTTCCTAAAACAAACATGCATGCACGCTCCTGGGAAGAGAGGGTGGGAAGAGAGTGCCAACATTGCGCTCCTCTTCGCCAACAAAAATAGCACTGTAACAGCATCAGCACGGTGCAAAAGGCTCAGGCGTGAGGCGCGAGCTCTGGATGAGATGGCATTTAGCAAAGGACGTACTAATTAAAAGCGGTGTCTGGCTCATCTGCGATTATCGCCTTTGCCGTCTCCTCCAAATGATTTGAGCAGTTGTCATCAGTGTCATAAATTAGGGCTTGATTAGTTGCCTTCCAGCACTTTGAATATCAGTATTAACAGAAAGACGAGAGGATTTTTTTTTTCAACTTAAAAAACGTTCACAGTTGCTTCAGTGTCAACTGCTGGTATGTGTTTCTTGTGTTCCACTCAGCTGTGAAGAATAGCAGCTGTGGCATTCTAATGTTCAAAGGTGGTGCACGTCGTGCCATTAACATTCATCCAGGAGAAAGCTGCACAGATAACCATCACGGCACTGAAGACAGAAAAATTCAAACTGAAATTGGAATGGCCGAGCTCATGGAGAGGAAATGTAATCTACAAGAGTTTCCCTGTCGAATCTTTTCCAGATGATGCACCTTGCTCTCCTTTCCATCTTGTTGCTGTTTCCTCACTTCGGTCTTCTCCTGCCTTTGCTGTCGTGTTTTACCGGCACATACTGTGTGCATCTTATCCTCTACTCTATCTGCAAGCTGCTGCTTCTTTAAAAGAAAAAAAAAGTGATATCTCCTTATCACAGTGTGAGTGTCATCCGTGTCACTCCGGAGCAGCTTCATCTTGACTGGCAGCTGAGTGACACGGGGTGGAGAGGGGACGATTCACTTTAAGCATGCAAGGAAATAACAAATATGAATTATACAGATCAGACCTGTCCGTGTCTCGGGATGACAACTCAAACTGAAAAACAGCTGCAGCTGGCGAGTGCAAACTTCAACCAAGGCCTCTCGTCTGCATACGATCACCCCTGCTCCCCCTACAAAAATCTATTTTGTTCCACCAGGTCCAAAAATTTATCTTGATCCATTTCACTGTGTTAAAGGCCCCTTCACAGGTAGTACGAATAAGTACAAATCAGGACGAATCACGGCTGAACAGCTCATATGAGCAAACCACAAAAACATCAAGCCGACGGGCAGGCATGAATAATCTCACTGCAATGGTTTTGTGCACACTCGTTGCAGCTGGAGCATGTGTAACCACATCACGCAGCTTTTTTGAAAAATTCAAATACATGCAACCCACAGGATTCAAACCTGCAATTTACAAAAGCTCTGATTGCCAGGCACAAACTTTACCATCGCTGTTGTGTGAAAGGTGCAGAAAAATGCCTGAAATCAACAAGGAGATAAATGCTTAAAAAAAAAATAAAACCACACAGCATAAAAAAACACCACATTTTATTGAATCCCTCTTATCAAGCAGACAATACAAGTATGAACCATCTGTTCCTCTGTAGATGACCCATGGTCACAGACATACAGTCATGAAATGACATGAATGAAGCAGGGCGTTCTTATCATGTCCACATCTACTGGTCCGGCATGTCCAGCCAGCCCCGTGCTTGTGTCCGGCCCGACGCGTGTGTCTTGCGGACGGCGCACCGCAGAACAGACACCGCGTCATGTGGAACAGAGCTCACTTGGGTGACATGACATTCAGATCGCCTGCTGCATGTTATGATCTGACAATCCGAATCACCTGGGGCAACCTGTCAATGTGTGCGCTGTGTGTTCACTCATTGCAGCCCGTCGCAGCAGTGATATATGTTTTTATGTATGTCCACGTGAGGACAGCAAGCAGACACACGCACATCACAGGGGATAGTTATAAGTTCATGTCCGTCCAAACACAGTACGTGTTCTCCAGCCGTGACGTCCAGAACCAGAGAGCTCCACAGCCACTCCTGTCGACGGAAACACCCCCTGTCTGTCCAGCACACACACCCACATGTCACTCTGTTTCTGTGTTATGTGAGCTGTCAATGAGTCTCTGGTCAGGAGCTGACAGGCGCATCACTCTGCTGTGTGCGTTCAGACCTGCCTGTCCGAGCCACATGTGATCATGTCTGGGCAGTATACATATAAGCATTTTATGCAAGTTTTATCCACCATTTTATCCATTTTATCCACCCAGCACTCCACATGTGTTGGGGTGCGAGAACCACACGTACGCCACATGTGTTTCGGGGGGGTGCGATACATGCACACACGTGCGATACACATGCAGGCCACATGTGTGTTGCATTTTGCAAAGCCACACTTGTGGGGGCACTTAGACAAATTTCATATCCAGCTCAAAAGTGATCGTGTTTTCATGCTAACAGCGCGAATGGCCACACATTTTCTAAGTGCCAAGCCAGCAGTGTTGGATGTTCATGTGTGTCACCTGGAATTTGGCCAACACCTGTCGCAAGAGGGAACGAATGGGCTTTCATGGGGCACTCCTTGTTTTTCAGCCACTGGTGTGCACAAACAGTTGTAGCAACAGGTGTACGAGGCATTGGAGGCAGCTTAGATTTTTCACGATTGGCATGCAATTCCTCCTTCATGCGTTAGTTGACTTAAATAGTGTAATGTGTGAAGGGGCCCTAAAGCAAGTACTGTATTTTTCAGCTTATAAGTCACTTTTTTAACTAGTTTGGGAGGTCCTGTGACTTATATTCCAAAGTCTCTTACATGTCAAAAAACAGGGGTGTAATGTAAACAAAAATCACAGTTTGGTACATTTTCAGTACAGTGGAAACAAGAAACACAACACTGATGATATTTAATCAATGTTCTTTCGGCTTTCCAGATTGTTAGAAAATGTTTTTTTCTTGAATTCTTGTAAAATATATGTTTCAAAAACAAGTGCAACTTATAGTCTGCAAAATACAGTAATTCAAAAAATAAAAAAATAAAAATCCTGGCCTTGTCTGTTGTTTGGAATTGCATCCACGCTGTTTTTAATGAGTTCTTCATTGGCCTGTGCTCAACCACTGCACCAGCTTTCATGAAAATTGACCAGTTTCACACTACAGTGTGCCACCTATCGGTTGGTAGTGATAGGTTAAAATATGCAAAGCATCACGGGAAATTGCCTATCAGAAACCCGGAAGTGGACAGTCCACTATGTTTGTCTGTGTTTACTGTGTACAGAAAACGTAAATGACTTGTTGGGAAAGTGTAGTGACACGGACCCACAACAGGGGGCGCAAATGAACGGTCAATAGATGAGCCAAAATATAACAATTTAATGTTGTGAATGTGCACAACGAACATACAGCCAATCTCAGAATATCATAACAGTCAATACACAAAGGTGACGTGTGGGCAGGCTCGAGGATAGAAGACGTCTGTCCTAAGAAGAGCCGGAACCACACGATTTCCGCCGCCCCAGAACCTGGTGAATACTGGAGCCGCCAAGTCCCGAATTCCCAGGTGATCACCGTCCCCGACTGTCGGATCTGGTACTGCTGGCGAAGAACAAAGACAGTCAAGTGTGGGTGTGTGTACACCCAGTAACAACAACGGTGGGAATGCCACCTCCACCTCTCACTCAGAATGCTGAGGTATTTACAGTGATCCCTCAGAGGAAAAGAGTGCCGTCCTGCACTCACTCAGCCTCCACAAGAAGAGGGACCAGTACTCCTGCAAACACTCACAATATACAGCTTATTAGAAACACAAATGGCTGAGGATATTACCTCCAATGAAGTATGATATCTCGGCAACGAGGTGGAGATGACGTCTGGTCTTTATGGAGTGAGATGATGGTGAGTAGATGGGTGACAGCTGTCAAGAGGTAATGAGCGACAGCTGTCACCCCCGGCTGTGTCCATGGCGGCAGCGCCCTCTCGTGCCTGAAGCCCGCACTTCAGGCAGGGCGCCCTCTGGTGGTGGGCCAGCAGTACCTCCTCTTCTGGCGGCCCACACAACATGACTCATAGCTATAATTTCAGCAAATTATTGACAAATTTTCAAATCTTTTTGATAAATTCTGAGATGTTTTTCCATTTGTGAATCATCTCAATATTCATCCGTTCATTGCACATCTACTCTCCTGGTCATCTGTGCAGCCCACACCACTGTCCTTGTAGTTTTATGGAATTCTTATGCTAGATAGATGGACAAACTAAGAAATTGGAAAGAAAACACAACCTTGTTGGTTAACTACAGGACTGTTTACATCTGTACACTTCCACCAAGACCCAGCAATCCGCTGTTCATCTGTAATTAAGTGAGATAAAGTGCAGGTAGGGGTTGGGTGGGGGGCTGTTTCACCAAAGTACAGATGCTGTGGAAATCAGCAGGAGACTTAAAAAAAAAAAGTGTAGCTGCTAGATTTAGTTTTCTCATATCATAGAAGCATTTTTTTGCAATAAGCTAATGGAGGTTTGCAATAGAGCTAAACGTATGGGACACAAAATGCACAACAAATAACATAAAAATGTACAATTCATGATGTCACTCATACAATGGGACAAATAATGAATGCCACATAACATACAATCCACCAATCAAATGACAACGATCAATTTAGGCTTCATAGGTGGGCTTCAAAGATAATTGGCAAAGCTTCTGGGGAAAACCTGGTCTTGTTAGGAGAGACGGCATCCATCCCACTTTGGATGGAGCAGCTCTCATTTCTAGAAATCTGGCCAATTTTCTTAAATCCTCCAAACCGTGACTATCCAGGGTTGGGACCAGGAAGCAGAGTTGTAGTCTTACACACCTCTCTGCAGCTTCTCTCCCCCTGCCATCCCCTCATTACCCCATCCCCGTAGAGACGGTGCCTGCTCCCAGACTACCAATAACCAGCAAAAATCTATTTAAGCATAAAAATTCAAAAAGAAAAAATAATATAGCACCTTCAACTGCACCACAGACTAAAACAGTTAAATGTGGTCTATTAAACATTAGGTCTCTCTCTTCTAAGTCCCTGTTGGTAAATGATATAATAATTGATCAACATATTGATTTATTCTGCCTTACAGAAACCTGGTTACAGCAGGATGAATATGTTAGTTTAAATGAGTCAACACCCCCGAGTCACACTAACTGTCATAATGCTCGTAGCACGGGCCGGGGCGGAGGATTAGCAGCAATCTTCCATTCCAGCTTATTAATTAATCAAAAACCCAGACAGAGCTTTAATTCATTTGAAAGCTTGTCTCTTAGTCTTGTCCATCCAAATTGGAAGTCCCAAAAACCAGTTTTATTTGTTATTATCTATCGTCCACCTGGTCGTTACTGTGAGTTTCTCTGTGAATTTTCAGACCTTTTGTCTGACTTAGTGCTTAGCTCAGATAAGATAATTATAGTGGGCGATTTTAACATCCACACAGATGCTGAGAATGACAGCCTCAACACTGCATTTAATCTATTATTAGACTCTATTGGCTTTGCTCAAAAAGTAAATGAGTCCACCCACCACTTAATCAGATCTTGTTCTGACTTATGGTATGGAAATAGAAGACTTAACAGTATTCCCTGAAAACTCCCTTCTGTCTGATCATTTCTTAATAACATTTACATTTACTCTGATGGACTACCCAGCAGTGGGGAATAAGTTTCATTACACTAGAAGTCTTTCAGAAAGCGCTGTAACTAGGTTTAAGGATATGATTCCTTCTTTATGTTCTCTAATGCCATATACCAACACAGTGCAGAGTAGCTACCTAAACTCTGTAAGTGAGATAGAGTATCTCGTCAATAGTTTTACATCCTCATTGAAGACAACTTTGGATGCTGTAGCTCCTCTAAAAAAGAGAGCTTTAAATCAGAAGTGCCTGACTCCGTGGTATAACTCACAAACTCATAGCTTAAAGCAGATAATCCGTAAGTTGGAGAGGAAATGGTGTCTCACTAATTTAGAAGATCTTCACTTAGCCTGGAAAAAGAGTCTGTTGCTCTATAAAAAAGCCCTCCGTAAAGCTAGGACATCTTTCTAGTCATCACTAATTGAAGAAAATAAGAACAACCCCAGGTTTCTTTTCAGCACTGTAGCCAGGCTGACAGAGTCAGAGCTCTATTGAGCTGAGTATTCCATTAACTTTAACTAGTAATGACTTCATGACTTTCTTTGCTAACAAAATTTTAACTATTAGAGAAAAAATTACTCATAACCATCCCAAAGACGTATCGTTATCTTTGGCTGCTTTCAGTGATGCCGGTATTTGGTTAGACTCTTTCTCTCCGATTGTTCTGTCTGAGTTATTTTCATTAGTTACTTCATCCAAACCATCAACATGTTTATTAGACCCCATTCCTACCAGGCTGCTCAAGGAAGCCCTACCATTATTTAATGCTTCGATCTTAAATATGATCAATCTATCTTTGTTAGTTGGCTATGTACCACAGGCTTTTAAGGTGGCAGTAATTAAACCATTACTTAAAAAGCCATCACTTGACCCAGCTATCTTAGCTAATTATAGGCCAATCTCCAACCTTCCTTTTCTCTCAAAAATTCTTGAAAGGGTAGTTGTAAAACAGCTAACTGATCATCTGCAGAGGAATGGTCTATTTGAAGAGTTTCAGTCAGGTTTTAGAATTCATCATAGTACAGAAACAGCATTAGTGAAGGTTACAAATGATCTTCTTATGGCCTCGGACAGTGGACTCATCTCTGTGCTTGTTCTGTTAGACCTCAGTGCTGCTTTTGATACTGTTGACCATAAAAATTTATTACAGAGATTAGAGCATGCCATAGGTATTAAAGGCACTGCGCTGCGGTGGTTTGAATCATATTTGTCTAATAGATTACAATTTGTTCATGTAAATGGGGAATCTTCTTCACAGACTAAAGTTAATTATGGAGTTCCACAAGGTTCTGTGCTAGGACCAATTTTATTCACTTTATACATGCTTCCCTTAGGCAGTATTATTAGACGGTATTGCTTAAATTTTCATTGTTACGCAGATGATACCCAGCTTTATCTATCCATGAAGCCAGAGGACACACACCAATTAGCTAAACTGCAGGATTGTCTTACAGACATAAAGACATGGATGACTTCTAATTTCCTGCTTTTAAACTCAGATAAAACTGAAGTTATTGTACTTGGCCCCACAAATCTTAGAAACATGGTGTCTAACCAGATCCTTACTCTGGATGGCATTACCCTGACCTCTAGTAATACTGTGAGAAATCTTGGAGTCATTTTTGATCAGGATATGTCATTCAAAGCGCATATTAAACAAATATGTAGGACTGCTTTTTTGCATTTACGCAGTATCTCTAAAATCAGAAAGGTCTTGTCTCAGAGTGATGCTGAAAAACTAATTCATGCATTTATTTCCTCTAGGCTGGACTATTGTAATTCATTATTATCAGGTTGTCCTAAAAGTTCCCTAAAAAGCCTTCAGTTAATTCAAAATGCTGCAGCTAGAGTACTGACGGGGACTAGAAGGAGAGAGCATATCTCACCCATATTGGCCTCTCTTCATTGGCTTCCTGTTAATTCTAGAATAGAATTTAAAATTCTTCTTCTTACTTATAAGGTTTTGAATAATCAGGTCCCATCTTATCTTAGGGACCTCGTAGTACCATATCACCCCAATAGAGCGCTTCGCTCTCAGACTGCAGGCTTACTTGTAGTTCCTAGGGTTTGTAAGAGTAGAATGGGAGGCAGAGCCTTCAGCTTTCAGGCTCCTCTCCTGTGGAATCAGCTCACAATTCAGATCAGGGAGACAGACACCCTCTCTACTTTTAAGATTAGGCTTAAAACTTTCCTTTTTGCTAAAGCTTATAGTTAGGGCTGGATCAGGTGACCCTGAACCATCCCTTAGTTATGCTGCTATAGACGTAGACTGCTGGGGGGTTCCCATGATGCACTGTTTCTTTCTCTTTTTGCTCTGTATGCACCACTCTGCATTTAATCATTAGTGATCGATCTCTGCTCCCCTCCACAGCATGTCTTTTTCCTGGTTCTCTCCCTCAGCCCCAACCAGTCCCAGCAGAAGACTGCCCCTCCCTGAGCCTGGTTCTGCTGGAGGTTTCTTCCTGTTAAAAGGGAGTTTTTCCTTCCCACTGTAGCCAAGTGCTTGCTCACAGGGGGTCGTTTTGTCCGTTGGGGTTTTACATAATTATTGTATGGCCTTGCCTTACAATATAAAGCGCCTTGGGGCAACTGTTTGTTGTGATTTGGCGCTATATAAAAAAAATTGATTGATTGATTGAATTTAGGTGTTATATAATTCACAATAAACAACACACGCATCTCATGTGATGACGCTTTACCTTGTTTCTGTGATGGCTGTCAGTTGTCCAGGTGGTTTCCATAGTAGAGAAGCTTGAATCTTTGACTCGACTGGGTTAACCCAGTCCAGTCGAAGATTCAAGCTTCTCTACTATGACGCTTTACCTTGAAAACCTCATTTTAGGAGCTGAACTATGCCATGGTTTACTGTAATGCCACGACAATCTGAAAAGTTGGTGACCTCCTTTAAGACTATTACTTTTTAAAAATAAATCAGACAAAATTTTCTGGAACATTTTAAAATTTACATGTGGAATTTTTAAATAATTTATTTAACTGTCACATGGATGTTGAAAATACATTAAATAGAAACACTATGGTCCATAGTATTGTGTAACTGTAAAGTGTGAGTGTTTAAAGTCAAAATTGGATGTCGAGGTTCATAAGCTGCAAGCAACAAAACAATGTTGATTTATGTACCGTTACCTCAGTGATCACATCATAATGAGGGTGAGCTGCATTTTTAAATGACATTGAAATCTCAGTGTGTTCTTTGGATGCCGTTTTTTTTTTTAACAGAGCATCTTGCCCATGTCGCTTTGTGCAGTGTTTGCAAAACACAAGGCACACTGTCGCGATATGAAGCCATGCTACTCCCGTTTGACCCTTGAGATGAGACATCCTCAACAACACCCTGCATCAGTCCACTGCATGTTGTAACATCTGCTACAACTTCAGCCAAACTCAGAGATAACAATGTCCACAACAATGCTGAAGCCGAGCGTCTACACCTGCTCTATTATGTGGGCGAGCACGACTTTAATCTGCAAACGCAGATGAATAAATGATACAAGCGTGAAACTGTAGCGGCTCGGGTTAATGAGGTGGTTTGGGAGTGTGGGCTGAGTCCGGGCTGCAGTATATGTGGAGCTCCTTTTAGCCTGAGGGGGATTTGTAGCCCTAAGACCACTGGTGAGCGTGTGTTCGCCTCCGGCTGTGTTTGCACTTTGAGCGAGCGCTTGTATGCGCCTCTGTGGGTAGAACCGTGTGCCCTCAGGTTGGTGCTTGTTGGGATTTTCACCCTCTCCATATTCAGCGTCAGCATTTGTGCATTAATATACGTATTTGCTTGCATGCATTACCGTTCATGTGCGCGCGTCATGTTTGCACTCTGATCGGCGTGTTTTCCGATTTCTGCGTCGAGTCTGACCACAAATGTGTACACAGAGCTTCCCCTTCCCCAATCTCATTACCATCCGCCCTTCTTTCCGTCATTTTGCTCGGCGCCATCAAGGCCTTGCCTCCCGGTGTTTGCATTGTAAATCAGGCTTGACAATAAGGCCGTGATTAGATCCCACTCATATTCAAAAAATACCTGATTTATTTATTCATCATTCTCTTTTGCAGGGATTCAACATGCATAATGTCTGACCAAGGTGACATAGCCACTTCTAAATTTTATTCATTGCATTTGCAGGTCAACCTCTGAACCAGCAAACTCCAACAGGGCAGATTAAATGAGATTTGGAAGGCAGAATGTGTAAATGAGACCCTCTTGGCTTCTTCATGCCGGTTTTCCTCTTCATGCCCGTACATGTGAGAGCAGATCAGGTATCAGAACGGACTAAAAAGCTGCAGCCTGTTGTAGTTTCAACATTTGGAGAGTGGATTTGTATCTAACCCAGAGTACAAATCTGCGGCTCTGTTTTCTTGAATATGCACACGATGGAAAGAGTCAGGAAGAGTCAGCTAATCACTAGTTAGGAAAAGTCTTTGCAACGTTGTTCCTTCAGGTTTTTTTTTTTTTAATAAACTGACATCATGAGGATTTCACTTCTCTGAATTGCATAGAGAAACTTTGAAGTTAGTTTTTTATGATAGATTGTACTCACTTATATGGCTAATAAAAGCAAACGGATTGCTTTGATTGCATTTTTTGTTTGAGATAGATACAAATATTTATAAAGATAAAGATCATCTTCATTTATCCCAAAGAAAATTATTTTGCCAGCATACAGAAACAGTCAAGTGTTAGTATTAAATAGAAATCAGTCAATTTTTTTTTAATTTTACAATAAGTACAACAAATGTACTCTATGTGAAATGACTGGAAGATACATCGCACAAGATGTCTGCCAATATTGCACATAACTCTGAATAACTGTCCGTTATGTATTCATACTGCAGAAGGGGGAGGGATTATACAGTCTGATTGCCACAGGTAGGAAAGACCTCCTGTGGCGTTCTGTGGTGGACCTCGGTGGTCTCATTCTGTAGCTGAAGGTGCTCTGACAGGACATCAGTGTGGCATGCAGGCGGGTGGGAGGTGTTGTCCAGGATGGTGAGAAGCGTCCTCAACATCTTCCTCTCTGACACCTCCGTCATAGCCTTCAGTTCAACCCCCAGGACAGAGTCAGCTCTCCTCATGCGCTTGTTGAGTCTGTTCCTGTTAGCTGCCTTCAGCCTGCTGCTCCAGCACACCACAGCGTAGAAGATGACACTCGAGACCTCTGAGTGATAAAACATCTGCAACATATTTCTGTAGACATTGAAAGATCTGAGCCTCCTGAGGAAGTAGAGTCGGCTCTGGCCTTTTTTGTACACAGCATCTGTGATTACAGTCCAGTCCAGTTTGTCTATCTGGACACCCAGGTCCACAATGTCCACCTCTGTTCCATTGATAGTTACTGGGTTCGGATGGGTCTTCCGTCTTCTGAAGTCCACCACCAGGCTCCTTCATCTTAGATACATTGAGCTCCAGGTGGTTGAGTCCGCATCACTCCACAAACCTGTCGATTGTGAACGTGCCCACATGGTGAGTAATCAATATAGAGTAAATAACAAAAACAAATACCAGCTTTTTTGTAAGACCTAGTCAGCGGATCTGTGTTTTAACAGGAATCAAAGGAAATGCTAATCCACAGAAATCAAATGAGACATCAGTACTTAATCCTCAATGTATACATCCCAAAGTAAATCATGCTTTATATCAACTCCCACTGGTGCATCTAAGTTCCAGTAAAATATTAGTTATGATTGCAAAAAGAACAAAAGAAAGCAAAAGTAAATTCAGCTAAAAAAACCCGCACATTTTAAAACTAAAATATTATTGGCACTTATCTTAAAATGGTGTACTTTTGTGTGCTCGTGGGTGTGCTGGTCTTAAAGTGGAAGTCAGGGAGACTTTTATTCACAGGCACACGTTGAACAGTACAATCCCGACCAGATGTCCTATCAAACTGGCTGGGTTTTGTGTTGTGTCATCCATCGCTCGGTCAAATGAGCCAAACACAACTAAAGCACTGGCCACAGCAATATCTATTCTTTGGAAAATTATATCAATTCGGCTGAAAAGATGGGTATCTGGTAACAGCCTGAACTGGCTTATTCAAAGAAGATTGAAGCATCAAATGAGTTCATAACCATATCATTGTGCATTTCAAATAAAAACACAGTCTTTAGGTCAGTTTGTGTTTTTGCAAACAGACAGGCAGTGATACATCCCTCACTTCGAAAGGAGGAATACAGATGGCAGGCATTCATTCCCCACTGAAACCACATACCTGGCAACATCTCTGACTGGAAAAGTCACAGACGAGACTGGTCCTTCTTATAAGTGAATGAGCCTCAAATTCCGACAAAACTCACTGATTTTCATTCAGTTTTGGCTGCAAATTTGCACATTTTATTATGTCAAAGCATTTGTCTGTGCTGCATTTGTGCATTGCAGCATTACATGAGCTTGACTGTTTGCACTATGCATATTCCCACTTGTTTATCTGCAATTTATTTTGTGCACTGATTGCCTCTTCTAGTTTCTGTTCTCATTCCAACATGGTATCATCTGAAAGGCATCTTCTCCGTTATCAGTCCCTCATTTTAATTGCAAATGCAGCACGCGTGTTGGTGATTAAATGGAAAATTGCACATTAATTGATGAGACTGAAGATAAAGCAATTCCAATTACTCGATACTGTTTTAGGCGGCCTGTCAAGTTTCACCATCTCTCGAAGGATTCAGCCACCAAATGCCAAATTTGAGCAGGAAATCGTGCGTCCATAAATTTCTAACACACGTGAGCAAACAGGAACAACATGTGCACAGACATGCGCCGAGCCTTGGCTGCTGAAGCGTGAATGTACATACAAGAACAGACTGCAAAAACAAGACATTCAAATTAAACACATTTCAAGGAAACTTGCTCCGTCAAACCGAAAGTAGAATTTCTCTACAAACCATCTCGGCACATGAGAGAATCATCGAGCAGCCGTTTTCTCTCAAGTTACCGAAGGTGTGCAGTTACACAATAAGTTGTAAAATTCATTTTGGGGACAAATGTCATGTTTGTTCCGCAACAAAGGACTTTGAAATTATTCATAATGCATATCAAGTGAAAAGTGCCTGTAGTTGCAATCGCAACTCTAAAGCAAGCATAAAATAGAAAATGAGAGGTAGGCCTCAGATTATTGCAGCAAACATCAAAGGATATTTTGAATTTGGATTAGAAGCACTCTTATTCTTCCATTCGATTCTATGCAGGAGAAAACCCTTGTGTTCAACTCAATTTCCAACCATTTTCAGGAATAGAATAGACCTCTGCTGTAGAGATATAAGGTTAGTCAGTGGCCTGACAGCCGTTTCACTTCATATACCTATACAGGCCCTGATGCCCATTTGGTGCTGGCCCTTATCCTTGGGTTCCACAGAGTGAAGTGGATTAGAGTCTTGGGGCACCAGTCCTTCACACGTTCCCCCAACAAAGGCCACCACCCATTTACAGCTGAGTGGATTGAGACAAATGCAGATGAAGTGTCTTGTCCAAGACAGGTAGTGTGACCAGGAATTGAACCTAGGTCTTCATAAACTGCTTATCCCACTGAGCTGCCTGCTAACACATTGTTGACATCGAAATTAAAATTTAGACCTGGTCACATATAATGAGGTCAAAGCCTCTGATTAGCTCCAGACAAACATGCCTCAACTCTTCTCCTCTGTTTTGGTTTGAGTGTAGAATTATCAGATAATAATATAAGATAAGACTTTATTGGTCTCACAGTGGAGAAATTCACATATTACGTCAGCTCTTAAAAAACAGACAAGATGGGTGCGAATAGAGGAAAATGTGCAAGGGTAAGCAATAATAATCATACTTGTAACAATACAATAAAATAAGAAAATGAGGTAGAAATAGAATATGTATATATATATATATATATATATATATATATATATATATACTCAACATGCTCCCATTTTGTATGAGATGAAATCAAAGATCTAATACATACACAATATCACCATTTTCCTGAAATATTGTTCACAAACCAGTCTAAATCTGTGATAGTGAGCACTTCTCCTTTGCTGAGATAATCCAGCCCACCTCACAGGTGTGCCATACCAAGATGCTGATTAGACACCATGATTAGTGCACAGGTGTGCCTTAGACTGCCCACAATAAAAGGCCACTCTGAAAGGTGCAGTTTTGTTTTATTGGGGGGGGATACCAGTCAGTATCCGGTGTGACCACCATTTGCCTCATGCAGTGCAACACATCTCCTTTGCATAGAGTTGATCAGGTTGTCAATTGTGGCCTGTGGAATGTTGGTCCACTCCTCTTCAATGGCTGTGCGAAGATGCTGGATATTGGCAGGAACTGGTACACGCTGTCGTATACGCCGGTCCAGAGCATCCCAAACATGCTCAGTGGGTGACATGTCCGGTGAGTATGCCGGCCATGCAAGAACTGGGACATTTTCAGCTTCCAAGAATTGTGTACAGATCCTTGCAACATGGGGCCGTGCATTATCCTGCTGCAACATGAGGTGATGTTCTTGGATGTATGGCACAACAATGGGCCTCAGGATCTCGTCACGGGTATCTCTGTGCATTCAAAATGCCATCAATAAAAGCACCTGTGTTCTTCGTCCATAACAGATGCCTGCCCATACCATAACCCCACCGCCACCATGGGCCACTCGATCCACAACATTGACATCAGAAAACCGCTCACCCACACGACGCCACACACAGTGTCTGCCATCTGCCCTGGACAGTGTGAACCAGGATTCATCCGTGAAGAGAACACCTCTCCAACGTGCCAAACGCCAGCGAATGTGAGCATTTGCCCACTCAAGTCGGTTACGACGACGAACTGGAGTCAGGTCGAGACCCCGATGAGGACGACGAGCATGCAGATGAGCTTCCCTGAGACTATTTCTGACAGTTTGTGCAGAAATTCTTTGGTTATGCAAACCGATTGTTTCAGCAGCTGTCCGAATGGCTGGTCTCAGACGATCTTGGAGGTGAACATGCTGGATGTGGAGGTCCTGGGCTGGTGTGGTTACACGTGGTCTGCGGTTGTGAGGCTGGTTGGATGTACTGCCAAATTCTCTGAAACGCCTTTGGAGATGGCTTATGGTAGAGAAATGAACATTCAATACACGAGCAACAGCTCTGGTTGACATTCCTGCTGTCAGCATGCCAATTGCACGCTCCCTCAAATCTTGCGACATCTGTGGCATTGTGCTGTGTGATAAAACTGCACCTTTCAGAGTGGCCTTTTATTGTGTGCAGTCTAAGGCACACCTGTGCACTAATCATGGTGTCTAATCAGCATCTTGGTATGGCACACCTGTGAGGTGGGATGGATTATCTCAGCAAAGGAGAAGTGTTCACTATCACAGATTTAGACTGGTTTGTGAACAATATTTGAGGGAAATGGTGATATTGTGTATGTGGAAAAAGTTTAGATCTTGAGTTCATCTCATAAAAAATGGGAGCAAAACTAAAAGTGTTGCGTTTATATTTTTGTGGAGTATATATATATATATATATATATATATATACACACACACACACACACACACACACACACATACACACATATATACATATATATACATACATATATAAATAAGTACATATGCATACATAAACATGATTGGAATTGAAAAGGACAGGAGCATCTTAGTGGAATTTAGATGTGATAAGGTGACATTAGTGCTGGGATTTGTAAACGAGTTGTTATTGCACATGATTTGTGGACATATTAATATTGCACGTGATTTGTGCATTATTGCATGTGGTTATTTCACAGTGTTATTGTACAGTCTGACAGCAGCAGGGAGGAACGACCTGTGGTATCATTCCTTCTTGCACTGAGGGTGCCTCAGTCTGTCCCTGAAGGAGCTGCTCAGCTCCACGACTAATATAGCTCCTTTCAAAGCGGAATGCCCTGAGGTCCGGCCTACAATCATTTTCATGAGGTTTTAGAATTACAGTAACTCTGAAAAGTTACTTTATTACTTACTTTATAAATTAAATGGTAAATGGACTGCATTTATATAGGGCTTTTCCATCTGCATCAGATGCTCAAAGCGCTTTACACATCAATGCCTCACATTCACTCCGATGCGAGGCTGCTGCCATGCAAGACGCCCACTATACACACCAGGAGCAACTAAGGGATTAAGGCCCAAGGGCCCTTATTCATTTTCTGGTTAGGCTGGGATTTGAAGTGAAGATCCTCTGGTATCAAGGCCAACGCTTTAACCACTAGACCATCCCCTCCCCCAGTATATTATACAGTTAAATTATACAGTTACTTCATTAGCAGCTGTGGACAACTTGTTGGTAGATGCTGAATGTAACTAATAAAACAACTAGTAATCTAAATTGGTTATTTTTTAGATTGAGTACTCAGCAAAGTAACTATTAGTTATTTTGCTGAGTACTCAATCTTAAGAGTAACCAAATTAGATTACTACCTTATTAGTTACATTCCCCAGCTGCCAACAATCCGCAGCTGCTAATAAAGTAACTGTATAAAGTATAAACTATATAACTTTTCCAAGTAACTGTGGCAACACTGGCTATTTCTGAACAAAAAGGAAACATGAATATTGTGGAAAGCAAGACCTGAATGAAAACAAAATGAGACAAGCACAAAAACTGTATGACTTCACAATAATTAATAATGATATTAACCAATGAATGCACAATGTCACCTCTGGAATTAAAATGTAGCTTCCGTACTTCCAGTGACATCACATCTGAGAGGAATTTAAATTTTAAAGTCCTTCCCTGTAAATAGACAGCAGAGTAGCAGAAGATTTGGCTCACAGGTCAGTGGGCTTTTTTATGTTCAACATACTAGTGCAGTGCCCTCGTAGGAAGTGTATTTACTTTTATTGGGGGGGGGGGTATCACTTGCTCTGCAAAATAATAAAGAACAGGACTCAGTTTGGTGTTGGCAAATTAAATGAAAATGATGTTGAACAAAGATAATAGTTAATACATTTGGTTGCTGTCATTTGATGATTAACTTCACACCGTTCAAGGTTATCATTAACTATCTAACTTGGTAGGTGTTGGCAATCGAGTTAGGCAACGTTCCTTAGTGTGTTTTGCAACGTTCCTTAAGCCTGGTTCACACGGCAAGATAATTAGGACATCGGACCAGATCTTCCCCTTCTGACAATTTAAGGTCGCCCCGACAATCGTGATGACGCTAAAGATAATCTTATCAGATATTCCTGCCATGTGTGTTGTGTTAAGAGCGCTCTGATCTGCTCGGACGGATGTCAGGAGTGCTCCGATCGCAAATCTGGGATATTCAACATGTTCGATTGTCTTGGCCCGATATTGCAGTGTGTGTGGTGTCCTCTGACCACAAACGAGCACACAGCCCGCTGAATGTGATGTGTAGCCAATCAGAAAGTGAGGTGACTGACACATGGAGCGGAAAATACGAGGTCTGTTAGAAAAGTAGCCGACCTTATTATTTTTTTAAAAACCATATGGATTTGAATCACGTGTGATTACATCAGCCAAGCTTGAACCCTTGTGGGTATGTGACAGTTTTTTCACGCCTGTCGGTGACGTCATTCGCCTGTGAGCATGCCTTGTGGGAGGAGTGGTCCAGCCCCCTCCTCGGAATTCCTTTGTCTGAGAAGTTGTTGAGAGACTGGCGCTGTGCTTGATCAAAATATTTTCAAAAACTGTGAGGCACATCTGAGTGGACACCATTCGAGAAATTCAGCTGGTTTTCTGTGAAAATTTTAACGGCTGATGAGAGATTTTGGATTGTTTCTATCGTTGTAAGGACTTCCTACGGAGCGGGACATCGCACAGCGCTCCGAGGCGATGTCGTCATCCTGTTTCAAGCTGAAAACCTCCAAATTTAAGCCTCTGTTGACCCAGGACGTCATGAGAGAACAAAGAACTTTCAGGAGAGGTCAGAATCAGCAGTTTATCCAGACACTCCACTGTTAAAGGAGATTTTTTTAATGAAAGACATGCGGACGGATTGGCGCGTCGGCTCGCAGCCGGCGCGGCGCGCCCGCCACAGGAAAAACACCTCCATTGGAAGCCTTAAGGACAAGTTGGAACATGCCCTGCTGTTAAACAATTTCTCAGATAGTCACTCAACTGAAAGCCACCAAAAGCCGCCTGGATTTTACAAATGGTTATCAACACGGAGGTGTTCTTTCTGTGGCGGGCGCGCCGCGCCGGCTGCGAGCCGACGTGCCAATCCGTCTGCACGTCTTTCATTTAAAAAAAATCTCCTTTAACAGTGGAATGTCAGGATAAACTGCTGATTCTGACCTCTTCTGAAAGTTCTCTGTTCTCTCACGACGTGCTGGGTCAACAAAGGCTTAAATTTGGAGGTTTTCAGCTTGAAACAGGATGACCACGTCGCCTCGGAGCGCTGCGCGACATCCCGCTCCATGGGAAGTCCTTACAGTGATAGAAACAATCCAAAATCCCTCATCAGACATTAAAATTTTCACAGAAAACCAGCTGAATTTCTCGAATGATGTCCACTCGGATGTGCCTCACAATTTTTGAAAAAATTTTGATCAAGCACAGCGCCAGTCTCTCAGCAACTTCTCCTTCCACAAGGCGTGCTCACAGGCGAATGATGTCACCGACAGGCATGAAAAAACTCACGCATGCACACGAGGGTTCAAGCTTGGCTGATGTAATCACACGTGATTCAAATCCATATAGTTTAAAAAAAAATAAAACTGTTGGTTTCTTTTGTAATAGACCTCGTAAAATCAAAACAGCTGTTCTGACTTACCAGAATGTCCGGTGATCGCACTGTCTCCACTCCTTTAAAGAACACCTGTTCTTTTTGTTTTTGTGTTGGGTTTTTTTCCCCCTTTGTTTTAAATAGTCCACAAAGTATCTCCATTTGTTTACTCTGAAGTCATGTTTATTCTCGAGAGATAATGTGAGATTTCCTGTCTGACCTGGGAATGTTTGTGTGTGAAATCTCTTCGCGTGTGGTGGTGTTGTCCTTACCATGTGGCTGAACACCACACACTGTACGACCAAACCTGTTAGATCTATGATTTGATTTTTTTTTTTTATCTTTACGTGTGTGGTCTCTCAGGTTTTGGAAACCTACAGATAATGTTAAAATCCTGTTGTGTGAACCAGGCATTAGTGTGTTTTGCAAAGATAACCACAAACTAATTCCATGCTTTGTTAAATCTAATGAAACACAATATTAGTTATTGAATTAAGTATCGAAACTTGAAGAATAGTGCAAGGATACAGACATTATTAGTGTGTGTGTGTGTGTGTGTGCGTGTGTGTGTGTATGGTCTCAAAAAAACTAAATTAAATAGAACATTTAGAATTTTTGAAACACAGTGCTCCACCTCCTAAACACAGTTTATTTAAACTTGAACTCACAGCAAATATAAGATTTTATTCAGCTTATATACTTAATGAAACGAAAGGAAAATTTGTTTGTGTTAGCAAAAACGTAGTTTGGCTAATGTCTCCTCAGTGTTGTCAAGTTAAACTCAGTCACAAGGAACACTGACAGCAAGAGTTTCACAGTCAAAGTATTTGCTGGGATGCTGGCATGAAAGTTTTTATTCTAAAATGCAGTGGTGGGCAAAGTTCCGCTAATCTGTTAACTGCTAATTATCGAAGCTAATGCTTTCATTATCAGATTAGCTTTTCAGATAACTTTGAAAACCATCAGCGGACTAATTATCCTCCGATAAATTTTGCACCAATAGATTTTAGACCGCTAATATATTTTTGCAGGCATGGTGAACAAAGCTTAACAGTTACAAACATTTATGAAATCTGAAATCAAAGATTTGAGTACCTAACTGTTAAATGTTTTGTAGTAGATGTACAGTTCTATTCTGTGCAAACAGAGGAGAACTGGTTCCAGGAGAAACCGCTCTATCCTCTGCAAGCAAAGGAGAACTGGTCACAGAAAAGAAAAAACAAATCTTTTGACCCCATACTGATGCCCTGGCAATATCATCCAACTCATCCAGAGGCAGGCAGTTTTAACTTATGGTTAAAATTTTAACCAAACTAATTTCGGACAAGTTATTTAAATTAACGTCACGTCTGAAGTTTTATAAAGTGAAAATATCAGATATATGTTTTAGTTTTAAAGTAATACACTAATTTTGAAGGTTTTAGTGTCGACATACTGTGTCCAGGTGCATTATGGGTAATCTCAGTACATTCACAACAGACGAAATGCATTTGAGACACTCTGAACAGGCTCCACACGGACAACAGCATTAAATTCTTTGTATATTGTGCTTTTAACTCTTGTGAATATATTATCTGGGCTTATAGACGTTGTTATTGTGTTTGTTTTATGTAAAAATGCCAGAAGAAGCCCAGGTTGCGTCTCCATTATTTTCAGTTGGAATCATTGTGACCTGCAATCACTTCTTTTTGCTCTTTAGAATCCTGCTTATGTCAGACACTGTCTGTAATCTTTGTTCCAGAGTAATATATATAAGATGTCTGAAATTCAGTTTGCATTTATTAAATTGCACACATCTTAAACATAGCAGACACGGATTATCTGAAATTTTGTTTTGGCAAGTTTTCACGGTCTCTACTGCCATCTATTGGCCAGTAGTGTTCATGGCAGTATGAGCATCTGGACACCAGTAGATGGCAGTGTTCTATTCATTTTGACCCCGGTTATATCACACAGTTGTCTATCACAACTTTTGCAAATGGCTTTTTTTTTTTTTTTTTTTTTTACAAATAAAAAAGGCATATTTTACAAAAGCACATTTATATGTAAACACCAACACACACACACCTCACATTAACGTGTTGGGTTTTACATAAAATGAATGAGTTAACCAATCAGTGTTTTGTGGAGGCTCATTTACCCATAATCCCTTTGGAATCTGTCTGTGTTTGTTACAAAACTTCAGAAGTAGTGCATTATTTAAAATTAAAAGATATGTGTTATATTTTAACTTTGTACAAATGACAGAATTGACATGAATGGAGTTATTCTATCCGGGTTAATTTGATGATTTTAAATCAAAACCATAAGTCAAGACTGCATTATTTTCCAAGACCTCGGCCTCACTGTGGCACTTCTGTATTCTGTTAAGGAATAATGGCTTGTTTTGTGTGTGTAGAGTTGAGCTTAGCTCCTCTCAACTGCTTCACTGCTGCGAGATATGTAGTAAACAGGAGCTTCCAGTAGTGAGCAGGGCACATAAAGACAGAAGTGCTGACTCATTGTTTGGGTCTGTAGTCACCTTTGATGCTACCAGAAGCGATCGTGGTGATAAAACTCAAAATCTTGTTAGTACCGGAAGCAATACTGAAAGTTATCGGTTAGCTGTAGCTTCCGATAAATTTTGGGGTGGTTTATCGGTTTAGCTTTATAAAAGATAACTTTTCAGTTAGCTGATTAGCTGTCAAAGCTAACTTTTTGGTTAGCTGTGCCCACCACTGCTGAAATGGTGCAAGCAGCATAAAGTATCTAATGTTTAACTTTGCTAGCAGTAACATCAGCGAGCCACGCCATCTTGGAAGTTAGCCCGGCAACCGGCCTGAATTAGGCCAGATACTGGCCTCTCTCTCCTAGCCTGTGATTACTTGGTGGCCGAGACGCTGACATCAGCGCTGCTCTCCTATTGGTCATTTAGGAGTGGGAATTCCCACTCCAAAATGGCGGCCATTATCTGGCCTAATTCAGGCCGGTTGTCGGGCTGTTTGGACGTATGAATGTTTTAATGTTAATCAAAATAAAGGCTTCAAAATAAAGTTTTTGAAAATTAATTCCCAAACTTTTCAAAATAAAGGATTCACATCATCGTGCCATGCGCAAGCCATATCTGAAAGTTGAGGCCAATCTGACAAATCGTCAGAGAAAGGTGAGCCACATATCCACACACAGACGCTTCTTGCTTTATAGATAGATGCATGTCCAAAGAAAACTAAACAACTGTTTCGAAAGAATAGAAGGCAAAGCTGATGAAAGAAAATGCTTTTATGAGTGGGAAAAGGAGAGACTTTGGGCTTGCTTTTATGTGATGCTTTGTACAAATCAGTTCTTTGCACAAAAAAGAATACATGTCCATTATGTGCTGTAAAATGCAAAACACAAAAAAAGGTGTTCAATAGGTGTAAATCTAAAAGGCATTAAAAAGCTATTTTTAAAATCACTTAGGTAAATATGCACATGTACCTTCATACACATCGACTCTGTGCTTTCCGACACGTCTGATAACATTTTATGTTCATATATACAGTGAGGAAAATAAGTATTTGAACACCCTGTGATTTTGCAAGTTCTCCCACTTAGAAATCATGGAGGGGTCTGAAATTTTCGTCTTAGGTGCATGTCCACTGTGAGAGACATAATCTAAAAAAAAAAAATCTGGAAATCACAATGTATGATTTTTTTAAAATGTTACTGCTGCAAATAAGTATTTGAACACCTGTGAAAATCAATGTTAATATTTGGTACAGTAGCTTTTGTTTGTAATTCCAGAGGTAAAACGTTTCCTGTAGTTTTTCACCAGGTTTTCACACACTGCAGCAGGGATTTTGGTCCACTCCTCCATACAGATCTTCTCCAAATCTTTCAGGTTTCCAAAGATTTTCTATTGAGTTCAGGTCTGGAGACTGCCCAGGCCACGCCAGGACCTTGAAATGCTTCTTACGGAGCCCCTCCTTAGTTGCCCTGGCTGTGTGTTTGGGGTCACCCATCTTCAATCCTCTTACTGAGGGAAGGAGGTTGTTTGCCAAAATCTCGCAATACATGACCCCATCCATCCTCCCTTCAATACGGTGCAGTCGTCCTGTCCCCTTTGCAGAAGAGCACCCCCAGAATATGATGTTTCCACCCCCATGCTTCACGGTTGGGATGGTTTTCTTGAGGTTGTTCTCATCCTCTAAACATAGTAAGTGGAGTTGATTCCAAAAAGCTCTATTCTGGTCTCATCTGATCACATGACCTTCTCTCATGCCTCCTCTGGATCATCCAGATGGTCACTGGTGAACTTCAAACAGGCCTGGACATGTGCTGGCTTGAGCAGGGGGACCTTGCTGTCCTGCAGGATTTTAAACCATGATAGCATCATGTGTTACTAATGTAATCTTTGTGACTGTGGTCCCAGCTCTCTTCAGGTCATTGACCAGGTCCTCCTGTGTAGTTCTGAGCTTTCTCAGAATCATCCTTACCCCACAAAGTGACATCTTGTGTGGAATCCCAGACCGACGGAGATTGGCAGTCATCTTGTGTTTCTTCCACTTTCTAATAAATAATCATAACAGTTGTTGTCTTCTACCAAGCTGCTTGCCTGTTGTCCTGTAGTCCATCCCAGCCTTGTGCAGGTCTACAGTTTTGTCCCTGGTGTCCTTAGACAGCTCTTTGGTCTTGGCCATGGTGGACAGGTTGGAGTGTGATTGATTGATTGTGTGAACAGGTGTCTTTTATACAGGTACCAAGTTCAAACAGCTGCAATTAATACAGGTAAAGAGTGCAGAATAAGAGGGCTTTTTAAAGAAAAATTAACAGGTCTGTGTGAGCCAGAATTCTTGCTGGTTGGTAAGGGGTCAAATACTTATTTGCAGCAGTAACATACAAATAAATTATTAAAAAATCATACATTGTGATTTCCGGGTTTTTTTTTTTTTTTTAGATTATGTCTCTCACAGTGGACATGCACCTAAGATGAAAATTTCAGACCCCTCCATGATTTCTAAGTGGGAGAACTTGCAAAATCACAGGGTGTTCAAATACTTATTTTCCTCACTGTATATATATATATATATATATATGTGTGTGTGTGTGTGTGTGTGTGTATGTAAAATCTGCTAGCTCAAAATATCTGCCAAATATTTTGATGGAGGACACTTGCAAATTTATTAGTCTTTACAGAATTTTGGTGTCCTGATTTTTTTATTTTTTTTTTGTCAAATGAAAGCATGGATTTCTTTTATTACAAGGTGAAACCAGTGAGTTGTGATAAATGTTTCATCTCACACACCTCCTTTGCCTTTAGGTCAAGTGGGTAAGCTATTTTAATGTAGCACATTCACACAGAGGTTATATGTGGCTTCAGGATGGAGCACCTGCTGTGGTTTTCTTTAGTAACTTGGGATGATGGTAGGGGGTCTGTGTGTGTGGAACATACCCCTGAACCAATTAGCTCCTTCAGTGTGGGTAGGGGAGATAGTTACAGCGGTATTCCACAGGGTACAGACCTCAGCCCTGTGGGTTTCCTGGACATTAGCATTTAACTCACCAACATGAACCCTAATTAGCCCCCTAGATTGTCTTGGTAATGCAGCAACAACTGCACCAGCAGCAGCAACACACAGAGATGACCGTGGCAACTCCAGTGCCATGAGGTCTTTTTTTAAATCCAGCTGTAATTGGTAAACAAGGAGAATTGTTTGTGGTGCCATTATGAACTTGCTGCTATGCAAAGCATCTCTATAAACAAGTTCAGGATCAGTTGTGTTCCTGTCTTTTTTCAGCTTGATAGCTTCATAACTCATTATTAATACACAGTGATGCCTTACGTTACTTAGTAACGCGTTACTCTAATCTGACCACTTTTTTTAGTAACGAGTAATCTAACGCGTTAATCTTTCCAAATCAGTAATCGGATTAAAGTTACTTCTCCATGTCACTGTGAGTTACTATTATTTTTCATTGTGGGTCGATAGCAGCATTAAACTTGGTCTGTGGGCAGGAGGTCGGGGTTTGACTGAACTGCCCACTTTCAGTGAGCTGTGAGCTTTTCATCCACGGTTTTTTGCAGCTGCTCGACTTGTCGTCTCCTCTTAAAGCACGGTGATCAGCACACCTGCACTGAGCTTTACAAAGACATTTTTATACTTTTTTTCCTCCTTTATTTAGAATTCTGAGCTGAGCCGCTCTGTATCTGGTCGTTAAAACAGCTGATCCTCCGCGACGCGTCAACAACTAACACTATTTTCCACTCAAATGCACCTAAACTCTCTTTCTGAGGACCACATGATGTGAAAACACAATAAAACTTTCTTACCTATAAATCTGGTCACGTTTTCTGCATAAATGAATGTTATCCATTCTTTGTGCTCAAACGCCAAAGCAGGGGCGAATCCAGATGGAATGGGGGCGTGGGGGAGGGATGTGCCCCCCTCACAACACCCCTAGATTAAAGGTCCAGTTTTGAAGCCTTTTTTTACTACAACTACTAATACTACTTAAAATAATATTAATTTCTACAAGTAAAATATTTAGAGAGAATTTAAATGTTAGAAAAATGCTAGAATGAATTTAATAGTTACATTTATAAACAATGTAGGTTCGAAATTGCAAGTTTTACTGTTACAGTGCTGTCAACAGTTAAATATGAGGTCAAGAAAGAGGTCTTTATTTTACTTTTTATAAAACAAGTATTTATTTTCATTGAAGTCAAGAAAGGGTGACTATAAAGTAACTTTTGGCAAAACAGGTATCATTGTCATGTTGAGGTGGCAGAGGGTTGTTGTCGGCAGCTGGGAAAAGTAACTAAAAAAGTAACTAGTAATCTAACTTAGTTACTTTTACAATTGAGTAATCAGTAAAGTAACTAAGTTACTTTTTCAAGGAGTAATCAGTAATCAGTAATTGGATTACTTTTTCAAAGTAACTGTGGCAACACTGTTAATACACCACTGTTGTCTCTTATAGATGTAGAGAATGAGACAGAAAATAATTTAATAAATGTTTAAAAAGGAATGTGAGAGGGAAGCAAGTGTGAGATGTAACCCCATCTCCTAATATTTAATCATAGCAGTACCTGGTGGTTGATACTGTAATAGGTTTTGCAATCACTGGATTCATGGTTTGTGTGTGTGTGTGTGTGTCTTTCCCAGTCTCAATGTGAAGCTATCCCATGATGCAACATGTGCCCCCAGCACCGGCATTGACAATGATGGCCACCCAGAGTGTTCCTCCACCCTCGTACCAGGAGAGCCAACAGGTGAGATGGTCAACAGATTTTATCTGAAAGCACATTTACTCAACACACCAGATTTAGATCTGTCATATGATGATTGTGCATGAAGCCCTTAGCCATACCAGAAAAGAAATACAGTAAGATAAAAACAAGAATAATGAAAGGCACTGGCGGGGTGATGTCACGATGATGGTACGACATGGGAGGAGGAGTGATAGTAACAAGACCAATACGCCAGACATGGATAATATAGCTCAGTTAGACCAGAGTGATGCCATTTTATGACATTGTAGTGATGTCATCATGATATCAATTCTGCCATGTAGTGACAAATGATGGGCATGGGACCACCTCTCTAGTCCGAATCCTGGAAAAAATTTCATAGAATTTGGCACCATTTCATTATTTATTTTGTGTGTATATATGTGTGTGTGTGTGTGTGTGTTTTATTATAATGTAACACATACAATTTGATTAAAAAATATTTACTAATTGATGTATGGTTTACTTTGTCTCTAGAGCCCTATTAGTTGGACTGATCTGCACCAAAAGTTAGTCTGGAGACACTCACTCAAAGAATATTCCTACAAACATGATTCCTAAGTTTGTGAAAATCTGCTGACCTGTTTCAGAGCTATTTTGTCCACAGACACACAGACACATGCACACGAGTGATTACAATATCCTGCCACACCCCCAGAGTGCAGACTAACTAGAGATTGTAGACCCTCTGTTGCTTAGTTCTCAATTTATTCAGAAGGATTCTTGTCTGAAATCATCCTTTGAACAGGATTTAGTATCTGGACTTTGATTCAAGTCTGGACCCAGATCTGATGAATTTGGAAGAGACGAGTCAGGGGTCCAGCCCTGTCTCTCAAAGGAACCATTGAACCTTTGTCTAATCTACTTGTGTCAAGTTGAGATGCGATATTATGTAAAAATTTAATTCATTCAGATGAACACCCTGAAATGTAAAACTAGAACAGCAGAAATTCAACAATGTGGATAAATCTTGACTTGGACTCAGATTGATCTAATCCTGGATTATGATAAAGGCTTGATGACACATTCCTTTGCAGCATGAGGGCTATATGCAGTATTAATGGTTTCAATATGAGCAGAATGCTAACGTGATTTGAAATTACAAGAGTGAAAGGTGCATTTTTCTGCCAGGTCAATAGCAACCAAACATTATGACCTTGATCACTGACACAGGAAAGGAACCAAACTTGGATCATATATCATGAATCCCTATCAACAAAGAAACAAAAACATGCCACTAGATGGCACTAAATCCTTCACATTGCAGCTTTAATACTGTTATAAACCCACTGTTGAGTGTCACTAACACAAACTACAGCAGTAGTAGTGTAGGAACACACACTTCTGTCAGCAATATGCCTGGAATACAAACTGCATGCTGTTTTCAAGACACAGCACATGCATTAGTTTTGAAGTTACTGGCCAAAACAGGTCATTAATGCATCATGTAGAAATAAACAATATTTTTTCATTCATGTTCCATAAAAAAAAAAATGGCTCATTAGTTCTGGAGGAATCCTGGTAACTTCAGATAAAAAAAAATGGCCTCCTTGATGGAACTCTACATCATTTAGATATACAAGTCAAAGAGTTGTCAGAGTGACCCCCGTATGCAGTGTTCAGTGCAGCACGAGTCCACCAACAGGTCCGCATAAATAACGTAGCACAGATATGGCTATTCTGCAGACCTTCTCACCAATGGCAAGCAGAGCAGGTCCAAAAGGCCTAACCCTCCTCCTTGTCCAAAACACCTCCGTCTTCATTCGCCCAGAGGATTAGTGACAGGGGAGCGCTTCCGAGCCGCGGACTGTGCGCTCGGCAAATGCAAATGAGAGGTAGTTAAGTGTGAAGGAGCTAATTTATTTCCCATTTGGTGCTGGGATTAAGACTTGAAGCTTCCTCCCACCCCGGACCAACTCGAAAGCGGGGGAGAGATGTTCACCTCATTTTCTCACAGAGAATGAAAGAGAGAGAGAGAAGTGGATGAAGAAGACGGCGTTAATAAAACACGATGCCCTGCCCCATGTGTAGCACAAATAACACAGAGATGTCATCACTCTCTAATGATTTCACGTTGATCCGTAATTGTTCCTGCAGTTCTTCTGAGCACACAGACGACGGGAAGAGTCGTAAGGTAATCGAAATGCAAGGTGGCAGTGATGACCCATGCAGTGAAGTGACAGTCACTGTTGCTCATTTCCCAGCGAAAGGAAATTTCATCTACAGTATATCCGGCCCAGGCGCACCTCGTTCAGTTACTGAATCTCTTCTGTTTTTAATTAGGCTCAACAGTTTTGTTCTAATATGTCTCAGAATGATGATTCATTCCAGCTTCTGCTCATTTATAGTTTGTCAGCATCAGGTGCACAGTTCAGTTACCTGTTATGCTGTGTGCTGGTGGGAGTGCAGGGTTTTGTAATCCTGTGTGTGTCTGTGTAAAAAATAACTCCAAAAGAGGTGACAAGATTTTCACCAAACTCTGTTGAAATGTCCCCTGGATGAGTGTCTCCAGATGATTAATTTTTATTGCAGATTGGTCAAAAGCCAAGGCCATCAAAAATATAATCAGAAACATTTATTTTCCATCATATCTCAGCAAACAATAGGATTAGAGAGTCGATTAGCGAATCATTTGTAATTACAAATGGATTGAGTGGTGACACCATAACAACTTTATTTATAAAGCACCTTAAAAACAGCCACCTCTGACACAAGGTGCTGTACACTCCAAGCACAATATATAATAATATAATAATATAATTTTATATATACACTCAACAAAAATATAAACGCAACACTTTTGGTTTTGCTCCCATTTTGTATGAGATGAACTCAAAGATCTAAAACTTTTTCCACATACACAATATCACCATTTCCCTCAAATATTGTTCACAAACCAGTCTAAATCTGTGATAGTGAGCACTTCTTCTTTGCTGAGATAATCCATCCCACCTCACAGGTGTGCCATATCAAGATGCTGATTAGACACCATGATTAGTGCACAGGTGTGCCTTAGACTGCCCACAATAAAAGGCCACTCTGAAAGGTGCAGTTTTGTTTTATTTGGGGGGGGGGGGGGGATACCAGTCAGTATCTGGTGTGACCACCATTTGCCTCATGCAGTGCAATTGGCATGCTGACAGCAGGAATGTCAACCAGAGCTGTTGCTCGTGTATTGAATGTTCATTTCTCTACCATAAGCCGTCTCCAAAGGCGTTTCAGAGAATTTGGCAGTACATCCAACCAGCCTCACAACCGCAGACCATGTGTAACCACACCAGCCCAGGACCTCCACATCCAACATGTTCACCTCAAACATCATCTGAGACCAGCTACTCGGACAGCTGCTGAAACAATCGGTTTGCATAACCAAAGAATTTCTGCACAAACTGTCAGAAACCGTCTCAGGGAAGCTCATCTGCATGCTCGTCGTCCTCATCGGGGTCTCAACCTGACTCCAGTTCGTCGTCGTAACCGACTTGAGTGGGCAAATGCTCACATTCGCTGGCGTTTGGCACGTTGGAGAGGTGTTCTCTTCACAGATGAATCCCGGTTCACACTGTTCAGGGCAGATGGCAGACAGCGTGTGTGGCGTCATGTGGGTGAGCGGTTTTCTGATGTCAATGTTGTGGATTGAGTGGCCCATGGTGGCGGTGGGTTTATGGTATGGGCAGGCATCTGTTATGGACGAAGAACACAGGTGCATTTTATTGATGGCATTTTGAATGCACAGAGATACCGTGATGAGATCCTGAGGCCCATTGTTGTGCCATACATCCAAGAACATCACCTCATGTTGCAGCAGGATAATGCACAGCACCATGTTGCAAGGATCTGTACACAATTCTTGGAAGCTGAAAATGTCCCAGTTCTTGCATGGCTGGCATACTCACCGGACATGTCACCCATTGAGCATGTTTGGGATGCTCTGGACCGGCGTATACGACAGCGTGTACCAGTTCCTGCCAATATCCAGCAACTTCGCACAGCCATTGAAGAGGAGTGGACCAACATTCCACAGGCCACAATTGACAACCTGATCAACTCTATGCGAAGGAGATGTGTTGCACTGCATGAGGCAAATGGTGGTCACACCAGATACTGACTGGTATCCCCCCCCCCCAATAAAACAAAACTGCACCTTTCAGAGTGGCCTTTTATTGTGGGCAGTCTAAGGCACATCTGTGCACTAATCATGGTGTCTAATCAGCATCTTGATATGGCACACCTGTGAGGTGGGATGGATTATGTCAGCAAAGGAGAAGTGCTCACTATCACAGATTTAGACTGGTTTGTGAACAATATTTGAGGGAAATGGTGATATTGTGTATGTGGAAAAAGTTTTAGATCTTTGAGTTCATCTCATACAAAATGGGAGCAAAACCAAAAGTGTTGCGTTTATATTTTTGTTGAGTGTGTATATATATATATATATATATATATATATATATATATATATATATATATATATATATATATATATATATATATATATATATATTCTATTTCTACCTCATTCTCTTATCTTATTGTACAAGTATCATTATTATTGCCTATGCTTGCACACGCTGTTTGATGCACATTTTCCTCCACTCGCACCCATCTTGTGTGTCTTTTTTTTTAAGAGCTGAAGTAACATGTGAATTTCTCCACTGTGAGATCAATAAAGTCTTATCTTATCATAATACAGATTAAGATACAATAACATAAAAACAAGAACCACAAAATAAAACAAAAATAAAATGATCAAATTAAATCTCATTGGTGTCAAAAACCAGAGAAAAAAGATGTTGCTATTCCACAGTTTAGGAGCAATGACAGAAAAAGCCCTGTCCCCTCTGAGCTTCTTTTTCGACCTTGGCACTTCCAGGAGCATCTGGTCAGCCGACCTGAGAGCCTGACTAGGTATATAAGGATGAAGAAGCCCAGAGAGGTACGACGGAGCTAGACCATGTTGAGACTTAAAGACAAACATAAGAATTTTAAAATGAACCCTAAAATATACCAGCAACCAGTGGAGTGCAGCCAGGATGGGAGTCATATGCTCCCTCCCTTGATCTGCTGTGAGAAGGTGCACCGCAGCATTCTGAACCAACTGCAAACGGGAGAGAAGTGACTAATTTACTCCCAAATAAAGCAAATTGCAGTAGTCCAGACGAGATGAAACAAATGCATGAGGAATCATCTCAAAGTGTTGCCTGGAAAGAAAAGGTTTCACTGTTGACAGACATCTCAAATGCTAAAAACGAGATTTTACGCCTACTGACTGTTATGACCGTATCATAACATAGAGTATTTGACTGTTATGATACTGTCACTAAAATGTCTTGATATTCCCTCACTATCGTGAGAAAAACACATTTATTATCTTTTTATTTATTCTCTGAAAAAAATGGTCACATGACTCATGGTCCCATCTTGGGGCAAAAATAGTGTTCGCTGTTAATCTATCTGTATGTAAATCCAGCTATTTTATGTATTTATTCACTGAAAATGCCGGGTTGCTGTGCATTTGGATGCACAAATAGACACAACAAGGGTTTCAACATGTACAGATGCCCTTCAGATCTGAACAGAAGAAAACTTTGTGAAAATAAAGTCAGCCGTGTGGGATGGAAGCGACTTCATTGTCAAAGTTTTGCAAGGTAAATTTAGTGGCCAGTCCCATGTGCAGTAAAACTCACCTAAACCGTCATTGTACAAACCGGATATTCGCAGTCAAAGGACAAAAAAAGTCCCAATGTTTTTGTATTGTTTTCCATTTAATAAACACCGTATATAATCGATTTTGTATATTGGATTTTCGCTCACATCAGATAAAATGTACCGTCTGATCGCAATGTATTTCAATTAAAAACCCCAAGCAGTCAGGACATGCCCAGTAACAGAGGTACAAATTAAAGTTCAGCTCTGACACTCAGAAATTTGAGCAAAGGGATATCGGAGTCATTTCTGTGATTAAAAGCTAGACCATTTATTTTTTTCAAACCATGCTCAGACCCGCAGTCTGGATGTGCACCCATTAAATCAGACAGCGCAAAAGGCTGTGATTTGACACTTTTCTGCTTTCATTCTTTCCTCTCATATTTTAATAGTTTTTACAGTGCACACACTGATTACATTTTGGGATCCCATACATTTGGCAGAAAAGTCAGCAAATTTACAACATGAATTCGGAAAAAGAGTAAATTGTACACGTTACCTTGGAACTGGAGGTGATGATTGCAGAAAGAAAAGTTTTTTGAGGTCTAAATTAATCCAGAATAAAGCATAATCCAGCGGCGGAAAACTTTAAAACTGTCACACATGTCGGCGTAAGCATAAATCAACCTTTAAATTAATTAAATAAATCATCATAAATTGTAAATTCATGTAAATTTGATATCTTATCTATTTTAATATTTATTTTGATAGTACCTGTCCCTTGATGTGTTGTTGTATGTGGTTAACTGATTAAAAAAAAAAATGCTGAAAACATAAAAGGTTCATTCAGTAGTTAAGCACAATTGGCCCTAAAATGGTGCATGTTCTCAGTTGTCGCTACTCTCTGAATAAAGGGACTCTAGATTACACCAGCCCAAATCAGAAAAAGTTGGGATGATGGTGAAAAGGCAAAAAATAAAACAAAATTCCTCCATTGAAGGGCTGCAAGATGTTCCAAAAAAAGAGTTGTGATTGGAAATTTATTCTCAATTTAAGGATTAAATCATCATTTTACCAGCCAGTTTTCGTGAGAGAGCACAGGGGATGGATACATGAACATCTGTAAGTTACTGAATATGTCTTGGACTTCATTTACATCAATCATGAAGAAATACAAACAGTATGGTACTGTGTGTTAAATCTGTGTCAAGTAGACCCTAAAAATTGAGTAACCATGCTGGAAGGAGACTAGTAAGGGAAGTCACCAAGACACCCACACAGCTCTGAAAGAATTACAGGCTTCTTTGAACATGAATGGAGAAACTGTTGTCTGCCCATTCACATCTTGGGTTTATTTATTTTAATTTGCATTTTCCATATTGTCCCAAGTTTTTTGTTTGGGGTTGTAATTTTTAAAAATGTGAACACTTCATTTTGTATGCAGTGATGATGATGTTTTCCCCTCCGCATTATTTTATGTGATTATTTCAGATGACGGGCACCACTCAGCAGAACACCAAGACCCCACAGGTCCACATCCCAGCAGCCTCTGCAGCAGGAAATACCTCTGTCAGCGTGACCCTTGACCCCCAGGCCCAGTTAGAGTCTGACAAAAGGGCAGTTTATAGGTTGGTCTCTGAAATGCTTGCTTTAAATTCAATCAATCATGAGAACTTGGACAAAGCACACTTATGTTTGCGTACTTGCTTACATGCGCTATTATACTTTTGACGTTTCACGTGTCACTCTATATGATTGTACTCTGTAGGTACAGTCCATTTTTATGCTATTTAGTGCTAAATAGTGTCACAAAAAGTATTTTGCTGGACTGACCATGGAAATACTGTGCATCCAACTCTCAAAACATAACCTACACATATAATGCATATGAGCATATTACTTGGCAAAATGAATGTTCTAGTAACTCGATCAAATGTGCTTGAGAGCACAGCAATGCCACGCCCACATTTCAAAGTATCAGGCATATATTGAAAATGTTACCTGGGCTTTAAAAAAGAAAAAAAGAATATATCTTAATCTATTTACAGAATAAACCCTATTAATTGTCTATATATTAGCATGAGGCCAAATATTTTACCTTGACCTCTGACCTTGTTCATTTACTGATCCTAATCAAATTCAAAGCACTTCTTGTCTGTGAAGTTTGATCACAGTTGCATTAGTTTTTTTTAGATATCTTGCTAATATTCATTCAAATAGGCTTAGAAACCAAGGTGATCAGAACAGCATACATCTGCGGTGGCATCACTAATAATCCACAGATTCACCCAAATAAGGTTGCTGTCTTATTTTACGGTGTATGTGGAAAGTATTCACAGCGCTTCACCTTTTCCACATTTTGTTATGTCACAGCCTTATTCCAAAATGGACTAAATTCATTTTTCCCTCAAAATTCTTCTCAGAACAAATACCCCATAAGCACAGCATGAAAAAGGTTATTTTGAATTTTTTGCAAATTTAATAAAAATAAAAAATAAATAAGAAATAACATGTACATACGTATTCACACCCATTGCTCAATACTTTGTTGATGCACCTTTGGCAGCAATTACAGCCTCAAGTCTTCTTGAATGCTATGAGCTTGGTGCACCTATCTTTGGGCAGTTTTGTCCATTCCTCTTTGCAGCACCTCTCAAGCTCCATCAGGTTGGATGGGAGTGTATCGGTGCACATCCACTTTCAGATCTCTTCAGAGATGTTCAGTTGGATTCAGGTCTGGGCTCTGGCTGGGCCACTCAAGGACAGTCACAGAGTTGTCCTGAAGCCACTCCTTTGATATCTTGGCTGTGTGCTTAGAGTCACTGTCCTGCTGAAAGATGAACTCTCGCCCCAGTCTGAGGTCAAGAGCGCTCTGGCGTAGGTTTTCATCCAGGATGTCTCTGTACATTGCTGCATTCATCTTTCCCTCAATCCTGACTAGTCTCCCAGTTCCTACCACTGAAAAACATCCCCACAGCATGATGCTGCCACCACCATGCTTCACTGTAGGGATGGTGCCTGGTTTCCTACAAACATGATGCCTGGCATCCATGCCAAAGAGTTCAATCTTTGTCTCATCAGACCAGAGAATTTTGTTTCTCATGGTTTGAGAGTCCTTCAGGTGCCTTTTGGCAAAATCCAGATGGGCTGCCATGAGCCTTTTACTAAGGAGTGGCTTCTGTCTGGTCACTCTACCATACAGGCCTGATTGGCGGATTGCTGCAGAGATGGTTGTCCTTCTGGAAGGTTCTCTTCTCTCCACAGAGGAATGCTGGAGCTCTGATAGTGGCCATTGGGTTCTTGGTCACCTCCCTGATAAAGGCCCTTTTCCTCTGATTACTCAGTTTAGACGAGCAGCCAACTCTAGGAAGAGTCCTGGTGGATCAGTACTTCTTCTATTTAGGTATGATGAAGGCCACTGTGCTCATTGGGACCTTCAAAGCAGCAGAAATGTTTCCATTCCCTTCCCCAGATTTGTGCCTCGAGACAGTCTTGTCTCAGAGGTCTACAGACAGTTGTGCCTTATATGTAGTGGGATCTTATATGTAGACAGGTGTGTGCCTTTCTGAATCATGTCCAATCAACTGAATTCACCGCAGATGGACTCCAGTTAAGATGTAGAAACATCTCAAGGATGATGAGTGGAAACAGGATATACCTGAACTCAATTTTGAGTTTCATGGCAAAGGCTGTGAATACTTATGTACAAGTCATTTCTTAGGGGTTTTTTTTTAATTATTTTTAAAATACATTTTCAAAAACAACAACAACAACAACAAAAATCACATTGTCAAAGGGTACTGTGTGTAGAACTTTGTGGGGAATTTTTTTTATTTAATCCATTTGGGAATAAGGCTGTAACAAAACAATGTAGAAAAATGCTGCACTGTTCTTTGTGGATCCACCGTCATAGTCTGTCTCTTTAAATGCTGACAGAAATGTATAAAAAAGGCAATACACCAAGTTAAGCAGTCAAACAGAACATGAATAAAAATATTTTGAAAGCAAAACTAGTGTCCATATAATGTTGTTCAGTTATTAGTTTCTTTATTCAGAGCCAACAGACACCACATGAAGCTTTACCCTGCGATAATTGAACCATCATCACGAGAAAGACATTTTTAGAACTTCCTAATTGTATAAAAGTGAAACAATCTTCACGTTTCTGAGGAAATGGCAGTCAGTTGAACTCAGAAGGCTACAAACATAATCATTTTCACATTTATTTGTCATGTTCTAAAAGAGGCAAAAACATCATTTGGAAATATTTATTGCATTTTCTCTCTAACCACATGCTGGGTATCACAAACTGCACTAGTGCTATTTGTGAACTAATCCAACATCGCCATGACCATGTCCTCTCAAACCAGCTGTGACATAAATGCTTTACAATGTTTTCACTTAAGCAGTGCATCTTGCATTTTGTGTTCAGATTTTTATTCTTTAATGCCGCAGTAAAACCTTGGATTCATTCTGTGAGCTAATTTGACATTGTAATAACCATAATGTTCCTCCATGACCTCTGCCAGTGCATGCTGGGATTGGTTCCAGTGGCTCATGGACCTGATTATTGGGTTGAGACAATGAATGAATGACTCTGAAATACTTTTCAGTCATTGTCTAAATTTCGTCACTTTAAGCAGGATTGGAAAACCCATAAAACATACCGTAAATAAAATTTAACCAACCTGTATGTTCCCTTTAAATATATATTTTTTGTAACAATATCCAGACTTTAACTGTAAATCATATTTTTCTTTCATGCCAACAGTCATTTTCAAAGGTAAGAATCATTTATCAAGTGGTCGACACACATTTTGGATGCACCCTATTTAAAAAATTTTAGTTTGCAGAAGGGACGTGAACAAAACTTGCTCAGATTTCATATGTTTTCCTTTACAGCACACACGCACACACATTGATATGACGGCACAGCGATCAGCTGACCAGCTGTTACATTTGGCCTCTTAAAATATAGTGGAGCAGGTGGATCTGTGCGATCAAAGTTGGAATACTAATATGTAGACCGCAGTTGGATTCCAGGTTTGGATCGTCATCTGCATTATTCCAGTCCTCTCAGCTAATGGGGAACTAAGCTAACATAGTCTTATGTCTTCTGCTTCACACTATGGTATCCCAGGATAAGCACCAACCCAAAGTATTGCCTGTATAAGGCTTAAGGGACATTTAACCATATGAAGGTCTCTTCTGCAGCTTTGACCTCTGGTGGAGTTGTTGAAGACACTTTTGTCCCATTTTGAAGAGCAGAGATATTTTCTTCCGACTGTTCAGCTCATCACTGGAAGTTTTGGAAGTGCATCTGAATTTAGGTAATCTACACAGCAAATGTTCCTGATTGTGGTACAAATTAAAAATTCTTAAAATATAAAGAAACACTAAACAGTTAAAAAAAAAAAAAAAGACAAAAACACCCCCCACCGGAGGAAAAAAAAAAAAAAAAACGCTCACTAAAATCTAAGTTGTTTAAAGTTGAGCTTTTTGTGGTCTCAGTAGTCACAAAAAAGCTGCAGCTTTATTTGGTAAAAATGAAAATAGACGGAACCATTTACAAATTAAAGCGTTCACTCAGCTCAACTGTGCTAAAAGGCTAAGCTAACATTTTCTGAACTTCAGCAGCGCAGTAACATCACGTTTTATTTTTAAATTATTCTCACCTCATACTAAGCTGCAGAACTAAGCCTTGTTGGTCAAAATGGGCGTTTATACAGTAGTGTTCAGAATAATAGTAGTGCTATGTGACTAAAAAGATTAATCCAGGTTTTGAGTATATTTCTTATTGTTACATGGGAAACAAGGTACCAGTAGATTCAGTAGATTCTCTCAAATCCAACAAGACCAAGCATTCATGATATGCACACTCTTAAGGCTATGGAATTGAGCTTTTAGTAAAAAAAAGTAGAAAAGGGGGTGTTCACAATAATAGTAGCATCTGCTGTTGACGCTACAAACTCAAAACTATTATGTTCAAACTGCTTTTTTAGCAATCCTGTGAATCACTAAACTAGTATTTAGTTGTATAACCACAGTTTTTCATGATTTGTTCACATCTGCGAGGCATTAATTTTGTTGGTTTAGAACCAAGATTTTGTTCGTTTACTAGTGTGCTTGGGGTCATTTTCTTGTTGAAACACCCATTTCAAGGGCATGTCCTTGTCAGCATAAGGCAACATGACCTCTCAAGTATTTTGACATATCCAAACTGATCCATGATACCTGGTATGCAATATATAGGCCCAACACCATAGTAGGAGAAACATGCCCATATCATGATGCTTGCACCACCATGCTTCACTGTCTTCACTGTGAACTGTGTCTTGAATTCAGAGTTTGGGGGTCGTCTCACAAACTGTCTGCAGCCCTTGGACCCAAAAAGAACAATTTTACTCTCATCAGTCCACAAAATATTCCTCCATTTCTTTTTAGGCCAGTTGATGTGATCTTTGGCATATTGTAACCTCTTCTGCATGTCTTTTATTTAACAGAGGGACTTTGGGGGGATTCTTGCAAATAAATTAGCTTCACACAGGCATCTTCTAACTGTCTTCTAACATGCCTATCTCGGCTTTCAGTGCTTAACAGTCGAGTGAGTATAAGAGAAATTGTGGAGAGCTGGGCATGTCCCAACTTGTCCTCTAACACTCCGAAACGGAGGTGTTCCTTTGTCTCGCTTCATCAGCGAATCGGTCATGATGCGCGAAGCCTCCGCGCGGCTTTCCATGACAAAATCTCTTGTTAAAAGTGAAATCTGCCGGAAAATGGCTGATGTCCAGCTCTTGTGATAACCAGAGAAATTGCACACGACGGTCCCGGCCGTGCGCCATTGTGGGCCATACTTAAAGCTGTAGTAACACTCCTTATTCTCTGTGAAGCTCGTAAAATTTTCACCGAAAGCCAGATAAATTTTTCAAATAGTTTCCAGCTGCCTGTCTCTAACAGTTTCTGAAAAAATTCTGATGGAAAAAAAGCCCAAATCATTCCGCCATTTCCTCGCAATGAAACAACGACAAGAGGGGTGGAGCAGTGCTCACTCAAAGCCTGCCCACAGGTGAATGACGCAACCGACAGGCGTGGAAAAACTCACGCATGCACACGAAGGTTCAAGCTTGGCTGATGTAAAAACATATGAATCAAATCCATAAAGTTTTTGAAAAAAATAAAAAGGTACGATAGTTTTATAAGAGACCTTGTATATCCAAAAGTGAGGAATTTCGGATTGAGTCAGTCTGCTCCATCATCCCGGCTGGCTGCCTCGCTCTTCCCAGCGATGAGGCCTGAACTCCGGCTCCTTCATGCGGCTCCGCACGCTGGCGTGGTTCGATCGATACCCCACCACATCATCAGCCCTCCCTCGGCTCAGCATAACTCCAAAAAGTAGCTGAAAAAGCTTCTCCCAGCAGGATGTTGGGAGACTCATTCGACTGTTGTTTTTAAAGCTTTTTTTGTGGTTCTACAGACGCAAATCCAAAACGGCGATTGCTCAGCTTTCTCTGGCTTTGGAAAAAGTCAGAGTGTGATGTAGAAATCTCCTCCCCGCTTGCCGCATCCGAAGCGACGCATCTGAAGTCACTGGCGCACATTAACTGCCATATCTGACACCTTCAATCTGAAAGGCCCATTACTTCTCTTTGTAATGAATCAGACTAACGACCCCAGTGCAGAGAACCACAGCAACGGATTGCTTGAACAGGTGTTATTGTTCAGTGACAGAAACAGCAGCAGCAAAAGTGAGACTAGAATGGATGGTTTAAACTCAGGTTCAGTGCACAATAATCAGTCCAAAAGATCCTCATCTGACACAAAAATGTAATTCAGATGCAGGTAATGTTCAGTTAGCGACAGCAGTTTTTCTAGCGGTTAGGCAGTAGACCTCAAAATGCAGAATAATTACAATAACCAAATTTTCATATCACAGAGTCCATACCGCGGGTGTGAACAGATGAAAAAGGATTAAAAAAAAAGATTACTTGTTAGGGTATGTTCGTACCATCGATTTTCATTCAAGTTTTTGGGCAAAATGTGGAATAGGTGCCATTATACTGTGAAGTGGGTCCAAGACTAAAAAAGGAAATTTAAGATGGGAAGTATGGCAATTTCAAATGTTTTATTACATTTGTGAAATGGGACATTTAAGATATTTTAGTGACACTTGGTAAAAATGGTAGTTTTTCTTCTTCTGAAGTCAGAACCTAAAATTAATTTTCAAAAAAATAATTATAATAATTGCATGATTGTGCATTTTTGTTTGTCATCAGTGTTTTGTTTTGTTTTTTATTTTGGTAGTCTCAAACATACCTCTCTTCGGCCCCTTCCATGTTGCACTTTCTACCTTCAGCACATCCCTGTGAATTGATCTATTTAGGTTTGTGGGTGCACTCACAGTGCAACTTTCTAGTTTGTCATAAATGTTATTTGTTTCAGCTCTAACAAAAATGTTGCAAACAAATTCTTTTTCTCTGTTCTTTCGTCTTCTTGTAGAGTTTGGACACATCTTCCGACATGTATTGTTCCAGATTCCATAAGCTTTTTATTTTCCATGTAAAGGCCCTCAGAGGAACGACCTCGTTAGATGTAGAAAACACTGTATACTGGCGGGTAAATCCAAAACACCAGTTAAAAAAAACCTCAGTCCTTTTTTAGCTTTCAGCTAGAATTTAGATGCCGCCCCCCCCGCCATAATGAGCCAGTATTATCTATTTATGAGGTAAATTATTCAAAATACAGACATATTTAATTGAGCCTTGTGTAAGTGGTTTGCCAGCAGCTAACCAGATTTGTTGAACCAAATGCAGTTTGGCCTGGTACAGTGACACTAGAGAGCATGTTGGGTTTTCTGCCCCAGCTCCTCAGGTCGCACCGGAGGGTATCCGCCACTGTTGTCTGAGGAGGTGCAAACCCCCATGTTCAGGCCTGAGGCATGCTGCTGCAAAGTCTTTACTCACTCCTCAGAGATCCGAGGCTGTCTTTGATGTAAGCAGCCATCTCTGGAGCAGAAACGATTGATAGGTGGGTCCAAATCAGCCCTTCTACCACTTCTATGTGGCTCTTTTGCACCTCCAAGCACTATTCTCTTACTCCTTGAACCATATACCCAGGAAGAGATGTGCACAAGATGACACGAGATGACACAATGTGATAGTTTACACTGTTGTTCAGACCACCAGATCCAGATCAATGGTTCAATCAGCAGTTTTGATTTGCATACATTTTTGTTTAAATTTAGGATTGTAAAACGACTTATATCCATGTAGTCTAGCACAATGGGCAAGTCTGGAGTGATGTGGTGACTCCTTATTGCTTTTAAACGGCCCTGTCATGCTCAGCCATGTTTCCACAACATCTGCAAAAACTAGGAGGATGCAGTAAGAACCTGTACAACATTAAAAACATATGAGAAGCAGTTAAGTGCATGGTAAATTATCCATGGACATGGAGGTAGTGGGTGAACTTTGGACTTGTTCAAAAAACACAGTGAGAACGTGGTTGGATCAGGGTGCAGTAAAGATAAAACAAGGCGGTAGCAATGACTGCATTGACATATTAACAATTAAATTAAAAGTTGGAGGGACTTCAGTGACATAGCTGTGCTGAAATGCTGCAAAAACAATTAAAAGATCTCCCCTATCTTCTTGTACACATCGAGATTCACTTCAAAGCATGTCGTCATTGCAGGCACACACACATGGAGTATATTTGAGTTTGTGTTTACACGTTTGGTGGGAGAGGTGTTGTTTTGACTGTAGCTCATTGTTGAATTGCATTCATTTAAATTTTGAGGATGCAGTATGGTCTTCATGGTTTTTAGGGGAGTGTGATGGGGCCCTAAAGCTGCTGCATTATCAGTGTGGAGATAATGATCAAACACAAGTATCCAACATGACACCTGCAAGATTAATGTATTGCCCCACTGTTGCCCCATTGAATATATATTCAGAAAAATATTATTATTGACTGGAAAATCAGCACAAGTTTCTGAGTACATGTGAAGTAGCCAAGCTAGCTGCTGTGGCATTCCATTGTATTGAGTCAGCAATTCACGGCTGATTGCCATTTGTTTTTTATGTACAATTAAATATGGATCATATGACATTTGTTTCCATCATTCTTATGGTATTTTATGATAACAATTGCCTGTCAAATCTCAACCTTATTTCCAAAATAATATGGTAAATCAATAAGCCAGGTGGTTAAAGTTCATTACCTGAGCTTGGCACTCCAGTGTAGCTTTGTTTTATAGACTGTGTGCCGTCATGTGACGTGTTGTGGCGCACGAGGCTCTAAAGCTCTAAAGTGTACTTGCATTTGTACCGCAGCAGCTAATCTGCACACAAATCAAGGCACAGGGTGCAAATACGTTGTATTTAGTTATTTAATTACTCATATATTGTGAGCATTCATTTATTAATTCTTTTTCTGATGCTTATCTGGGCCCAGGTCACCGTGGCAATAAAAAAGTCACTCTTAATATGCAATAAAGCAATCTCGGGGTCGCCACAGCACATCCAAGGTAGATCTGTACGTTGATTTGGCACAAGTTTTATGCCGGATGCCCTTCTTGACGCAACTCCACATTACATGGTGGAATGGGGTTTGAACCAGGAACTTTCCGCACTGAAACCAAGCGCACTACTCACTCATCCACTGAAGTACTGCTCGCTAATGAGCGACTGTGCTGCAAGCTACTCAAAGAGAAAAGGTCTGACATTATATTGATTCAGATGCCTAATAATTCATCAGCTTTAGCAGATATTGTGGAGATGACATATGAAGATGTTGACAGGTCTGGCAGACAGGTTAGGTAGGATGCAAATGCAGGACTCAGACTCTTGGCTCTGTAGGTAAAAATGGTTTACTGTTGAAGCAAACGGGGTCGGCACACAGGCAGGCAGTCCAAAAAAAGCAGCAGTACAAGGAGCATCAGGCTAAGGCGTGGTCGAGAAAATAAGCAGGTGGTCATAAATATACAAGAGGCTAGCAGGACGTGAAAACAATACAGAGTTCAAAAGAAGGCACAGGGAGCATCAATCTGGAGAAGGACAAGGTGAACTGGAGAGCTATAAGTACACCCAGGTGACGAGGTGCAATTAGGAAGCAGGTGTGTGTGGAACACACCAGAAAGGGGGAGTGTGTGTGTGTGTATATATCAATCAATTTTCAATCAATTTTTTTTTTATATAGCGCTAAATCACAACAAACAGTTGCCCCAAGGCGCTTTATATTGTAAGGCAAGGCCATACAATAATTATGTAAAACCCCAAAGGTCAAAACAACCCCCTGTGAGCAAGCACTTGGCTACAGTGGGAAGGAAAAACTCCCTTTTAACAGGAAGAAACCTCCAGCAGAACCAGGCTCAGGGAGGGGCAGTCTTCTGCTGGGACTGGTTGGGGCTGAGGGAGAGAACCAGGAAAAAGACATGCTGTGGAGGGGAGCAGAGATCGATCACTAATGATTAAATGCAGAGTGGTGCATACAGAGCAAAAAGAGAAAGAAACAGTGCATCATGGGAACCCCCCAGCAGTCTACGTCTATAGCAGCATAACTAAGGGATGGTTCAGGGTCACCTGATCCAGCCCTAACTATAAGCTTTAGCAAAAAGGAAAGTTTTAAGCCTAATCTTAAAAGTAGAGAGGGTGTCTGTCTCCCTGATCTGAATTGGGAGCTGGTTCCACAGGAGAGGAGCCTGAAAGCTGAAGGCTCTGCCTCCCATTCTACTCTTACAAACCCTAGGAACTACAAGTAAGCCTGCAGTCTGAGAGCGAAGCGCTCTATTGGGGTGATATGGTACTACGAGGTCCCTAAGATAAGATGGGACCTGATTATTCAAAACCTTATAAGTAAGAAGAAGAATTTTAAATTCTATTCTAGAATTAACAGGAAGCCAATGGAGAGAGGCCAATATGGGTGAGATATGCTCTCTCCTTCTAGTCCCCGTTAATACTCTAGCTGCAGCATTTTGAATTAACTGAAGGCTTTTTAGGGAACTTTTAGGACAACCTGATAATAATGAATTACAATAGTCCAGCCTAGAGGAAATAAATGCATCAATTAGTTTTTCAGCATCACTCTGAGACAAGACCTTTCTAATTTTAGAGATATTGCGTAAATGCAAAAAAGCAGTCCTACATATTTGTTTATTATGCGCTTTGAATGACATATCCTGATCAAAAATTACTCCAAGATTTCTCACAGTATTACTAGAGGTCAGGGTAATGCCATCCAGAGTAAGGATCTGGTTAGACACCATGTTTCTAAGATTTGTGGGGCCAAGTACAATAACTTCAGTTTTATCTGAGTTTAAAAGCAGGAAATTAGAGGTCATCCATGTCTTTATGTCTGTAAGACAATCCTGCAGTTTAGCTAATTGGTGTGTGTCCTCTGGCTTCATGGATAGATAAAGCTGGGTATCATCTGTGTAACAATGAAAATTTAAGCAATACCGTCTAATAATACTGCCTAAGGGAAGCATGTATAAAGTGAATAAAATTGGTCCTAGCACAGAACCTTGTGGAACTCCATAATTAACTTTAGTCTGTGAAGAAGATTCCCCATTTACATGAACAAATTGTAATCTATTAGACAAATATGATTCAAACCACCGCAGCGCAGTGCCTTTAATACTTATGGCATGCTCTAATCTCTGTAATAAAATTTTATGGTCAACAGTATCAAAAGCAGCACTGAGGTCTAACAGAACAAGCACAGAGATGAGTCCACTGTCCACTGTACTATGATGAATTCTAAAACCTGACTGAAACTCTTCAAATAGACCATTCCTCTGCAGATGATCAGTTAGCTGTTTTACAACTACCCTTTGAAGAATTTTTGAGAGAAAAGGAAGGTTGGAGATTGGCCTATAATTAGCTAAGATAGCTGGGTCAAGTGATGGCTTTTTAAGTAATGGTTTAATTACTGCCACCTTAAAAGCCTGTGGTACATAGCCAACTAACAAAGATAGATTGATCATATTTAAGATCGAAGCATTAAATAATGGTAGGGCTTCCTTGAGCAGCGTGGTAGGAATGGGGTCTAATAAACATGTTGATGGTTTGGATGAAGTAACTAATGAAAATAACTCAGACAGAACAATCGGAGAGAAAGAGTCTAACCAAGTACCGGCATCACTGAAAGCAGCCAAAGATAACGATACGTCTTTGGGATGGTTATGAGTACTTTTTCTCTAATAGTTAAAATTTTGTTAGCAAAGAAAGTCATGAAGTCATTACTAGTTAAAGTTAATGGAATACTCAGCTCAATAGAGCTCTGACTCTTTGTCAGCCTGGCTACAGTGCTGAAAAGAAACCTGGGGTGGTTCTTATTTTCTTCAATTAGTGATGAGTAGAAAGATGTCCTAGCTTTACGGAGGGCTTTTTTTATAGAGCAACAGATATAGAGCAATATATATATATATATATATATATATATATATATATATACACACGCACACACTACATTCTGCTACATCACAGCTACTCATTTAGCTTGTCTTTTTCCCAAAAACTGTAATACTACATATTTTTCTTTTGCCCATTGCATATGCTGAACATGAACCGCTATTAGAGATAGAAGGTCTGACATGAGATGATACTGCTGAAGGGGTTTAATGTTGTGGGCAACTAGAATGAACTTTTCTTGCCAACCAAGATGTTGGATCACTTGATTTGATTATCTCAGCTGCATGGGGTTGATAGATAAATATTTGTGTAGCTACAATATTTTGGAGGCAGCCAGTTAAACAGTTTTACAATTTATTTTAAATAAATGAAATAAAAATACTGTGCCACCCTCTTTCTATTTGTTGTGTTGTACTCAGGGTGTGTGTACTTAATCAGGATTGTGGCTTGTATGGTCCATTTAAATCATGTTCTAGAGATTTGCTTTTATATTGAAATAAAACCTGTATAAAAAAAACTTGATCTAAAAAATGAGCTAATAAAAATAAAATATGCAATTTGCTCATTTTTGCATACAGATGTACACTATGAGCTAATAAGCTGCTGAAGTATCTGAAATGTGCAACAGGAGGTTTGTTATCATTTAGTGGATATGAGGAAAATTTTAAGAGCATTTATCCTTTAGTCATGTCCCTGAAAGAGTATTAAGGTCTTCAGCACTGGGTTTTATCACCAAAAATAATCCAAAGGCACATGAAATAAACAGTTATGTGACTAAATGGGAGCACAAAGATAGAAAACAAAATGTGTGACATTGAATTAGTTACCACCTAAATGATGCCGTGCAGAATATTGAGCTCTCTGTACCTGTAAATCTTTGTGACGGCTAATTAAAATGTTGTGATCAGCAGTGAGCTGAGGGAGCAACGCACCCCCCCCCCCCCCCCCAAAAAAAAACCCAAAGCAAAAAAACAAAACAAAAAAAAAAACAGCGTATTCACAAACATGTCGTTAACATATGATTAGTTGTCGCTCGTAGGTGAATTTCTTACTGTTTTGCATTCATAGGAAGCAAAGTTGACTTCTGGAATTATTTTTGCCCATACAAGGCGATAATGACTAAATGCACCTTGTTACCTTGTTATAAACGCAATTAAATTTGACTTCATGAGTTGCTGTCTCCCACGGTGAGCCAAATTATACAAAAGGAAAAAAAAGAAGATGACACAAACAGCAGAAATAGAAGTCTGATGCACCAGCGGTCTTGCCTCTGCACGATGCTCATGTGGGGGCTGAAGACTTTGAAAAGAGAAAAGCATCTCTGCCATTTTTCTTTAATTATTCTGCTCAGGAAGTCTGTGCGGTCTTTAATGTTGCTTTGCACTAATTGCCAGAATGCCAACTTTATGTGGAGATGTGTTGTTTCCTCTCTCCGTCTCTCTGCCTACTTTGTTATTAACAGCAGAGTAAATGTGTGATAGGGTAATTAGCCTAATGAGTTGTGGCATTTACTATGAAGATCCTGCTGGATTCTCTGCATCTTATTAAAGAGCCAGTAAGGCTTTTGTTTTTCACCATGTCGTATTCACGGCTGATGGAAGTTGAAAGAGCTTAGAGATGGAAACATGCTCCTAATTGAAAAAGACATCAGCAAATGGTACTGTCTTTTTGTTTTTGTAACAGTAATGTCCTTGTGATGCTTAGAAAGAGCAGTGTTTACCAAGAATCTGCTGTCTTAAGGTCAGGTTTGATGTTTGTTGTTTGTTTTTGTGAAATTCTTCCTTGCTTTCTATGTAGAGAATTTGGGACTAAGTAATAAATGAGAGCAGTTTTAGAGTGCAGACCATCATAGTACTGATTACTAATTACTACTGATGTCCTTATCCCCTGATCCCGATCAGGGTCATTTAATATTGAGTATATGCCAATTCACATTGTATTTTCATAGATATTAGACTTGTACAGAGAAAAATGGAAGCCCATTACAGTTAAGTCGTTGTATATGCTTGTCACTTTAACAGCTCTGCCATGCGTTAAGGAAAAAAAACACTTCTCAGTGTTTCTTTTAATTTATTTAAAAAGGAACAGATTTTTTTTATATGGGTCATTAATTCCACTTAGCACAGGATTGTGGAAGTAAAATTGTGTAGGACACTCAACCCAACTTAGTAAATTGTTCAGAATACACATTCATTTTCACTCATCACTCATTTTCAACTGCTTTTCTGGGTTCGGGTTGCGAGGGCAACAGCTCCAGCAGGGGACACCAGACTTCCCTTTCCCGGGCCACATTGACCACCTCTGACTGGAGGATCCCGAGGTGTTCCCAGGCCAGTGTGGAGATATAATCTCTCTACCTAGTCCTGGGTCTTCCCCGGGGTCTCCTCACACATGGACGTGCCTGGAACACCTCCCTAGGGAGGTGCCCTGGAGGCATCTTTACCAGATGCCCAAACCACCTCAGCTGGCTCCGATCAATGCGAAGGAGCAGTGACTCTACTCCAAGCTCCCCACGGATGACCGAACTTCTTACCCTATCTCTAAGGGAGACACCAGCCACCCTCCTGAGGAAGCCTATTTCGGCCACTTGTACCCACGATCTAGTCATGACCCAACCCTCATGACCATAGATGAGACTAGGAATGAAGATTGACCAGATTTCTGTCTTTTTATCAAATTATGTGCATCATGAAGAAGTACTGCAGAAAGAAGGTTTAATTTGCATTTTTTTTTTCTGCCACAGTTGCAATGCAGAGGGCTCGGTGTGGTGCATATTATGATTCACGCTCTTCTATAATGTGCCTGAAAGCTTCACATGCTGGTCACCATGAGTATTTGTAGTGAGCTTAAATTGAAGTGTTTGTGCGTGCACGTGTGTGTCTGTGTGTGTAGGTTAAAGCTGTCATGCTGTCAGTTGCCCAACTTTCAGAGACACAGGAATTTACTTGGTACCTGCTGAGTTCATGGTTGTATATGACTTTCTTTTTAACGGCGTAAAAGAAGATTTGAAAACAGGAGGGAGCGCTTTTAATTTGACGCGTTCAGGGACGCCGCTGGCCACATTTGTGCATGCCAGCGTGTTTCTCTGCCTCAGTAATGCACCATAAAGACTGTTTATCCTCACTGCTACAATGCATCAATGCGTCCTCCACTACTGTGCTGCTTTTCCAGCGGCGCGGACGCTCTCGCTGTCTGACGGGCTTAAAGCGAGCCGAGCCTCCTCCGTTTAACGGGTCAGCGTGTGTTGGTCCTCACTCGCCGACAAATGCAGGAAACTGTGTCAAAGCTCAAGTGGTTTTATTGGTTGTTTCTTTCAGATACCCGCTTTTTATGACTTTCCTCACTGCTTGACTTTGGATGAGAAAGGAAGTCCACAATTTACTTTTTCTTTTTACACAGCTAACTTTGTGTTATCTTTTCTTGGCACAACAGTAGCCTAAAGCAAACATAGAATAGAGTGTGAGACGTAATTTGCGCACACTCACAGCTGAGAAACAATGCCCTCTGGAAAGACAAAGCATCCATTTTTCCATTCAGAGTGAAATTTTATCTTTTTTTATTTGTTTCAAAGATGCTTGCAAACACTGGTGTTTTATAACATATGTATGGTGTTTAAAAGACCCGAAGCAAAGCTTAAGGCAGATTTATGTTCCTGTATAAAATGGTAGTGGTATCGCCGTCTGTGGAAACTCATTTGCAACTTTCCAAAAAGGTAACTGCATATTGGGCAACATTTGCTGGTGGTTTGTGCTGATTTTTACATTGCCACTTTGGATTGTTTCTCGTTGTTGAGTCAACAACATCATCAGCATCAGCATCAAGAATAGAGATGATTTCGTCTGGTGGCGCCAGCTGTCCTGTAACACCACAGTTGCTCTCGGAATGGGCAAGAATGCAGTTTTTATTGATGTAGTTTATTGGCATGGGAAAGGCTGGATGGTTGGTGATGCTTTGACTTCCCGTGTGATGTTCTGCGTCGCTTGTGTTGTCAGTATGGAGCTAATCATGATTACCAATTATCAAACATAAAAAACAAATTGGGTTACCAGTGTAACAAGGTCAAGTCTGGAAGCACATGCTGGTGCCACATTCACCAAACAATGGAACTTGCCTTCACTCCTGGATGGCAAACACCCAGGCAGACAACTGGTCAATCCCCAACTCCCAAAAGTAACAATCTCTTGCTGCCAGGTGAAAAATGCACATTCCCTTGGCCTTCTCTAGCCCATGGGGTTGTCACCATTGAGGTATGTGTGTGCTGGATCATGCCCAGAGAAATCCAATGCACGTCCAAAATGTCATAGTTGTTGTTCCCTCACAATGCAAATGATGTCCCTCGTGTATGTAATATATTTAAAACAATTTCGCAACCTGCATTATTTGTTGATAAACAAGCAGAAAAGTACATTTTTCATGCCAGCTTGCCAAACTAATTGTCTTGTTGGCAGATGGGCTACATGTTCTCTGTTTTGTCTCATCTTCTTTCATAATATTGAAAGGATATAATTAATTTATGAAGCAAAATATATGATATATTTTTTATTTCTTATGGAATTGATTAGCATAATATTTTTTATTTTTGAGCCTGCTCATGCAAAGTCTTCAAATGGTACAAAAATGGTGGCTAGAGGCCCTGTCACACCTTGACGATTTAGCCTGCGGACGTATGCTGACTGTATTAAAATGCTGGCATACGCTGAATTTATATTTTTTTTCACTGTTGGACACATATATTGCATATTCCTAAAAGGTTGTATGTATACATTGCATATTCTTAACTTATATATAATGTTCAAATGAATTTAAACCAGTGACTGTGTAGCGTGTTGCCGGCGTATGCAACCTGAGCCCAACAATAGTCCAACTTATGCAAAGTTTAACACATGACGCTTGACAATTACCACACTAGAAATCGACAGATCAACATCACTGTCATGCCAAAAAGAATTTCTGAGAATATGCTGCCAAAAACTCTGCAGTAAGGAGGATCCACGATCACCCACACGTCACCCTCACGCTCATCCTCTGGAGAAGATGCACCTACCGTGGGCTCGGTAGGTGCATCTGTGACCTCCACCTTCTCACAGCCAACCCGTGCCAAGAAGAAGATGACCAAGAAGACACAGTTTTGTCTTGATGTCCAAGAGGAGCAGTTCATGTGCAATTTCTTTTGTGAGAACGCCATCCTATGGGACATCGAGAAGACTGACTACCGAAGGGTGGACAAGAAGTCTAAGCTGTGGGAGGATCAAGCCAAGGCTATGGGGAAAACTGTTGAGCACCTTCAAGGATGGTCCCTGCGTGACCTCCACACTCGTCTCGACAAGAAGAGGAGCGGTGACGGCGCCCTGTAACTAACTGAGAGAGAGCAGCGGGTGAAGGCAAACTTCAGCTTCCTCAAGACTGTGGTCCACCATCGTGCTGAGTCCGTGAACAGTCTAAGTACAAACGACGTACTTATATAATAGGTCGATTAATTCACAAGGCTGCTTTGTGTATAATTTCCTTTCAGCAATTACAACCCAATCTCACGCCATTTTGTGAAAAGCTGAGAGACCGGCTTATTCGCAAGGCAACGTTCTGGTGGCAAAATCCAGAACTACTGTATACATATGTGTGTGTGAAGGGTTGAAGTGTAATTTTATTTTTTTTAGTGGCTGGGGGACACACAAATCCACCTGTAATTGGACGATATGCTGCGTATACCACAGAAGAAGAAGAAGCACGTATTGAGAAGGATGACTCCAAACACTGTTTTTAATGCCAACATATCAACCAGAATATGAACATGATGGAGTGCAACGTTTGTGCCGTAAACACAAATCTCCGCTTTTATTTTCACCTGCTGCTCCGCTGTACATGTTTTGTACTGTGATTTCTGCAACCTCAACAAATCTGTAGTGGACAGACTGCGTGCACTCCCTCACTGCGCTCCTATAAAAAATAGTTTGGATGATTTTAAGTGATCAGCTATAAATGAGCCCTGATAATTGCACAGACACGGTAGTTATGAAACAGCTTCCACTGGAGCTCAGCTGAGCGGAGATTTGTTGTACTTGTATGAGCACGCACACACACGCAGTGGGGACATGTTCAAGTCATTCCAACTTGTAGTTCCCAATTTCGGCACCAGGACATTGCCTTTCCGAATAGCCACTTCCTTTATAATAGTTTTATTGTGATTAAAAATCATTGAATTTGCCTTATATTTTAATAAATTCCCATAATTGCAGTTGAAGGACACTATTGCAGCACATACTGGGGACCTTGAAGTTGTCTGTGCAGACATCGTGGTAGCTTATGACAGAGTGCCCTCACAGCCACTGTGGTCAGCATGTCCAAGTGCAAGTTCCGGAAGGCACCATCCAGCACATTTGAGTTGGATGAGGAGAGAGTGATGAGGAAAACCTTTCCAGATTCACCACCATTCCTGCCCCTGTTGCCATGCGCCCCATTTCAGCACCAGGTGTCTACACCCACACAGAGAGGTACCAGCCACCTCTCCACATGTGGAGACCATCTGCGTCATCAGTCTGGGGTTCACAGTCAGCTGGGTATGTGGACCGGTACATAAACAACAACAACAGCAGTAACAGCAGAAGATGCCTCCTCCTCAGCGTTGGTTCCACCCTCCTCCTGAGATCACACAGCAAGCACACTCCACCCCTGGATCTGCTGCTCTACATTTGGCTGGCCAGGTACTGAATCAGAGCCTAAGCATCCTTGACACAGCAGTCAGATCCTTAATCTCTCTGGGCTCTCTGGACTGTTCAACATGTCTAGTGGTCCTGTTGCTGCAAGCAGCCCGTCTGTGGAAGTGAATACACATCCACCACAGTGACAGGGCTTCTCAGGATGCCCATGCCATTCTGTACATAATAAATTTTGTTCTCAGGATTTCAAAACCCTTGTTGTGTGCCTTTTTTGAATTTACAGGTTCTCAGGATTAAGGCAGGTCTTTAGTGCCATTTTTGTGCCATTCTGTACATTGTTTTTCTTATCAGGATTTCAAAAGTTTTTGTGCCATTTTGTATTTACAGGTTCTCAGGATTTTATGATGGTGTTTGAGACGTTTTTGTGCCATTCTGTATATTTAAATTCATTTGATTTGCACAACTTCCGCTCTGGTCAAAAGCTCATGTAAACACACATGCAAAGCCTCCTGCAGATGCCATTAAAATGTAAATAATGTTCATGATTGATTAAGGGGCTTTATTGAACATTTACAAATTGTACGTAAGACAATAGGATCTTATTAATTAATTAAATAACTGCAAAGTACAACCCAAATTCCAATAAAGTTGGGACATTGTGTAAAATGTAAATAAAAACAGAATACACTGATTTGCAAATCATCTTCAACCTATATTCAATTGAATACACCACAAATACAATATATTTAATGTCAAAACTGATAAACCTTATTGTTTTGTGCAAATATTTGCTCATTTTAAAATAGATGCCTGCAATACATTTCAAAAAAGCTGGGACAGTGGTATGTTTACCACTGTGTTACATCACCTTTCCTTCTAACAACACTCAATAAGTGGTTGTATAAAGAAGAAAATGCTCATATTCGCCCTATTGACGTTTCAAATCCCGCAAAACTTCAGAGAGGTCGCCGCGCTGTGAGATCTCAGTAACATTGAGAACTGCATTGAGACGCTCTGATCACGCTGCACTTTAACCGCTGCACACAGACAACACCATTAACATCGCAACATAAAACTACTTTTATATTGTGCCTAAAACTCTCAGGAATATATTCTCTGGGTATATAGACGCTGTTATTGCATTTGTTTTATGTAAACATGTGAGAATCACAGGCTGTCTCTCCATTATTTTCAGTGGGAGCTGCTGTGAGCTACTCTCGCTTCCTGTTCATGTCGTTCTTTGGGAAAGTGAAGTTTGCTCTTTAACGTCTTAATTATTATTCTTTACAACACTGTTTGTCCTCTTTGTTCCAGACTAATATGTATCATATGTTTGAAATTCGGTTTGCGTTTATTAAATTCCATGCAGATTAAACGTAGCAGACACGGATTATGATCCGTGCGGCCGACCCTCTCCTCCCACGCAACTCATGTTTGTGGAGAACCTGGTGCTAAATCACTTGCAGATGACCTGATTTGACACGGATCCCCCTCTAGCTGCCACCTTATCGTGGTGGGGAAGTTTGCGTACCCTGACCTAGGAGCTATGTTGTCAGGGGCTTTGTGCTCCCTGTAGGGTCTCCCAAGGCAAACAGGTCCTAGGTGACGGGTCAGACTAAGGGAAGTTCAGAACCTCCATGAGCAGTAAAAGATCAAGGACCGAGACGTCGCCCAGTATGGCGGAGCCGGGGTCCCACCCTGGAGCCAGGCCTGGGGTTGGGGCTTGCGAGTGGTGGTCGGGCCTTAGCCCATAGGGCCTGGCCGGGCTCAGCCCGAAAGAGTGACGTGGGCCCGCCCTCCTGTGGGTTCACCACCTGCAGAGGGGGCCATGGTGGTCGGGTGCAGAGAGGATTGGGTGGCGATCGAGGGCGGGTGGCCCGGCGGCCCGGTCCATGCTCACAGCCCCTGGCTGTTAGGACGTGGAATGTCACCTCGCTAGAGGGGAAGGAGCCTGAGCTTGTGCGGGAGGTTGAGAGATACCGACTAGAGATAGTCAGGCTCACCTCCACGCACAGTTTGGGCTCTGGTACCCAACTCCTGGAGAGGGACTGGACGCTTCATTTTTCTGGCGTCGCCCACGGAGAGAGGCGGAGAGCTGGGGTCACATTGCTTATTGCTCCCCAGCTCATTCACCAAGTGTTGGAGTTCACTCCGGTGAACAAGAGGGTCACGTCCCTACGCCTTCGGGTTGGGGACAGGTCTCTCACCGTTGTCTCGGCCTACGGGCCGAGTGGCAGTGCAGAGTACCCGACCTTCCTGGAGTCCCTGGGAGGGGTACTAGATAGTGCTCCCACTGGGGACTCCATTGTTCTCCTGGGGGATTTCAACACCCACGTGGGTGGCGACAGTGAGACCTGGAGGGGGGTGATCGGGAAGCACGGCCTCCCCGATCTGAACTCGAGTGGTGTTCAGTTGTTGGACTTCTGTGCTAGTCACAGTTTGTCCGTCACGAACACCATGTTCGAGCACAAGGGTGTCCATAAGTGCACGTGGCACCAGGACACCCTGAGCCGGAGGTTGATGATCGACTTTGTAGTCGTATCATCTGACCTTCGGCCACGTGTCTCGGACACTCGAGTGAAGAGAGGGGCAGAGCTGTCGACTGATCACCACCTGGTGGTGAGTTGGATCCGCTGGGAGGGTAGGAAGCCGGTCAGACCTGGCAGGCCCAAACGTATCATGAGGGTCTGCTGGGAAGGACTGGCAGAACCCTCTGTCAGCGAGGTCTTCAACTCCCACCTCCGGGAGAGCTTCTCTCAGATCCCGGGGGAGGTTGGAGACATGGAGTCCGAGTGGACCATATTCTCCACCTCCATTGTCGATGCGGCTGCTCGTAGCTGTGGTTGCAAGGTCTCTGGTGCCTGTCGCGGCGGCAATCCCCGACCCCGGTGGTGGACACCGGAAGTAAGGGATGCCCTCAAGCTGAAGAGGGAGTCCTACTTATCTTTGTTGGTAGGTGGGACCCCAGAGGCAGCTGACAGGTACCGGCAGGCCAAGCATGCCGCAGCCTGTGCGGTCGCAGAGGCAAAAACTCGGGTCTGGGAGGAGTTCGGGAGGCTATGGAGGAGGACTATCGGTTGGCCTCGAAGAGATTCTGTCAAACCGTCCGACACCTCAGGAGGCGAAAGCAGCTCTCCACCAGCACTGTTTACGGTGCGGGTAGGGAGCTGTTGATCCTGACTGGGGATGTTGTCGGGCGGTGGAAGGAGTACTTCGAGGATCTCCTCAATCCCATCGTCACGTCTTCCGAAGAGGAAGCAGAGACTGGGGACTCAGAAGCGGACTCATCCATTACCCAGGCTGAAGTCACCGAGGTGGTTAGAAAGCTCCTCGGTGGCAAGGCTCCTGTGGTGGATGAAATCCGTCCTGAGTACCTTAACTCTCTGGATGTTGTGGGGCTGTCTTGGCTGACACGCCTCTGCAACATCGCGTGGCGATCGGGGACAGTGCCTCTGGATTGGCAGACCGGGGTGGTGGTCCCTCTGTTTAAGAAGGGGGGATCTGTGTGGCTATAGGGGGATCACACTCCTCAGCCTCCCCGGTAAGGTCTATTCCAGAGTACTGGAGAGGAGAATTCGACCGATGGTCGAACCCCAGATTCAGGAGGAGCAGTGTGGTTTTCGTCCTGATCGCGGCACACTGGACCAGCTCTACATACTCCATCGGGTGCTCGAGGGTTCATGGGAGTTCGCCCAACCAGTCCACATTTATTTTGTGGATCTGGAGAAGGCGTTCGACCATATCCCTCGGGGCACCCTGTGGGGAGTGCTCTGGGAGTACGGGGTCCGGGGTCCTTTTGCTAAGGGCTATCCGGTCCCTGTACGACCGCAGCAGGAGCTTGGTTCGCATTGCCGGTAGTAAGTCAAACCTGTTTACGGTGCACGTTGGCCTCCACCAGGGCTGCCCTTTGTCACCGGTTCTGTTCATTATTTTTGTGGACAGAATTTCTGGGCGCAGCCAGGGTGTGGAGGGGGTCTGGTTTGGGAGCCATGGAATCTCGTCTCTGCTGTTTGCGGATGATATGGTTCTGCTGACTTCGTCAAATCAGGACCTTCAGCATGCACTGGGGCGGTTTGCAGCCGAGTGTGAAGCGTCCGGGATGAAAATCAGCACCTCCAAATCCAAGGCCATGGTTCTCAACCGGAAAAAGGTGCTTTGCCCTCTTCAGGTCGGTGGAGTGTCCTTGCCTCAAGTGGAGGAGTTTAAGTATCTCGGGGTCTTGTTCACGAGTGAGGGATGGATGGAGCGTGGGATCGATAGATGGATCGGTGCAGTGTCTGCAGTGATGCGGTCGCTGTATCGGACCATCGTGCTGAAGAGAGAGCTGAGTAGGGGGGCGAAGCTCTCGATTTACCGATTGATCTACATTCCGATCCTCACCTATGGTCATGAGATTTGGCTCATGACCGAAAGAACGAGATCGTGAGTACAAGCGGCCGAGATGAGTTTCCTCCGCAGGGTGGCTGGGTGCTCCCTTAGAGATAGGGTGAGGAGCTCGATCACTCGGGCGGAGCTCGGGGGCGAGCCGCTGCTCCTCCACGTCGAAAGGAGTCAGTTGAGGTGGCTCGGGCATCTTTTCTGGATGCCACCTGGATGCCTCGCTGGAGAGGTGTTCCGGGCACATCCCACTGGGAGGAGGCCCCAAGGAAGACCCAGGACACGCTGGAGGGACTACATCTCTCGGCTGGCTTGGGAATGCCTTGGGGTTCCCCCGGAGGAGCTGGGGGAGGTGTGTGTGGATCGGGAGGTCTGGGCGGCTTTGCTTGAGCTGCTGCCTCCGCGACCCAACTCCAGATAAAGCGGAAGAAAATGGATGGATGGATGGATGTTTTACCAAGTTTTCAGGGTATCATGCATGCAGTCCTTATTAACGTGACGAAAAGCATAAAAAAATACATTTTTGTAGTATAATATTCATTTACAATTGTCATCATGTGGATTCTCTATATGTTGTTTGACTGCGGCGACTCTCTGGCGCACAAGGGATTATGGGATACGTCAATAGGGTGAATGGGCAAGGGTAATTTAGCATTGAGTTATATTTGTAATTACAGATTCTATCAATTTTATGGTAGTTTTTGAGCTTTTTTTTGTGCCATCATTTTCTCATGATTTCAAAACAGTGCTTTTGTGCCATTTTGTATTTACATGTTCTCAGGATTTTATGGTGGTGTTTGAGCTATTTTTGTGCCATTCTGTACATTCTTTTGTTTTTTTTTTTTCTCATGATTTCAAAACCGTGGTTTTGTGCCTTTTTAACCAAGGCCATCAAATATGGCCATCAGGTATTGCAAAGGCTTTTCATCCGTCTGTCTGTCTGTCTGTCCGTCTGTCTATCTGTCCGTCTGTCTGTGCACAGTCCTACTACTGCCAGACTTGAAACTCACAGGAAGAATTATTCGGACACAGACCTTGGACAAGTTCAAAGATAGTTAACCTTGATGTATTTTAAGAGGTTAAAAAGTTACATTCAGTTTCAAGCCGATCCGTTTTGTGTTTGAATGATGTGGGTGACAGCCAATCAGAGTAGAGCTCCACCTTGATGTCAGTTTCTGGTCTCTTCAAAACTGCTTCGTTTTGTGTGTTTATATACATGTTTTTTCTATATTATGTAAAAGCTAGTGATAATTAAACACTTCTAAAAGTGAAAATGCTATTTTTGAAACCTAATAACACCTCTGCAGTGATTTATGAGACATTTAGCGGTCATTAGCACGAAGGTCCGCTAACGCTGAAGCTAATTTGCTATGGGTTAAATTTGTCTAATTAAGACCTGCAAATGCACAGAGGGTCATCTGCAAATATTTTTTGATTTGCACAACTTCTGCTCTTGTCAAAAGCTCATGTAAACACACGCAAAGCCCCCTGCAGACGCCATTAAAACGTAAATAATATTTATGATTGATTGATTGATTGATTGATTGAGGGGCTTTATTGAACATGTCCAAATTGTACGTAAGACAATAGGATTGTTGTGTGGGCCGCTGAAGAGGAGGTACTGCTGGCCCACCACCACCAGAGGGCACCCTGCCTGGAGTGCGGGCTCCAGGCACCAGAGGGCGCTGCCGCCTCACAGGAGCAGCCGGGGTGACAGCTGTCACTTATCACCTACGACAGCTGTCCCCAATCATCTGATCTTCAGTGGTATATCAGCAAGAGACATCTCCACCTCTTTGCCGAGATATCGCTCTACCAGGGAGGTAACGTTCTCAGCTGACTGTGTTGACTTTCTGACAGGAATATCTATTGCTTGTGTGTGTTGGACAGCAGATATTCTGTTTCTTTTTTCGACGAGAGGTGGAGGTGGTTTTCCCACCGTACGTGTTGCTGGGTGCACACGCACCCACATCTGTTTTTGTTCCTCGCCAGCAGTACCAGATCCGACAAACGGAGGCAGTGGCCACCTGGGTGTTCGGGACTTGGCGGCTCCAGTATTCCCGGGGTTCGGTGGCGGAGGAAATTGTGTGGTTCCGGTTCTGCTTTGGACGGACGTCTCTTATCTTCGAGCCTGCCCACGTGACACATTTTTTGTGAATTGACTACTTGTCTACAATTGTAATTCGCCGTGTTGGTTGTGCTTCTTCACAACAGTAAAGTGTTATTTGACTTCCTCCATTGTCCGTTCATTTGCGCCCCCTGTTGTGGGTCTGTGTTCCTACACTTTCACAACAAGGATCTTAATAATTAATTAAACAACTGCAATTATAAAGAACAAAATGCTCATATGGGTGAAGGTATTTTAGCGTTGTTATATTTGTTATTACAGATTCTTTCAATTTTATGGTAGTTTTTGAGCCATTTTTTTGTGCCATAATTTTCTTATGATTTCAAAACAGTGCTTTTGTGCCATTTTGTATTTACATGTTCTCAGGATTTTGTGGCAGTGTTTGGGCCATTTTTGGGCCATTTTGTGTTTATGTTCTCAGGATTTTATAGTTTTTTTAATTTTTGAATAGTGCTGTAAAATAACGAGTGTTACAAAATAAAATCCTCACTGCATTATAGCATAGGCGCTTTTAAATGAGCACAAAGTTTGCAACCCACAGTGCAGGGGAATTATGGCCAAATATCAAGAAAGTGGCTCAACTAATTGTACATGTATATAAGAAAGTGCACAACTGATAAATAACTTTGAGAGTAATCTTATTATCTCTGAGGTCCTTTATTGCCTGAACAATGCAGTAATACAAATATCAACAAGATCATTTTATCTTGCTACGGAGCTCCACCAGCTGGGGCGCTAACCCCGTGCTTGATCAGATTTCTCTGTTTCTTTCCATCCTTGGAGGCATTGGGGCCACTGTGTGTGTGTCCTCCAAGTGACGTCCGTCTCTCCATGTTCCTGGAACAAAGTCACAGTTATCATTCTCTGCCCAGTCAAGCTGCTTGCTCTGTTGTCCCTGGTACCTGGAATTATATGGTGCATCGGGAAAGTATTCACAGCGCTTCACTTTTTCCACTTTTTATTGTATTGCAGCATTATACCAAAATGGACAAAATACCCCATAATGACAATGTAATGTAAATTTTTTATTTTTGTAAATTTATTTAGAAAAAACTAAAAACACATGTACACAAGTATTCAGAGCTTTTGCCATGAAGCTCAAAACTGAGCTCAGGTACATCCTGTTTCCACTGATCATCCTTGAGATGTTTCTACAGCTTAATTAGAGTCCATCTGCGGTGACCTTAGTCCTGGAGGTGACCAAGAACTCGATGGTCACTCTGTCAGCGCTCCAGCATTCCTCTGTGAAGAGAGGAGAACCTTCCAGAAGGACAACCATCTCTGCAGCAATCTATACCAATCAGGCCTATATGGTACATTCTTAAAAAGGACCTGCTGTGTCAATGAGAAAAATTGATGTAACAGTTTGCATAGATTTTTTTGAATGAATGCAGCAATGTACAAAGACATCCTGGATGAGAACCTGCTCTGCAGCGCTCTTGACCTCAGACTGGGGCGACAGTACGTCTTTCAGTAGGACAATGATCCGAAGCACACAGCCAAGATATCAAAGGAGTGGCTTCAGGACACTGTGAATGTCCTTGAGTGGCCCATCCAAAGCCCAGACCTGAATCCGATTGAACATCTCTGAAGAGATCTGAAGATGGCTGTTCACCACCATTCCTCATCCATCTTGATGGAGTTTGAGAGGTGCTACAAAGAGGAATGGACAAAACTGTCCAAAGATAGGTGTAGCAAGCTTGCAGCATCATATTCAAGAAGACTTGAAGCTGTAAAAGCTGCCAAAGGTGCAGCAAACAAAGTATCTGGTTGTTAAGTGTGACGTAGCGCATCATGTGATTTTCGACTTACGGCTCCAAAGAAGAAAGGGGCGCTGTCATTAACATTGAGAACTGCACTGAGACGATCTGATCAGGCTGCACTTACACCATTGCACACGTCGCAACATAAAACTCTTTGTATATTGTGCCTAAAACTCTCCTGGATATATTAACTGGGTTTTTAGATGTTGTTACTGCGTTTGTTTTATGTAAAAATGTCAGACGCTCAGGTTGTTTCTCCATTATTTTCAATGGGACTTGCTGCGTGCTGCGATCGCTTCCTGTTCATGTCGTTCGGGGAGAAAGTGAAGTTTGCACTTTAACGTCCTGTTTATTGTAAGAAATAATTTTTATTAACAAACAGACATGTATATTTTAACTGTGCATAATAAAATATGTAAAGTAAAAGAAAAAAAAAGTTTTATTAAGTGTTCTGACCATAGAAACAGACAAATGCAGTTAACAGAGGTGGAGGCAGAGAAGGGAGGGACGGAGGTTTGCGCAAAAATGTAAACACAAACTAAACTTAAACTGTAGATTCTTAAAAGGATCAAACAGACGTAACTTTAATTGTAAACTTGGAGGTCTTTGGACCCGGAAACAGATTTATCACGTGATGCGTTACATCAGCGCTTAACAACTGGATTGAGCAAAGGGTGTGAATCCTTATGTACATGTGATGTCTTAATTTTTTTTAATAAATTTGCAAAAACTAAAACTTTTTCCACATTGTCATTATGGGGTGTTGTGAGGAGCATTTTGAGGGGGGAAAAAAAAAGAATTTACTCCATTTTGGCTGTAACATAACAAAATATGTTGAAAAGTGCTCTGAATACTTCCCAGATACACTGTAACTTGAATTCATGTGGTTATAAAGCGCACCTACAATAAAAAAATATTAACACCCAGTTACAATAAAAACGAATATAATGATACATATAAAATTTTACAATCAGATAATTTTTATAGACAAGCTAAAACTTAACATGCATTATATGCTGCCTAAAATATGTTATATAAACATGAATTACCTGATCCTCAATGGGGTTGTGCAGGATCAAGCATTGCTTGAGAATGAGCTTGATAGTGGAGGGGTGATGCTGCATGATAGTTAACAGAACCTGGAATCTGTTTGCCAGGACGCCGGATGCATTTTTTACTACCTTCCTTGCTCGGGGAAGCCTGTAGTTGAAGATGCATTCTTCATTTGTCAGACCATGGAGGACGTATGGCTTCATCATGTTTTGGTCGTAGGGCAAAAGCATCATCACCACTGAAGAAGTAACGTGGTTGTGGAAAAGTGTGCTGTGGTTTGATGAGTCCACATTTCAAATTGTTTTTGGACATCATGGACGTCGTGTCCTCCGAACAAAAGAGGAAAAAGGTCATCCAGATTGTTACCAGCGCAAAGTTCAAAGCCAACTTCTGTGATGGTATGGGGATGTGTTAGTGCCCATGGCATGGGCAACTTACACTTCTGTAATGGCACCATCAGTGCTGAAAGGTACATCCAGGTTTTGGAGCAACACATGCTGCCATCCAAGCAACGTCTTTTTCAGGGACGTCCCTGCTTATTTCAGCAAGACAATGCCAAGCCACATTCTGCACGTGTTACAACAGCGTGGCTTCGTAGTAAAAGAGTGCGGGTACTAGACTGGTCTGCCTGCAGTCCAGACCTGTCACCCATTGAAAATGTGTGGCGCATTACGAAGCGCAAAATATGACAACAGAGACCCCGGACTGTTGAACAACTGAAGTCATACATCAAGCAAGAATGGGAAAGAATTCCACCTACAAAGCTTCAACAATTAGTGTCCTCAGTTCCCAAACACTTATTGAGTGTTGTTAGAAGGAAAGGTGATGTCACACCCAGCTTTTTTTTTTTAAACGTGTTGCAGGCATCCATTTCAAAATGAGCAAATATTTGCAGAAAAACAATAAATATCTTTGTGGTGTATTCAATTGAATATAGGTTGAAGAGGATTTGCAAATCATTGTATTCTGTTTTTATTTACGTTTTACACAACGTCCCAACTTCATTGGAATTGGGGTTGTACATTTGAACTGCATTCGTAAGCACACGGAATGTGCACGAATCAGTTGAGGTGGGATCCGCTCACATTCTAAGTAGTTGAACGGTATTGTTACACAGCTGTCAGAATATCTGTCCCTCCCAGTTGTAGCTCGAATTTTGACTTATTTTCCCATTTTGCTTTTTTTTGCTTGATTTCTTCTCATTCTTACTAATACCCCCATCACACATGCGCTGATTGAGGCCGAATGGCCTCAGAATGACACATCTGGCCACAGTTGGGAAGTGTTGAGGTGTGGTCTGAATACAGACGGACGGCAGTCTCAGAGCAGTCTACATCGTTGGTCCAATTGCTTTGCTGTTCCGAGTGTGTTGCACATGTTCAAAACATTCTTGGCCCTGTTGAGATGGGACGCACATCTGACAGCTGTCTATGTTCAGTTTGTGCACCATCTGATCGCAATCTACATATTCTGACGGTGTCATAACAACATTTGAAATGATCTGATCATGGTTAAATGAACTCTGAGATGGATCGGTCACGGCAAAGCCTGCCCACGTATGCCCATCTCCACTGGATCCTGGCCAGGGAGGGCAAAGAAAATGTTCATATGTAATAACATGTATGTGGCACGCATTCATCATGTGGAGTGAATGTGAACAGCACACATTCAAACCAAAAGCACCGTGTGGCACTGCAGGTCAATGCGTCACACTGCGCATCCCGCCACAGATCGGAACAGGCTGTAATATCCATAATAGACTTTCTAGTACAGATATATTTCCATTCCTTCCCATGGGCGAGATAAATAATGTGAAATATTGTGCCCATCATATCTGTGACACCACGGGCAGGTGCGCCTCTCCGTGGTGTCATGATCACCATCTAACTCTGTAGGACATTCCTGACACTCTTAGTTGTCTCCCTGCTCCAACACACGTGAATCCAATGAAAGACTTGTTAGCAGACTTTTAATGAGCCTTTCATTGGATTCACGTGTGTTGGAGCAGGGAGACAACTAAGAGTGTCAGGAACGTGGCTTTCGAGGACCGAACTTGGCTGTAGGAGGTATGATGTGAAACTGTTTTGCCAGGCCATGACAACATTATTAAACATGAATCTCACCTCCGGCACTGGCCCAGGAGCATTTCACAGTGCAAGGTGGACAGGAGCCACGGACCACAGCCTGTGGTGAAAAGCCTCTCATGCAGCTACTGTGTGCTGCAAACAACCATGGCATAAATAAATCCCATGTGATAAACCAGCCGGACATCGCGGTGTAGAGAGTTGGGTTGTGCTGATGAAGTGAGCAAAAAAATACAAAAATAAATTAAAGTTTGCTGGAAAGGCTGCATCTGATGAATGTTGTGCGCATAGGAAAGCTTGGCCCACTGTCAGCAAACCTTAGCAGCAAAAGGTGTCCAGTGGCTGACAGTGGCAGACACGCGCGCACGAGTAGCGTCTCATGCAGCTGTTATGAACACACACACACACACACACACACACACTGTGCGATCATATCATCATTTCAGCACCTGTTCTACACATGCACACACACGTGAGGTCAGTAGCGCTGGGTGGCAGAGGACGAGCAAAGATGTGATTGCATGAGTGAGTGAGTGAGTGACAGCACCAATGCCGGCTTGAACACATATTGCATGAGTCCGGTCTATATGTTGACTGTACTCCGATGTCCAGTACTGACAGGGACTGTGCAAAGGGAGGACAGAGCTCTGCCTCCCACTCAGGTCCCATGTTTGCCTTCCAGACATTTGGACATCGGGCAGTTTTCAGCACCTTTTATGGCCATCTGACAGCAGTCTGTGTCATCTAACTGTTGTCTAAATACGCTTTGGATGCGATCTTGCAGGTGTGGACGAGGCAGTCTGGATGGTTTCCGCCCGCAGTCTTACATGCCTCTTTCCCTCCAGACTGCATCCAGATAATGGCCATTTTTGCCATGTTGTCCTGGTTCCTGCACATTCTTGCTATGTGTGACGGGGCCTATATGCTTTAGTGTGCATATTTTTGCTTACATCTGGATGGTATCTGTGCCTCTATGCACTGATATGCGGGTTTTTCAATGCATATGTGAATAAAGCGAATAGCTCAGTCATGTCACTGATTCACATTAAATATACTGGTCAAAATATCTGTGAAATATCAGAGGTCAAAAGTTAAAGTTGCTCCAATTTTGGTAAAAAGTGATGCAAATTATTGGTTGAAATAAAAGGATTAATAAATTGAATAGTTTTGACTGTGTTGAATGCTTGGTCACCAAAGTAAAGGTCAAACAAGGACGATGTCCATTGGATTCTATGACATATGACATATATGACATATATGTTACCCCATAACATGATAACTAAGCATGGCAGATGGTGCAAACTATTCCTTTTTAAAATGCTATTAAATCAACCATTAATGTGCATCATTTTTTACCACAATTGGAGCAACTTTAACTTTTGACCCTTGTACAAACTGAAACTGACCTTTGTCACCATTTTTGCTGTTTTTGCTCCATAACTCCATGGAATTCAGTCATAGATAATTGAAACTATACCTTTTTGGAATCATTATGATAATACAAATTATGTGGTATAGTTTTCAACATGATTTGAACATTTTAAAATTTTGAGCCCTGTAGCTTATTCGAGGTCAGCTCCAGGATGGCTCCATATCTGAAAATAAACATTAGTTAAAGTTGGAATATGTGTGCCAAATTCCATCCTTTTATCACAAAATGAACAGTTTTTATGGAAATTTTAGCTAAGCTGCACCACTACTGTGAGATGACCCACCTGGTCCTTTTTGTGCAAAGTTTGCATGTTGTTCCCATGTTCACCTGGGTTAGGGTTAGGTTTCTGGGTACTTCACCTTCTTCCATCTTCCAAAGACATACAGGTTGTGTGAATTGGACACTTCAAATCGACCGTAGGTGTGAGTGCCAATGTGGATATTTGTCTGTCTATATGTGGCCCTGCGATTGACGGGCATCCTGTCCAGGGTGTACCCCACCTCTCACCCTATGACTGCTGGGATAGCCTCTAGCCCCCCGTGACCCTTGATTGGAGTGAGCTGGTATAGAAAATGAATACTAGTACTTTTACAGTCTTTGTTGCTTTGACAAACCTCTAATTTAAGGGGTGTCACAAAAGGACAAAGTTGTAGTTTCAGGAACACCGTCCCCTTAGCTCTGGCACATGGAACCGGCAATCGACAAAAGCATAAATGCTGGTATTACACAGACAAATTTGACTTTCCCGCTCGACAGCAAACAAAAGCTGTGATTGTGCAACTTGTCAAAATTGAAAGGTTTCGGTTGTGTGCATACCAGCCTCCTGTCTGCACAGACATGCCGTGTTTTTTAGAAAATTGTATGCTGTAGTCTTGTCCTGTGTGGTGGGTAGTGGGCTGGGTTTAACTAGCTTGTGTGCACAAACCGAAGGCTGGATGGAGGTTTGAGTTCACAAGGTCTTAGAGAAACACAACCTGAGAATGACAAAAAAAAACAAAGAGGAGGTTTGGAAGGTAAAGAAAAGCACACAGGATTTATTCAGGCAGTGCCAGAGGTTCTTTATGAGTGTGTGAACCCCCACACTCCACACACACACACGCTGGTACGCGGGGTTTTCTTCAGACATGTAGCCCGGGGAAACAGGGGCCTTGTCAGGAGCAAACGCAGCAGGACTCCACCACAAACTGGCTTCTAATATGCAGGCATACGGCAGGCCTGATTAGGATGGCAAACGGCGGGGAGCACAAAGACAGACAGAGGCACACCTTCCCGTCTCTCTAAACACATGCATATAAACACGTAGCTTCAAACCCTCCCACCTTCTTCTGGACCCCCTCAGTGGTCTGCCAGATTATTGCAGAACCAGGGGTAAAGTGAAACCAGACGTGCTGAAGTGACGTGTTCCTCGGGCGAGCGCGCTGCTGTCGTTTGAGCTTGTTTTGATCACAGCTGCAGGTGGAACATTTGTCACTGTCAGGAGCTTTTGGTAATAAAACAATAGAGCATTTCTCTGGGCAGACAGAGAATGTGGCACTCCTGCTGGGACAGTGGGACTTTAGGAATCACATCCTGTGTGTCAGAGATTGTAGTTTTACTTCATTTTAACAGAAGCTGTCACTTTGACAACTTTCATGAGGCAACATTGGTTTTTAGCGCTCATCCAAAGTTTTTTTTTGTTGTTGTTGTTTTTCCAGGCCCTCTGGCATCATTCTGTCCATCCTTCTGTCTCTCTGTGCTGATGCTTTGGCTTTAAAACTAAAATCAAACTCGACTATACAAATCTGTCAGCTATAAGCATCTGTGGATAAATTAAGATGTGTAGAAGCTCAAGACTATACTGCTTTAAAACCCTTTTATGCAAGGTCAAATGTCACAGGGAGTTTGTGTACATTACGATCTTGTTGAATCTCAAGGTTATACGCCATATTTTAACCTTTTTTTCATGGTCAAATGTCAGTGGGAATGACATTACCTGCGTGTCTTAGCCAGTCAAGCAACCTGTGCTTTTCAAATCACTCTTATTTAAGTGTATTTGGACAGATTGGACACTGTTGAAGCTCAAGGTCAGACTCTTGTTTTTTTTTTTTATCTGCTCTATTCTAGGTTAAAGGTCAGAGGAGCTTGAGCAGACCACCATGTCTGGTCTGTTTGAAGTTTCTTCATATCATTAAAAAAACACAAACACACTATGAGAGTTTTTTCCTCACCACTGTCACCAATAGAATCTCAAGGTCATACTGCTGTCTGTTACCTCAGTTATGAAAGATCAGATGCCTTTGGGAGTGATTGTACTGTTTGCTCTTTGTTACACAATCATACTTACAACTGTTCTTTTCTTAAGTTATTTCAGAGAAGCTAGGATGATGTTGAAGGTCATGGTGCATATTTTTACCCACTTTTTTCAATTTCAAATGTCAAGCTTAATATTATGCAATTTTCAAAGAAAAAAATCAAATCAACCTACCCTTTCATAAACCAGTATTATTTTAGTGCTATTACCAAAATTACTGAAGCTGTTTCAGACCTACTTTTTCCAAGGTCAGACATAAAAATAAAATAATTTTACTGATTTATTATCTTGTTTAAAGGTACTTAAAAAAAAAAATTCTTGTTTAAGCATTTTCTTTCATAATTTGACATTCTTATAAAGCTCAGGGTTAGGCTTTTCTCACCTACCTTATGCTTGGTGAACCATTTCAAAATTAAAAATGGTGTTAGGATGAAGCTCAGGTCTTTTCTGCAGTATTGGTAAAATAAAACATATAACACGATGTTAAAATACCCTCGGCCGTATGAACATTGTGTTCTTTATAATTTGCAGTTGTTTAATTAATTATTAAGATCCTATTTTCTTACGTATCATTTGTACATGTTCAATAAAGCCCCTCTGTCAATCAATCAGTCAATCAAAAACAATATTTACATTTTTAAGAGCGGAAGTTGTGCAAATCAAGGAATATTTGTAGCTTATCCTCTGTGCATTTGCAGGTATTAATGAGACAAATTTAACTCCATAGGAAGTTAGTTTTGAGTTAGCAGAAGTTAGCATGCATGCTAACATCCCTAAAATGTCCTGTAAATGACTCCAGAGGTGTTATCAGGTTACAAAAACAGGGTTTTTAGTTTTAGAAGTGTTTATTTCTCGCTAGCTTTTACATAATAGATGACAAAAGTGCTGACATTTATACACAAATGAAACACAGTTTGCAGCTACCGAGACCAGCCGCTGACATCATGGTGTCGTTTTACTCTGATTGGCTCTCACCCCCACCCCTAAAATAAATAAATAAATAAAGGTACAGAATGAATGTCACTTTTTAACCTTTTAAAATACCTCTTAAAATAGGTCAAGGTTGTCCATCTTTGAACTTGCCCAACATCTTTGTCCCAAGAATGTTTTCTGTGAATTTGAAGACTTTGGCAGTCATAGGACTGGTCTTATGCTGAGCAAAGACAGAGACAGATGGAGGGACAGACGCAAAGTCTTCGCAATACCTGGTGGCCATATTTGATGGCCTTGGGTAATAAAAATAATAATAATTTTGTACTGTGAAAGCTTAATGTGCTTCACAACATCAAGACAATATATATCAGTTAATGCTCAAATGGTCCTTGGCCCACAAATTAGCCCCATCAAGGCTTTTTATCAACCGCCTTTAATCCAAAGATGATGATGGTCAATATTATATTTTTTGATGGTGGCCTCATAATATATATTTTTTCTTTTTTTAAAATAATTTTTTGCCAATATGGACTGCACTGTCCACTAATCAGACATGCAAACCCCAACTTCCTCCTTGAGCCTCTGATTCACCAACCATAAAGCAGGAGTGCCACGTCCCCCACCTTCATGTTTTAGTCATCACAAACTCTGCTGGTTTCTGATTCTCCCTTTTGGGCTTTTCGTTGGTGACCCAGCACGATGCAGTCGTAGAGGGTGGGGTACTGCACTGACTCTACTCACTGGCTGTCCTGTAAATCGCTCTTTTATGGCCCTTGTAATGATCCCCCAGCCAGCAATCTCCACTCCATCGCACTGCAGATAGAACCTGCCACTTTTGGCACCCGACATGGGGGTGCTCAGAATGGTTGGAGCTATTGGGAGGCTGGAAAACACACAATGCGTGACCACACACGCACACAGCTACTTTCATGTTCATAAAAGTGCGTAGCTTTTCACACTCCATTGACCGCAGTCCTGACTTCCTGTACAAAGGTCAAAGAACGCAGCAAAGGGTAATGTTTGTACCTCATTGCAAGTTGGCGAAATCCAAGTGTGTTGAAGAGAAAGTTGTCAAGAACAGATGTTTCCATTCCATATGCAAATTGCTGATAGCTTTGACATCTTTATCCTTTCACATCATTTCTTCCGTATTTGGCTGTGAGCTACAGAGCTTCATTGAAAATGTTGATCATATTAACAATGCGTTAAAAAAAAAAACACAAATAATCCTCAGAGTAACCACCGAACTGTAAATTTTACTCTTACAGAAATTTTTAAAAAGAGGGCACACAAAGCATGTTTCATTCATTCAATAATTATCAGCTTCAAAGCTAAAAAAAAAAAAAGCTTGTGTACCAGCCTGCTGCTAGAATATTTACAGAACTTTTAATTTATATTTCTGTGTATAACATGTTTATGAAAGCTGTGTGAAAGTAAAGAATTTAATTTAATAAGCAGTTCATCGGCTGTCAGTAAGCAATAATGGTAAATAAATTGTGCTTACACACACACACACACACAAGGAGAGAGAGACAGACATCAGGGTGCTGCCATACAAGGCAGCTCCACTGTACACCAGGAGCAACTTGGGAATTAAGGCCTTTAATGAAGGGCCTTGCCCAAGGGAACTTATTTTCTGGTCTGACAGGGATTTGAACCAAGGGTACTCTGGTCACAAACCCAACAGTTTAATGAGCTGTAGGTGTCCCAATGGCCAGACTCAGATTTTGATGAAATTTTCACCAGTTACCCTTTACATAGAATGATTAGGCATGGTAAAGTTCGTTTTTTTTTCATCAGGCCAAATTTTATCCCATTTTTGGTCAATTCAAAATTTGATGTCAAAACACCCCGAGAATCCGTTACATTAAAATATATCGTAAAAATGGCCAATTTTAACAAAGTCCAAATCTGAGCACGTGGTTAGAGAAACTGAGCATGAGGCAACATCAGAGATGTCCTGAACCTCTGTAAACCATTGTCCATTCAGTGGAACTTTTTCTTATATTTCTGTAATCAACACTTATTAAATTTTTACAGGCGGATGCTTTTAGGGCCAAATGCTGGTGAGCGGGAAATTTGAAATTCCTCATATATTAGTCAATATTTTGTTTATTTCAGTAAATAAGGCATCATTTCATGTTTTCCGATATGGGGAGTTCATTTATGTAATTAGTTTTATGATGAGAGGTCAAGGTCATTGACAAAGGTTAAGGTCTAGATTCTGCATTTTTTTTTTTTTTTTTTTTTTGCCAATTCTTCATATTTAGCAGGATGTATTACCACCAGAATGATGATATTGACCTTTTAATGAATCAGTGTGATAGAAGAGACTATTGCCTTAATATTGACAGATTTCAGGTCTTTAAGGTCGGCAAAGTAAGGCTCTTTGAAATCCTGCTCTATTTCATCAAATTTGAATCTCCTCATTATTCCAGTTAATATTTTACCTATTTCAGCGACCAAAGTATCAATCAATCAATCAATCAATTTTTTTTTATATAGCGCCAAATCACAACAAACAGTTGCCCCAAGGCGCTTTATATTGTAAGGCAAGGCCATACAATAATTATGTAAAACCCCAACGGTCAAAACGACCCCCTGTGAGCAAGCACTTGGCTACAGTGGGAAGGAAAAACTCCCTTTTAACAGGAAGAAACCTCCAGCAGAACCAGGCTCAGGGAGGGGCAGTCTTCTGCTGGGACTGGTTGGGGCTGAGGGAGAGAACCAGGAAAAAGACATGCTGTGGAGGGGAGCAGAGATCGATCACTAATGATTAAATGCAGAGTGGTGCATACAGAGCAAAAAGAGAAAGAACAGTGCATCATGGGAACCCCCCAGCAGTCTACGTCTATAGCAGCATAACTAAGGGATGGTTCAGGGTCACCTGATCCAGCCCTAACTATAAGCTTTAGCAAAAAGGAAGTTTTAAGCCTAATCTTAAAAGTAGAGAGGGTGTCTGTCTCCCTGATCTGAATTGGGAGCTGGTTCACAGGAGAGGAGCCTGAAAGCTGAAGGCTCTGCCTCCCATTCTACTCTTACAAACCCTAGGAACTACAAGTAAGCCTGCAGTCTGAGAACGAAGCGCTCTATTGGGGTGATATGGTACTACGAGGTCCCTAAGATAAGATGGGACCTGATTATTCAAAACCTTATAAGTAAGAAGAAGAAATTTAAATTCTATTCTAGAATTAACAGGAAGCCAATGAAGAGAGGCCAATATGGTGAGATATGCTCTCTCCTTCTAGTCCCAGTCAGTACTCTAGCTGCTAGCATTTTGAATAACTGAAGCTTTTTAGGGAACTTTAGGACAACCTGATAATAATGAATTACAATAGTCCCAGCCTAGAGGAAATAAATGCATGAATTAGTTTTCAGCATCACTCTGAGACAAGACCTTTCTGATTTTAGAGGATATTGCGTAAATGCAAAAAAGCAGTCCTACATATTTGTTAATATGCGCTTTGAATGAGATATCCTGATCAAAATGACCTCCAAGATTTCTCACAGTATTACTAGAGGCCAGGACAATGCCATCCAGAGTAAGGATCTGGTTAGACACCATGTTTCTAAGATTTGTGGGGCCAAGTACAATAACTTCAGTTTTATCTGAGTTTAAAAGCAGGAAATTAGAGGTCATCCATGTCTTTATGTCTGTAAGACAATCCTGCAGTTTAGCTAATTGGTGTGTGTCCTCTGGTTTCATGGATAGATAAAGCTGGGTATCATCTGCGTAACAATGAAAATTTAAGCAATACCGTCTAATAATACTACCTAAGGGAAGCATGTATAAATTGAATAAAATTGGTCCTAGCACAGAACCTTGTGGAACTCCATAATTAACCCTAGTCTGTGAAGAAGATTCCCCATGTACATGAACAAATTGTAATCTATTAGACAAATATGATTCAAACCACCGCAGCGCAGTGCCTTTAATACCTATGGCATGCTCTAATCTCTGTATTAAAATTTTATGGTCAACAGTATCAAAAGCAGCACTGAGGTCTAACAGAACAAGCACAGAGATGAGTCCACTGTCCGAGGCCATAAGAAGATCATTTGTAACCTTCACTAATGCTGTTTCTGTACTATGATGAATTCTAAAACCTGACTGAAACTCTTCAAATAGACCATTCCTCTGCAGATGATCAGTTAGCTGTTTTACAACTACCGTTTCAAGAATTTTTGAGAGAAAAGGAAGGTTGGAGATTGGCCTATAATTAGCTAAGATAGCTGGGTCAAGTGATGGCTTTTTAAGTAATGGTTTAATTACTGCCACCTTAAAAGCCTGTGGTACATAGCCAACTAACAAAGATAGATTGATCATATTTAAGATCGAAGCATTAATAATGGTAGGCTTCCTTGAGCAGCCTGGTAGGAATGGGGTCTAATAAACATGTTGATGGTTTGGATGAAGTAACTAATGAAAATAACTCAGACAGAACAATCGGAGAGAATGAGTCTAACCAAATACCGGCATCACTGAAAGCAGCCAAAGATAACGTCTTTGGGATGGTTATGAGTAATTTTTTCTCTAATAGTTAAAATTTTGTTAGCAAAGAAAGTCATGAAGTCATTACTAGTTAAAGTTAATGGAATACTCAGCTCAATAGAGCTCTGACTCTTTGTCAGCCTGGCTACAGTGCTGAAAAGAAACCTGGGGTGTTCTTATTTTCTTCAATTAGTGATGAGTAGAAAGATGTCCTAGCTTTACGGAGGGCTTTTTTATAGAGCAACAGACTCTTTTTCCAGGCTAAGTGAAGATCTTCTAAATTAGTGAGACGCCATTTCCTCTCCAACTTACGGGTTATCTGCTTTAAGCTACGAGTTTGTGAGTTATACCACGGAGTCAGGCACTTCTGATTTAAAGCTCTCTTTTTCAGAGGAGCTACAGCATCCAAAGTTGTCTTCAATGAGGATGTAAAACTATTGACGAGATACTCTATCTCACTTACAGAGTTTAGGTAGCTACTCTGCACTGTGTTGGTATATGGCATTAGAGAACATAAAGAAGGAATCATATCCTTAACCTAGTTACAGCGCTTTCTGAAAGACTTCTACTGTAATGAAACTTATTCCCCACTGCTGGGTAGTCCATCAGAGTAAATGTAAATGTTATTAAGAAATGATCAGACAGAAGGGAGTTTTCAGGGAATACTGTTAAGTCTTCTATTTCCATACCATAAGTCAGAACAAGATCTAAGATATGATTAAAGTGGTGGGTGGACTCATTTACTTTTTGAGCAAAGCCAATAGAGTCTAATAATAGATTAAATGCAGTGTTGAGGCTGTCATTCTCAGCATCTGTGTGGATGTTAAAATCGCCCCCACTATAATTATCTTATCTGAGCTAAGCACTAAGTCAGACAAAAGGTCTGAAAATTCACAGAGAAACTCACAGTAACGACCAGGTGGACGATAGATAATAACAAATAAAACTGGTTTTTGGGACTTCCAATTTGGATGGACAAGACTAAGAGTCAAGCTTTCAAATGAATTAAAGCTCTGTCTGGGTTTTTGATTAATTAATAAGCTGGAATGGAAGATTGCTGCTAATCCTCCGCCCCGGCCCGTGCTACGAGCATTCTGGCAGTTAGTGTGACTCGGGGGTGTTGACTCATTTAAACTAACATATTCATCCTGCTGTAACCAGGTTTCTGTAAGGCAGAATAAATCAATATGTTGATCAATTATTATATCATTTACCAACAGGGACTTAGAAGAGAGAGACCTAATGTTTAATAGACCACATTTAACTGTTTTAGTCTGTGGTGCAGTTGAAGGTGCTATATTATTTTTTCTTTTTGAATTTTTATGCTTAAATAGATTTTTGCTGGTTATTGGTGGTCTGGCAGCAGGCACCGTCTCTACGGGGATGGGGTAATGAGGGGATGGCAGGGGGAGAGAAGCTGCAGAGAGGTGTGTAAGACTACAACTCTGCTTCCTGGTCCCAACCCTGGATAGTCACGGTTTGGAGGATTTAAGAAAATTGGCCAGATTTCTAGAAATGAGAGCTGCTCCATCCAAAGTGGATGGATGCCGTCTCTCCTAACAAGACCAGGTTTTCCCCAGAAGCTTTGCCAATTATCTATGAAGCCCACCTAATTTTTTTGGACACCACTCAGACAGCCAGCAATTCAAGGAGAACATGCGGCTAAACATGTCACTCCCGGTCCGATTGGGGAGGGGCCCAGAGAAAACTACAGATCAATTTATTTATTTATTTTAATTTTAATATCAATTTATATGTTTTCAGATATAGGGAGTAGAAGTATGGGGTTAGTTTTGTTATCAGAGGTCAAAGTCATTGCGTAATTCCATTGGGCCACCCGGACACCCCCCCCCACCCGCCTGATTTTCTCAGAGACAGCTCATTAACATCTCAACATCACTTTCTCATATAATATCATGTAATTCTCCAGATTGATTCAGCAACATCACAATTTAACAAAGTTTATTGAGCACATAATTCCTTCAGTGTGCTGTGATTGTTAATGTTAATTCAATGCATTTAAAACATGGTTTATTTTCTTTGTTACACAGTAGCTAAAATTAAAGAGCCATTGGCTGATATGTCTTGCCAAATCATTGTAATTTAATCACAATTCTACATAAGGAGTTTCGGATAATAATAATAATTCTGAAAGTGATTGGCAACTGTTTTTGATAATGATTACTTATTAGAGTCTTTTCCAAAAAGACACAATACACACTTTGATTTCAGCTCCACAAATGAGAGATTTTGTTCTATTATTTTGTTTAATTATTAGTCAAGACAGAATTTAATTGCACACCACATTTAACACAACCTTAGCTAAAATATCAAAACAATCCCAAATAAATGTAAAACTATCAAACTCAATAAATAAAACAATGATGAGTTACAGAATAGTATAGAATGAAGTCAAGGTGTCATACTATGTCAAATTCAAATGCCAGTGAAGAAAAATGAGCCATCAACAGTGACTTTAATCTGTCAGCAGCAGCAGCAGGAACTCCATCAGTTGTGTTTATGTGCCTGGATCCAAGGACGTCTGTTTGGTAGAACTCAGCGCCTTAACCGGTATTATATGATGATGTAAAATTACTGCTGAACAATGTGCAATAAATCCATTTAAAGATTTAAAAACTAACAACAAAACCATGACTGGTGTTAAGTGATCACACTGCCTTTTACTCATTGAAAGATGAACAGTTAAATTTTTATCAAGAAGCAGGTGATGACGGCCCCATCATAAAAGCTCTTACAGTAGTTGAGTAGAGAAGTAATAAAAACATAAATTAGTATTTCAGACAAAGTGATACTCCAGACCTTTACCTTGGCCAAGAGTCTTAAGTGAAAAAAGTATTATTATTATTACTATTATTATTATTATTTATTATTATTATTAATAGTAATAACAGCACTCAAACTACTACTGGAAGTACGTATTACTGTTACTGCTACTTTTGTTGTAAATAAATAAAATGTTTATTGCAAAAAATAAATAACTAAATATAAGACATCATTGTGTGTTGAGGGAAATTTTACAGGATAATGGGGTGATCATGGCTCATTTTTAGGGGCTATATAATAAAATCTGAATTTGTTCAAATTGCCTGTTGTTTGATTGTTTAATCCATTATATGCAGTTTGATGCCGTAGCATGTAGAGCTTTGTATTGGCAATTACCGTACTCTTATATTTAACAGTGATATGAGGTAATTTTTTCCCACCACCAGGAGTGTAGCCAGATACTCATTATCTTTAAGTGAAGGGGAGGTGGTGAGGTGGTCTTAATATCCAGCAGATGTCCCCATTTTAGTGCTTTTGAAATGGTGCTTTGAAACAGTACACTCTTTTCCAAAGCAGTTGTTTTTGTGGAATAATGTTAACATTTTGAAACTGCAATTCTTCCTGCAAAACTTGAATTGATTGTTTTGAAGGTTCTGAAACATTCATTTACTGAAACAGGTGTTTAATTGAGTGTTTTACACACGCTTAAAGCAGCCAATCTGCTCTGTGTGCGCCCATACCCGTCGGCTCGCAGAACTTAGGCAGAGTAGGTCCTGATTACTGCTTGGATACAGGACCTGTCAGGAAGACCCAGGGCTGTGTGTGTGTGTTTCTCCGGGTAAACTGGAGTTGCCTCAGGAAGGGCATCTGGTGTAAAACATATGCCATATCTTGGCGCACATCTGTACACTGTCCACTGTGGCCACCCTGTAGATACGAGGGAAGCCAAAAGATGAACAACATGCGCTTAAACAGTGAATCATTTTCTTAAGCAGTTGGTTTGAGTATTTGTTGTGATTTCAGACAGCGATTATCCAAAGCAACTGATTTGTTGTATGTTTCAAGTGATTCTGAAACTGTGGATCACTTTCAATGAAGCAGTTGCTTCATTGGCTGTTTCAAATGCTTCCAGCCTGTGAAGTGGTGTTATGCATGCTTGCAAACTGAATAATAACAGAAGTAAATGGATGATTTTGTTCAGTGTTTCAAATAGTGGTGTTTCTGCTGTCACAGTGTGTGTGGAATATTGTGGGAGGAAATGAAATCCTCTCACTTCGCCTTTGTCCATCATATTTAAATCTATAGAGAAGCAAAAATTTAGAAACAAAATAAGGCGATACAATTACACTGTGGCGTGACTCCAGCGTCAAAACAAAGAGTTGAATGAACACCGCTGGCTCTTTACTTGATGACTGGTGGTGTAATCGTCAGCTGTGTTTTCTGATCAGAGTGTATACGTCTGTTTGTCTTTGCATTATAATTGTTCTGCTCATAAACTAAACGTACTTGTAGAGAGTGTTGGAACATGAGACTTGTGCAGTTTGGTTGAAACCAGTGAGGTCTTCTGGATTATAATGACTTTCAAAAAGACAGAAATGAGCACTTGTTCGAGACGCCAGCTCAACGCATTTGCTCAATGAATCACATTTTGTTATTGAAGTAACACAGGAGACAGAATATAAGTATAAATAACTTGTTAAGTCACCATCTGCAGCGCCAAGAGTCACTCTATTTGCTCTCCGTTCCACTCCCTCTTCTTCACCTCCACCCCTACGAGCAGACGTTAACCAGTCAAGGCAGAGGCTCTCCGCTGTGCACGTGACCCTCCTGTTTAGTATTCCTGTCACATCTGGCTGAGGGAGAGACATTAAATTGGGATCAGGCAGATTAGAGTATAATATGAAAGGCTATTAAAGGCTGCAAATGAGAGTCAAGGGTTAGAGCCTGAGCACAGCCCAGCCTGCCTCCACACCATCCCTGTCCCCTGAAATATATACACAACACATGTATATACACACACACACATGCACATGCACATCCACAACAGTGGCACAATTAAAAGTGTGAGTTCATGATTAGGTTTTGGTAGAAATGATAGGAGCTGTCAAACAAGTTCACTTCAAACTACATGTATCGGCATCAACACCTACTCCTAATTTCCATCATATATGTGATAAGATTATTCCCTGTAACAAGCCTGTACATCTATGTAAAGCCACATATATAAAACAAAACCACTTTCTGTATCGATTTGGTGCATCAGTGCTAACCGTTGTCTGTTCTCATTATATGCCATTTTAACTTGAAGATGAGAGCATTAATTGCTTTTGAGTTATCTTTTTGACAGTCTGGAGGGGCAGTCAGATTTATTCATTCACTCACTGGATTTTACTGGATGCATGTCTACACCTTTTCAAAGCTAAAGTTAAGTTAAGCATGCTTTAAAAAAATTTGATAGTGTCTCTTGTAGCATCTACAAAAAGCACAACCTGCTTATTTGATCCTATACCAACAAAACTGTTTAAGGACCTGTGGCCCACTCTTGGGCTGACTGTGCTGGAGATTGTTAATCTCTCATTAACTTCTGGCTCTGTTCCTAAATGTTTCAAATCTGCAAGGATTAAACCATTACTTAAGAAATTTAGTCTTGACCCTAGTATATTGAAAAATTATAGGACGATATCAATCAATCAATCAACTTTTTTTTTATATAGCGCCAAATCACAGCAAACAGTTGCCCCAAGGCGCTTTATATTGTAAGGCAAGGCCATACAATAATTATGAAAAACCCCAACGGTCAAAACGACCCCCTGTGAGCAAGCACTTGGCAACAGTGGGAAGGAAAAACTCCCTCTTAACAGGAAGAAACCTCCAGCAGAACCAGGCTCAGGGAGGGGCAGTCTTCTGCTGAGACTGGTTGGGGCTGAGGGAAAGAACCAGGAAAAAGACATGCTGTGGAGGGGGGCAGAGATCGATCACTAATGATTAAATGCGGAGTGATGCATACAGAGCAAAAAGAGAAAGAAACAGTGCATCATGGGAACCCCCCCACAGTCTACGTCTAAAGCAGCATAACCAAGGGATAGTCCAGGGTCACCCGATCCAGCCCTAACTATAAGCCTTAGCGAAAAGGAAAGTTTTAAGCCTAATCTTAAAAGTAGAGAGGGTATCTGTCTCCCTGATCTGAATTGGGAGCTGGTTCCACAGGAGAGGAGCCTGAAAGCTGAAGGCTCTGCCTCCCATTCTACTCTTACAAACCCTAGGAACTACAAGTAAGCCTGCAGTCTGAGAGCGAAGCGCTCTATTAGGGTGATATGGTACTACGAGGTCCCTAAGATAAGATGGGACCTGATTATTCAAAACCTTATAAGTAAGAAGAAGAATTTTAAATTCTATTCTAGAATTAACAGGAAGCCAATGAAGAGAGGCCAACACGGGTGAGATATGCTCTCTCCTGCTAGTCCCCGTCAGTACTCTAGCTGCAGCATTTTGAATTAACTGAAGGCTTTTTAGGGAACTTTTAGGACAACCTGATAATAAAGAATTACAATAGTCCAGCCTAGAGGAAATAAATGCATGAATTAGTTTTTCAGCATCACTCTGAGACAAGACCTTTCTGATTTTAGAGATATTGCGTAAATGCAAAAAGGCAGTCCTACATATTTGTTTAATATGCGCTTTGAATGACATATCCTGATCAAAAATGACTCCAAGATTTCTCACAGTATTACTAGAGGTCAGGGAAATGCCATCCAGAGTAAAGATCTGGTTAGACACCATGCTTCTAAGATTTGTGGGGCCAAGTACAATAACTTCAGTTTTATCTGAGTTTAAAAGCAGGAAATTAGAGGTCATCCATGTCTTTATGTCTGTAAGACAATCCTGCAGTTTAGCTAATTGGTGTGTGTCCTCTGGCTTCATGGATAGATAAAGCTGGGTATCATCTGCGTAACAATGAAAATTTAAGCAATACCGTCTAATAATACTGCCTAACGGAAGCATGTATAAAGTGAATAAAATTGGTCCTAGCACAGAACCTTGTGGAACTCCATAATTAACTTTAGTCTGTGAAGAAGATTCCCCATTTACATGAACAAACTGTAATCTATTAGACAAATATGATTCAAACCACCGCAGCGCAGTGCCTTTAATACCTATGACATGCTCTAATCTCTGTAATAAAATTTTATGGTCAACAGTATCAAAAGCAGCACTGAGGTCCAACAGAACAAGCACAGAGATAAGTCCACTGTCCGAAGCCATAAGAAGATCATTTGTAACCTTCACTAATGCTGTTTCTGTACTATGATGAATTCTAAAACCTGACTGAACCTCTTCAAATAGACCATTCCTCTGCAGGTGATCAGTTAGCTGTTTTACAACTACCCTCTCAAGAATCTTTGAGAGAAAAGGAAGGTTGGAGATTGGCCTATAATTAGCTAAAATAGCTGGGTCAAGTGATGGCTTTTTAAGTAATGGTTTAATTACTGCCACCTTAAAAGCCTGTGGTACATAGCCAACTAACAAAGATAAGTTGATCATATTTAAGATTGAAGCATTAAATAATGGTAGGACTTCCTTAAGCAGCCTGGCAGGAATGGGGTCTAATAAACATGTTGATGGTTTGGATGAAGTAACTAATGAAAATAACTCAGACAGAACAATCGGAGAGAAAGAGTCTAACCAAATACCGGCATCACTGAAAGCAGCCAAAGATAACGATACATCTTTGGGATGGTTATGAGTAATTTTTTCTCTAATAGTCAAAATTTTGTTAGCAAAGAAAGTCATGAAGTCATTACTAGTTAAAGTTAATGGAATACTCAGCTCAATAGAGCTCTGACTCTTTGTCAGCCTGGCTACAGTGCTGAAAAGAAACCTGAGGTTGTTCTTATTTTCTTCAATTAGTGATGAGTAGAAAGATGTCCTAGCTTTACGGAGGGCTTTTTTATAGAGCAACAAACTCTTTTTCCAGGCTAAGTGAAGATCTTCTAAATTAGTGAGACGCCATTTCCTCTCCAACTTACGGGTTATCTGCTTTAAGCTACGAGTTTGTGAGTTATACCACGGAGTCAGACACTTCTGATTTAAAGCTCTCTTTTTCAGAGGAGCTACAGCATCCAAAGTTGTCTTCAATGAGGATGTAAAACTATTGACGAGATACTCTAACTCTCTTACAGAGTTTAGGTAGCTACTCTGCTCTGTGTTGGTATATGACAATAGAGAACATAAAGAAGGAATCATATCCTTAAACCTAGTTACAGCGCTTTCTGAAAGACTTCTAGTGTAATGAAACTTATTCCCCACTGCAGGGTAGTCCATCAGGGTAAATGTAAATGTTATTAAAAAATGATCAGACAGAAGGGAGTTTTCAGGGAATACTGTTAAGTCTTCTATTTCCATACCATAAGTCAAAACAAGATCTAAGATATGATTAAAGTGGTGGGTGGACTCATTTACTTTTTGAGCAAAGCCAATAGAGTCTAATAATAGATTAAATGCAGTGTTGAGGCTGTCATTCTCAGCATCTGTGTGGATGTTAAAATCGCCCACTATAAGTATCTTATCTGAGCTAAGCACTAAGTCAGACAGAAGGTCTGAAAATTCACAGAGAAACTCACAGTAACGACCAGGTGGACGATAGATAATAACAAATAAAACTGGTTTTTGGGACTTCCAATTTGGATGGAAAAGACTAAGAGACAAGCTTTCAAATGAATTAAAGCTCTGTCTAGGTTTTTGATTAATTAATAAGCTGGAATGGAAGATTGCTGCTAATCCTCCGCCCCGGCCCGTACTACGAGCATTCTGACAGTTAGTGTGACTTGGGGGTGTTGACTCATTTAAACTAACATATTCATCCTGCTGTAACCAGGTTTCTGTTAGGCAGAATAAATCAATACGTTGATCAATTATTATATCATTTACCAACAGGGACTTAGAAGAGAGAGACCTAATGTTTAATAGACCACATTTAACTGTTTTAGTCTGTGGTGCAGTTGAAGGTGCTATATTATTTTTTCTTTTTGAATTTTTTTGCTTAAATAGATTTTTGCTGGTTATTGGTGGTCTGGAAGCAGGCACCGTCTCTACGGGGATGGGGTAATGAGGGGATGGCAGGAGGAGAGAAGCTGCAGAAAGGTGTATAAGACCACAGCTCTGCCTCCTGGTCCCAACGCTAGACAGTCACAGTTTGGAGGATCCAAGAAAATTGGCCAGATTTCTAGAAATGAGAGCTGCTCCATCTAAAGTGGGATGGATGCCGTCTCTCCTAACAAGACCAGGTTTTCCCCAGAAGCTTTGCCAATTATCAATGAAGCCCACCTCATTTTTTGGACACCACTCAGACAGCCAGCAATTCAAGGAGAACATGCGGCTAAACATGTCACTCCCGGTCTGATTGGGGAGGGGCCCAGAGAAAACAACAGAGTCCGACATTGTTTTTGCAAAGTTACACACCGATTTAATGTTAATTTTAGTGACCTCCGATTGGCGTAACCGAGTGTCATTACTGCCGACGTGAATTACAATCTTACCAAATTTACGCTTAGCCTTAGCCAGCAATTTCAAATTTCCTTCAATGTCGCCTGCTCTGGCCCCCGGAAGACAATTGACAATGGTTGCTGGTGTCGCTAACTTCACATTTCTCAAAACAGAGTCGCCAATAACCAGAGTTTGATCCTCGGCGAGTGTGTCGTCGAGTGGGGAAAAACGGTTAGAGATGTGCACGGGTTGACGGTGTACACGGGGCTTCTGTTTAGGGCTACGCTTCCTCCTCACAGTCACCCAGTCAGCCTGCTTTCCCGACTGCACGGGATCTGCCAGGAGGGAACTAACGGTGGCTAAGCCACCTTGGTCTGCACCGACTACAGGGGCCTGGCTAGCTGTAGAATTTTCCACGGTGCGGAGCCGAGTCTCCAATTCGCCCAGCCTGGCCTCCAAAGCTACGAATAAGCTGCACTTATTACAAGTACCGTTACTGCTAAAGGAAGCCGAGGAACAACTAAACATTTCACAACCAGAGCAGAAAAGTGCGGGAGAGACAGGAGAAGCCGCCATGCTAAATCGGCTAAAAGCTAGTAGCTACGCAACCTAGTGGATTCCTAAAAACACGCAAAGTGAATAATGTGTAAATAATTTAGAGGTGATTCAGCAGAAGGAGTGCTTTAGTTAAGGCACCAGACAGGCCATGAAGTAGCACAAGTAACGCACGGCAACAGCGAACGCACGACAACGGTGCAAAAATAAAATAAAAATCCACTAGACAGGCTGTGGAGCAGCACAGGTAACGCACGACAATGGCGGCAAAAAATAAAATAAAAATCCACTAGACAGGCTGCGGAGCAGATATCAAATCTATCATTTTGCTCTAAAATTCTGGAAAAAAGTGGTTTCATGGCAGCTCGTGGACCACCTTACTGAGAATAATCTCTTTCAGCCACTGCAGTCTGCTTTTAGAAAATATCATTCCACAGAGATGGCTCTCAATAAAGTGGTGAATGATCTTCTGCTTACAATGGATTCGGACACCACTATGGTGCTGTTAGATCTCAGTGCTGCATTTGATACAGTGGATCATCATATTCTACTCAATAGGCTGGAGAATCAATTTGGGATTACTGGGAATGCCCTTGCATGGTTGACATCATACCTGACCAGTCGTTCTCACTGTGTTTTGTACAGTAACACTACCTCTAACCTTAATGACATGAAATTTGGGGTTCCACAGGGGTCTGTCTTAGGCCCCCTGCTTTTCTTCCTTTATATAGCACCCCTTGGGCACACATTGCGGCGTTTTGGGATTACCTTTCATTGTTATGCTTATGATACTCAGTTATACTTGCGGATAACTGCTGGTAATCTCATCCATATAAAATCCTTAGAAGATTGCCTTGCATCAGTGAGAAGCTGGATGTCTAGCAACTTCCTACTTTTAAACTCTGATAAGACTGAAATGATGATTCTTGGTTCAGTGAGACAGCGGCATCAAATTGGCCAGCTAATGCTTAGCCGAGGCTCGTGTGTCATACGTCACATTGACAAAATAAGTAACCTTGGGGTAATTTTTGATCCTGCATTTTCCTTTGACCTCCACATTAGAAATATTACTAGGACTGCTTTCTTCCACCTGCGAAATATGGCGAAGATTCATCCCATCCTGTCTATGGCTGATGCTGAGACCCTGATTCATGCATTTGTTTCTTCTAGATTGGACTACTGCAATGTTGTATTTTCTGGTTTACCGCAGTCCAGCATTAGGGGTCTCCAATTGGTTCAAAATGCTGCTGCCAAACTTTTGACAGGAAGCAAAACGTTTGACCACATTACACCCATTTTGGCATCTCTTCACTGGCTTCCTGTCTCTCTGAGATCGGATTTTAAGGCTCTGCTATTAGCCTATAAAATTGTTCACGGACTGGCACCTCCCTACCTAGCTGATCTAATTAAACCCTACGTACCGGCCCGGGCTTTACGTTTGCAGGATGCAGAACTACTTTGTGTCCCTGGAGTGGATAAGAAGTCTGCAAGTCACAGAGCTTTCTCTTATCATGCCCCTGTTCTGTGGAATGATCTCCCTGCATCAACAAATACAGTCAGATTTTGTAGAGACTTAAAAAGTCCAGACTTAAGACGCACTTATTTTCCTTTTCGAAATACAAGCATATTGGCATAGTATGTTACTGTGCTTTTTACCCTTTTAAATTCATTTATTAGTAAAGAGAACAAGCCGCAGCCTCAACTTTAACGTCAGGGTCTTTTAGTGAAGCTGAGGGCTAGTGGCCGGCCATCACCTTAGTATTTCTTCCGTTTTTTTTCGGTTTGTTTGTTTGTTTTTGCTTAATGCTGACAAATTATACTGTATTTGTTGTCTTTCTGATGCCTGAATCTGTTTTTTCTCTCTGTTTGAGGTGCGGCTCCATCCAGAGATGGGAATGGTGTCTGTTTCTGAAACCCTCCCATCCTGTGCACCGGCATGGACTCCCAAAATTTCCTGTATATTCATTTTATCAATTGTTTCAGTAGCATGGCCTAAGCAGAGGGTCACCTCTTTGAGTCTGGTCTGCTTGAGGTTTCTTCCTCAAATCATCAGAGGGAGTTTTTCCTTACCACTGTCGCCTGTGTGCTTGCTCTAGGGGTTGGTAAGGTTAGACCTTACTTGTGTGAAGCACCTTGAGGCAACTTTGTTGTGATTTGGCACTGTATAAATGAAAGTTACATGTGCATCAACTGTAGCTTTCTGTTGCTTATCATGGTCACACTTAGGTCCTCTTGTTCCTTTTTATTTTGACAAAATTTTCTTAGACTTGTTTTTAGTGTCATCATATAAGTCTTTCTGTAGATACTGTTCATTATTCTGTCCCTCAGTGAAGCAGCTCTCCTTCAGATATTTCATAATTTGACATGTACTGCGAAGTCCATGCAGCAGTGCATTATGGACCATTGCACTTTGTATCTGAGGGATCATGTGCGAGTGACATTCCCTATAAAAACCAGATGGTAGCAATGTGTAGGTGACACGCTGAGGCTCAGCAGTGCCACCGGACCATAACCTATCCACTTAAAGATCTTTTTTGATCTTTAGCTGAACCTTATCCGCGTGTCCTTTGGGGAAGGTGATGCTATTAAAAGTACAGCAATAGAGGAAAAGTACTTTGGAGTAAAGTTCATATTACGTACGTCTTGAATTTTACATTTTGTCACTAGCCCAAGTCCAGTTTAGTGCACTGAATAGAACATTATATCATGAAATGACTTTTAATTTGATGCATCATTACAGCATTATATAAATGCAGGATAATTTGCATTTCTTCTCTTCCGAATGACACACACATACGCAATGCATATGTATGATGTTACAGTCAACAGTTTCCTTTCTCTTTTAAAAATGGTGATAGAACAGGACTTAAAATGGTCAAAACGTGTACTTTTTCTGCAAGTTAATACAGTATAACACACCTGGGGCCTTATCTTATACATAGTGCTCATTTGTGCTTATTTGTGCACAAGTAGATGAACTGTTGTGAAAGTGTAGGAACACGGACCCACAACAGGGGGCGTAAATGAACGGGCAATGGATAAGCCAAACAGTAACAATTTAATGTTGTAAATTGTGCACAACGGAATACAGACAATAACAAGTTTGGAACTACAGTCAATTACACGTTGGGTGACGTGTGGGCAGGCTTGAGGACAGGAGACGCCCGTCCAGAACCGAGCCGGATCCCACACGGCCCTCACCGCCAACGGATCTGAAGAACACCGTAGCCGCCAAGTCCTGAGTCCCCAGGTGGCCACCGTCTCCAGCTGTCAGACCTGGTACTGCTGGCAGAGAACAAAAACAGCACAGGTGAGTGTGAGTACGCACACTCAGTAATCCCACAATCTGTGTTCTTTTGGGAGGGAGCACCTCCACCTCCAATCACACACTCGTGCAGCTCCTGTCTAACCACTTATCTGGTTGGGGTGTGAAGCGAAGCCGTCACTGATCACAACAAACTCCAATCCCACACATAAGGCAAACACCACAGGAAAACGGCTGCAAAAGAGTTCAGACTATTATTCAGTTTTAAGTCAGCAGAGAAATTACCTCCAAGGTAGCTGATTTCTCGGCGGGAAGGTGGAGTTGCAGTCCGGCCTTTATGGTGGTGGTGATGTGGATGAGTGACAGCTGGAGCTGATGACGAGTGTCAGCTGTCACTCCCGGTTGCTATGACGCCCTCTCGTGCTTGAAGCCCGCACTTCAAGCAGGGCGCCATCTGGTGGTGGTGGGCCAGCAGTACCTCCTCTTCAGCGGCCCACACAACTGGACCCCCCTCAACGGGCGCCTCCTGGCGCCCGACCAGGCTTGTCCGGGTGCTGCCAGTAGAAGTCGGCCAGGAGGGCCGGGTCCAGGACGAAGCTCCTCTTCACCCAGGAGCGTTCTTCGGGTCCATACCCCTCCCAGTCCACCAAATACTGGAACCCCCAACCCTTCCGACGGACGTCCAGGAGCTGGCGCATGGTCCAAGCCGGCTCCCCGTCGATGATCCGGGCAGGAGGCGGCGCCGGTCCGGGGGTACAGAGGGGTGAAACGTGGTGAGGTTTGATGCATGACACATGGAAAACCGGATGTATCCGCAGTGAAGCTGAAGCTGCCAGCTTCACTGCGGCTGGACTGAGGATTTTGAGTATGGTGAAAGGTCCAATGTATATGTCCTTTAACTTCTGGGATTCCACTTGCAGGGGAATGTCTTTTGTGGAAAGCCAAACCTCCTGCCCAGGCTGATACATAGGGGCCGGGGCACGCCGGCGGTCTGCATGGTTCTTGGCCCTCATTGGGGCTTTGAGCAGGGCAGAGCAGGCGGTCCGCCACACCCGACGGCACCTTCTCAGATGGGCCTGGACCGAGGGCACCCCGACCTCTCCCTCCATTAGCGGGAACAATGGGGGCTGGTACCCCAAACACACCTCAAACGGGGAGAGGCCGGTAGCAGACAATACTTGGCTATTATGATCGTACTCAATCCAGGCCAGATGGTTACTCCAGGCCGCCGGGTGCGCGGAGGTCACGCAGCGGAGGGCCTGCTCCAATTCCTGGTTCACCCGCTCTGCCTGTCCGTTCGTCTGAGGATGGTACCCGGACGAGAGACTCACGGTAGCCCCCAGTTCCCTGCAGAAACTCCTACAGACCTGAGAGGAGAACTGAGGACCACGGTCTGAGACAATATCTGATGGAATCCCATGCAGACGCACGACGTGGTGGACCAGGAGGTCTGCAGTCTCCTGGGCCGTCGGGAGCTTCGGGAGGGCCACGAAGTGGGCCACCTTGGAGAACCGGTCCACTATCGTGAGGATGGTAGTTATGCCCTGGGACTTCGGGAGGCCCGTGACAAAGTCCAGGCTGATGTGAGACCAGGGGTGATGAGGCACGGGCAGAGGCTGGAGGAGGCCTTGGGCTTTGTGGTGGTCGGCTTTGCCCCTGGCACAGGTGGTGCAGACCTGGACATACTCCCGGACGTCGGCTTCCATAGACGCCCACCAGAAGCGCTGCCGGACCACTGCCATGGTCCTTCGCACCCCTGGATCACAGGAGAGCTTGGAACCATGACAGAAGTCTAGGACCGCAGCCCTGGCCTCTGGTGGGACATACAACTTGTCCTTCGGATCTGTCCCCGGGTCCGGGCTCCGTGTCAGGGCCTCCTGGACGGTCTTCTCCACGTCCCAGGTGAGGGTGGCCACGACAGTGGACTCGGGATGATGGTTTCCGTTGGGTCTGACAGCTCGGTCTTGACCTCCTCTTCGTGCACCCGGGACAGGGCGTCAGATCGTTGGTTCTTCGTCCCGGGGCGGTAGGTGATCCGAAAGTCAAAACGTCCGAAGAACAGTGACCAGCGGGCTTGCCTGGGGTTCAGACGCCTGGCGGTCCGAATGTACTCCAGGTTCCGATGGTCCGTGAAAACCGTAAATGGTACCAATGCTCCCTCCAACAGGTGTCTCCACTCCTCAAGAGCCTCCTTCACCGCAAGAAGTTCCCGATTGCTGACGTCATAGTTCCTTTCAGCCGGGGTCAACCTGCGGGAAACGTAGGCACATGGATGGAGAACCTTGTTGGACTCCCCGCTCTGGGATAGCACGGCTCCTATCCCTGAGTCAGAGGCGTCCACTTCAACTATAAACTGGCGATTGGGATCGGGCTGCACCAGAACTGGTGCAGTCGAGAACCGGCGTTTCAACTCCCTAAATGTGGCTTCACACCGATCCGACCAGGTGAAGGGGACTTTTGTGGAGGTCAGGGCTGTCAGGGGGCTAACTACCTGACTGTAGCCCTTGATGAACTTCCGGTAGAAATTTGCAAAACCGAGGAACTGTTGCAGTTTTCTACGGTTTGTTGGTTGGGGCCAATCTCTCACCGCCGCAACCTTGGCCGGATCAGGGGCGACGGAGTTGGAGGAGATTATGAACCCCAGGAAGGACAAAGAAGTGCGGTGGAACTCGCACTTCTTGCCCTTCACAAACAGCCGGTTCTCCAACAACCGCTGCAGGACCTGACATACATGCTTGACATGGGTCTCAGGATCCGGAGAAAAGATGAGTATGTCGTTCAGATATACAAAGACAAACTGATGCAGGAAATCCCACAAGATGTCATTAACCAACGCTTGGAACATCGCAGACACATTGGTGAGGCCGAACGGCATGACCAGGTACTCAAAGTGACCTAATGGGGTGTTAAATGCCGTCTTCCACTCGTCTCCCTCCCAGATCCGAACCAGGTGATAAGCATTCCTAAGATCCAATTTTGTGAAAATTTGGGCTCCATGCAAGGGCGTTAACACTGAATCCAACAGAGGTAACGGGTATCGGTTGCGAACTGTGATCTTGTTCAGCCCTCTGTAATCAATGCATGGACGGAGTCCGCCGTCCTTCTTGCCCACAAAAAAGAAACCAGCACCCATCGGGGAGGTGGAGTTCCGGATCAACCCGGCAGCTAACGAGTCCCGGATGTAGGTCTCCATTGATTTGCGTTCCGGACGTGAGAGGTTGTACAGCCTGCTGGACGGGTACTCAGCGCCCGGTATCAAATCAATGGCACAATTGTACGGATGGTGCGGGGGCAGCGTGAGTACCAGATCCTTGCTGAAGACGTCAGCAAGGTCATGGTACTCGGCTGGCACCTCCGCCAGATTGGGGGGACTAAAACCTCCTCCTTAGCTGTCACACCGGGTGGAACCAAGGATCCTAAACACTCCCGATGGCAGGTTTCGCTCCACTGAACCACAACCCCAGACGGCCAATCAATCCGGGGATTGTGTTTTAACACCCATGGAAAACCCAAAATCACTCGGGAGGTAGAAGGTGTTACATAAAACACAATCTCCTCCCTGTGATTTCTAGACGCAACCAATGTCACTGGCTGTGTCTGGTGTGTGATTAGTGGAAGAAGGGTGCCATCTAGTGCCCGCACCGACAATGGTGATGGTAAGGCCACTACAGGGAGCCCCACCTCCTTTGCCCATCTGCTATCCAGCACATTCCCCTCCGACCCCGTGTCCACCAGTGCTGGGGCGTGAAGGGTTAGATCCCCACTCAGGATCGTGACTGGGATGCGTGCAGATTTTCAGGGTCTCCCCGCGTGGGTATTGTGACCCACCCTTAGCCCAGTCTCTAAGGACGAATGCTGCTGTATTGACCGTTTGGGGCATTTTTTCTGTGTGTGCTCGGTTGAGCTGCAGAGAAAACACTCCCCACGGATCAGCCTCCTTTGTCTCTGATCTGATTGCCTTTTGGCCCTGCTCGTTTCCATAGCAACGTCAGCAGGGGGAGCTGTCGTCACGTGGAGTGCCCTGGCTGTGGAGCATGGGGAAGTCAGCTCCCTTTCGGACCCGGGAGGAAGAGGAACGGCTTGTGCCTGACCATGCCCTTCGTCTCGCTCCCGTCGGTGTTCTGTTAATCGGTTGTCTAACCGTATAACCAGGTCGATAAGCCTGTCTAAATCTCGCGGCTCGTCCTTCGCCACCAGGTGCTCCTTAAGGACCAGGGACAGTCCGTTTACAAAGGCGGCGCGGAGCGCAACAGCATTCCAGCCGGCTCGCGCTGCCGCGATGCGGAAGTTGACTGCATACTTCGCTGCGCTCCGACACCCCTGTCTTATCGACAGCAGCACGCTTGAAGCGGTCTCGCCTCTATGAGGGTGGTCGAACACCTGTCGGAACTCCCTCACAAACCCAGCGTATGTCATTAGGAGCCGTGAATTCTGCTCCCAGAGTGCCGTAGCCCAGGCGCGTGACTCTCCTCGAAGCAAATTTATAACGTAAGCCACCCGGCTAGCATCTGATGTGTACATGACGGGACGCTGTGAAAAGACAAGCGAGCACTGCATCAAGAAGTCTGCGCACGTCTCAACACAGCCTCCGTACGGCTCCGGAGGGCTTATGTATGCTTCAGGGGAAGGTGGGGGGGTTCGTTGAACGACCAGTGGAATGTCTGTTTCTGGCATTCGGTCAGCAGGAGGAGGTGCTGCAGCAGCGCCCTGAGCATGCGCTTCCACCTGGGCGGTGAGAGCCTCCATCCTTCGATTGAGAACAATGCTCTGCTCGGTAACTAAGTCCAACTGAGCAGTAAAAGCGGTTAAGATGTGCTGCAGCTCACCTAACATGCCTCCTGCTGGCGCCTGTGCACCTCGCTCTTCCATTGGCTGTTCAAACGATGGTTGACGCCCCTCGGGATCCATGACGCTGGCCGAGAAATCCTGTTGTGAAAGTGTAGGAACACGGACCCACAACAGGGGGCGTAAATGAACGGGCAATGGATAAGCCAAACAGTAACAATTTAATGTTGTAGATTGTGCACAACGGAATACAGACAATAACAAGTTTGGAACTACAGTCAATTACACGTTGGGTGACGTGTGGGCAGGCTCGAGGATAGGAGACGCCCGTCCAGAACCGAGCCGGATCCCACACAGCCCTCACCGCCAACGGATCTGAAGAACACCGTAGCCGCCAAGTCCTGAGTCCTCAGGTGGCCATCGTCTCCAGCTGTCAGACCTGGTACTGCTGGCAGAGAACAAAAACAGCACAGGTGAGTGTGAGTACGCACACTCAGTAATCCCACAGTCTGTCTTCTTTTGGGAGGGAGCACCTCCACCTCCAATCACACATTCATGCAGCTCCTGTCTAACCACTTATCTGGTTGGGGTGTGAAGCGAAGCCGTCGCTGATCACACCAAACTCCAATCCCACAGATAAGGTAAACACTACAGGAAAATGGCTGCAAAAGAGTTCAGACTATTATTCAGTTTTAAGTCAGCAGAGAAATTACCTCCAAGGTAGCTGATTTCTCGGCGGGGAGGTGGAGTTGCAGTCCGGCCGTTATGGTGGTGGTGATGTGGATGAGTGACAGCTGGTGCTGATGACGAGTGACAGCTGTCACTCCCGGTTGCTATGACGCCCTCTCGTGCTTGAAGCCCGCACTTCAAGCAGGGCGCCATCTGGTGGTGGTTGGCCAGCAGTACCTCCTCTTCAGCGGCCCACACAACAGTGAACTACTGAGGTGTAGTCAGACATCTGATGGTGCATTGCATCTGAGTGTCACACAGAATTATGTGTCCAATCATTTCAGGAGGCTCAAGGCACTGAGAAAGTGAAAACACTTATTTCCATTGTGGTCCATTTAAAAATCAAATGGCAAAATAGAAGTAATAATAATAAAACAATAATAATAATAATAATAATAATAATAATAATGATAATGATGATAATGATAATAATAGTGTGTAAATAATAGTGTGTATATGATAACAAGAACCTAAATGGTTTATAAATACATTAAGACATTAAATTAACATTTAAAAAATGACATAAGTAACAAAAATAAAAGGGTTGAGTTCTCAAAATTGTGAAGGTCTAAAGTTCTAAAAACATTCTGGACTTGCATGCCGTTCCAACTTAATATACAAACTGCTTAATTTATCACCACTCTTGAAAAATGTCAGCTACCTATTTTATAAACACTACCCAATCTAGAGCCCATGGATCCCCACAGGCAACACATTAGTATATGTATGTACGTATATATATATATATATATATATATATATATATATATATATATGAAGAAAAAATGCATACAATTACAGTATCTTCACAGGGGGTATTTAAAATTAACATTTGTCTCTCCAAGTCTGAGAATCATGCATTTCAAACATAAGTTTAACTGTGCACTCATTAGAGTGCATGCATTTGGCTTATCCAGATCAGCTACAAAAAATTTGTTTGTGGTCCCATATTTAGACCCAGAAATGGAGGGGGTGGGGGTTGGGGGTTGAAAAAAAGGTCCAGTGAAAGCACTTGTGTCGGCCTGTCTGTTCCTGACATCTCCACCTCTCTGTCTTTTCAGACATCCGTTGTTCCCCCTTCTGGCCTTGTTGTTCGAGAAGTGCGAGCAGGCCACACAGGGATCCGAATGCATCACGTCAGCCAGCTTTGATGTGGATATTGAAAACTTTGTGCACCAGCAGGAGCGAGACCACAAACCGTTTTTCAGCGAGGATCCAGAGCTCGACAACTTGGTAAGAAAATGCTGAGACTGAATTGTTTTGAGCCAAATACCAGCTTTAAAGAAGCCAAAACATTAATGAAGAAAATAGAAACCACCTGCATTAAGAATAAAATAACTGCAGAATGCGACTGTTACACTGTGAGCTTTCATGGGTAAACCGTGGCTCAGAATTGTTAACCATTAAACAGAAAATTTGGTAACACTAAAAGCGCTTAATGTTGTCATTCCTGGGTGCCGGTGGCTTCATTTCATTGTCATGTGACATTGAAATGTACTTGTTGATATGAAAACGTTCTGGAATGAGAACGTGCATTTAGACTGCATATGTTTTTAGCAAGTCTTCAATTTGTCTAATTTAAACACTTATAAAGGTCAGATCACTTGTGGAACCATGTTTTATCACTGCAACCCACCACATTATGAAACGACTGCAACCCAATGGCCCATCCTCACCTCACATAAGTAGCCATCTGTCTGCCAGCACCAGGCGGTACTTGGACAATCAATCCCTTGGCCTTTTCCATTTGGTGGGATCCTCAGTACTGAGGTATGCTGCATTATGTTCAAGGAAGTGCACCACAAGGCCGTGATCCCGTAGCTGATGTTCCCTCACAATGCAAGTTGTACACCTCATTTGAGTCTCCTTAAGTAACTGTTTTTTGACAGTTATTCCAGCAGTGCCCCAGAATTCTCCAGAGAGATCTCGGACCAAGAAATTCTTCACCTTCACCTTATGTCAGTGGTCAGAGTCTGAGTCTCACAAACATACAGTCAAACTAGAACTACCATGATCCCAAAGACTTGAAGCTTTGTTCTGTTCTGATGATGTTTGCATTGCCAAGCACTTCTTTCCAATGACTCCATGAGTCCATAAGCTCCTCATGGTCATCTTTCAACCTTGTAAGACAAGTTCCTAGAGACATGAATGTCATTGCCGAGATGAATTCATTTCTCCACGTTTGACACTTATATCAAATGTGGACACATCAACTTTTGACGGCCAAATCACGAAAGTCACTGATGGCCTGAATCTTAAACCCAGACATTCTGAATCCTCAGTCAGCTTCTCAAATGCCACAATACATTGATTCCATTGGTATAAATTGATTGCACAAAGATCACAGCATCATCCATGAATTCAATGTCAGTAAATATTTGCCTAAGCCACTGGTTTCCATGACCCTACCCTACAATCAGTACTTTTCTTCAAATTTGATCTTTGAGCTAAGAGGAGGTTGATGCTGCTCGATGTTTCCTTTTTACTTGGCCACTTTGGAGCAATTATATCCCAATGTGTGAACCAAATTTTGCCATGTATAAAATAAAGTGAAAGTCTAGCTCAAATATTTACTTTTCATCCATTGACATGCATGATTTTGTTTGCACATTTCTATCTTTTGATGTTTTTCTTTGCAACACAGTTATTTCTTCTATTTGCATGTACCGTTACCCATCATCCACTTGCTTTTTGCCTTGTACAACAGCTTGCATAATTGCAAATTAAGAGATGGAGGATGCTGATCATGTTCATTGGGAGAATGGGGGGAGGAGTTGACGACAGACAGAATGGAGGAAAAAATGTGCGCTCTTGCCATTACAGGAATTGGGACAGCAGGATGACAAGTACTGAACAGTCAATTAACCCTGCATCTGCGTGTTTTATGAGCCACTGGGTGTGGGCGTCCCTCCCAGAGGGCTCTAACTCTTCCACAGGGCCGTAACGATACAACGGGCCTGACTGTTTGAGATGGACGCAAGAGTTACTGGTCTCTTGATGAAGGGAGTGCAGTTTAATTAGCTGATTTATCTCCTCCTTGGCAAAGCACTTTTCTGTCCATTCTTTTGACCTCGAGCCTTGACTTTGAGGGTATACACCACGATGTGCTGAAAGTAGGAAAAACCCGAGCTGTAGATGGTAAGGTAAATGCTCAGTAGATGAATATACTTATTTTATGGATATGAATTGAATGATTTCAAGCAGCCAGTTACACTGGCAGTAATTTTTTTTTTAGTGCCAAATCAAACAATTCATCCCAAGGTGTTACACACAAATAAGGTCTAAACGTAACCACCCTCTGGAAACATTGGTTAAAAAATAAAACTCCCTCGAGACCCATAGGAAAAAAACTCAAACAGACCAGACTTGGTGGGTCAACCATCTACTTCAGCTCTACTGACGTTAACAAAAGAAAAAAATGAAACGGAAGAACAACAATAAATGTCAAACATATAGAGACAGAAATGTTCCTGTTAAGCAAGCATTGCACTGGCTGGCAGGTGGTGGCCAAGTTCTTAGTGTGCGTGATTTCAGTGTGGAAGGCTCCTGGTTCAAACCCCACCCCTGCCCATTTCTCCATGTAATGTGGAGTTGCGTCAAAAAGGGCATCCAGTGTAAAACCTGTGCCACATTAACATTCCCCTCTGATTTACTGTGAAAAGGAGCAAAGAAGAACTGGTGACCAAAAAAAAGTCATTTCCTTTAACACCATACTAATATAATCGTAATGTCACCAAGTCATCCAGAGGCATACATGTTTAACTTATGGTTCAAATTTTAACCACTCATTTTAGACAAGTTATTTAAAATTATTGTCATGTCTGAAGTTTATAAAGTGAAATATCAGATATATGTTTTCGTTTTAAAGTAATGTGCTAATTTTTAAGGTTTTGTGAGCACATGCTGTGCCAGGCAGCAATGCATTATGGGTAGCATAAAGTAATCTCAGACGTTCACGACAGGACAAATGCATTTCAGACACTCTGTTCAGGGTCCACAGATAACAGCATTAAACTCTAGTTCCTAAAACTCTCGTGAATATATTCTCTGGGTTTATAGACGTTAGTGTATTTGCGTTTTGTTGTTAAATTCCACGCATCTTAAATGTAGCAGACACGGATTATCTGGAATTTTGTTTGACATTTTTTCAAGGCCGCTACTGCCATCTACTGGCCAGGAGTGTTCATGGCAGTATTAAACGTTTGGGTACATGGCTGCTCTCAAAGTGTTGGAATTGTCCATTGTCCAGGCGCTTTTTGTGTGCATATATGTTAACTTTGTATTCTAAAACTACGGTTAGAAGTAATTCCGACTCCTTATACAACACATTTATATGGTTCGATGTGGATGGATTTTTTTTTTTAAACGACGTAGTGTGGATGACGTTTTTTCCCCAAATTGAAAGGGTAAGATACTCGGTTTTACAAATACCCGACAATGTGTGTACATGGCCTTATGTCTGTGAAAGGCACTATATAAATACATTTACTTACTTACTTACTTACTAATATTGAGTGCACGTTTTACAACATCATAAAAGTTTTAAAACATGCAACTGCGATGACACTTCCAGGGCTCCGTAAAAAGGCCTGTTTTTACAAATAAAAATGGAATATTTTACAAAAGCACATTTATCTTTAAACCAACACATGACACACGTCACATTAACGTGTTGGTTTACATAATGGATTACTGAACCAATCACTGTTTAGCACTTTTACCCAGAATGCTTTGCCGTCTGTGTTTGTTACAAAACCTCAGAATTAGTGCCTTATTCAACATTAAAAGATATATGTTATATTTTAACTTTGTACAAATGACAGAATTGACATTAATGGAGTTATTCTATCAGTATTTTCAAAAAACCATAAGTTAGTATGACTTTATTTTTCAAGACCTCCGCCTGACCGGAGCGTTGAAATTAATAGGGAGCTGGCCTTATGGCTCCTCTCAGTGTGTCTCTGTGATGGGAGCACTGTTTTAAACAAGAGCTTCCAGCAGGGGCAAAATGTTGAAAGAAAAATGATTATGATCAGTAAAGAGTTGATTTTGTGGGTGCTTTCTGTTGTGTGGGCCGCTGAAGAGGAGGTACTGCTGGCCCACCACCACCAGAGGGCGCCCTGCCTGGAGTGCGGGCTCCAGGCACCAGAGGGCGCTGCCGCCTGATGAGAGCAGCCAGGGTGACAGCTGTCACCCATTACCGGACACAGCTGACTCCACTCAGCACGGAGGTATATCATCAGGACGGCGTCTCCACCTCGATGCCGAGATATCGCCTTAAGATAGAGGTAACAATTCTCTGCTACATTATATTGCCTTTCTGAGCATTGCAGGACAGCAGTCTACTTAAAGATAAGTACTCACCTTCCTGCAGTATTGTGACGTGAGGTGGAGACGGCTTCTCCCCTCTCTGTGTTACTGGGTGCAGCCGCATCCACACCTGTGTGTTTGTTCTCTTGCCAGCAGTACCGGATCTGACGAGCGGAGGCAGTGGCCACCTGGGAATTCGGGACTTGGCGGTTCCAGTACTTCCAGGGTTCGGTGGCAGAGGAAATCTGGGTGGTTCCGGTTCGACGTGGACGGACATCTCCTACCTTCGAACCTGCCCACACGACACCAGAGGAATTCGGTTTAACCCCAAATTGTCAATTGTTGTATTGGTTGTGCACGTTCCACAACAGTAAAACCTTGTTATTTACCTTCTCCATTGTCCGTTCATTTGCGCCCCCTGTTGTGGGTCCGTGTTCCTACACTTTCACAACAGGATATCTCGGCCAGCGTCATGGATCCCGAGGGGCGTCAACCGGCTGTTGAACGGCCAATGGAAGAACAGGGCGCGTCGGCGTCTTCGGGAGGGGTAATCGGTGAGTTGCAGCGGATCCTCACCGCTTTCCCCACTCGGATGGATTTAATGACCGAGCAGAACGTTCTCCTAAACCGCAGGGTGGAGGCTCTCGCCGCACAAGTGGAAGCACGCCCTTCGGGCGCCGCTGCGGCTCTCCCTCCCGAGGACCCTGCGCGTAATAGTGACGTTCCACTGGTCGTTCAACGGCCCCTCCCTCCGTCCCCAGAAGCATACATAAGCCCTCCAGAACCGTACGGAGGCTGTGTGGAGACATGCGCGGATTTTTTGATGCAGTGTTCGCTCGTCTTCGCACAGCGTCCCGTGATGTACGCGACTGACGCTAGCAAAGTAGCTTATGTAATAAACCTGCTTCGCGGGGAGGCACGCGCTTGGGCTACAGCGCTCTGGGAGCAGACCTCATGGCTCCTTCATACATACGATGGGTTTGTGCGGGAGCTCAGAACGGTGTTCGATCATCCCAATCAAGGAGAGACCGCTTCAACCGTGCTACTGTCAATAAGACAGGGGCATCGGAGCGCAGCTGCCTATGCAGTCGCCTTCCGCATCGCGGCGGCGAGATCCGGCTGGAATAGCACTGCCCTCCGCGCCGCCTTTGTAAACGGACTGTCACTGGTCCTAAAAGAGCACCTGGTGGCGAAGGACGAACCGCGGGATTTAGATGGGCTCATCGAGCTAGTCATACGACTCGACAACCGGCTAGAGGAACGCCGTCGGGAACGAGGCGAAGGGCGTGGCCAGGCACGCGTCGTCCCTCTCCCTTCCGGTTCCGACCGAGCTCCGCCCTCCCCACGCTCCTCTGTTCCTGCGCTCCGTGCGCCTACGGCTCCCCCTGCTGACGAAGCTATGGACACGAGCAGGGCAACATTTAGAGCACCTGGAGCACAAAGGAGGCGGGCCCACGGAGCTTGTTTTGTTTGTGGCTCGATTGAGCATATGGCAAACGACTGCCCCGAGCGGTTAAACTCCAACGCCCGCCCCTAGAGACTGGGCCAGGGGTGGGCCGAAACATTCACGTGGGACACACCCACATTGCCACACGACTCCCAGTCACGATCCTGTTTGAGGATTCAACCCTGAAGGCCCCAGCACTGGTGGACACGGGCTCCGAAGGGAATCTGCTAGACAGTAGATGGGCGAGGGAGATAGGGCTCCCTCTGGTGGCTCTTACCTCGCCTGTGCAGGTTCGGGCACTAGATGGCTCCCTACTCCCACCAATCACGCATAAGACACCTCCAGTAACTCTGGTGGTGTCAGGTAACCACCGGGAGGTGATCGAGTTCTTTGTGACTCAGGCCACCTCCCGTGTGGTTTTGGGTTTTCCCTGGATGCTAAAACACAATCCCCGGATCGATTGGCCGTCCAGGGTAGTGGTTCAGTGGAGCGAAACCTGCCATCGGGAGTGTCTAGGTTCCTCGGTTCCTCCCGGCTCCCAAGCTAAGGAGGAGGTCCGAGTCCCGCCCAATCTGAAGGCGGTGCCAGCGGAGTACCATGACCTCGCTGACGTGTTCAGCAAGGATCTGGCTCTCACGCTTCCTCCCCACCGCCCGTATGATTGTGCCATTGATTTGGTTCCAGGCAGTGAGTTCCCGTCCAGTAGGCTGTACAACCTCTCACGGCCGGAGCGTGAATCAATGGAGACCTACATCCGGGACTCATTAGCTGCCGGGTTGATCCGGAATTCCACCTCTCCGATGGGTGCTGGTTTCTTTTTTGTGGGTAAAAAGGATGGCGGGCTTCGTCCATGCATTGATTATAGGGGGTTGAACGAAATCACGGTTCGCAATCGATACCCGTTGCCCTTGTTGGATTCAGTGTTCACCCCCTTGCATGGAGCCAAAATCTTCACCAAGCTTGATCTTAGGAATGCGTATCATTTGGTTCGGATCCGGAAGGGAGACGAATGGAAGACGGCATTTAACACCCCGTTAGGCCATTTTGAGTACCTGGTCATGCCGTTCGGTCTCACTAATGCTCCCGCGACTTTCCAAGCGTTGGTAAACGATGTCTTGCGGGACTTCCTGCACCGGTTCGTCTTCGTGTATCTGGACGATATACTCATCTTTTCCCCGGATCCTGAGACTCATGTCCGGCATGTCCGTCAGGTCCTGCAGCGGTTGTTGGAGAACCGCCTGTTTGTGAAGGGCGAGAAGTGTGAATTCCACCGCACTTCTTTGTCCTTCCTGGGGTTTATCATCTCCTCCAACTCCGTCGCCCCTGATCCGGCCAAGGTTGCGGCGGTGAGAGATTGGCCCCAACCCACAAGCCGTAGGAAGCTGCAACAGTTCCTCGGCTTCGCTAATTTCTACAGGAGGTTCATTAAGGGCTACAGTCAGGTAGTTAGCCCCCTGACAGCCCTGACCTCACCAAAAGTCCCCTTCACCTGGTCGGATCGGTGCGAAGCCGCGTTCAAGGAGTTGAAACGGCGCTTTTCGTCTGCACCAGTTCTGGTGCAGCCCGATCCTAGCCGCCAGTTAGTGGTTGAAGTGGATGCCTCGGACTCAGGGATAGGAGCGTTGACCCCCGCTGAACGGAACTATGACGTCGGCAATCGGGAACTCCTTGCTGTGAAAGAGGCCCTCGAAGAGTGGAGACATCTGTTGGAGGGAACAGCCGTGCCATTCACGGTTTTCACTGACCATCGGAACCTGGAGTACATCAGGACCGCCAAGCGGCTGAACCCCAGGCAAGCCCGCTGGTCACTGTTCTTTGGCCGTTTTGACTTCCGGATTACCTACCGTCCCGGGACCAAGAATCAAAGATCGGATGCATTGTCCCGGGTGCACGAAGACGAAGTCAAAACGGAACCGTCGGATCCCCCGGATCCCATCATCCCGGAGTCCGCTATTGTGGCCGCCCTCACCTGGGACGTGGAGAAGACCGTCCGGGAGGCCCTGACCCGTGACCCGGACCCCAGAAACGGACCAAAGAACAGACTATACGTCCCACCAGAAGCTAGGGCTGCAGTCCTGGACTTCTGTCACGGTTCTAAACTCTCCTGTCACCCTGGGGTGCGTAGGACCGTGACAGTCGTCCGGCAACGCTTCTGGTGGGCATCCCTGGAGGCCGACGTCCGGGACTACGTCCAGGCCTGTACCACCTGCGCCAGGGGCAAGGCCGACCACAGAAAGACCTCAGGGCAGCTACAGCCACTGCCCGTGCCTCATCGCCCCTGGTCCCACATCGGCCTGGACTTTGTCACGGGTCTCCCGCCGTCCCAGGGAAACACCGTCGTCTTCACGATAGTGGACCGTTTCTCCAAGGCGGCCCACTTCGTGGCCCTCCCGAAGCTCCCAACGGCCCAGGAGACAGCGGACCTCCTGGTCCACCACGTCGTCCGTCTGCATGGTATACCATCAGACATCGTCTCCGATCGCGGTCCCCAGTTTACCTCACACGTTTGGAGGAGCTTCTGCCGGGAACTGGGGGCCTCGGTCAGCTTTTCGTCCGGGTACCACCCCCAGACCAACGGGCAAGCAGAGCGGGCCAACCAAGAATTGGAGCAGACACTACGCTGTGTGACAGCCGCGCACCCGACGGCCTGGAGTACCCACCTGGCCTGGATCGAGTACGCCCACAACAGCCAAGTGTCATCAGCCACCGGCCTCTCCCCGTTTGAGGTGTGCTTGGGGTATCAGCCCCCCTTGTTTCCGGTGGTCGAGGGAGAGGTCGGTGTGCCCTCGGTCCAGGCCCACCTACGGAAGTGCCGTCGGGTGTGGCGTGCCGCCCGCTCTGCTTTGTTGAAGGCCCGGACAAGGGCGAAGAAACATGCA